>NC_089174.1:62548428-63148428 GCF_009819655.1 Sylvia atricapilla
TAGGAAACCTAATTTTATGAACATCGAAAATTGATCATGATACAGTTATCCACTATCTTAGCTCATTACTACTAAAGCACAAATAAATTAAAATTAACTTTCAAACTTCTCAACTTTCTCAGCTGGTTTTCTTCCTGAATTTACTGGGGCCTCTGTGTTCCAAGTGTTTCCAGTAGTCACAGAGGATTAAGTCAATGCCTATGTGCAAATGAAGTTCTCTTTACAAACTCATTCTCTCTTCTCCCTTTGTTCACAGAAGGAATTTGGCTATAACCCAGTCTCCAGCATCCAACAGAAGAGTCAGAGTACTTGTTTACCTAATGAATCAGAAAAGATAAAATCTGGACCCTTTTGCATCATGAATGAAACTTTTTTCTCATTTGATACATAGATGATATGGACTGGGTGTCCTTCAGAATGAAAAATAACACTTGATTGTCCTAATTAAATAGAAAACAGCATTTTTCTTGACTTAACCCCCCCATATTATATCAATTGATATTATTGATAATAGATAAAATTAATATTATTTATGCTATTGATATGTGCAATATTATGCTATTGATAATATCTAAAAGTAATGTTACATTAAATTTCCAGAATAATATATTGAAAAGGAAATTAAAAGCAGCATTAAAAAGTCAGAAAGCAATAAAACTATGATATTCTAAGTTACTACTGTTTTTAAGAACAGTTCAAATTTTTTCTACCACATAAATAAATCATGTTGAAAACAAGTCTGTTTGGAGTGGTATTCTGACTGAAGAAAAGGCTGAAACAGCAAAAATGTTATTGATATTATTGTCATTACAGTCAAGTGAATTCTCTGTAAAGATGCCCAAACAAAATAACTGTTAAGTCAGGGAAAATATAGGAACCAGAACAGTTATTTTTTGAAAATATCTAATAAGTACAACATAGGAGTATTGTAGAATATAGGAGCATTATACAATATTATAGAGTGATAATTTCCATTTTAAAATTAATATAACAGATTATTGATATTAAAAAAGTTAAATATTTCATTGGAATACCCATATTCATATGGAAATATATTTTGGTCAAAGATGTTTTGTAATAAATGGAAGGGCCTTATTTAGAAGGTTTTTTTCCTTGTAATGGGTGTGTGCTCTGGATCCCCTTTAAGGATTACCTTTATCGAGATCCAATTTTTTTATAGAACAGTCATGACAGATTTTACAAGGTCATGCTTAACCAGCTTCCTCTTAACAAGGAGGGGCATTATATTCATTAATGAAGTAGAAACTTGGATTTCCTCAGGATTTTCCTTTCAGTGTGATTATGGAACAAACAGGCATATGATACTGGAAGAAAAAAAATACTGAGGATAATCTGATAAAGGAAGTTTTTATGCAAATGCTGCTAAGTAATATTTTAATCAGAGGCACATATCTCACTCTTTTCATGTCTTCCTGTGGAGTAGCCAAGTCACTTTTTCAGGTCAGTTGTGTCCAACTTTCATGGCATTGCTTGGTGAACTGGGAGAAAAAATGCTAAAAAGCTCCTTTTTCTTCACTGGTTTTTCTGGAAAGATAAAAAAAGGTACTGTAGTAGCAACAATTTAGAGGTGTGAATCTGTCTGCCTCTTGTTAACTACACAGTATGCTGGCACAGAACAGTCTGCCCTCTCCTGAGGATGAGTAGATGCTCTTTTTGTGGGTATAACTGGAATGACAAAGGATAAGATGTAGTTTAGGTGTTCCTCCCATATAATTCTCTGTCTT
Organism: Sylvia atricapilla; assembly: GCF_009819655.1. Taxonomy (NCBI): domain Eukaryota; kingdom Metazoa; phylum Chordata; class Aves; order Passeriformes; family Sylviidae; genus Sylvia; species Sylvia atricapilla. The sequence continues at coordinate 62,550,174 of NC_089174.1, forward strand.
TTTTTCCACTGTACAGAGCCTGCCTCTACCTCTAGTCTTGTGTTGCTCCTGTTGCATGTTGCACAATTTGGATGAAATGGCGGTGAAAGCAGAGCTTGAAGGTTTTCTAGTTTATAAGGAGGGGCATTCAGAAACTAGATAGCAATAAAAATTGTCTTGTGTTCTCCAAGTGTCTGACAGGCAATCAGGATTACAACAGGAAAAGTAAGCTGTGTAAAGATGATAACTTATATTTACCTGTAGCCTACAATTATATTAGAGTTCCCTGCTTTGAGCAGTCATTGAGCTTTCCACTTACTCTCTGTATTTAGTTGTGATAAAATTAAAGGCAACAGGCAGAAGAACCAAGATCCTTTTGATGGGAAGTGATATTTAATGATCCAAGTCCTTTGTTCCAGAGGAGATCAAAGGAGATGTTATTAAAGTATATTTTGGCTAGAGAATGATTCTGAAAAATTAAACAAAAAAGTTGTTGTTATTATTATTATTTGAAATTCAATAATAATTTATATATAATAATTAATTTTACCTATATATTTAGCCATATGTATTATATTTGCACTAAAAAAACATGTCAATAATAAAATTAGGAAATCTAAATTAGCTGAACTTATATAGGTTCATTGAAAACCATATGCTTAAAATGGCTTAATTGTAGCAGCAATTTGAATGTGCAAGAAACTAACATCAGAAGGTGATAGCCAAAATTGATTTCTGTAACAAATTCAGGATTCTAAGTCTTGTCAGAGACAAGAATTGTCAAAGACAATTGTCAAAAACAGATTCAAAGTCTTATTTTACTTTACTTTACTTTGCTTTACTTTACTTTACTTTACTTTACTTTATTTATGGGTCTACCTTGCAACCACGGTCCTGAAAAAAAACCAACAAAAAACATTCCTTTTTACCTGTTGTTACCAGACTGCAACTAACCTGAAGAAAAGCTCACCGGTCTCTAAACAGAAATGGAATTACTACTAGGAATGACCTTTAGAGGGAAATCTAAGAGGCTGTATAATTGTCAGACTTGACTGCAAGATCAGAGGCTCATACTTACATGTTCAGGGAGGTGTTACAGATCTGATGTATTCATCTATTGCTAAGTCATTACTAAGAAATAATTGTAAAAATGGAAAAAAAACAACCTAAACTGGTAATGGGCAAAAGGAAAATACAGGACCAGAAAAGCCAACATTGTTCAAAAATTCATTTTAAGGTGGAGAGAGAAAATATTTCCTTATTGGAGTTGGTCCCGATTTTGTAGTGACATTTATAATATACCGTTAGTTAATGCTCCAAGGTTAAAAAGCCCCACCAACAAAAAAAAAGTTGGTTTTGAAGTCACAGCTGTGCATTTTAAGGGCAGAGGTGAATATCAAAGTTGTATTGTATCAAAGAGAAATACTTTCTCTCCTAATTAACTATGTTGAGGTAACATTTTTGGGTTTAACTCTCACAGAGCTATAATGTTCCTCTTAATAACAGCCAAGCAAATCGTTGGAATGACAAAGAGCAGCTATGTTAAATTCAAAGGGAGCTATAAACTGTAAAATTACTTAAACTGTGCCTAGCATCAAATGAGCACATTATGGGTTATCTGTTTGGCCGAATGCCAACCTCTCCACTTGGATAGAAGAACAAACATGGGAAGAGTTTCAGTGGAGGATATTTCTGAATGGTTTTAATGTTTGTAAATAAAGAACAATGAAGGCTGCAATCCTACACAACTGATTGGGAAAAAGGTCACGCAAATATGTCCCTTGTAGCTGGATAGACACTGCTGTCATAGCTGTTGTCAAAAATGCCACTGTAACTTTCTGAGTAAATTGCCCCAAAGCCAGTGTTGTGGTTGAGAGGTGATGTCTTTGCTGCTCATCTCAGCTAGGCTAAATTAACATAGACCTCAGGGGAGTCCTAAGAGGTTCCCAGTGCAGTGTCTCACATATTGGCTAAGCAAGGTAGTATTATTTTCCTGCTTTAGTGCAGCTTCATTTTAGTGTTTGATGTTTTCTCTAACTGTGTGTTGAATTGCTTGGAATAAACATATCTTTTGGAGAAAACAGTGATTCAGAGCTTCCTGCACTTTTATAGAAAAAAAATTTTGTTTTCTCTATAAAATCAATCAATAGCCCATGTTAAATTAGTTTAGGCACACTCAAACAAGCTCTCACTAGAGAGAATACATCTGAATATTTCTTAGTGTCCCTTTAGTCCATCATTCCCCTTAAGGGTAGTCGATTTCTTTCCCCCCTTTTTTTATTTTGAGTCAGTGAGAGAATGTTGAATACACATTTTTTGATTCTTTTAGGACTTCCACTGTGGTCTTGCTATGTTATTGCAATAATCTGTCTTTTTTCTATAAAAAAAAAATTAGTATTCAAAAAATTGGTATGGGATACTTCTCTTCTGTACAAGGAAATAGGTCATAGTTTTCCTTTTTCCTTTGTTCTCACATCAGCTGTAGTAGAGGAGCTGTGTAGAAAAAACTTTGGCAGTTCCATCTTTTGCAGAAAAATCAACACTCGCTCTTGTAAATTCAAATGATTTACGAGTTTCCGAGGGGTCAAGAGTTTATGTTGAAATTTAAATTTTTTCATATTGAAGCATCAGACATCCTCAGTGTGTTCAATTGAAATAATAAATAAATAAATAAATAAATAAATAATTGAAACAGAAATAATAAAAAACATGAGAAACAGAGCCTATCTTGACAAGCTTCTTGTGTCGAAGTCAAAGAAAAGAGATGCACAAAAAAATGGCTGAAAATCACTGCTCACAGGCTTTAACAGATAAACAAAAAACCAGCACCAAATTTAGCAGTTTACTGGCTTTCAACATATAACCTATAAGTGTGTTGGGGAGAAATAGGCAATACTAAATAAGAAAGCGGTGTAAGTTACTTTCTGATTATTTTCTTTGTCGTAGCTCCTGGAATAACTTTTTCCAGAGGAAGAAATACAAATCATACAGTTCCAGGTAAATATTGCAGCTGGAGAGGCAACAAAAGCTACACTTACTCAGTTGTTCATAACTTCATGAAACTTTCAGGCTTCCGGATATAATTTTACAGCTTTAGCTTAACCCTTATGGAATTTATATCAAAAGCTAAACATAGTGAAGTCTTCTACGACTTTCACAATTTTGACATTACAAGGAGCCCCAGGGCACAGTGAACACATTCATCACTAGAAGAGAGTCAGGTTGATGGAGCACAGAGGTGATCTGCACCATACCTATCCTCTCAAATCAAGAATCCATGGTGCTTGAAATATTTCACACACCAAATACAGCCACACATCCACAGACAGTAGCTGCATATAACAGGATGTGTGTCTTTGATTCCTTCTCTGCTCTTAATGATAATTTTCTCTCTGAAAGAAGTTTATTGCCATCTTTAAAATTAAAGAAGTGTATTTGCAGCTGACAAGGTGAAATTGATGCAAACCAATGCCCTATAAAACTTTTTGGCTCAGAAAAAACTCAGATTTTTTCTTCTTCTTTTACTTCTTCACGGTTTCTCAGAACTTTTTCATAGTGTATATGCACCTATCTGTCTTTCTTCAAATGAAGTGACCAGGTCAGGGGGACTAGAACTAGATGATATTTAAGGTCCTTTCCAACTCAAACCATACTTTTATTCTGGATTCTGTGATTTTAAAATGGCCTGTACAAGGTCATTAACACTTCTCAGAAGCATAATGACTCTTTCCTAGATACCAGGAACATAATGATTTCACAAAAGCACTTTTCCCACCACTTGCATGAGGATTTATATGGTGCCTACTTATACTGAACTATAAATTCTTTACTCTAGGAGCTATAACAACCTGTAATCAGCTGGAACACCTTGTAGACTGTTAAGATATTTATTAGTATATTCAGGGACAATGGTAAGAAATAAGTCATATATTTCATTGATAGGTAATGATTAGTGATCATTTGAATACCAGAAGGTTTACCAGGCTGAACAAGTACAGGGAATATAGTCCAAGCCAAGAAATTATGAGTACAGAATGCAAGGCTCATTAATGTTGTCCTGTCAAATGAACTAAATGGAATGACACTGGGCATTCCTTGAACCTATGGCTTAATACCTTTATCTCTTTCTTTCCAAGGGCCTGATCTCACAAAGAAGTTTGTATTACAACATTCCCACGATGATGGGAAACATAGCCTTCACCTGTTTATTTAAATACCAGTAGAACTTGAACAGATTTTTCATTTGTTAAGCTGAGCTCCTGCTTCCCCTCTATGGAAATTAGCACAGCAGGCTCTGAGTCACCAGAATACCATGATCTACAGTCAGAAATGGGGCTGTGATTTCTCTCTAATGACAGAGCTTAAGAATGTGGAATACCTAGTGACAGCTGCTATGTGAAAGTAATCAGCCCTAAATCATTGGGAATGATCTCACAGCAGTCTTTTAGTGTTCAATAGCAAATGTTTAGAATTACAATTTTATTGGCGCAGAAAGGAAAAAAGAATTAAGCAATAAATAGTTTGTCAGAAACCCCACAGCAACTTTGATTAGGGTTATGCTGTTACTAAAATACTCTAGAGACAAAGAATAATATTTGGGGTTTTTTCATCCAAGACAGGAACATGTTCCTGTTGATTTCACTTTTCTTTCTTTCTTTGTAAATCCTTAATAATAGGAAATGAATTATTTATGAAAATACAGACTTGAAATGCTGACTTGCAAGTTCATCGTAGCATTAGAAATCAGCGATTTTACCACCAACAACTAACAAGCCCTTGTGGTTTCGCTGAAAGTCACAGAGTTTCTGAGAGTTATTTCTTTTGTATCATCAAACCTTAGCGACTGTAGTGGGTTCAACAGGGGCCATAATAATAAGCTCAAAAAAACAACTGATGATACAGAACTGGACGTTTGCAACACATGCATTTGCAGTGGGATGAGAGTATAGGCATGCTGAAATATATCATCATCATTGTAATAATAATGCATTTTAAGTGTCTGAAAAAAACCACAAAGAAGTTAGATCCAATGGTACTGCTCTCTGAGCTTGTGATATATGCTTAGAAGAATAATCTTTTAATAAATAGGGAAAATTAATTCCAATCTTATCTAAAAATGAGAAGGAAATTAGTACCTTGCATGTGATGCACTTTTATTGTTCATTTGTGCAGGGTGTAGGCATGGAAAGGGTGAGCGTGAAGGCATAAATTCACTGTATTCCTTATTACTATTTCAGGATGTGATTGGATTAACAATGGCAAATATAGAATCAATTAATTAAAAGAAAGATTTTTACCTCCTTCTTTCAGTTGTCTTTTAGTAACCTTTTAGAAGTGTTCATTTAGACAAAACTCTCTAATTTCTCTGGTCCCAGGACATACAGAGGCCTCCTTTCTGTGCACTGAAGAGACCTGCCACTGATAAATACTAAAATGAATTTTGGGAAAACTAGTCACTGAATTAAATACCCTGTTTGGGTAACCTCACTGAACCCCATATTCATATGACACACACATATAGATTTAAATATATTTGGACTAAAGAGACAATGGCTTTAATTGATTTTTTTTCTTTTTTTTAAAGATAAAGCTAATCCTTCAAAATGAAACTTTTTTTAATGCTACACACTATTTTGGAGTTTGTCTCAGTAGCTTCATGTTATGTTAGTAAGCAACCAATGCTCTGAAAATTGCATGGGATACTTTTGTCTTGATTGACTCTGGGCAAGAACAAATGAAGTCAGGCTCAAACCCAGAAACAGATTTTGAAATTAAATGATATTTAGTGAATCACTTTGTTGCAGGTGTGCAATTTAGCAAAAATAGAGTTGAAAAAGAAAGCTGTCACCTTCATAACCTTAATAATGTCTTTTTTATAAAAACTATCCATACCAGCTTTTTCCAGGTGAGAAAAGGCTGTATCTGTGATACTGTTCTAAATTTTCCAATGATTTCCTTTTTTTATTTAACTCTGCTAATGTTTTATCAATAGCAATCATCCAAATGGAGGGGATATGGATGCCACTCAGGAAAGACACCCAGACCATTTGTTTACAAAATACATTAGTACATCATTCAGTTCCTTATTTCAGATGATGAGCTGCCTGAAGGAGGATAAATGGCTCATAAAATTCTCAATGGCCTAAAAGCAGGACCATCTGTTGAAGTCATCAGTGACTTTGTGTCTGAGCTTAGCAGCTGGGAAGCTTCCAATTCATCAGCTCTTCTTTAATCAGCTAGGTATCTCTGAAGTCAGTGGGAATTATTGTAATAGATTTTGGAAGAGTTGAGACAATGGTAAGAGCTTTCCACATTTTGAGATGATATCCATATTTCAATTCATTTCAATACACAGATTTTTGGATGTTCAGATACCTGGCCCTCTCACGCTAAAACTGCTCATCTGTTCATGTTGCTCAGAGATATTCGTCAGAATAATAGAAAGTGATAAAGATCTACTAGACCCTTACATCTGATACTGCTGGTAAATTTGAATACTTAAATTCACATATGTGCTTCTAATCAATCCTTGCTTGTGAATTCCATCACCCTTGGGAAGAGAAAACATGAAGTGCTAAAGAAAAGGAAAGAAGAATGCGCTTTTCAAAGCCTCTGAAAGACCCGAAAGACCTCTGTTATCCTTTCCTTTTTAATCCACATGTTCAAAGTAGATAAGTACTTTCAAGTTGAATTACAGACCTGAAGTGATCTTTTAAGTCTACAATCATGACTTGAGGAAAGGAAGTCAAACACACAGCAATGGATACTGAGGGTTTGTTGTTTAGCTATTTTCTAGGGAAACAATGGGGATAGGAGTGTGTCTTAAATCTACATTCTCTGAGAGGTGTATTTCTTTGAATTGTGATGTTATATACCCCCAGTGGAATTCTCCTCAAAATGTAGCAAAATTTCCTTTGAAACTTATTCAAGGAAACTGGGGAAAAAGAGGGATGCTAGTCAATCCTTTAAAAGATCTCATCTGTTCTTTTGCCTGGCTTTAGAGAATAAACGATTAATTATTAAAGTTTTTTAAAAATAATAACCAAAAAATAAAATACCACCCTTCCCTGACAGGATTTAAATACGGAACTCATATTTTCTAAACCTTAGTGTTGTATTAAAAACTGTAAATGACAACAGTTTATAAATAATTTTCTCTTCATGCTTTTGTATCTTCATTTTTGCCAAAATATATGGTAAATCGATTAAGAGTCTGTATGTACTTCACTTATATGTTGCCTGTGTCTCATTTACCAGGAATACTGTGCAAATCCCCATCAAAGTATTGGCAGAGAAGTTTCAAAATGTTACTAAGAGTGAAAATTTTAGTACCTTTACACACAGATAATGTAATTGTGTTCACCTAAATGAAAGGCTTTTGTACAAATACTGGAGCACAAAGTGCTACTGAAACTTAAAAGCAATTTGCTTTTTATAACATACAAATTCAAAATCTACTAATGGAAATTATCCAATCTATTTATCAAAACAGAAGAAGATTAAATCCTGCAGACGTTATTTATCTTTTTGGGAATAGAAACTAAAGCCAAACTACATAATAAATTTATTTGCATATCCAGAGTAAAAACTAGTATTATTTAATACATGTTCTTCATAATATTTTGTAAGATTATAGTAGAGAGGAAATATCTATTAAAGATTAAATATTTCAAATGAAGTTAGGTGGAGATTTTTTAGTTTGTCTGCTTATTATGCATAATTTCACCCCAGGAAGGGTCAACAATTATGAGAAATAGATATATCGGTCTTTTGTTTTAACATGTGAATCAAAACCCTTAATTCATCTATCTTGAGAAATAGAATATAATGTAAAAACAGTATAAAAATATAAAAATCTCAAGCTACTTTTTCTTCCTGAACTCTCACAGTTTGAGGATAAAAGTGTTCATGTGGACTACAAAACCAATCTTTTATGTATTATTATCTCAGGACACATTTTCAACCTCTAGCATGTAGAAAAGAACTTGAAATGTATTGTAAATGCGTACTCTAATGATTAACACCCAGTGGAGGGAAAAATAAGTAGAAATTAAATGATATAATGATTTTAAATGATCTGTAATTGTGGCTTCCAGATCCTTTATTTGCTCATAATGGAAAAATAACTCAAAGACCTGAACAAAGTGATGGATGTGCACTGGACAATGAGGAAGATCCAATTTTTGAGTGTCCTGTTGTGATGTACATATAATCTTTCACAACTTCTGCATGGATTCAACTAAATGAAGATGACATCTGTTGGTGACTAAAATTATGTGATAAGTTCAGCAGCAGCAGTAAAAATATTAGAAAGTGATGAATGCTTCAAACTCATCTTGTGGGATACCTTGGTTGGAAACAGTCATCGTTCACAGTGTGAGACTGAAAAGTCACAAATTTTTTTCATAGGTACAGCCTGTCAACAGATCTCACTGCCCAAGAGCTAGGAATATCCTACTCTCAAGAGAGGACCTGAAAAATTAACTTTATAGAGGGTTTTTTCTCCACTTTTTCTATTCCACTGAGAAATTTAGAAGTTATTTTTTATTCTCATAAACTGCTCGGGTTTTTCATGATTGTTTGGTGGAAAGAAGCCTCGAGGCAAAAGACTTGAAAGAATTCCCCTTACAGTCAGCCATATCACACATAAGCCATATACTGGAGGGTTAAATGAGTGCTGTAGTTGTCAGGGTGAGTCACTGATGATTTCAGCTTTCTTCCTCTTCTCACTCAAAGAGAGTACTTCCCGCTGAGAGATCGACACACTATGCTTTGTGAACAAGGACAATTATCAAGGTCATGCTAAAAGGATTCGGAGAGTCACAGTTCTCAGGGATACAGAAGTCTGCACCCACCTCCTGGAGTGTGGAAGCACTTCCAGTTGAAGAGGCCCCTATCTTGTATAAAAAATCACAGTGTATTGCATATTGTCATGGTGTCAGTCACTGAGTTTTGAGATGCCCGTGCGGTCACACGTGGTAGAAATCCCTCAGAGATTAATCAAATGGATGCAACCAATGCAGTTAAGCAGCTGTTTTGAAGTTAATTGTTTTCCTGACATGTATTAATATCTCATCCACCCATTGTGTAGGACTCTTGTGTTATAACTTCAGAGAAAGAATGGTGACAATTCTTTCAAAATTCTTGACAAAGTCAAAAGATTCCAGTTTGGTATGCACATTTCTCTTACGGATTCCTTAATATCAGTATTCCTCTGCCTTCTAAACTCAATGCTCTCCACACTGGCAGAGCTCCAAAATGCTTTTTTTTCTCCCCAATATAATATTCCCTCCTGCCCAAGACATATTTTCTCTTCTGACAACAGTACCCAATCCTTCTCCTCTGCACTTTCAACTCTTACAACTCAGTAAGTCCAACAAATTGCTCTATACAGCTTGCCAGTCAATGAGAGAGTCAAAAAGCCAGGCTTTCCTGTTAGCCAGTGCTGTGTGGTCTTATTCCATGCTGCATGACTGGGTCTTGTTATCTGTGCCCCTTGACTGCTGATTGTTTAACCAAGATATAGGAGGAGGGATACCATTTAAAGCTGCCCAGCCTGCCAGGAAAGATGTGATTTTTTGGTGGGCATTAAACTGCATTGTTGGAATGGACTTAAAAAAGTCATCCTGCATATAAAAGGCATTGAATCATCAGAGGATGATTCTCAGTGGACTGTTTAGAAGGCCATCTAGCATGTCAAGGACCAGCAGAATACAATGACTTCACAAAACAGAATTGTGAGTTAGGTTTATCTTTCAAAAAATAATTACTTTTGATGGTCTTGCAATTAAAACGTTGCTCTGCAACTGACAAGTGTTTAGAAATTTGAAGCAATCGATGTGCCCAAGGCAAAGATTGCAGGGCCACTCTAGATTTGGCAGACACTTTCCAGAAACTTTTTGTTATTGGGTCCGTGTGTTAACACTATATAAGTGTTTTACGGATTTTTTTTTTAAAGTATTATGTGGAGCTTTTTGAGTTCACATCTTTGTGAGAAACCCTTTAGACAGGAAGAAAGTGGTGACTGTAAGTACCAGGGCATTTAGAAGTGTCTGGGTTTGACCTAGGGATTTGAAGTTTTCTTGTCTTTTCCTAAAGACAGAAGTAAAGAGGAAGAAAAAGTGCAGCAAATCAGTTTCTGCATATTCTTTCAAAATATCTGCTTTAAATAACTTTGAAAACCTAGTAACAGCAGTCATGTTCTCAGGTATTGCACTAAGAAATAGTTTTTGTAGCTTTATTCTGAAATTAAGGACTTATCTTTCCTAGATAAACTAAATATTATCCATTATAATGAATATTACAATAAATAATATCTATAAACCATAATAATATATATAATAATAAATAAAAATAAATATTATCTATTATAATGAAGATATGAACTTACAGATGGATATTGTTTTTACTCTGTTTTAATATCAAAGGGTACATTTGCTTTTGCGTCTTCACACAAATGACATGGCACCAGGAAATATTTGTGGGTTTGGATAAATTTTAAAAATGTCACTTTTAGCAAGATATTATTAATCATTCTGCAGAGCATGGGTCAGATTCCTCATGACTTTTAGGCTGAAGTAGGTTGTCACATTTTGTACTCTATCCTAGCAAACAAAGAGTATTCAAGCAATTAACTATTTTCCCTGTTTCCCATTCTGGATTTTTGATGAGTCTTAGTAACAAGATTTTTGAACATAACTTTATCCATTCTCATTGGATTATGGAGAACAGTTTTTCATCTGCAAAACAGATTTTCAACAGAGGATCAACCATTGCTTAGCAGGGAGACTCATTTTGCAGCTCCTTCTAACCTTCAGCTCCTTTAGTTCTTCAGAGAGCTAATTTATTTTTTTTTAACTTCCTCTTGAGTGGAGAAAACAAGCAAAGCTACCAGATGTTCCCAGTTTTCAATTATATTTCAAGTTCCTTAAGTCTGAAGATGAAAAAACCTCTTAGTACTGAGATCATCCAAATGGTAAAAAATACTGCTGCAATGCAAGATAAGGAATAAGACAAACCCTGGTTTCTACCCCCCCACAAAATTTTCTTCCCTATAGCCATTGATTCAGTGAGTGTTTTATCCTACCTTGATAAATACTGAGTAATCAGGGAAACATACAGAGAACTGTATTTCCCTTAAGAGTGTCAGGGAGGAAAATATACAGCTGATTTTTTTCCAAATCAAAAGGAAGAAGATGTGTTTATGATATCAGAAAGCACCTACAAGACTTATTTTACAGATGATCTAATATTTGGGATATATCACTTTTTTGGGGGTTGAAGTGCTTGTTCGTGTAAGAAGCAATAATGTGAACAATACCAAAAGGTATCACAACATCATATGTCAGAAAAAAAAAGTCTAAAATATATCCCCCAAAATCTTTGACACATCCCTTGCTTTAAAAAAAAAATAGACTAAAACCTATCTTTTCAGAGATTTTTAATTTTTGCATCAGTTATGTGCAAATTCTAAGAACTTATTTGCCTATCATCAGAGGCTTATCAATTCCTCTTCTCACATGACACAGTTTTCTTTTTCAAAATCTGGTTTCTAATACAGTAGTGACACTGACAGTATTCATGTGTGTCTTTTGCCAATGAGCAACACCTTCCTGGTGGAAATTCCTAAATTTAGACATGTAAAGTAAAGCATCTAGAGTGTCACGACTGAAGAAACTGAGGTTTTGGTTATTTTGACAATAAGATCAGACTACAACAACTGCTTATTTGGATACAATATTTAAACATAACACAGGACAAATAAGTCTAAAAGGATTTTAATACCTTGAGTTTCTGTGCTAACAGGTCACTTCTACAACTTAGTGAGAGCAAAAGACTTGATAATGAAATAGATTAAATATAATGATTACAAAAACTTCTGTACCTGAGTAGAACCACAGAAAAGAAAAAAAAAAATTACGAACAAAGCAAAATCTTGATGGAATTCTTCTGATTCTTGAAGACATTTCTTTGAGTTTGCCAGCAGAAAAGGACCAGTGTAGTGATATCCAAGGTGTTAATTTTGGCATTATATGAATGCCAAACTATGCAAACAATGTTATAAATGCCAAACATTTATAAGATGATATATCATCTTATAAATGTCTATTGCAGTTTTATAAACTTCTAAAACTTCTGTGACCAAGAGGATTTGTAGACATTTTAAACTACAGGCCAAAATATTTAGATTGCATCTTGAATGCATTTTTGTGAGAGAGGAAAATCGACAGCATGGAAGGAAAGTATAGGAATTGTGTGATGATAATGATTGCATTGATCGGTCAGTGTAAGGAAAGAATAAGGACTGGTGAAGACTCTGGATACAGGCATAAAAGCTAACTTTCTCTTTTTTTTTCCAGAGATACAAAATTTCACTTAAAGCTAAGTTCTACTATATTTATATGTCAAGCAGTAGGAAAAGCTTTGACTGGTAGAAGTTTACCTGAGAGGATGAGGTTCCAGTGTAAGAGCTGGAATCCCGTTTTGATCAAATTAGTCAGTGTGAATAGTGATCATCTTGAACACACTGTGATCAGTGAGGACAGGTGGATATCTGATCTATCTGATTCATTCAGTCTTGAAGTGGGAGAGATGGGACATCAGCTATCGATCTGTGCCATGTCACAAAAAAGACAAAAAATGATTCCTGGTCTAGTTCCTAGTCAGGGAACTAGAGGTTGATTGGTTTCATCTCTGACCCTGGGAAAAAATTTCCAGGCTTGTGAATGACAGGAAAGTGACTGAGAACAGCTACCATGGATTTTTCAGGATTAAATTGTGCCAGACCAGTGTAGTAGAAATTATTAGATCTGTGGACAGCAGGTAGACCAAGATAGTGGCTCACCTTGACACCAGCAAGGCTTCTGGCAGTCTGACACAGTATCTCTCTACTTGGAATGCCAAGACATGGACTGGTGAATTTAGAGGAGGGTTGGGAGGTGGCAGGACTGTAGAGCCTGAAGGGATAGGTGTCACTGAGTTTCACTGGCTGTTGGGTGTGAGTAACATTCCTCAGGAGATGAGGATCAGGAGGATGCTCAAAGGGAGTTCAGCTGACTGGAGGAGGGACCTGATAGCAAATGGAAATTTCAACATTGGAAGTCCTGTGTTCGTTACAGAAATATGACACAGCAGCTGCACATCTCCTTATGCCTTGATGCAAATTTTAACAAGATGCTCTTGTTAAGAGAAGTGAGGAGGAGGGAAGAAGAAACAGCTATCTTTGTGTAATATTAAAAAAAAAACAAAAACCAAACCACAAGATTAACATATGAGACTATTTTTTAGAGAAAAAGAAAAGTTAATTTCTCTTGCTACTTACTGATATTTATAAGGCTGAATATTATTGGCAGGCAGCTCTGAAATCCTTGACTCTCAGCTACTTCTAAGCAAAAATACAATGTATTTCTGAATAATAACTTGTCATCCACAAGCATATAGATGACTAAGTGAGACATGAAAAAGTTTTCAGGTCCAGAGGCTTTGGCAAATTTCAGGTTATTTGCAGCTCCAATGGTTGATGTCAGGAGCATTTTAATACTACTGTCAGAATTTTGTGATTCTTAGCAGGATTGTTATCCATGTGAGCAAAGAATAGTCCATTCATGAGCTTTGGCAATAAAGCCTGGGAAAGGATTGTTTATAGGAGAAGGATTGTTTAGGATTGTTTATAGAAAGAAGTCTTGGCTGTTAGAACTCTAATTGTGCTATAAGTGTGAAGCATATTTTACTCCAGATTATAAACAAAAGAGGAAGTCATTCTAACCCATTGTGAGAAAGAATTACAAGACTTCATGGATGTGAAACACTGGTCTTTTAAATCTGCTCTTGTATTAACAGTTACAGTCAGATTCTTGCCTCTGTTACTTGCCTCTGTTATTTATATAGTCAAGTTTTATAAATATTTTAACAGGCACTTCTGTTATGGTGCTTGGAGAAATTGCTCATTGAAATGCTTAAAGTGAACTTGTGAGGAGTCTATCAAACTGAATATAATACATAGTGGTTTGAATCACAAGAATAAGAAACAATAAAATTTGGTAGAGCTTTTCTAAGAGGTGAAAATTCAGCTTTAAACAGTTTTTCACTTTGGCTTGCTGTAGAGCTACTTGACAAAGGAATGTTTATTAGAATTTCATTCATAGGGACATAATGTGCAAGGATTTATAAGGCTCTATAAGCTGTTGGAGCTCATGACATCACATAGCTACATTTTGACAATTCAGCAGCTTTAAACTACGTAAATTAGTTCAGTTACCCTATAGTTAATATATAAACATGATACTGAGATTAATGACCTCAAGTAGTTATGTGGCAAATGTGAAATAATTATAGGCCAGATTAAAGTCAAACAAACATTTGACAAAAAACATAATTTTTGTTTTGTGGGTGTGATATATAATAATGTGTTTAGGGTTTGAGAAGGGCAGCAGTGATATTAAGATGCTATGCAGGAAGTCTGTGACAGAAACAGAGATTCTGAGTGTCAGATACTTCAAACATCCTTCAGCAGGTACCATAGATACTGTTAGCTGTAATGATACCAAAGGTTCACAGGTCTCTTAAATTTAGCTGGATATTTCTCATTATAAACACTCACAGGGACTGGTTAAGTACAAAACACTTCCTTTTTAAGGTAATTTATTTTGCTTAAATTATAAAACATTACTTTATCATAATTGTCCTTCAAGGGATGATATAAAATGGAAGACATAAATTGCAAAAAGGACAATCCTTCCAGGCATAGTAAGACCTTATACAAAGAAAATGAGCTTTCTCAATAATCTCTAACGTAGATTATATCAGGAAAAAATAATGCAAGATGACTAATCAACTTCCACATTATCACTGAAGCTCTACTTTACCTTTTAAAATAAAGGAAAAACTGGAAAAACAGGAAAATAGGAAGAACAGGAAAATTGGAAAATTCTTCAATATGTTGACTATCAAGTTGGAAAGACAGAAAAAAATTGTTTTCTATTTTATTTTAATAAATCTCACCTCCACAATATTTTTTTTTTCCTTAGGACTGTTCCGTTTTTTAATAAATTTCTTCAAATATTTAAGTCTATTTGGATGGGAGGTATATTTCCCCTTAAAAAAAAAGTGTAAACCACAACTTTTAATTACAAAAAAATCTCATCAACACCAGCAAAAATCCCAAACATAGAACCAAAAAACCCCAAAGAAAAGCTAGACTAACTGAAAGAAAGTTAATGCTTAATTTGGACCATGTGGTTTTGAACCCAGGCTATAATCTGCAATAGGTGTTTGCTAAGATATTGGTGGGGTTTTTTTTTTGTTTTGTTTTTTTTTTTTTTTTTTTTTTTTTTTTTGTGGTATGATAATTTCCAAATTATTGCATTGTATAGGCAAAAATATATTTTAAAAACCCCATACATATCACAATTGCATTAATTACATAAATGAATCATACGTAATATATAGAAAACCTTCTCAGAATTAAGTGTACAGAAGGGAAGAAATTATGGAAAAAAAGAAACCTGAGTGTCAATAGACAACAATAACTGCTGCAATAAGACATGAGCTCAAAATCATCTTGCACCTTAGCAAAGCTAGTTCTTCAGTGTTTTCACTTCTTTGAGAAAACTCTTCAAAATATTTATGCTGATGCACATAGTTTAGAATTGTCAGTAAAAGTGCTGGGCTATTTATGTAGAAATAAACATAAAAATTAAATTAGTCAAATCAAATTTGGGCAATTGAATTTTAAATGTTATGAAGTTTATATGACAATGAAATCTCAGGCTTAGTTGCCAGAAGTTGATGTTCCTCACTTGATGAAACTTCTGGACAAATTCAAATTCAAATCCAACTCCAAGCACTGTAAGAACTTAAGATAAAACTGATGAAGAACAGCTGGAAAATTTCAGTTGTACTCCTGTACTTAAAAATATACCATGTACTTTTTTTGTGATTATTTATTAGGTAGTGTTCACAAGTGATCTGATTGACGTGATCTATGGGGGATACAAGTTAAATAATTCAAGAGAAAACTAAAAAAAATAATAGCTGTATGAGAACTATTTTTAAAAATTTAACTTTTTAACTTAAAATTTTTCTTATCAAAAGACAGGAAGGCTCCTATTTATTAACCTAATCTATTTAAGATAAATGGCAATATCTTCAGCTAATATAATATTTAGTGGGTTTTTTTACAACAAAATGCAGTAGAATAAAATTAGAAGGTAGTAATTAGAGTTTAGGAAGGGTAGACTGAGTTACCACTGCAAGAAAGAAGAGGTTAATCTGTGTTTAAGAGAAAAACCTAACAAGTATAAGAAGTAACATTCTTAGTATAAAGGAAGGTAGACATTCCATGATTTGTTATGAACCACTGAGCAGCAGATTAATCTGTGTCCATCTCTTAGAGACTGATGGTGCTCTGCTGCTCATTAATACCAAGTATTTTTTCTTCCAGAGAGTTATCTTTGTGATGGCTCTACAACTTTCCAAGGTTACTGTATTTATGACAGATAATAATTTGACAATTCTGCTACTGTTTCTTGAAGTAACAGTCTTTCTAGCCTAAATTACAAATTAATGGCCATCAGTACTTACTGGGGATACTTCCAAGTCATAGAAGTAGACTGGGAGCAGGGGATTCTTCCAAAGGTAATGTTAATTTGATAATTTGGTAACAGGGGGCTCCCATACAGCTGGCAAATACGAATATGAATTTTTAGAAAGGTCTATAGCAATGGACTGTGCAGGATAGATGACTTGCATAGAAATCAAGAAAATTATCTTCAGGACAGGGAAACCTTTCTATGAAAGGTGCCTCTACCAAGCCCTGATACATGTACCCCAGGACCCTGGACATCCCATCAGCTGGACTGATGCTGGAGCCAGGAGTGGTGACCTTTCTTTTCTCTCTCCCTCTCTTTAATCTACCCCTCCCTGTCCTCTTTCACCCTCTCCTTTTATCCATACCCACTGTTGTGCACTTATACAAGACGTCAGGGGCCAGCACACCAATTTCCGTGTGGAATTTACTCATAAAATTTTTTTAAGGTTTTGTGGACCCTCTGAATTTTGTTGTTCTATTCAGCCATGAGCACCTACAAGTCTTGTTTGCTCTCTTCATCTTAAGGATGGGGTGTCACAGATTATAAAGTCATCTGAACAACATGTTTTGATGGAAATACTGATCAAAATTTATAGTGGTCCTTTTCTGTTTCTGGGGGTCAACCTTACTTGATCTGAGGAAGATCCAGGGCTTTGCTAATTAGAAGGCAGAATTTTTCAAAAGTTGTCAGAATACAACTTTCTGATCTATAAGTACCAGGTTAGAATTGCTCTCCTCAGGATTTTTTTATCTATCTATCTATCTATCTATCTATCTATCTATCTATCTATCTATCTATCTATCTATCTGCCTATCTATCTATCTACAGCAGTGCTATGCCAGAGCCCCTCACACACAGTTCTCTGCCTGTCATGTAAAATACTGTAAATAAATTTTGCATCCAAGGGTTTTTTTTGTTTGTTTTTTTGTTTTGTTTTGTTGTTTTGTTTTGGTTTGGTTTTTTTTAACCAGAGGATAATAATTTTATTTTGGGCACAAGTAGCAACAGTGGCTTTAATTCATCTAGTTACAAGTGGGTCTTGAATCTAGGACAAAATTTTCTTATGGCTAGGCTTTTATTTGCAAAAATTTATATCCAGAGGTTTCTTTGCCTATCTAGTTTTATATAGCATATTATTAAAAAAATCTCTTCCATTATACTTCCAAGTAGTAATTTTATATAGGACATGAAGAAATTATGTTCTGTAAATGTTTCACTCATCAAAACCACATCTTTTCATATAAGTTTTCAGAGTAGAATGCAAATACCAGCTGACTTGTGAACTAGATTTTTTCTTTTAGAAAGGGAGAGGAGTTTGATTATCAAAGTTCAGTAAGTACAACATGTGCAAAACTGCACAAAAATTGCTAGATATTTCCACCAATGTTATTAAAGTTAATAGTTAAGTTTAGTACTAGTGTTTGATCCATTGCAATAAAATATGACTCTTTCTCAATTTAAACCAGTAGTGAAATTCAGGTTTTGATGCTCAGCTTACTTTGAACTGATGCTTTACATCCTCTTTTTTTATTTTTAAAATCTCAGCTAAACTTGGAAAAACAAAAAAATCTGGAATAAACATTTACTTGTTAGAGTTTAATTATTTATAGTGGCCTGAGGGAGTATAAATGAACACAAGGTAAGAGATAGAAGGCTATAATCACTGGTTGCGCACTTATTCTTTCTGTAGTCTTCCTTTTTTTTTTTTAGTATTTTTGTATAGTTTTTAAAGAAACTGGAAAAAATTCATGACCTGTGATTTATCTCCTCTGTTTTCCTTAGAATATCTTTATATGTAAATTGTGTTTGTCAATGTTATTACAGATGCACTTGAGCATTATGTAATGATTTTGCTTCCATATCAAATAGAAACCAAAAGCAATCCATACTTCAGCTTTGTCAAACAGGTATTTTAAAGCAAAGCAAACTGATAATCTCCCTAACAAGAAGCTAAACAAACAAAAACATTAAAACCCTAAGGTTAGTTGCCCTGCTAATGAGATGAAGTCATATAAAGCTGTCATAAAGATGTTAACTAAGACTGAATGCATGACTTTGGGACATAGTTTTTTTAGTAGGGTAAAAAATGTTTGTGATTGTGTCATTTATCATCGGAAAAAAAATTAGTGTTGGACAATCTGAAAGAAATTACAGTTCTAAAAAGAATTCAACTATTCTTACATGAGTACTGTTTTAAAATTTGTAACCTTCCTCTGATTTGAAGATTTGGCCACCAAACTAAAAAAACAAAATTCTTCATAGAGGCCTGTTTTTTGACACTGCTGAGAGGTAGATGTTCTAAGCTAAGGAAGCTCTGGAACTGTGGGTAGTATTTTCCAAATTTATTTTTCTATTAATCACTGTTTTTTATTTAGAATAAAATTGTCTGTGAATGCATACAGCCTTCCCTCTATGCCACAGCTTTCTCTGTTGTAATGTTCGGGATGAGTGGGCTATGTTTTTTTTTTTTGCAGCATCCACTGCTGCTAGACTGCAATTGCTCCTGTGTTCATTAATGTATGGGACTATTCTCCTGATGGTTTATGTGTAGTGGTTTGAAAGCAAAATGAGTGAGAGGCTCCAAGTCATAAATACAATTTAATGAGAAGAAAAGGGAAAAAAGATAAAATAAAATAAATGCAATAATACAAAAAGACAACTGACAGAGTCAGAATACAACCTGAGCAGGGTGATGGAAGCAGACCAGGTGAGGTGGTCTTCCTGAAGCAGTGATCTCGTAGAAAGGTCTGGTAGCTCTGGTCCTCTGGGAATCCAGTGGGTGAGGGCTGCTTCTACTGTCCCAAATCCCAGCTTATATCCAGTGAGAATGCTTGGGTCCTCTCCCTGAGTGGATCATCTCACAATGGGATGATGAATCATATAGGGGGTCCTTGATTAAAAAGAGATAGCTCCCAGAGTTCATGAAGATGGTGATAGAATATTTTGTGCATATCCTATACTACAACCCAGGACATTTATGTCATTATTAACCTCTTTGTGAAGAATATACCTGGGCAATAGGAATTCTTTGACTGAATATCAGATTTAAATATCCCAATAATTCTTCATTCAAAATTTCCCAGGTTTCAGAGGTTTAACAAACAGAACTTGGGTGAAATTTGAGCTATTTTCTTCATAGTTTTGCTTACCTAGAGAAGCAGAGGAAAGAAAAAAAAAAGGAAAGTATTGATTTCAAATTATAAAAATTCTTACACAGTTTAAATTAAATAAAATGTTTTCTGTCCACTGTCTAGAACAAAATAAAAACATATGGAGCTTCCTAAGTGCAGTTTACAGATGTTTCTGGAGTGAGGTTCAGAAAATACAAGTGCTTCACCTGTGCAAAGGTTATCTCGCCTAAGCTCATCTCTTCAGAGCAAGGAGGTTGTTGACATTTTAAAGAAAATCTATAGCAAGCTGAAGTCCATTAGGTAATCATAGCTTTAATTTTAATCAGCTGGATAGCCAGAAAAAAAAAAAAAAAGCTATTTCATTTAACAAAGGATGAAAAAATACGCTAACGCTATGGCGTAAGGCATGACATGGGGTGCTCAAATCCTACAGCAGTTTATAATCCAAACGCGCTGCAAAAAAATCAATTACTTAGTCCTAAGTGTTCAAGTTAGCATATATGTATATTAGTCACATGAATTCTAGTAGACAATAAGATTTCCATGTATCTCCAAACAGTGCTTTGAGAATGCAGTTTTTATCTAGAAGTATGAAGCTGATGGGAGAAAAAAAATTCCTCTTGATTCACCATGCAGTGAATAGGCCATTTATGAAAAGCATATTTTTTGAGGCAATGCCCCTATGAAATCCATTTTAGGACAGCCACACAGAGATTTTACCAGGGAAAGAAGTATTAGAGAGTTTAAAAGTAAAGAGATGGGTGCTTTTTCTTGATAAACAAGGAAGAGTTTTGTAAATGAAAGTGTGTTTCCTAAGCCAATGCAAAAGTTGTGATGAACATTTACCAGCAACAAGTACAGTACATAAGACAACTTAATCACAATACAAGAATTATTTTATTTTCAAAAACTTCCTTTCTTAATTAGATATCAAGAAAGAGAAATAATGATTTCCATTTATGAAAATGCAGAACTCCCTTATGAAAGAAAATCTTTGTTTTGGTAAATTGAATTCTGCCAGTGTGGGGTTTTTGTTTGTTTGTTTGCTTGTTTTTTCTGCTATTATTCTGGGGAAAAACCCCCAAACACCCATGAGTTTTTTTCCTGTAACTTGAGCTTCCTATTAAAGCCCCCACAAAACAAAATTTAAAAAAAAACAAAACAAAAACAAAACATCCAAATTTATGACCTCCCCCCTCCTAATTTACATAAAAATATTCTTACAGATGTTTAATGAATTTTGATTCCACTTACAGTATGGCAGTTTTTTTTCATAGTTCATCAGATGACTCCTTGGGACAGTCAGTAGAAAGGTAGTGTGTGTGAAGGGTTTCCTCTGTGAACATTATTCAGGGAAGGTGACAAGACAAAAGATTTGCCATACTTCTGTGCTTGTCCTTCATATATCATGATTGCAACCAACTCCAGTTCTTTAGATTTGTAATTCACAAGTCAGTGTTCAGAAACAAAAATAATAATCAGCTGCCCAATCACTAAACACCTGAACATGTAATTTAGCTGACCTAGCTAATTTATTTTTCATTGTTCAGTAATTGCCCTGCTAAACATCACCCAAATTGTTCAATAAATTCAATGCAACATCATCGATAAATAGGTTACAATTTTCTCCATCAGCATTGGTAACCCTTGTAGATTTATTCTTTCTAAAAGAAACAGGTACAGATCCACTAAAATAGCAAGAAGCAATTTCAAATATAGGGACATTTTCAGTGAGTGCCTATGGCTAACAGTGAATAAATTCTCAAATAAGATTAAGTATTCATCACCAGACATGTATTAGGATCCATTTAGAAAAGTTGCATTCAAAGTCACTGGGAAAACAAAAAAAAAAAATACTGGGAATCTTAGGATAAGTAATAGGAAGATGTTTCTTTTACTGTGTAAATATCTAAAGTAGTCAGTTTCCTGACCTCCTTTTAGAATCTAAAATTACGTAAGAGGAATCACTGCACTTTTTAGGGTTTCAGAGCATTGCTGTCCATGTGACAACCATCTCTATATTCTGTTACAGAAAACAGTGCAAAACTCTGAATAAATGCATGTACTCTGTTACTTCTCACCTTTAGTTTGCCTGCTTTGTCTCTTCTGGAAAGAAAGGCCTTGAAACTCTCTTGCCTCTAAATGAAATTAGGCCTCTAAATCTGTGTAGTTATTGTTTATAATGGAAGCTGCTGTACAGAAAATAAGTGTATTTGTCAGGCACTGAAAGATGCTACCATAATGGTTTACAAGTATGAACTCAAGATTCTGATGGGTTTTTAGTTTGTATTAATTAGGAATTCAGATTTACAGGAGAAAGTAAAGATCCATTTCCACTAACATTAAGCACCAGTTATGTCTCTTGGGCAATAACTGTTGTTATTTGCTTTATGCACATATTGCTGTGCTTTGCTATGGGACATTTTTCTTCATTTTTACACTTTGAAGCTAATTCTCTCTACAATTCCCAAGGTAATCTGTCAGCTTTCCACCTATACATTTTATTCTTTTCGTTTAAGCATCTGGATTCTTTATACCTCCCACATTTCTTGTAGATAGACTTTTCCAAGTGTATTAAATGCAACAATAGTGAGCAACTATTAAAGGTCTTGCAAAGCATTTTGTGTTTCATTTCTGTTGTTTAGAATTTTTAGGTGGATAATCTAGGGATGCTAGAACAGCTGTGTGGCACTGAACTGAGAATTTTGCAGTGATCATTTCCTTATGTATATTCTTTACCATTTGCAATTCTTTAAACACAAAGTCACAGTAAAAACAGATCTGTTTGGAAGGATTGGGACAGGGGAGTGGAGCACACTTATACCTGCACCCTAAGTAGAATTTTATAGGATATTTACATCTTAGTTTAAGACACAATGGAATGAACATGCCCAGAAGCAAGGATGAAAGGCCACGATAAGAGCATGCAAGTAGAACTGGGAAGACAAAGCCAGGAGTTATCCATCCTGCAAATCTTTTTGCATCTTCTAGTTTAGATTGTGGTGGTTGTGTTGTGTGAATACCCAGGAAAGAATCTGATCTACTGAAATACTAATTCACTAACAAAGTAAATTTGGAGAAGAGTAGGAGATGGGAGAAGAGCCCATTATGCTATTGATCCTGTTATTTGCTCAGAGCTGCAGTCAGAATTTATTGCCAATGCCTGCTGAAGTGCATGTTGTCTTGGCTTGTTGTTTTAGCTTCATGCTACTAAAAATGATACATAGGGAGAACCGGAAGTCACAGGAATGAATGTTGACTCAGGCATTAGTGGATACCCGCAATCTGGGATCTCATGACTTTTAATATTTTAGCCTGAGTTAACACCTGAATTTCTGAAAACTTTCTTTAACAAATCACGACTTATTATGTGAGGGATAGAAAGCTATTGAATATTCACTTTACATTTCATAGATTCATAGAAGGGATTGGGTTGGAAGGGACCTTAAAGATCACCTGTTTACAACCCCTTGCCATGGTGAGTGACATCTACCAGACCAGGTTGCTCAGAGCCCCATTCAACATGGCCGAGAACGTAATTTGTTAAGAATTTTATTTTCTTAAATAACTACAGTGATTCAGTAATCATTGAAGAGTCTATTTCCTTCATGGCTGTAAGAGTGCTCTCTCTCTCAGCTGGTTAAGTGCAATCAATTTATTTTGCTGGAATGCCAATCACTGAACTCTTTTTGTCACGACTGCATGTTGTATTTTGTGCCTTCTATCATCATGTTATTTAATGCATGTTATCTACCCAAGGAAATGATGCTGAACATGATGTCCATCAGTATTGCATCAGTATCACTCATATCCATTCTACCAGTGATAATAAAAATCTGAACTTCCTGACAAATGTATGTTATCTCAGGAAAATGAGGGATGAGAAGCAGGAGACAAGTACACAGTGGATTTAAGAAGTTCAGTACCTTTGTGCTTATCTGAAATGCCTAGAGTGAGTGTAAATATGCTTTTTGATGCAATGCAGGCAGAAAGGCATGAGTCTGTAACTAAAGCTATGTAGACTCTGTATAATATTGTATCTGGAGTGGTGATCATTTGTACAAAAACAATAGAAATATTCCATGTACATGCAGTATGATTACTGGGTGAAGTTTTTGGAGGTTTACTGAAATGAGAATGAATTTACATGCTGACAAGGTTAGGTGGCAGATGGGTGAAATATTATCCCCTTTTGGTAGACATTATCTTTCTCATTCTGCCAGTCCATGATAAGATACTGTAACTTCTAACACTACTAATGTGAATTCTTCAGAAACCATTTGCTGGAAGCCAGGGCTCATCCTTACCTTAAGGTCCCAACAAAGAAAATGAAAGTGTATTCATCCTTACCTTAAGGTCCCAACAAACAAGAATGCTGTCCTAATAGTGGCATTTATCTCCGCAGTGGCGAAGTCGCAGTAAGACAGATGAAATCTGTCTTGGCAGCCAATAATCGTTTTTTTAATATGTTCCAATGCAATATATGAGTTACATAATTACGTTCCTCAATTCTTTAAAGAGACCCATGGAGCTGGAATAGCACTCCTGGTTCTTCTTCTCCTATATTTTTGGTATAGAAGATGGCACAAAAAATAGAAGTGCCTCTCTTTTCTGTGAAATGGACTGAAAGTAAAGTGTTTCTTCTATGGTACAGAAAACGTGATTTCAGAAAGGTTCAAAACCGTAATGGAAAAATGGTTCTTTATATAAAATGAGTTGCAGCTATAATGACATTTTTCACTCTTTCTTGTGTGTTTCAGGCTGGTTTTAAGCACACATGGTGTTAAGACTGAATGGAGAAACTAAAAAGAAATACCTGGTAAAACAAAAAGTGGAGTTTCAGATTATTTTGTTGTCCATGCCATAGCATTTATGGGCATGATAAATACCAAGGGAAACATCTAAATAGGCCATGGCAGAAGTTACTTTCCATCTGCCCTGGGAAAGGTGATGTTGGGTACTAATTTCCAGGCATTTTTGCAAATGTGGAATTTAGGCAACATGGATTTTTAGCTATGAGGACTCTAAATAAACCCTCTCTCCCTCCTGCTCTCTGTGTTTTGCCATCTTTCTGTCCTTCTTTGTCTTTTTCTTTCTTTCTTCTTTGTTTTCTTTCTTTTACTTTCTTCTACCTCCATCTTTTTCCTTAATAAACCCAGCTACTCACTCTGTCAGGTAAAGCTGGAATTGTGTCACTTATGAGATATTTGGAGAACCTGTTGCCATTCACATTGCAGAAGGTTACGAAACAACTCTGATAGCTTTTACCATAGTGTTTCTTTCAGAAGGAGCTCCCAATTTCCATTGCAAATTCTAGTTATTATCACTACTACTGTTGTGTTGATTAATAGACATAAAGTCAGTTTATATGCCCAACCAGAGTGGCAGTGAAATATTATAGGTGTTGCTATAGGGCCCTCTTCTAGACCCTGGAGGGATGTTATTTAAAATCAGGGCTTGTCATACATTATGTTAGGCTCATATGCTCTGACTGCTCTGCGGGTTCTGCTCAGCACTGGTGCATAGGCTTCAGTGTCAGACGTAAAATGAAACTCCAGTTTGAAATCTATACCTGTCATGTTTTTGTTTTTTTGCGTCCCTGAGCATTTCAGGTAATTCCAGAGACACCTGTTAGCTGAAAATCCTTAAAAACTGTTCAGACCTTAAAAGGACTACATGGGTATATGCTTCATGGACTTGTGACTCTTGTCTTTACGAGAAGTTTTTAATTATGTGACGTAAACTTGATGTAAATTGGGAACTAATTGTGTGTGGACATTGGAGTTTCAGAAGAAGGATATGACTAAAAAATGTTTACAATTTTCTACTGTAATAGTCAGTGGCTTGCATTGTTTTTCAGGTCTTATTCCAAAAGAAGATTAAAGAGTAAAAATGTTTTTATGCTAGCTTAGGAACTGTCTAGATTTCTGTGAGCTTTTCTTACTGGTTTCCTGAAGTAGATTTCTGTATTCTAAAGGTTTTACTAAAATGCAATACTTCTTAAAACTTCTGACACAAGGCCAGGAAGCCATGAATCAAGACAAGAGTCAAGAAATGTTTTTTACTCGCCTAGAGACGGAAAAACCCCGTAGGTATTACTAGAGGAGTCCAAACTAATTTCTTGGTAAAATTTTATTAGTAAAAGATATACCACTGGGTTGATTTTTTGAATTTGGACAGTTTTGGATGAGTTATCCAGATATAAAAGGTGCATTACAGATGTCATCTTAAAGCACATGGCAAATGCTGTTGCTCAAATAGGCCATGTGACATTTTTGTGAAGTTGAAAAGGTCTTTCCCTTTCCGCTCAACAAGGAACATGAGAAACCAGGCTTTAAAATCTTAATTGGAAGCAAAAAGTAAGCTTTTTATTAAATTTTGTGCTTGATACCATC
This sequence comes from Sylvia atricapilla, assembly GCF_009819655.1. Lineage (NCBI taxonomy): Eukaryota > Metazoa > Chordata > Aves > Passeriformes > Sylviidae > Sylvia > Sylvia atricapilla. The sequence continues at coordinate 62,576,268 of NC_089174.1, forward strand.
AGTCACCTTGCAGTTCTCTGCTCCTCTTCTTTCAGGAAGAATTATTTTAATACTTTATGTTTTAAGACAATACTACAGAAAGTATTTTTGCAATTTCTATATTTTTTCCTTCTTTTTGGTAGAATACTAAAGCCTTTTCTTTCTGGAGATGGAACTATACCTTTATCAACACTTTGCAAAGCCCTGGTGAAACTTTTGTGCCCAAAACTGACATTCCTACATAGAGACTCAGTTATATCTTAAGACATTTGACTGTTTAGTTGAATATTTGAGTCTGCTAGTTCTTTGAAATTTATGAAGTGAAATAATGCAAAAGTTGCAGTGAGAAAAATAAACAAAAAACAAAACTAAAGTACCAGTTATTTTTTACCTTCAGAAAACTCAGTGCATTTCCCTGACCTTCCCTACTCCTTGTTTCTCAGCAGCCAGAAGTGACACTAGAGAGTAACATTGCTAATGAGCATGTATCCCGAAAGACTGACTTTGCAGAGTGAATTACTCCAAACATTTTTGCTAAATGTGTCACTGAGGCAAGTCAGGAAATTTTATTCAAAAAGACGTTCCTAGATCAAACTAACATACTAGTCTGGATTCACTTTTAAAGACTTTAGAATAGAGGAGATGAGTTCAGTTGTAAGGGACCTACAGTGGTTATCCAGTCCAGCTGTCTGACCAATTCGGTGCTGACCAAAAGTTAAAGGGTGTAGCTAAGGGCAGTGTCCAAATGACCTTAAACACTGCCGGATTTGGCACATTGACCATTTCTCTAGGCAGCCTACCCCAGCATTTTACCATGATATTGGTGAAGAAATGTCTCCTGATGTCCAATCTAAATCTCCCCTGGTCCAGCTTTAATCTGTTCCCATGCTCAACATGTCCCTCGCTGCGTCCCCTCTTCAGGAAGCTGCAAGGAGCAATGAGATTGTCCCTCACCTCCTTTTCTCCAATCTAGATAACCCAGAGTCCTCAGCAACCCACCACAGAGATTTCTTCCAGCCCCTTCATCAGCTATGTTGCCCTCCACTTCCTCTTCATTCCAGCCGGAGTGGCAAAGTGCAAAATAACAGAAATTCAGATTAGTGTGATAATTCTGTTCATAATAAGGGTGCCATTCAAACCTGACCATTGAAAGTACAGAATAACTCCTGTTTGGGTAAAAAATAAAAATTCAGAGAAATTATCATTCTTGAAAGTAAGATGCCTTTTCAGAAAACTTCTATCTAGATAAGAAAATACCTTGAGGAACCACTCTTATTTTTCTACATGTGCATGAACACAAATGCACAAAAAGATCTCACATAATAATGGTATTGAAGAGGATAGTGGGATAACATCAATGCAGAAGTCTTTTGTGATTATGAATGATTTTGAGGAAGTAGTGTGATGCCAGTGATTGTTCTGGAGCTGATTAAATCATCTGACTTTTGTTATCTTTTACTATTCCCCAATTTGAACATGAGTAGGTGGATAGGAGAAGCCCATGTGGTTTGAAGAACTGCAGAATTCCGACTAAATTTCATTTTTCCTAGATTATGTTTATCCTTATTTCACATAAACCAAATACAAAGTCCAGGAAAAAAAAATATGCACGTTTATAAATGCCTGTGACTGACTAATCCTGCCAAAGATTTGGGGAAGCAATAAGGAACAGGCAAATTATCATGTATTCTTCATGTAACATGCTACATGTTTCTGTGCCATGTGCAAACAAGTAATAGGGTAGTGGATAAAATAAAGATGTAATTTCAATCATGAACTGCATAAGATTCTGTTCATGAAACATTAGAAAGATTTCTCACAGAAATTTATAATTATTATACGTATGTTATCCACATTAAGTACATTAAAGAAAATGTAAATTGCTGCAGAATTATACATGAATGATAAAACATGGCAAATCACAAGGTACTGCTGATGTTGTCAGAGGAACAGGAAAGAAAACTAAAGCCCACCTTAAAAGTAAAATGTGGTAAGAAAATATCTATTTGCCATTATTGTATCTGGTACAATAGCATGTGTGCATTGATAAACAAATTGTGATTAATTGGACAGTCTTTGACAGTATCCCTCTTAATTTTATGTCTTTAATTTCAGGTTTCCAAAATTCAGAACTCTAAAAAATCAAATCTCCTTAACTTCCAGTGGGCTGTCAATTAAATTTGACTGATTATGCTCACCATTATCCTATAAAAATAATCCACAATTAATTGCTGCACTGTGCAAATTGCAGCAGAACAAGAATAGCTTACAGGCTTAAGGAAATGTATGGTAATGTGCACCCATGCTCTCCAGACACCTGAATCTCAATTTTAGTATTCCCAATGTCCTTCCAATGTCAGACTTAGTGATTTTTATGGGACTCATTATAGTGCATTTCTGCTGCAATTGGAAGATTCTTTAGCATGGTTCATGGCCCATACCTGCCAGATGAATTGCTATTGCATATACATGAGGAGAGAAAGAAATTCAGGCTGGCAAAATCAGTACTCCAGATTTGCTTTGGGAATGTTTTCTCCAGGATTTTAAGGGCTCAGGGCAAGAACTTGCTCTGATGGCCTTCCTCAACTCTGTATTCAAACCTGGCTATTAAAACTTCCTGTTTTTAGAATAAAGTTTTGTAAAATCTGTTGAAATAGGATTTACAGGAAGATTTAAATGAGATGATCCTGCCATTTTTTCAGAGAAATGAATGCTGACATTGAACACAAATAATAATAAAAGCTGGTGACCATGCAGCACTCAAGCAGCAGTGACATTCTGCAGTAGTAAGTGTTAGAGGAAATTCCACTGGAGATTTTAAGAAATGGTCAGAGAAATACATTTTTCACTAAAAAGGTGTGAGAACAAAAAAATATTTGAAATATCAAGGCCAAATACTTTTTTAGATGTTTCTTCATTACTGTGAGTCAAAATTAATATGATATTTAAAAATTATCAAACATACTTTGATTCATTATTGTTTGATAATGCAGCCATTGTCAGAGACATGTTCTACATGACCATGTACATGCTACCAATAGCCAAATTAAAAGAAATATTTAAAGATAATTTAAAAATTGCTAAGCTATGTCACTTGTTATGTGGCAATAACCATAACTATAAAGAAATAATCTTTCTTGCTTACCTGTAACCATATTTACAGTATCTCAAATCCACTTTTACAGTCAATGAATCCTTACCATGGTCTCTTACTTCCATTTTCTTTTTAGGTTTTGCTAACTTGCAGCATTTTTCCAAGTCAGTATTTCACAAAGAAATATTGCTTAACACATGGAAGAATTTAACTGTATTTAATGAGGTGCATGATAAATCTAGACACCATTTACTTCAGTTAAACTTGGAACTAGGTTTTCTGCTGAAAGAACATAACATTTATTCCTTTATGTAAAAAAAGTAAGACATAGCTATAGTCTTCATCTCAAAAGAGGAGCTGATTTAATGAAGAATGCGAGAATATTCTCTTCAGGACAGGGATAATCTGCTTTCAGGATAATCAAATAGAGTGGTTTGGCATTAGAGAAGTTGCTTTTTTCACTTCTCTGTAAAAAAAAAAAAAAAAAAAAAAAGGAAAGAGAGAGAGAGAAGTAAACTTTTTGTTTTAAATTACATAATTACGCAAATTTTCTTTTCAATAATCTTTCTGGACTGTGAGGGGTTTAAATGCTGTGAAGAATATTGACAACTGTCAGGCACTGGTCATGTCAAAGCTTAATCTGCATCTCACCTGGTAGCTAAGATGGTGATAGAGATTTTTTGGCAATGCTGCTCCAAGAACATGAGGACAAGGGTTGCTGTACTGTTATTTAGGTGAAAATGATTGTTTTGTGTTTGTTCGGCCAGGTTTTGGTAGTGGGAGTGCTACAGAGGTAGCTTCTCTGAGAAACTGCTGGAAGGTTTCTCATGTCCTGCAGAGCCAGTGCTGGATCCAGGATAGACCCTTGCTGGCCAAGGCTGAGGCCTTCAGTGAAGGAGGTGACATCTCTGGGATAACAGATACGAGAAGGAAAAGAAAAAATATAAAATGCACAGATGTAGTTGCAGCCAGAGAAGAGAGGAGTGAGAGGAGTTCCCATGTGCAAGGAGTAGCCCTGCAGACAGCAGGGCAGTGCAGAAGGAGGGGCAGGAGCTGCTCCAGGCTCTGGAGCTCAGGTTCGCCTGCAGCCCCTGGAGCAGCCCATGCTGAGGCAGCTGTGTCCCTGCAGCCCAGGGAGGGCACGGGGGAGCAGAGATCCCCCTGCAGCCCCTGGAGGAGCCCAGGCTGGAGCAGGGGGATGCCCAAAGGAGGCTGTGACCCCACAGCATTCCTGTGCTGGAGCAGACCCCTGACAAGACCTGCAGACCCATGGAGAAAGGAGCTCAGGCTGGAGCAGGTTTTCTGGCAGGGCTTGTGACACCAAGGGGGACAGTGGAGTAGGTGTTCGTGGAGGACTGACCCTGTGGAGAAGAATCCCACATTGGAGCAGCTCATGGGTAACTGCTGCCCATGGGATGGACTCACACTGGAGAAGTTTAAGGAGAATTTCCCCACGATGGAGCAGGGGAGGGACTCTGACTCTTCTCCCTGAGCAGCAGCAGGATTCTGTCATGCACTGACCATAGCCCCCATTCCTTGCCTGCTGGGGGAGGAGGGAGAGCCTGGGAAGGAGTGAGAGATGATGGGAAGATGTTTTTAAGATTTATTTTACTGCTCATTATCCTGCTATGATTTTGTTAGTCATATATTCAGCTAATATCACCGAGTTTAGTTGGTTTTGCTCATCACAGTAATCAATTTTTGATCTCCTCCTGTCCTATCTCAATTCCAGAATCTTTTCTTATACTTTCTTTCCTATGTCCAGTTGAGAAGGGGAGGGAGAGTGTGGCTTTGGTGGGTCCCTGGCACCCAGACAGGGCCAACCAACTTAAATGCTTTTCTAAAACCTTAGGCAGTACACTTAGAAGATGTTGTTCAAGGAAAAAGAAATAACTCAATGTGTTTTTTAGGAACTTTCAGAAAAAGATGAAGGCATGTTGCAATGCAGAGCCTTTACAAGGTAGAGAGGGGGAGTTCAATACAAAGAACCAGGATTCTGATATTTTTTTTCTTTTAATACAGAAGTTGAGCTTGTTATGGTCAAATAAATAGTGATACAATGAAACTTACAGTGATAGATTTTTGCAATTATGGTTAATCATAAAATTACTGCACTTCTTTGCTATTCATGCTATATAGAGGTTAGATTAGCACTTTCCTAACACGCAAGCTTATTGATCTTACAATATTTTGTAAGAATGGCATATTTAAACTGATTAACAGGCTAACTAGTGACAGACTGCAGTGTTTGGTATCTATGGTAGAAGCAGATCTCAAATTGATTGCAGTGGAAGTGACAAGGGGGATATTTGTAATCTTTTACAACACAGCTCAGTAAGAACTTTCCAAGTAAATTCATTGCATACTTGTCTAGTTCATAATCCACTTGGCAAGGTTTAAATGAGAGAGTTTACTACAGATTTGTAAAACATAGCAATATCTTTCATACAGGTTTCCCAGTGTTTCCAGTGCGGTTTTTACAGCAGTTTTTATATGAAAGTGGTTACTGTAAACAGATTGAAAGCTGTCAAAATAAGTAGTTTGATCAGAATTCAAGCACACATATGCACAGAATGGCAGCAGAAACTTTTAGTCAAGAGGTGATTGCACTACTGTTCTGACAACAGCAGTAGTCATTAATATTATTTTTTGTTTTGTTTCTTGTAAAGAATTTTTCAGCCCATTATATAGATGAGTCCAAGCCTCTGCTACTCCAAAGTCTGTTAAATGTTCCTCTGTTCAACATGGGAAACAACATATCCAATGTGAGATTTAGCTAGCAAAACCCCCGAATTTTCTTGGAATAAGCATTTCACTAATGATTTTAAAGGAACTGGACTTGTTTTTCTTACCATTGTCGGGCAAAATTATGGACTTTGTTCCAATTATTTTTAATCATAACAGATTTAAGAACTAAAGTACTGCCTTCTATTCAACCAACAGCATACTGATAAACAACTTGATTTCTAGGGAAAAAAAAAAAAAAAAGAAAAACAACAACAACAAACAAACCATAATGGAAAATAATCCATGATACTAGAAAAGTTAAAGTCAGAAAAATTCAAATTTATTCTGTTTGATGTTTCCCTGGTGAAGCTAGAGCTAATCTTACGTTTACACAATACACAGTGTTGGGGGTAAGATTTGCTTCTCTTTTTTTAACTTATAGAATTTTTTCCATAAGTTGCTTAGAAACTATCTACTGGGTGCTTATAAGTACTCAGGCAGAACAAATGGGCCAGAAGAGAGGAGTTGTAGCACCTGGCTACACTCCTTTGGGTCTCTGAGGAGTTTCTCTCAGATGGGGACATACCTCGAGTTTTGGGGCAGGTAAAGGGCAGGGCTGGAGGCAGCTTCTCTCTCTTGCTCTGGGCACTGGAGAGAGGTCGGCCAGGCTGCTGCTTGCCGCGGGAGGAGGTCACTGTCACCACCAGGTGCGGTCCTGGGGAATCTGCCATCGCCTGCTCGTGTGCCCCGGCACTCTGAGCTCCCCTCCCGCCCTGCTGCAGCGGGGCCGGCCCTGTCCCGCCCTTGCAGCTTGTTTTTTTTTGGCACTGCTCATTATTTTTGCTACAGTGCGGCCCTGCACCCCACCCCTGTCTGCCGGGGACATCCTGCACTTCCAGCTACCAGCTCGAGACTTTCCACTGTTTCCAACTTGCTGCTGTTGGAGTCCTGCAGGGGCACGGAGATCGAACTGCCCTGGGTTTTGTGAGGCAAAGCCCTCTAGGTTTCTTGGTTCTGTTTTGTTGTTAATGCTGTAGCTGTTGTTTGTTTTGGTTTGTCATACATATTAGTAAAGAACTGTTATTCCTATTCCCATATCTTTGCCTGAAAGCCCCTAATTGCAAAATTATAATAATTTGGACGGAGGGGGTATATATCCCTCATTCCAAGGGAAAGTCCAGCTTTCTCTAGCGGATATCTGTCTTTTAAACCAAGACACACAATGAAGCGGAAAACACACTGAAAATGACTGAAAACAGATGAAATTCAAGAGCCTATCTACCTGTTTCCTTTTTCCTGTATTTTTTTTTTTTTTTTTTTACTGATACCCTGCCGCAGAGTCGTGCGGTGGTGAGGTGCCACGACCTGCTGGCTAGAAGCGCCATAAAAAGAGATCCTGCAGGCACAGGCACACTCCCTGCCTACAGTGTTTTCAGAGCTCTTTTGTGAGTGCTGAACTGCACAGCCATGACAGTTGCCACTTTGGGCAACACAGGAAAAATAAGGCAAGATGGAGGCCTTTCATCTTCCAGAAGCTTTCTTTATTCTCTGGGGTCCAGGGACAGAAGAACCAAGGAGCTCAGGGGAGCAGAGATTATATAAGGAAGTCAGGGGGTGGGGTTTTATAATTTGGCTAGTGGAGTGAAGGATTGAGAAAGGGATCAGGGAGAGGACTGAAAAGAGACCAATCAACTGGGGTAAAAACCAGGAACAGTGTAAACAACCAATAGGGGGAAACAAATTAACATAGAACTGTAAAGCCCCATGGGTGTGAACCACTCTAACCAGGTGTCACCTAACTAGGTGTCTCTAGGAGCAATCTCCTACAGAGACTTCCCCAGGGGAGCTACCCCAACTTGAACAGCCTAGAGGCTGCAAACTCTCCAAGGGAGAGCAACACCATCAGAGGATGGCTGAGGGGCCCTCATGAGGTCCTATTTTACACGGTTCAGAGTGAAAATCCATATGCCTAAAGTGAAGTGACTTTCAAGTAGAAGGACTTTGGGGGTGCAGACGTTATATCTATAAACTTTTTGGAGGTAATGCCTGAAAAGAAAGTTTTTTGGTTTTGTTTTTGTGTTTTTTTGTTTTTTTTTTTTTTAGCTGTCTGAATTGAAATTGAAAGAATCACCTTTGTTTTCTAGAAACCAATATTACAAGGATGACTTGAAAAGGAACAACATAGCAGAACATGAAAAGTCAGAAATTCTGACAATCTCAGTAGATCTGTCCCTGAGGGTATTCAAATGCAGATCAGAAAATAAAAGATTAAAACATGCCTCTTATTGTTGATTGCCTATGTTTATTGTGACTACATCAGGCTTGACATGCACTGGTAGTAGGTGTAAATCCATATTGTATAAAGTCTTGAAACACTAATGTGGACAGATTTGGGACCAACACTTCAAGACAATCAGTGGGGAGTCTTTGGGAACACAAGCAGAATAAAATAAAGGACCTGCATAGGAGAATTCATAGAGTAACTTTTCTGATGAAAAATAGGAAGCCTGAAACAAAAGGAAGAGTCAGGAATTCTGAGAAGAGCATTCTCCATATTTACAAGGTTTGTTTGATTCACTAGTCAGATATTTAAATATGTGCTTGGCATGTTCACTATGCCTTTTCATAATAACAGCAGTAAATAGGATGAAAAGTGATAATCTTATTGTATAATAAGGACATTTGGTTTTCAGAGATGTTTCCAATGGGACAGTGAGGCAATTTATTTCAAAGACTGAGTAATTTCTTGCTGTGGAAGACTCTAATGTAAGGCTAAGTAAACATTGTTCAATTTATGGTGGTGTCAGCCAGGGATGAAAAAGATGACCTCTTCAGAGCTTTTCTAATGCTATTTATATGTTATCTCTTATTATATTAATGCTTATAATTTTCCTTCCTAACAAAAGAACTAGAAGATGTATCAATTTAAAATAAACCTACATTCATTCTCACAGGAAACATGTTCATATGGAGCAAGGCTTTAAGATCTCTAAGAATTTCCTATTCTGAATATGTCTCACATTTGAAAGTGTAGAAGTCTTATCTGTGGGTGTAATTAAAATTCAACAGAAATCCATAAATGGCGCAGAATCATTAGTATTTCTAGACAGTTAGGATCATAAATCATTTGTGAAACTTTATCAGAAACCCAGAGAAAATAGCTTTTCTCTTTGAAATAGACTAAGACATGACCTTCAGTGTTTCTGTTCTGTGTGGAGTTACAGCAATTACTTGTAGAATTTTAAAGTTAATATTATACGAGTGCTTTCAAGAATGTGACAAACTGCCGCTATTTCTCAAACCTTTATACTGTAGGCACAGTATTAGTTGTATTGTTAGACCTGGGATAACCAAAGTGGAGCTGTTTCTTGTGACAAACTTTTCTTTGACAAGACCAAAACCAAATGCTGCTTTACTCTCTGGACTCTGAAGTAGTTTCACATTTCTGTTAACAGTCTTGCATCTTTTCTCCTACCATTTGCTTTTTCTTCATGACACACTGATAAAGCTTAGATTAAAATGCATTTCAGCAGGAGCAGGTCTGAAATGTGCCTGACAGGAGGGACAGCAACAAGAACTTCAGAACAAAAGGCATCTATTTGCCTAAAGCTGCGGAGCCATCTTCAAGGTGTGAGGTTGTCAAGTGTCCAATCAACAACACTATGTGTAACACAATGAATCATCCCACAGATGAGTAATTTGCAGAATAGAAAAGAGATGGGGATTATTGAAGGAAGTCAGGCTGCCTGTGGCAGGTGAGTGATTGAACCACTGGGTATTTCTAGTAATAATCTGAATTCCAAAAACACAGAGATGCTTCTGTAGTCTGTTGGAGGTCCCTTAGCAACACGATTCAGAGGTGTTCAGCATATTTGAGACTGAATATATTAAACACGCTAATGCAAAATTTAAGTTTAGAATTTTTTTACATCCCCTAGCAATTGCTTTATTATGCTAGCTTTCATCAGAATTGATCAAGTTCAGCTGGTGTGCCAAATGTAGTTTTTTTTTCCTCAGGAGCAAGTTGATTCAGTTCTCCAGTGTTGTGCAATAATTTCTTCATTAGAACTTTTTTTTTTTTTTTTTTTTTTTTTGTCATAGCAGCACTTCAGCAATTCAGCAGGTTGGCCTTATATGCATTTTTATGATGATTTTTTTTCAACATTTCCTCCCTTTGCTGTATCTAATATGTAAACATGAGGGACAAAAGATTGGCCAGTGTTTCCATAACGGTGTGGACCTCTGTGGGCTCATGCATATTCACTATTATTAGATGGCTCATATGCCTTTAACCTACCACTTAATGGAGCACAAATCAGTCAAGATTTGCATTTTGCTTGCTATTCAAGTTTTCAAACACATGAGCTCCCTGCCTAATGACAAGAATATTTATCCAGGTTAATTGATAAAATATCCTCAACATAAAGTGCTCTAGGAAACAATTTCAGAATACTTACATGTTGTATTAACATCTCATTATTTTATTCAACAACCCCAGAGCAGGTGGGAATGTAGGATGAATGATATATGTTTCCTAATGGCATTTTCTCTAGAAAAAAAGCTCATCTACATCTCTTCTCTTTTATCTGTATGTTCTTTTTTTAAGACCTAAGCATCCTTAAAGATCTTTTCAGCCTTAACTAACAAGATATGAATTCAAACACAGAAGTTGTTATAATTTGAATACTGAATGGTTTAATTGCTTGCTGTATTTTACAGTGAGTTTTAATAGAAAATTTAAAATAAAAAGAAGAGGAAAAACCAGCAGAATTGCCACAAAGTCATAAACAATACATAAACAGGAAAAGAACTGAATTTCTTAAATAAATGATTCATTACAAGCTAGTACTCCAAGATTTTTTCCCATCTTTGAAGTTACACCTTTTTTTGCCCAAGGACACCTTTCTAAGAATTTGCATCATGATAAATATGTGTCTTTTAAGAAGTGAAGCACAGATAAAATAGATGGCTGGAATTTGCTGTGGAATGTCACACACTGTAAAAACTCCAGTATCTCAGGTTAAATAGTTGTAGGTAGTACAGTTTATTCCTGTTACCTATGAAATATTTATGTAGCTGATTTTCCCCCTATATTATTATGTGTTTCATTACAGGTGATTTCAAATCGTCTCAGTATTAAATTTATTGGCAGCAGACTGAAAGTATACCCTTGTACTTTACTGATCTGGTGGGAGAAGGAAGACTAATTGATATTACTGTAAATGTAAGTAAAGCCAAATCCTTCTCCTCCACTACTGAATTGAATAAAACTAGGGCAGAGGAGGCTGTTTGTCAACAGCAAGTTATGATGTAAACCAATTAGAACAAGTCCTGTTTTATAAATAGGAATGCAGTATCACCTTTTTAAGCTATGGACAAATCTCTGGAGTTTAGGAGGATATGTCTATTCAATACATTTATTTATATAATGTAATAATACTTAATGACCAGTTATAAATAAACAGCAATGTGCCTCTAAAGCAAGTCTTTTAAGTGTTTAATTCTCATGAACAAATACTTAATTTTGCTCTTTCAGACAAAAAAAAAAAAAGTGCTGTCAATTTTTTTTTCATGTTTTTCTTTAAAGGTGAGAGAGAAGCTTTCTGTTTGGTAGTCTTACTCATCTTCCTGCTCTAACATAATTCCCTTTTGTAGCCTCTTCCATTTCACAAATTCCCTCTCCATTTCCCAGCTCAAAACAAAGAAAAAATGGGCTTGCTACTTTTCTATGACAAACAGAACAGCAGGGAAAAAAATATGACTCATTCTTGCCTATTTTTTATATATTATGTTCACTAATATTTTTATATGTAAGTATATTTTGCTTAGGTTGTCTTTTATGTCATGCCCACAGCCACCCACTTTCCTGATGTTTTAATGTCAGCCAAATGTTCTGCCAGGTTTGGGAACAAAAGCTCCTCAGGAGAAGGTTGTTTTGTTGATGGGAGATTACCAGAAAAACCCAGCTGTTCTAAGCAGTGGTTTTGATATCATTATTAGTTTTATCTACTGTATCAATAATGGACACATGAGAATGGTTTTAATGAAAATTAAATTCTAATTGCAAGGAGGATTAACTGACCTACCTGTCTGTTCCTTCTGAAATTCAATATTAGATAACATATTATTGTATGCAGCATTTCCTGTTTACGTCCTACTTTATGCTCTGGAGAACAAACCCTTCTGAGTTCAGAGATTTCCATCCAGACATAAATACAGGCAACCTTCCCTGGCACTACCGAGCTGCTCACAGCAGGGTTGGCTCAGAAGTTCCTCAGGACAGTGGCAGATCCTGACTCTGGAGGACTTCTCAGAACACAGTGATTCTGTCTCTGCCCTCTTTTGCTGCCTGGCTGAAAACAGACTATCATACTTGGATTTCTCTGTGTTTTTCCAGGATCTATTCATGTGAGTACCCCTTAAGCAAGAGATGGTGATTTTAACAGTTCACGAAAGAGTTTGTATCACTCCATATTGAAATTATTTTCATTACAAGATCAATTATTCTGCCCACAATTACAAACATCAAAAATTTTCCTAACTTAGTTGATATTTTCTAAGTTTGCTTTTGTGGGTTTTTTTGTTTGTTTGGTTTGGTTTTGGGTGTTGTTTTGTGGTGTTTTTGTTTTTGTTTGTTTTGTTTTGTTTTTTTCCCCCACTGGGCCACTTTCTGTTCCATCCAATGTCTCCTAAGTTTTTATTAGGAGGGAAAATGTGTATTCATGTTCTGTTTACCTTCTCCATTCTAATCGTTATTATCATAATATCTATGCATTGGTTCTTTTTTAATAATGTATTGTCTTACCCCCTTAAGCTATCTTTCTAAAATATATGTGCCCTTCAACACCTTTTCCTCTCCTTAATTTTCTTTAAGTCATGTCCTTCTTCAGTCTATTTTTTTTTCATTTCTCTTTCAGTTTTTAATTCTAAACTACTCCTAAATATTGCCATGTGTTTAATCTCTTAAATTATTGGAAGAGTGGACAGACACAGGTGTCTCAGACTTCCAAAATACTTTATTAGTTGCTTTTTCTGCTTCCATTTCCATGTCTCCTTAATAGTCACCTCTGTCGTGAAAGCCCAGCATTTCCAAAGGAGTACAAATTTTGCTCTCCATTTTGCAGTAGATGCTTTTTGGTTCCCAAAAAATATCAAATAACAGTTTAAGCTGGCAAGAGTCTTGTTATTTGTCATATTCTTTAAATAGACCAGATATTTTAGGAGCAAAACCAGAAATCAATGAAGAGCTGCCGTGCTTTGTAGTAAATATTCACTGAATAATTTCAGTGTGAGATTTTCTACTACACCAGCTTAGTAAGATAAATCACTTGATATTAGTACTAAATCTTTTTAAAAGTTAGTTGTCTTCTTTACAACTTTTCTGAATGAACAAATATATCCCCCTCCTTTCAGTCCCTGTCTCCTTCAGAAATTGTGTCTGGAAAAAGGAGGGAAGCAACAAGTAAAGTTGTTTTTTCCCCCAAAGTATCTGGTCTATTTCTGCATATAATTGATATAAACTCAACTAAAATGAGTATTGATCTGAGGACAAATCTAGCCCTAGAAAACTTCTGTGTTTGCAGTGAGCTTCACTAAGAAAAAAGGCTGTTAAATATCGTTACTTTTTTCACTTGTAATACTATCTAGTGTAAAACTAGCAAACTTGATGATTATAGGATTCATATTATTCTCCAAAGTGAAAAGAAGGTTATCTGGTTTAAGATTTGAGCAAGTACTATATAGAATAACAAACTTAATAATTAAGAAATTCGATCCATTTTGTTTTGCTGAAGTATCTGATCTATTTGGTCAAAGACACTATAACCCCAGAGGTAGCAGACCTCTTGAGCCTCGCAAAACTGCTGCTGTCCAGGAAGAGAAACAGAGAACGATACAGAGCTGGGAGGGGGCAGAGAGAGATTTTTATTGGAAGCTGTTAAAGTGGTTGCTATGAGACCTTCTCCAGCTAACACAGGCACAGCAGTGTGTGAGGCTGGTAAATCATAGCTCTTGCATTATAGCTTCCCTTTCTGCCTCTTTTTTCCACTAACACAGCTTTTATAGTTGTTTAAGATCAGAGAAAACACCTGCCAGTTGCTTTTTCTCCTGTTTCAGTCCCTTCTGCTGCTTCATGCAAGATGGAGCTAGAAAATGCAATGATCAGCTCCGCGAGCAGTGCTTCAGCAGGCTCCAGAGAGTACAAGGTGGTGATGCTGGGAGCAGGGGGAGTTGGCAAAAGCGGTAAGTTTCAGCAACAATATTTTGGGAGAGAAAAGGGTGAATAAAGAGTGTAAAGTTCACCGGAAAAGGACATTTTTTAATGAGGGGTTTCATTCTTTCTCTTGCACATGGCTTGGATAAAAGACTATAGTTTGTGACTGGGGCAATGAGTCAGCTTAATTTGTTACAGATTGAAACGCTGCAAGCCTTTTAAATTGGTTATTCGTGTAGGGCTGACCTTGGGTCTGTTGTGTGTGACGAGAGAGCAGCCAGGCTTCTGCTGCTGCTGTGAGTTCAATAGCAAGTGCCCATGTCACTCTCCCACTTGGTGAGGGGGGGTGGTTTGCTGGACAGTGTGGATGTAACTTGTTGGCCTCAAGGTCCTTGTGCTCAGCCAGAAATCAAACTAACTGCAAAGTCAGGTGCACAGAGTAGACTGTGGGAGATGCCTGCAGTGAATCTGTTGTGGGGTGGGATTTTTTTGTTTGTTTGGTTTGGGTTTGTTGTTGTTGTTATTTTGGTTGGGTTTGGTTTGGTTTTTGTTTTGTTTTGGTTTTGAGGGTTTTTAATTTTTTTTTTTTGTCAGTGTTTTGTTTTAGGTTTTTTTTTGTTTTGTTTTGTTTTGGGGTTTTTTTGGTGGGATTTTTGGGGGGGTTTTGAGTGTCATTGTGCCTCTAGTGGGTTTTAGTCTCCTCTCTGGTCGGGACAGGTACAGCATGCCTGCCTGTGTCTCACTCCAGGCAGATTTGCAGCATATTTTAATAACCCTGTCTACAGCTGGCAAGACATGCTAGTGTCTGACAATGATATCTCTTCAGAGGAGTCATTATTTTCTCTGGACAGTATTTTTTTTTTTTCCCAGATATTATCAGCTTTGATTTATTCCCACTGAAATCAGCATTCTCTGTTCTTACAAATACTTTGCTGAACATGCAGAGTTTGTCTCAGAAGTCAGTATATTGAGCTGGCCACACAACAAGAATTTGATTACGTCTTCTGGAAATTCAAAAGAATAACAGAAAGATAAACAAAATTACAAAAATCAGGATAATATAATATAATATAATATAATACAATACAATACATCCTGGCTAGATTCCAAGGAATTTTCAGGATAAATACTTGTGACACTAAACTGCAATACTGTGTGGATCAAACAAGTTTAATTTATATTCAAGCAATAAGATGAAGTATGGTGCAAAAAGTTAAAAATTGTAAGTGAACATGATTTTCTTTCTGCATCCATAATCTTTGTGGGTTTTTTATATTTGGCTTCAACTTCAGTGGCACATCTTTCAGTGGAAGCTACTCCCATCAGTATTGCTTAGACAAGCAATCAGTTCTTGCACAGATGTTAGTACATAATCACCATACAAAATGAGAAAGAACAAAATATTGGTAACTTCAGAATAACTTTCTGAAATTTCAGATTATCTTTTCCATAGAAAAGCAGGTATCCAGGATGTGCCAGCTGGAACTTTCAGAATTTTTTTTCATTACTTATGTCTTTTTAATTTTTTTTATTCTGTATTTTTTCAACTGAATGTGTCAAAAAAATGGCAGCAATTTCCCTCCTCCCCCAGAATATACTTGTTGGAATAATGCAATTTTGAAAATTTGTTCACCATGAAGTATTACAAACCATTCTTCATTCACAGCATGACTGAATCATAACAACCAACTTTACATGTATGTGGAGGAAATTTCTGAGTTTCCATTTACTATTAGATAAGAGTTGAAATCACAAATTTAGTTAATTCAAATCTCTATGTTCAGAAAATGCTAGCTGCTAATTTAATGAGAATAAAGTGTTTAAATCTGTGGATTCACCAAGATATAATACCTCTCTAAAGCTGAGCAACACATAGTTAACAAGTAGAATTGTGTGGTCTAAAGAAAAAAAAATTTAAGTGGATATTTATGAAATTTTATGGGATTAGTGAGAATTTTCTCTTGTTATCATGAAAGTGAAAGTCCTGGGTAAACAAACAAACAAACAAAACCACCCCAGCAACTGAGTGTTTTTAAGAGTTCATAAGAAAGGAGATGAGCAGTTCAACATTTACTGGCTATGAACATCTGATGTGTAATAGACCTTAAATATTTCAGTAGAATCCAGAGAGATAGTCCAGCTGATAGAGTTTAGAGAGAGATAAAAAGTAAAAATAGTTGTCATTCCATAAATCACTAATTCATTCTGACTGTTATATAAATAGGCTTAATTTACCCTGGATTAAA
Organism: Sylvia atricapilla; assembly: GCF_009819655.1. NCBI lineage: Eukaryota > Metazoa > Chordata > Aves > Passeriformes > Sylviidae > Sylvia > Sylvia atricapilla. Next base: position 62,592,526 of record NC_089174.1, read on the forward strand.
AACAGAAAAAGGCCTTAATGACTGCTTTCATTCTACAAGGTGAGCTCTGCTTTTCCCTAGTGACTTAGATTCACTGTGTCCAGGAAATTATGAATTTAACCACAAAAATGAATGAAAGAAAAATAGTTCAATTTCCAATTTTGATTTTGAGAAATCAGTGATGTGGTTTGATACATTGATACCATCCTGCCTTCTTTTTCCCATCTTTTCCCTCTCCCTTTGCTTTTAAGTTGTGATAAAAACAGTAGCAGCTGGGGTTAAATTACTGAGTGGAAAACTTCTTTCAGATAAAAGCCTTTCTATTCCTCAATTCATTCAAATATTAAATAATTCAGGTTTGAGGTTAATTTTCTATAGGAACCAAGACACAAAAATGTCAGATTTCTTTTTACCTTGGATATAGCTCACTTTCAGGCATCCCCTGATCCCCTGGGCATTTTGATCTTGTGTTTCCAACCCTCCCCTACTCTCTTACTGTGACACGTGCATGGGGTAGAATTAGGAGGAGGAGACCAAAAATGGATTTTTTTTAACCTTGGTGTTTACAAAAAATTCCCTTTGGATTAGTCAGTCTTGTCTCTTCATTTCTCTGCTCCAAGATGGCAGACAGTCCAGGAGGACAGCCAACATCCTTTTTTTTTTTTGTGCTATTCAGTGTGGTGTAAATTTTACAGGAATCAGTAAAAGAAGATGAACTCTGTGCATCCAAGTCTAACACCCATCACATGCAGAGTAATAATGTGTAAACTGCATGAGAATTGTTACTTAAGGGCTCTCAAGCTTCAAAACCAATTCTGGAAAACTAATACTAATTAAAAAAAAAGAAAAAACAAAAAGTCTGCCATTATTTTACAGGAGGAAAAAACACCACTGCAAAAACCAGCCTTCAGAAGAAATAGGCAATATTTGTGTATTGCCTAGTAAAAATGTACAAAGCTAGATGAAAATTTTTATAGTATTTTACTTGTGTACTCTAATTATGGAATATAGATTGTCTAGAATGCTATCCCTTCTAAGACTTCTGAAAACAGAATTATTTTTGTTTTTAGAGCAATATATTAATTTCTTATATTCTGTAAGTTGTGTTTGTCATCAAGAACACCAAATATAAGCTGATGCAAGCTCACACCAAAGTTCTGCTAGAACCAATAATTAAATTGAAATTAAACTGAAGTAAATAAAGCAAATTTTGTATTGACTCTCATTCAATTATAGTCCATATCAAAATGACATATTTCTAACTATAATTGCATTTAAATTAAAAAAGAGAAATTAACACTTGTTCTTCTCAACTCTGATGACAAATATCATCAAATATCTCAGTACCACTCAAACCTACCTGAGGTTACCTGATATAGGGTTCAAACCCTAAGAACCTTGGTGATTTTGAAACATACTTTGCTTACAAATACCTTCAGAGATCAGTAAACAAGGTGCTATCAAGGTCCTTGCCTGACACAGACCAGACTTCTGGGATTAGCTCTGTTTCTTAGTGTTACAAATAAAAGGCATGCACAAAGGAGCTTTTCAATCCTGAGACCATTCATTGCTGCCTTATGTTTAGCAAATCAATGACACTGATAACGATACTTTACTGCAGCTCATTCTGCAAAACATTAGTGATGATTAACCCAGGGGTTGCAAAGTGACTGCTAAAATTAACAAATTGATGGACCTGTGCAACTGAATGAAATAAAAACCTCCCTCTGATGAAAAATTATTTACCCAAGCAATCTCCAAACACTGATCAGACTGCACCACAATCCACCTTTACATCTTCTTGGCTGAATAAAACTATTATTTTAGTGTTTTCTTAGTTTTTTGTTTAACTGTTTTTTCTAACCCTGGTTGCTGATGATTTATTTAAGGCTGAAGATGATCTACAGTTATGCCAGGTAAATAAAATTACATGTTTATGCATAGCATGGGTTTATCACAGATGCAAAGTAAATTTCTTGTTAGCTGTCTTATGGAAGTTGCATTTCAGATGAGAAGATGAATTCTTTAAAAATCAAAACTAATAAATATATTTTCTAATACAAGATTTTTTATCTTGGAGAAAATGTTCATTTTTCAATATTTATTTCTCAAACTGATTTCCAGATGATCTGTTGTCGCTATACAAAATTGGAAGATGTTTTTTTAATTGCCTCAAGACTTTTGTAAAACTGATATATTTCCTGTTTTATCATATATTGGAAAGCAGTTAGAAATGTATTTTCAGGCTTCAATCTTAAAAAGAGTTAAAAAAAAAAAAAAACCAAAAACAAAACAACAACAACAACAACAACAAAAACCCAAAAACAAACAAACAAACAAAAAAAACGTAGAAGACAAGAAATTAAGAGAAGATTCTTTCAAGGATACTGGAGGAATAGTGAGGAAATGTAATCTCAGACCGGGCTGGCTAAGGCAGGCATTCTTACCCATTGTTTTCCTTGATTTTGTTTGGTTGGTTGGTTGGTTTTTGTTTTGGTTTGGTTTGTTTCTTTTTTTGTTTCTTTTTTGGTTTTGCCATTGTGGCATAAAGGCTGTGTTACTACAGATGCAGGTGACTCATCCAATTAATTTCAAGATCATGTGTACACAATAACTTCCAAAAATGTGTGAAAACAATTATGTTCTCTGTGATGCAAGAGCTTCAGTACAAGGACTTAGATTGAATCTGCAATTTTCTTTCATTTAGGTGGTAAACTGCCATTTTTTTTCCTGGGCCGGTTTTACCTCCTATTCTGCCTTAATATTGCATATTATGCACCTATTATTTTCAAGCATGTCTTCATAAGAAGACTCCCCAGTAAATAGAGCACACACCCTGGAGTGTGTGCAGTTGTTTGTAAACTCCGTGGAGATAAGTTAATGTACGATCCAGGTTATTATGAAGGGCAAAGGTATAAAAAGTTATGAGCTTGAAAAGCACCACTTGGGCCTTCTAATGCTGTTCTTACCCCTCAACTGGACTCGGTATCATAGAGCATGCTCTAGACATTGATTGCTTCAGCCGCCTATTTGTTTGGAGGTGGTTGGTTTTGATTCAGTTTCTTATTTTCCCCAGGAATATTCTCAGGTACAGCTGTGCTTCCCTAAACTCCTAGTAAATGAATCAAAGAAAAAAGGTCTGGCCTTCTCTCATATCCTGAGGCAAGTCAATCACCAGGATGAAGGTGTTGGATTTAGTTACTGCTTAGTATGAGTAAAATGCTTTCATGTGCACCCCTTCCAAGTGCTTGGGCAAGCTGTGGATTACAGTTAAGGCAAGCAAAGTTCCTTTTTTACCCCTCAAAGTCAACACAGTGTAGTTTTTGCTGGTTTAGTTTTTCCTTCTTCTCCTCTAACTACAAAAAAATGCCTATTTTTATTTAAGTGAAGAAGCAATTGAGATACTTAATTGACAAAGACACACATCTGTATGACATTTGGAAAGAATTGTTTGTTCCCTCAACATTCTCTATTTGAAAAAAAAATGTAATCCAGATTTTTAATTCCTCTGGTGTTTCAGGGAAAATATTCTACTTATTCAGATTAAAAATTTTTTTTTTTTTTTTTTTTTTTTTTTTTTTTTATTACAGGTAAACTTCCTACTTGGTGATAGTTATGAAAATATAAAGGTACTGACCATTAAAAATAACATATAAATTCCTTTGTCACTTCATGGTGCTGCCTGCATCGACTGATTAGTTGTGATGTGGTGTAGAAGTGTCAGTGTGAGGCTAGGAAAGGAAGGGAGCAGACAGAAGAAATCTGATAGTGATGCAGACCGAAGCACAGAGTAATACATCTTGACAATTATGTACCCATGGAAAAAAATCCTAATCCTGTTTGTCATGTGTGGAATTCTGTAAACTGAACAGGAGTCATAGTTTTGATGCAGAATTGCAAGTGTTTCATACAAAATAATGGTGATGCATGTTGTACATTGCCATGAAAAAATAAACAACTTATAGAGAAGGGCCACCAATACTAGACAATCACATGCCTAGGTATGGGTAACTTCCAGTTTTCTCATAAACCAGATTAAACTCTAGAGATTATATAAAGGCACAGCTCCTGGTAGATTTGTGATCTTTGATTACAAAAGTGTCTGTGTGTTTTAGTTTCCTTCACAGGTAAATAATTGAATTTGCTTCAATCTTGATTTTGTGTAATCCCAACTTTTAGACATTTTATCTTATCTATTTGTTAACAACTTTGAGAAAATCTGTGTTTTCTGTTAATACTTGTAGACAATGATGAGTTCACACCTCAATCTTCATTCACTGCAACACACTGAATACAAACAACTTCACTTGTAGGACCTTGTTTTCCTGCTCAGAATATCTTGTATGCTTAATTACAGAACCTTATTATTTCCATATCAACTTTTTGAGTATGAATTCCAAAAATTGACATGCTCTTCTATTTGTGGCATTACTAGAAGAAGGATTGTCTACTGGTTTCCTCTGTACAGTTATTTTTTGTTCCTCAGAGAATAAGGAATTCTTTTAGTCAAGTGTAGTTCACAGAGGTCACATACGGAGAAATAACTGTAGTAACTTGAAGCTATTTTCTCTTTCCCCCAGTGCAGTCACTTGTGCTATGACATCTCTCTCGATGACCTAAATTCTGCATTCTTATATGTGTTATCTTATTTGGGACCACTGAATCTGAGAATTCAAATGATTCTGGAACCCTTTCTGATATTCTTCATTTATCTTTAGTGTATATGTTATCCACTTGAAAGGATTAATTATATTTTTTACTAATCAATTTCTTTTGCCTATCAGTAGACCTTGTAGACAGATTTTTTTGCCTCAGGGAAATGAGTTAAAGATTCATTATTTTGGCAGTTCACATAGTTCAATGGTGGAGGATTCAATTATGCCCTCTGTATTTAATGGGAGGGTTTCTACATGTGAGATACCAACTCAGTGCTCAGAAATCTGACTGGAGTCCTGGATTCTTCAGCACTAGAAGATGCCAGATAAATAGAACAGACTTCCATAAAAAACCAACAGAGATGATAGAAGGAGTGACACTATGATTTATGATGACAAACAATTATGACTATATTAAAATAGCTGCAGTAGAGAGTAATTCATGAATCTTTATTGTGAAACTTGCATATGTATAGAGAGATTTGAAGTAAATGGATGCAGCTGTGATGTGAATATGTTGATCCATCCAGTTTCTCCCATCACAGCATCCAGATGATTAATACCCACTTGGATAAGGCAAACGAGCTGTCCCTTTGGAACCGGGGATGCAGAATGTAAAATGTTTAAAAGTAACAACTATCAAAAGAAGAATACACATATTCCAAAATTTGAGGAGGAAAGCAACCAAAATTGTTTCATAGAGAGTAACAAGTTAAGTGATGAAACTGGAATTAGAACATGTATGATTAGATATGAGATCTTCAAGACAAACTTCCTTTGGTCAATAGGAGGGGCATATGCCCCTAATGATTTGCTTAAAAGCAAGATGGAGCAGATTGTGGAAGAGTCTTTGAAAGGAACAGGCTCATGGAAGTTTTGTTAGTCTAAGTGCTTTAAATTAAGACAGAACACATTACAGAGATTGAACATTAAAGAGAAAATATACCAGAGTAGAAAAATCATTTAGTTTTCAAATTCTCTTAGAGAAGAACTACTATTATCCTCAAAATTATGAGATGTGTTAAAAGACACCAGGACTTTTGGCTGATGTGGCACTAATAAAGTATATATCCAGCAGTCTTTTTTGTGTTCAGACTGCTAAAGAGAGATCCTTAGGCTAGTCTTAAGATTGGATTTGTCTCTTGTGTACAAAAAAAATAGTCATTTATGGTGCCTCAAAAATGACTCAAATGTATCCTTTAGAGTATAAAGGCTCCTGTAGAACTAGAAACATGTTGAGATAGTACGGACCACCTCACGTGTGTGTTGGGTAGTGGTGCAGATGGACGGCAAACCAATTTGTTTTTTCTGCTGTTCTCTGTTCCGGGATAGAAATGTAATTTAATGATTAAGGGTCTTCACCTACACTGCCTCTGTGTGAACAATTATGCGAAGGACCCAAGAGATTGGCCTGAAGCTGAGCTGAGGGAGGTTTAGCTGTGGATATCCTGAAAAGGCTCTTCCCCAGGGGGGTGTTCGGGCAATAACAGGTTCCCGTGTATAGACGGGGAATGGTCACAGCACCAGACTGACAGAGATAAGAAACATCTGGACAATGCTCTCAGGCATGGGGTGGGATGCTTGGGGATGGCCCTGCTCAGGGCCAGGAGATGGATTTGATGATCCTTGTAATCCGCTTCCAAGTCAGGGTATTCTATGATTCTAAGTAATTACTGCTTACAGAAACACTTATATTAATAAGTCTGCTTTTCATGGTGTTTCATTAAAGCAGATCTTCACTTAGAGTGAAGATTTCAGTGACTTAAGCACTGCTCAGCTTTTCCCATTCATAGTGCTTGCTATAAAGAGACAGAATACCTTCTGGGCTATTCCTCAGCAGCAGGAATTGAACTATCAAGGACTCTCCTAGTTTCTGCCACACATAAATCTGCCATTTGAAATGCCCAGATTGAAGTCTCAAACAAGGCAACAAGCACTGTTTCATGACAATGACTGGGCACTGTCGGTATCATTGCTGTAAACAATCTGTTGAGGCAGCCACAGGAACAGTTTCCCTTCCAAGCCATCCCTGCTGCTGAGCCGAGCCATCTGCAGCATTTTTGGCATGTGTTGTTATCTGCTAGAATTTGGATGAGATTAATTCCATTAGGGACACTCTTGAAAGCACAATTAAGAATTTTTTTTTTTTCTGTTGCTGCTTTCATCTATTTTCTTTCCATAGTTTCCATTTTGTTCCCTTCCATTCCTCTGGTAATCCTTTTCCACTTTTAATTTGTTCTTTGACTATAATTAGTCTCCCTTTATGCCTGCAAGCCTGGAAGTCTCATCCTGCTCATACAACTCCGGTGACAGGAATTGAGTGTTCCCAGACTGTTGTGCAGGGTCCCAGTTTCCTAGGAAGTGTCTTGGGAAGATGCTTTTCTGCAAGCCCTAGACATTTGCCAAAACATTACCTGCCACTAAGCAGTGGAGACACTGGCTAAAATCACTTTGTTTCAAGGGGGGGTAGAGAAAATCCAAAAGATGAGAGTGTCATAAAACACTATCTCAGGAGATGCCAAGTTGTGTATTGTTGCCAATTTCACGTATTTGGTCTCAATAAAAATTACATTTTTAACTCATTTAGTCAGTGTTTTAACTTTTCACTAAAACCCTAGAACAAAACTAATTGTTTCAGGTGTCCCAAAGGTGGAATCACAAATGTTTATAAGATTTAAAAATTAATTTTATAGGCTTTGGCAAAGTAAGAACTGTAATCAGCTGAGAGACTGATGCACACAGTTTTTCTGCTTACACTGACTACAGTTATGAGGAGCTGTTGTGTAATTGCTTTCTTTGCAATCTCCTTGAAGTGCCAATGTAATTTTGTAACTCTTGTCTATTTTCGCGGGCCCAAAATAAAGGTGTCCTAGCTGAAATTCCTATTCTCTGTCAAATCCTATGATTCCTTTTCTAACTTGATTGTTCTGTCACATTCTGTGATTCCTTCAGTAATTTTACTAGCCTACTACCTGCATGACAGCTTGTTGTGTTACACTGAACTTTTCTTTGCTGAACAGGATCTGCAGTGTCTTTACAGAAAAGTCTCTTAAGCAGCTTGCAAATATATATACTGTTATTTTAGATTTTTATTCAGAATGTTCAAAACCAAACCCAAGTGTTGTCAAATTCTCAGTTGTTTCAAAAACAACAGCTTCTCAAGTCATCCAGAATGCCTAGCAGGCTTTAAAAATTCCCATCCTCTAAATTTTTTCTGGACATTCTTATACAGAAATTATGTTCTTGATTTGATTAAAAAGGAGTCATTAGACATTTTCTTCACAGTGAATAATCTTATTTGTGCTGCCTGGTGGCATGAGTATTTGGTCACTCATCATACACAGCATGCCAGAGCTCTGCTCTGTGCAGTGTCTGACACTGGGTACAGCCCTAGGATGTGTTCCTGGGCTTCATGAGGGCTCCGTATATCTGCAGATATGCTCTAGACACACATTATTTCTCTCCTGGGATTAGAGGAGAAAAAAAGAACAATCTATGACATTACACAAGTATATCATGTATAATGTATGAGCTCCAGAAACCAGGTTCATGTGCCTTTCTTCCACTTACAGCAGTTTCAATGGACTTCCTAGAGTGAAAAAAACCCTGTGAATTAGCAACACAATCTCTCTTTCAGTGCACACTCTGTTTACTAGTCTGTTCCTATAAAAATGGAAGTCAAAATCCCCATTTTTCAAATCTTTCCCAAGATACTTAAAAGTTGTTAAATGCCTGACATAACAAGGAGTGCACATCATAGGCTTCCTCCTTCTTTTCCTTTTTTTCCCCCAGGTAACATGCTCAAAATGATAATTTGCTCTGATATTTGATGATGAGGAAGGTGTTATGAAAAAATCAAAAGAAAAGATATAAAAGAAACAATCCAAACAGTTTGTGTGGGAAATGTTAACAGACATCAACAACTATGAACAGAGAAAAAGACAATAGAAAAAATAGAGACATAGAAAAAGATTGAAAAACCAGAAAACTAGAAACAGTTGAGTAAAGCAATGATAAAGGAGTAAAGGGGTAGAAAGAAAATGGAGAAAATTGTACTTCAAAGAACATTGGTTTCACATGTTATCTTTCCACTGCAGTTAACCCACGAGGTGCTAAAAATCTGTGGTTATATTCCAACACCTGCTTCACATTTGGTGTCCAAAATACACACAGAGGTCATGTTAGGGGATCATTCTGCCTCTGTGACTTCTTATCTCATGTTTTTCATTCAGTGGCTCTCTGGAGTTAGAAGCTGGAGCGGCATCATCACAGCTGTAGACTGGCATGGGTTGATACCTTCTGCCAGGCAACAAGCCATAGGACAAGAGAAAATTGCCTCAAGTTGTACTTGGGAGGTTTAGGTTTAAAATTAGGAAATATTTCTTCAGTGAAATATTCAGTGAAAGCTGTCCAGGGCAGTGGTTGATTCACCATCTCTGGAAGTATTAAAAGAACTCGTGCATGTGGAAGTTAGGGACATGGTTTGGTGGTGATCCTGTCAATGCTGAGATAATGGCTGAGCTTGATGATCTTTTCAAACCTTCATTTTTCTATGATTCTGTAATTCTAAGTCTTCTGAGCACAGGCATTTTTTTTTCTCTCCTCAGCCATGTACAAGGCTGTTTAAATCTAATATTTATATAAAATTATGGGGTGCTGGGAAAAGAGATGCTTCTCGTGTGTGGTGTTCCAACAACCATCCAGAATAGAGGGGAGTTTGTGGATTCCAGCCTTAGCAATATGGAACACCCTGTAAAATTAGTGGGAGGCACAGCATTTATCAGGCTCCTCTGTGTTCACTGAAGAACTAGATTCCTCCACATACAAAAATCTTCAGTGGAATAATGAATCACAGTGATGCTAGAGGGATATTTCCTTTGGTATCAGAATAAAACTGTTTTCCCCCAATCTGGGAGAAAATGACAAGATGCAAAACAAATATATATGTTTTTCTGTATGTTTTCTCTTATTCTCTGTGACCCATCTCTTACCTTTGCTCTCACTCCCCAGTTTTTATTGCTCATAACAACATAAACAAACCACTACTTCATTGTAATATTCTTTGAACAAGTGGCAGTAGAAGGAAAAATCAAAACAAAATGACAATGACTATAAACAGATTTAAATATACACATCCTTGAAACATGCTCATGAAAGGTTTATTTAGTGTAAAGTAACACTCTTTAACGAAAATAGTTGTTAGTGCCAACGCATAATTCAAAGAATTTATAGAAAGCTGTGCAAAACCCAGTGAGATAACAACTTGTGCTGATTGACAGGGACAGCTTATTTAAAGAATAAGATTACTTGGTGATTGAAAGCTTTTATTCCTCAATTTCATTTACCTAAAAATAACTACATGAAACTAGCGGTTTGTTGTGGTTTGAAAACAAACCAAGTGAGAGGCTCTAAGTCAGAAATAAAATTTAATGAGAAGAAAAGGAAAATAAAATAAAATAAAATAAAATAAATACAAAAAGAAAAAAACCACTGACAGAGTCAGAATACAACCTGATCAGGGTGATGGAAACAGTCCAGACGAGGTGGTCTTCCTGAAACAGAAATCTCATAGAAAGGTCTGGTAGCTCCAGTCCTCTGGGAATCCAATGGGTGAGGGCTGCTTCTACTGTCCCAAATCCCAGCTTATATCCAGGTGAGAATGCTTGGCTCTTCCCCATGGGCGGAGCATCTCACAATGGGATGATGAGTCATGGAAGAGAGCCTTAATGGCCCATTAAAGAGAGAGATAACTTCCAGAGGGAGTTATCTCTGAGTCATGCAAAAGGCATTGATGGGCCATTAACTAAAGATGGTGATAGAATACATCCTAAACTACAACTCAGGACATGGTTTCATGTTTGCCGATTTCTTTTTCTCAAAATTAGTGTAGTGGTTTGAGTGCTCATTAGAATTATTTACTCTTTTTCTGCTCTGAAATAGGACTAAGAGAAAAGCAAAGCAGGCTCAAAACTTAAAAAGGTATAAAGACAGGCTTACCAACAAAATTTCAAGAGAGAAAAAAATATTAAGAATCAGAATAAAACCTTTAAAACACTTCGCCTCTCTCCCAACAGCTTCTTTTCTTTTTCACAGACAACATATAAAGACAAAACTTGAAACTCTAGGTCAGTTTTACCGCTTATAATAGTCTTTCATCAGCTCATTTAGAGACAGAAGTCTCTTTTGGTTTACCATAGAAACTTCGCACAAGACAAAAACAGTCTTCTTGTGACCTTTAATTGTCACAAAAGCAGCTGCCTAGGAAATCTGCAGTTGTGAAATCCCTCCCATATTACACAGCCTCCCACCTCTGCAATATGGGTCATACACATGGGGTACCATTTTAAAGATGAATAGTTCCAAAAGCAAAGATGAACAAAGATCTTTTTCTCTTTCTAGCACAGACCTTCATCTTCATCTCATCTCTCTCTCTGTTCATGTTTCTCATAAAATCACAGCTGCTTCAGTATTTACTTCATCCATCACAAATGTGTTTGCTTATGTCTGCAGTCTGAACACTCTCACCTCCGCAGTGCAGATTTTTCCACAGTTTAAAGAAATATTCTATTATATCACAGTCCATTACAATAGCTCACAAAAGACTTTCATCCTTAAACTAAGCCATCTTCTCATCTCTTCCATCTAAGATGTAACTCTTTCACTGACTTGGATGTCTTCATATTGTCTCTCTACATATCTCCACTCTGCCTTTTCTCTCACTCAGAAGGATTAGTGTTTTGCAAGGAAAGACTTAGCAGTCTCCCAAGTCTGCAGAGCGCATGACGGTTCTTTCCTGGGAAATGTCTGAGGGTGGTAATGCATGCGGTGCCGGGCTGGTCCAGGATGTCTCTGGCGGCTCCCTCTGCGGGGGCCTCGGCAGCCTTGGCTGGAGCGCACTGGGCGGGAGCGATCCCACAGCCGCACGCTTGCCGCTTCAGCTCCCCCTTCCGCCGCCCAAGCAGCCACTGGAGGGGCCTGGCCCAGCTCTGCCAGGCCTCCCGGGCCGTGGAGGGGGTGGCGTAGCAGCAGAACTTTAGCAGCAGCTCGGGCCTGATCCGGCCGGGAGGGGATGTCTCTTCCTCCCCGTGCCCGGGAGCTGCCGGGCCCGATCCGGCTGGGACTGCTGCAGTGGCAGGCCTGGGGGGCCGTGCAGGGAGCGGGGCCAGCCCCACCGGCCCTTGTTACCTGTTCCGAGGACAGAGGAAAAAACCAAAACCAAAAACAAACAAACAAACAAACAAACAAAAAAATCTTTTGTCTAGATTTCTCTGATTTTAACCCAGTGTATTCACAGAGGAGTGTCTCAGGTAATTGCTACACCAGATGTCAATATTCAAACTTAGTCCCTATTGGTTTTGCTATGACTTTCTTGAAAAAAACACTTCCATGCAAAACTGTCATGATTGTGAAACTGCATTTTCGATTTCTAAAGTATCACTGTACATACTGCATGAGTTTTAGAATAATAAGTTTTAAGCAATACTTAAATTAGTTTTCTATGTTGGGATCACAGTTAAGGTTTACCTGTTACACCACCACAATTAGGTGGTGTAATTAAAATGCATTTTCAAGCCTGTGAATAAGATGCCTTTCTGATTACCTATATGCAGGAAAGAATGTGGAAATTAAAATTTTTATTTCAAGAAATTGTCAGTTGCTCCCTTTCTGACTCTGAACATCACAAATAAAATCAGTAAAAATCATAGACAGTGAGTACTTTACAGGGTTGAAACACTTGGAAATATCTTTATCACCACTGATGTTAATTTAGTGACAACAAAAAGCAGGATGTGGATTGGGAACAGATGAGATATGTTGTAGTAGACATGATTGCTCAGGAAATTACCTAGGTAGACACAATACCAGTTTGTACTGTGACAAAAGTTTTTGAGGGAATCAAATGTTTCTCTAGCTCACAAAGTTCAATACCACAGGCAAATACCATGAATAATTCTTTTCAGGTTTAGTGCATAACAAGCTGCTAAAAATCATTAAGATATTTGTGATAGAATTACTTGCCTCTGAGTACTAATTCCTTCTACTCATTTTATCTGATTTCTTCTTGTAGGCTCTCACTTAAAGTATATGATAGAATTTATGAGAGAAGTAGGAAACATAAAATACCATCTGCTTATCTTAGTAAATGCGGTAGAGCCCATACGGTCTTTCAAAATTATTTTTCCCACAAACTTACTGTAAGTTTGCTGTTTACTGTACTGTTTACTGTAAGTTTACTGTTACACTTACTGTAAGTGCATTTCCTGCCAATAAAATATTTTACCAGGAACATGACCATGTGGAAGGGCTTAGATTTGCAATCTATTGTGAAAGGTTTTTTCTGTTCCAATTTTATTTTATTTTATTTATATGTCTAGTTTATTTCTGTACTTACATTAATCTCAGGATGTTTAACATATGATGAGTTTCTCACAATGTACAGGGTTTAAAAGTTGCCAATCTTCAGAACCCTCTCTAGCTAAACTGACAACCAAATACATATTTATTTACTTAGAGGAAAACCAAGATAGGATGGGCTTTATTTGTTCTGTCAGTGTCTTATGTGTCATATCTGTTCAGCTCAATGATTACTGTCAGTATTGTGGCATTTAAAAGAAAACCTGAAGAGAGTGGAAATGCAATTTGTGTTCTATGCTGCCTCACACATCACAAAGAAAGCTGGCAGCTTGACCTTAGCAGTAGAGCAGAAAGAATACAACTCTTTTTTTTTTGTACATTGAGAGTTCCAGCCAAATGAATGCATCTTAATGGGGAAGTCACTCACTCCAGAGTAGGTGTGGAGGGCAGGGAAACAGGGAAATATTGTGCAGCTGAAGAAAAAAAAAATCTGTGCTTGTTCCTGAGTCTTGCTTTGAAATTAACGTAGAATGGCTTGACCCCTATTTTCTGCCCTACCCACTGAAATATCTGAATTAAAGTGGTTAAAGCAGGGCATGGTTAAGTGGGATGGAGCAGACAGAGGGAAAGATGAAGGAATTGTCCTTGTAATTTCTGTAGATCTGGAGAGAAGCATCAAAGAGTATTTTGTCCAGCTAATATTATAACACAGTTTATAAGAGAATTGAAAAGGCAATGAACCTCAAGAGTGGTTTGATAGATTATGGAAGAGAACAGCTAACAGGATTAATATTTCTGGGCTACAGGAGAGTTTCTAAAATTTAAAACCGAAGTGTTTGATTAAGCAATTAGAGTAGATTGATCAAAGCCAACATCCAAAAGCAATTATGGTGGATTGTTTCAGAAAGGAAAGGAGAGGAGAGGAGAGGAGAGGAGAGGAGAGGAGAGGAGAGGAGAGGAGAGGAGAGGAGAGGAGAGGAGAGGAGAGGAGAGGAGAGGAGAGGAGAGGAGAGGACAGGAAAGGAGAGGAGAGGAGAGGAGAGGAGAGGAGAGGAGAGGAGAGGAGAGGAGAGGAGAGGAGAGGAGAGGAGAGGAGAGGAGAGGAGAGGAGAGGAGAGGAGAGGAGAGGAGAGGAGAGGAGAGGAGAGGAGAGGAGAGGAGAGGAGAGGAGAGGAGAGGAGAGGAGAGGAGAGGAGAGGAGAGGAGAGGAGAGGAGAGGAGAGGAGAGGAGAGGAGAGGAGAGTTCTTCTGAAAATATCAGGAGTGATATTTGTTTCTACAAAAAAACAAAGCAAAACAAAAAAAACAAAACAAAAAACCAAACCAAAACAAAACAAAACAAAACAAAAGGGAGTTTCCTCACTTTTTTGGTAGAAATATGAGAGTTTGAAACTGACTGCTACTGGCATAAAGGTATTTGTCATACACCTTATATGTGTATGGCTTTTCTGAAGGCGACCTGAAATATTCACTGTCCAGCTTTGTTTCTGGGGAACGCCACCACTGAATCCAGCTCAGTCTTATGGTCATGTACTGATGTGTTTACATTGTGTTTGAATTTTTCTCTATACAGGAGGAAGTCTATGGCACAGCACTTTAACTGCAGCTGAAATGAGTTTAGCACGTTTAAGCATAATTAAATCATCACTGCCAAGTGGTAGGTCAGCATCACCCTTTTTTTGCTATTTCTAAAGTACCTATAGTTCTAGGAGGCTTAAATCTGTTGCCTCAAGTTTGCCTGCTTTTTACTGTTTGCATTTTGTTCTCATGCACTTCAAGTAAACTGTGTATGTTTTTAGAAATTATATCTTTTATATATCTCCTCTGTGGGAGGAGAAAGATGATTGATGGTGATGTTAACCAACAAGGTCAAAGAGGTGACTACCTATGTAGCCAATCTTGGCCTGTTTGTAAAATTGTATACATATGGAGTCAGAAAAAATAAAGAGAGTTTTCCTGCTTGATCTCCTGCTGCCTGCTTCATCCTTTTGTGCTCCTAACAGCAGTCACATCTGTTAGATTCCATTCCTGGAAGGAATCTCTCCAAGCCCATAGTGACCAGTATTGTAGTTATCCTATACAGCAGATCTTTAGTTCTGTACAGTACATCATTTCCAGTCAGTCTAGGAGGCCAAGCTACTTTTGAAGCTCAGGACTGATAAATTCAAATTTTCTGTTACAGCTAAGTAAGTCTGAACCAGCATCTACCATGAGCAGGAACCAGACACAAAGTGGTGGGGCCAGTGTAACGGGTCAGCAGCATTCACCCTGAAGAGCTAGTGCCAGTGGGACAGATCCCTCAGCAGCCGTGCTGTTGCTCTCATTATCTCTGTGACACTGGATACAGTACTTGTTGTCCAAGTGTGGAAATTGTTTTTGTTTTTTTTGTTGGTTTTCTTTTTTGTTTTGTTTTTTTTTGTTTTGTTTTGGTTTTTTAAGGCCTGGTCATTTCTTGGCCTTGTCAGCATTTTTGGCAAATTCTACTCAGTATGAGAGAATGGTGATTCAGAACTCCAGTAGTCAGCACTGAGGCATACAGTGAACAATACTGACAGTTATGAAAGACAGATGAGGTTTTATCCCTCTTTCTTTCAGTTAAAATAATTTAATAGACATAAATGCCACCAAAAAGCCCCCAAAACTGCAACAAAACCCCCCCCACTTATTTTCTTCCCTATTTCATCTGATCTAATATAGTTCTTTGTCCTGGGTTGTAGTTTAGGATGTATTCTATCACCATCTTCAGTTAATGGCCCATCAATGCCTTGTGCATCAAGGCCCTCTTCCATGACTCATCATCCCACTGTGAGATGCTCCGCCCATGGGGAGGAGCCAAGCATTCTCACCTGGATATAAGCTGGGATTTGGTACAGTAGAAGCAGCTTCACTCACTGGATTCCCAGAGGACTGGAGCTGCCAGACCTTGCTACGAGATCACTGCTTCAGGAAGACTGCCTCATCTGGACTGCTTCCATCATCCTGATCAGGTTATATTCTGACTCTGTCAGTGGTTTTTCTTTCTGTATTTATTTTATTTTATTTTATTTTTCTTTTCTTCTCATTAAATTTTATTTCTGACTTAGAGCCTCTCACTTGGTTTGTTTTCAAACCACAACATTCTTAAAAACATAGTTTTTTGGGTGTACGTTTTTGTGTTGTTTCCCATCACCATCTTGGACCATATTTATTTTTGAAAAATACATGTTTATTTGTTGATTTTTGGACATTGAAAAGACAGAGAAAGCTCGAGTGAAGTCCTCTCTAATTGTCCCTAGACAGCCACAAATCTTTGTTTGGATTTTAATTTTCAGTTTTTCAATTCATAAATGTGCCTGTTTAATAAGCTCATCATTTACTTAAAAATGAAAAGATATTCAAGTTACATCATGTGTAGCAGTCATATCACTGGTATTGCACCAGCTACTGCATATGCTACTTGAATTGAGAAAGCTATTGCAAACATAATGAGTAAATGTAAGTATCTTTCTGGTTTATCCTTCCCAGTTCCCTGACACTGTAACTTGGTGCCACTTTGCTCTGATTTTCTGATAGCAAAACTTGCATTGAAAGACAGAATCTTTGCCTTTTTACATATTTTGTCATATTTTGTGGTCTAGTGTCCATCTCTCTGCTTTTGCTTCTCATCAGTAAAATGAGACCAGAGGTATTTGCCTTCCTTTGCAAGAAGGAACTTCAAATGCAGAACACCTTTTGAAAGTTAAGTCATACATCTTTGCAGGTGCTTCAGCCCCAAGCTGTCATTATGTGCAGCATAGTTCCATAATGGGTACCAGGTGACAAGTTCTTTCAACTCTATCCAGCAATTCCACCTCAATAATCAAAAGAAGAGATAACCCTAAACACTAAGATAAATTCTGTAAAGATGATACAACTAGTCATAATGGCTCAAGGTAAGAGAACCTACAGTATGTTCTGGTAAATTAAACAATCTGTGAAATCAGTGTGTATCTCTTCAAAGAGATCCTTGAATACAGGACACAAGTTTAGATGAGAAATTAGGAAGATATTCCTGGCTGTGAGGGTGGTGAGCCCACAGGGTGCCTAGAGAAGTTGTGGCTGCCCCATCCCTGGAAATGTCCAAGGCCCGACTGGATGGGGCTTGGAGCACCCTGGGATAGTGAAACTCCCATGGCAGGGAGTGGAACTTAAAGGTCTCTTCCAACCTAAACTGTTGTATGATTCTGTAATACTTAGTTGCTAAAACTACTAGATTGTTGAGCAGATGTGGAGGCACAAGCAGCTCGCTCTTGTCCATGTTTTGGGCAGGAGCCAGTTTTGTTCCTCTTCTCTGAGATTTGCTCCCAAGTGTTAAAAATGGGCCAGGAGACCTGCTCCTTTGAAAAGCCTTTATTAGTCAGCTCTTTCAAGGGGGGGACTCGAGGGGTCGCCTACGCTGTCGCCGCTCCTATCGCCATTCTCGTTTGGGCCGCCGCTGAGGAGGAGGTGTCAGATGAATCTGCTGCTCTCGCTGCAGAGTCGGGAGTTCCAGCCTTGCGGGAATCCCCAGGAACTCAACTGGGCTCATGTGGTCTAGGGGTGTCACTTTTTCCCAGTCTCTTTTTGGTCATGGCGAGGCGGCAGAAGCAGAATTCAGTCCTTAGGTAGCTGAGGGTCTTCTCGTTGTTGTAGTGTCTCCCTTTTATCTGGATTTTGTGCTGGGTCGTGGCTTTTGGGTCCGTTTGCCGGCAACTGTACTTCAGTTTGGAGCGATGCACCATGGAAGTCCTTGGATTTTCCTATTAGGCGGGGCCAGGAGTTCGAGGAGCCGGCGGGGAACAACGACAGTCTAGCCCGACGGAAGGGGAGGGAACCTGGGGTTTTAGAGGGGGTGTACAACTTGGAATAAGGTTTTGAGGGTACATATTTTGGTACAAACAGCATGACTTTCTTAACAGGCAGGGTACAACTGGCATAACATTATAAACAGCATAACTTTCCTAACAAATGACAGACTGTGTCAAAAATGGGAATTTCTTACATTTTATTCATTTCAGTCCCCCCTCTATTTATTTGATTGGGCCTTTGCCCGCATCAATTGGCAGTTTCTGATTCATGGGAGTATATCTTTCTTAATTTTTGGTACTGGTTATATATTCTTTTGGCTTCACTTAGTTCTTCAGTTTGGAGTTTTAATCTTATTATATTTGTGGGCCTTGGGATGTTTATTTCAGTAGGTTTGAGGCTTGCTTGAACGGTTGCAGTTATTGTTTGAATTAAACAGGGAAGGAGTAGGCAGCTGGCAAGGGTGCTTATTACAATAAATACTATTTTTTTTATTAAGTCAATAAGTAAGTTTTTATCGAGGGGCTTATGTATTTCATTCTTTTTCATGATTAGTGGCTCTTCTTTTATTACATTTGCAACTCCCTTTGGATTGTCTAACTTTTTAGGGTAAAATCATTCTCTTATAGGGCACTTTCCAGTTAGGCGCTGCGTAAATGTTGCAGCAATTTTTGCAATATAATATTGCTTTTCATCCTTCCGGCAAGTGGATATTTGGGTTATATTAAAGCACGTGGGATTCACATGAGTGTGAACTCTTATAAGGGACTGCAGATTCTCTCCATCATAGATGAGATAGTAGTTTTTAGAGCATGCTCCTTCAGCGTGTTTGCTCATTAATGAGACTATGATTAGTCCTCCCAAGAGTCCAGTATGAACCATTGTCTCGATCTCACCTGGTCTTGCCTCTTGGGTTGGGAAAGTTATTTAGCTGTCCTTAAGGAGTTCCTTTCAGTGTGTTCCCAGTTCTTTTTCAGTTTTTGATTAGCCCTTCTGTGATGTGCCCTATGAGAGATCTGCAATGATATTATTATCACAACCTTTTAAAACAGCTTAACACTTCATGATAACTTAGAACAATAACTTACAGAGAACATTTTTTTTTTTATGACAGCTTTTGATAACAACTTGGAAAGATTTTGAACAACGGGTTTTCTGTCATTTCTAATTGGGCTTTGGTTGTTTCTTGAAGGTTATTTTAAGTGTGTCTGGGTCTCTAATGGTAGTCCATTTGGAGGGAGTCTTTGCTGGGGTAACAGAGTCACTGGGAAGTGGCAATGGTCCTTTTACTCGGGATATGTGTGTCCAGCCCTTTTCTTGGGTCCTCACCGCCGTGTGGGTTGTGAGCAGGACTTGGAACAGACCTTCAAATTTGGGGGTTAGTGGAGTGGTGTTCCAAGATTTATTTAGGACCCAGTCTCCTGGCTTTATTTGGTGTACATCTGTGTCTAAGGGGGAGGTTTGAGGAAGATACCCTCTTCTTTTAAGATTGGCCAATGTTTTTCCAATTGCTTTTATATATTCTTGAGTGGTTGGCTCCCCTTCTAAATAATCTCCAGTGCTGTAAGGAGTCAGTAAGAAAGGGAGTCCAAACATCATTTCATATGGTGAAGCCCCTATGTCAGACCTCAGTCTAACTCAGATTCTCAAGAGTGCTAGGGGCAGACATTTTATCCAATTCATTCCAGTTTCTGTTATTAATTTAGTCAATATATTTTTGAGGGTTTTATTAATTCTCTCAACTCTCCCTGAGCTTTGGGGATTCCAGGGTGTATGTAATCGCCACCTAATTCACAAGGCTTTAACAACATCATGCAGGACTTGTGCTACAAAGTGGGGGCCTCTGTCTGAATCGATGTTATTTACCAGTCCATACCGGGGGATGATGTGTTCTTGTAGTATCTTTATTACCACTTATGCTGTTTCCCTTTTTGTAGGGAAGGCTTCCACCCAATGCGTTAAGTGATCAACTATAACCAAAAGATGCTTATATCCTTGTACTGGAGGCATTTCTGTGAAGTCTATTTGTATACTTTGAAAGGGTCCTAATGCTATTTGTCTTCCCCCTGGTGAGGGCTTTCTCATTACTTTTTGATTTACTTTCTGACAAATTAGGCATCCTTCAGTAACTGCTTTAGCCAGGTTATAGACTCCAACACATAGGTGTTCTCTCAGGAGATGATCACACAACCCTTGGGTGCCCCAGTGAGTTAAGTTGTGTATTTCTGCCAGCATTTTTCGAGTTATTGCTTTATTTAGGAATTTTCTTCCATCTGGGGTCAGCCATTCCCCTTGCTTCCCTTGATGTAAACCTAACTTTTTTATTTCTTTTAATTCATTCTCATCATACATTGGTTTATTCACTTTGTCAGCTAGTATATTATTTAAGGTAAGAATTTTTATTGGTTTCCCCAGCTTTTGAGCTACTAGTTTGACTGATTGGTCAGCTACTTCAAATGTGTCCCTTTTTTGATATCCCTTGACATGTACAATTGCTATTTCTTGGGGCTTCATAAGAGATTCTAATACCAATTTAATTAATTCTTTATGTATCAGATCTTTCCCTTTTGAATTTAGGTAGCCTCTTTCTTCCCAGATCTTTCCAAATGTGTGTACTATTCCAAATGCATATCTCGAGTCTGTGTAGATTGTACCTTGGTCTTGTTCTAATAAATCTAATCCCGTCTTGAGGGCATAGACTTCACAACACTGGGCAGACCAGTTTGGGGGTAGTTTTTCTTTTTCTATAATCTTTAAGTTGTCTCTTTCTGTACCTTCGACTATTGCATAGCTTGATATCCTTTTTCCCTCTGTCACCCTAGATGATCCATCAATAAATAGCACCCTCCCATATGGTAGAGGTGTATCTTCAAGATCCTCTCTTACTTTTGTTTGTAAATCTATGATTTCTAGGCAATTGTGCTCCAAGTTTGGTGTGGGTTCCCCTGAGAGGAACTGGGCAGGATTTAGACTTTTTGATGTGATTAGCTCCAAATCACTGGTGTCAGTTAAAATCACTTCATATTTTAAAATTCTAGAGTCAGTCAGCCATTGTTGAGCCTTTTGGCTCAACACTGTCCTGAGATCATGGTGTGTGTGTGCAATGATTTTTCCTTGCAGTGTCAGGTTTTGTGCTTCCTCCACAAGAACAGCTGTGGCTGCTACAGCCTGGAGGCAAGCCAGCCACCCTCTTGCAACTGGATCCAGAAGTTTGGAAAGATATGCGACAGGCTTTTTGTGTCCTCCCCATTCTTGTGTTAATACTTCATAAGCTATTCCCCCTTCGGTGTTAATGAATAGGTTAAACTTTTTCTTAAGGTCTGGGAGACTTAGAACAGGGACTGAAGACAATTTTGTCTTTAGGTTTCTCAATTGTTCTTCATCTCTATCTGTCCATTTCGCAGGTTCGGGTTGGACTAATTTCTCATATAGAAATTTAACACTTTGGAAATATTTCTCTATCCACAGCTTGCAATAACCAAATAGTCCTAATAATTTTCTCATATCTCTTTTTGTGGTTGGAGCTGGGATTGAGAGTATACCTGAGATTCTTTCAGGGCTTAATTTCTTACACCCTTCCCCAATGAGGTGTCTGAGGTAGGTGACTTGTGATTCTACAAACTGCAGTTTGTTCTTTGACACTTTGAGGCCCTTTTCTCCTAGGAAATTTAGGAGTTTAATACTGGTTCTTTTCACTTCATCTTGCTCTCTCCCCGATATTAGGAGGTCTTCTACATACTGCAGGATTTGCACATTGTTTTTAGGGGTAAACTGTCTTAGTAACTCTTCTAGGGCTTGCCCGAAGAGGTTTGGGCTTTCAGTGAATCCTTGAGGAAGACGAGTCCATCTCAGTTGCTGCTTTCTCTTACTTTCAGGGCACTCCCACTCGAAAGCAAACCAATCTTGGCTTCATTTTGCCAAATGACAGGCCCAAAAAGCATCTTATAGATCTACTACAGTAAACCAGGGATGTTCCCTAGGGATCCTGCTCAGGAGTGTGTAGGGGTTTTGTACCACCGGGTGTCTGGTAATTGTCTTTTTGTTCACCTCTCTTAAGTCTTGCACTAATCTAAACCTATTTTCTGCCTTTTTTACGGCCAGAATAGGCGTGTTGTAGGGTGACATACAAGGTTCCAATATTCCTTCTGTGAGTAGATGGGTTATAATTTGGGCTAGTCCTTTCTTTCCTTCTAGAGAGATAGGATATTGCCTGACCCTTATAGGAGGTGTCTTTTCTTGCATTTTTATTTCTATAGGCGGGATATCTAAATATCCATATTTTCCTTCCTTGGCCCAGACTTCTGGCTTCATTTCCCCCAAGTCTCCAATAGTCAGCCTCATCATTTGTACCACCATTCTTCCTTCTCTAGGAAGAATCCCTACTCCCAACTGAACTTGCAGGTCCCTTCCTAGCAGGTTACTGTCTACTTTGGGTAGATATATTAAATTAGTGACACATCTTTTGGAATTTCCTTTAATTTCCACATTTTCTATAACTGAAGCTCTGAAAGGCTCCCCTTCTGCTCCTAGGACTTCACATGTTTTTCTTCCAATCACAATTCCAACTGGAAGTTGGTTGATACGTGATTTATCTGCACCAGTATCTACTAAAAATTCGAACTCTTCATGTTGGGGACCTACTTCAAAATTTACTATGGGCCCTTCTTGATG
Source organism: Sylvia atricapilla (assembly GCF_009819655.1). Classification (NCBI taxonomy): domain Eukaryota; kingdom Metazoa; phylum Chordata; class Aves; order Passeriformes; family Sylviidae; genus Sylvia; species Sylvia atricapilla. Next base: position 62,614,989 of record NC_089174.1, read on the forward strand.
TTTCATGGGGTCCCCTAACGCATAGAGCCCATGACACCCCTAATCCTCCTTGACTTCTCCCTTCAATAATTTTTCTAATGCCTTTTGCTCCCCCATGACAATCTCATCAAATGACACTTTTCTGCAATGTTTTTTAAAGTGTCCTATTTCTCCACAATAATAACAGGTTCAGGTCTCTCCTGGCCTCTGAGGAGTACCCCAAGGTGGTGGGTTCCTTCCTCTTCCCTTTCCTGGTAAAGATTTTGTGTTTCCTTCATCCTTTGTATCCTCTCTGAGATCCCTTACACTCTCCCTGGCCACGGCTACCATAATCCTGGTTTTTGCTTTTGTTCTTTCTTCTTCTCTCCTAAGGTATACTCTTAGGGCTTCCCTTAATAAGTCATTTATTTCTCGGTCTTGCCAGTCCTCCATCTTTTCAAGTTTTCTCCTGATATCCGGCCAGGATTTTGTGACAAACTGTAATTTTAATAATATCTGTCCCTCTGGGCTATCTGGATCCAAATTAGAATATTGCTGGAAATTCCGTCTGAGCCTGCTCAGCCAGGCTGCTGGGGTTTCATCTTTCTCTTGGGCCCTGTCAAAGGCTAATTTGGTGTTACTACTCCAGGGAACTGATTCTTTAATACCTCTTATTATTAGGTCTCTAAAATCTTCCATGTTTCTCCTCCCTTCTCCTCTGTTTGGGTCCCACCCTGGGTCAGCTACTGGCAACTTCTGGTCACTGGGAGGGCCCATTCGGTTTTCTCTTTCCCAGATGCGCATCCCTGCTGCCCTAACCAGCCGAACCTCGTCTGGATTGAAGAGTATATTTAAGATGGAGTTTAGTTCCCTCCATGTATAAATATTTGGGCCCAAAAACTGGTCAATCTGGTTGGCAATTCCCACTGGGTTTTCAACTAGATTTCCCAGCTCTTTCTTAAAACTTCTGACGCTGTTAAAGGTGCATTGACAAACCCTATTCCTCCAATAGCCCCACCCATTGGGACCTCCCTTAGCGGAAGAGTTTGGTTTTTGACCTGGTGTTACTGTAAGGTCCTTCTGAGTTTTTTTATTGCCTGACAGGATGCACTGTTAGGTGCCAGACCTAGCTCCCAGCTGTGAGGGGGTGCAGGGATTGTGGATGGTGAAGGAGAGGAGGCTAGACCAGTGTAAGGAAAGGGCAGAGGGTAAGAGGGGTTATAAGCTGGGGGGGGGCAAGCTGGGGAAGGAACAGGGATTACAGTTTGGGAAGGTGGGGTATGATTTTCAGGTGAGGTTGGAGGATTAGTAGGGATAGTTTGTAGTACTTTGGAATAAACTGGAGGAGGCGGCAAATGTTCTAAGGGGTCCCAATTATGGCTAGCTTCCTCTTGGTTCCCCTTCTGCTTTTCATTCCTTTGTTTCCCTTGCTGTAACTTACATATTTTTGCTGTTTAATTTTTGACTACTTGTTCCAGCCAACAGGCAGCATAGAGTATTTGTTCGGTACTTGAATCCCCTCGGGATTTCAAGTATTGAGTTAATTGTGAACATGTCCAGGGGTCTCGAGTTCCACACCATGGCCATTTTTCAGGTAAATTTAGCTTAGGCCAAGCCTCTATGCAATAATGGATCATCTTGATTCTGTCCAAGCTTTTAGTGGCTTCATCAACCTCCCATAGTTCCAACATTTGTCCTAGTGGACTGTCTGGTGGAATATTTCTTATCTTTTTCTCTCTTTTCTCTTCAACTGGCTCCGGTCTACTTATGTACGCCCCCATTTTCACTGGGTCTCAAATAAAAACTACAGTGCTTTTACCCTGACGGAAACTTTACTTCAGGGCAACACAAAGCAAAATTATCTGACCTTGTTTTAACTAAACTTCTTTAAGGTGCCCCTACAAACACACACAAAAATTTAAAGACGGGCAACCCAAATTTTAACTCTCACTCACTCTTTGAACACTTGTAAGTAGCCCCAGGGACCCTCTCTCAGGGTTTGGGCACTACCCCTGCCAGTGCTCAGAATGCCCCACAGGTAGCCTGGTGACTGCCCTTAGGGCCTCAGCCACTACCCGTTAGCCAGCACTCCTTTTCTCTCCTGTATGTCAGGCAAATCCCCGTAAGTGGCCGGTCAACCAGGGCCCAGGGTTCCAGTCACCACCTACTGCCAGGATTTGGACATACAGCGTGCGATGTACTCACTCACCCTACCTTTAAGTCCCTTGCACTTTGGAACTTCCCTAACTCTCACTCCTCTGCACCCGGACAGTGTCCTCCTGGGCGTCCCCAACCAGTTGTACCTCTCTGTACCTGGACAGCGTACCTCTCCCTTGGGTACCCCCAACCAATACGACACCCTCGAACCCGGAAAGCGTACCCAAGATACCCCCGACCAATGCAGACTCTTTTATGCCAGCACCTCAACAGCTACCCCAGCCAGTCTCCAAAGCACCCCAAAAGCAGCTTATCTTTGCTACCCCAGCCGGTACTCAGAGGCTCTAGGTCGTAGCCTCAGCCAGTGCTCTCTTTCTCTCCCCACAGCCTGGTAGTTACCCCAGTCAGTGCCAACTCACAAGCCCTGAAAGTAGCCTTGGCAACCTGCCCTTAGGGTTCCAGCCGCTACCCCAGCCAGCGCTAGTCTCTTGTGACACCCTGGGCTATAACCTCAGCCAGTGTGGTGCGTGCCTCACACTGCTCGAGCCCTTTCGCACGCTTGAAATTGGCCCAAGGCTTTTCTGGCACACACTTCTTTGACGTGCCACTCACTCTCTAAATTCCTCCACATGTCCGGAGGGGGGCCCCTATGCCCCTGGAGACACCTCAGTCACTCCCAGTCCACTCACTTCCTCCTTTTCCCGGCCGGCCCCCTCACGGGGGTGCGGAAACACGGTACTCAGCAGTCCAAAATCGCTTGGGAGGTCCGAGCTACCAGCCCCCCTCTCATTCACTCCACACTCGCTCGTCTCAAAACCCGTCACCGGTTGTTCTTACTGATGCTGCTCAGTGGCGTCCCACGAGGCTAGCGAGCGTCGTCCTCCAGTCCAGGATGTCCAGCTGTCCAGGAGGCCCAAGGCTGGGCTGCGCCTTCCCATCCTGGTTCTCTTCTGGGTGTGGCTTAAATCCCGGTGAGCCCCCAAGTGTTAAAAATGGGCCAGGAGACCTGCTCCTTTGAAAAGCCTTTATTAGTCAGCTCTTTCAAGGGGGGAACTCGAGGGGTCGCCTGCGCTGCCGCTGCTCCTGTCGCCGTTCTCATTTGGGCCGCCGCTGAGGAGGAGGTGTCAGACAAATCTGCTGCTCTCGCTGCAGAGTCGGGAGTTCCAGCCTCGCGGGAATCCCCAGGAACTCAACTGGGCTCATGTGGTCTAGGGGTGTCACTTTTTCCCAGTCTCTTTTTGGTCATGGCGAGGCGGCAGAAGCAGAATTCAGTCCTTAGGTAGCTGAGGGTCTTCTCGTTGTTGTAGTGTCTCCCTTTTATCTGGATTTTGTGCTGGGTCGTGGCTTTTGGGTCCGTTTGCCAGCACCTGTACTTCAGTTTGGAGTGATGCACCATGGAAGTCCTTGGATTTTCCTATTAGGCGGGGCCAGGAGTTCAAGGAGCCGGCGGGGAACAGCGACAGTCTAGCCCGACGGAAGGGGAAGGGAACCTGGGGTTTTAGAGGGGGTGTACAACTTGGAATAAGGTTTTGAGGGTACATATTTTGGTACAAACAACATAACTTTCTTAACAGGCAGGGTACAACTGGCATAACATTTTAAACAGCATAACTTTCCTAACAAATGACAGACTGTGTCAAAAATGGGAATCTCTTACATTTTATTCATTTCACCAAGCACAAACTCCAGGAAACAAATAATAGTTAATTTCGTACCTTAAATGGACTTAAATGTGGCACATCTCTTTGGGCATTCAAGACTCAGGCAGATGTAGGATTTTCCAGAAAGATGCATTCAACAAGCTGTGGGGAGAAATTTGGACACCAAAGCTAACTAATGCAGATAATATTCTGAATCTGGATGTCTAGGCTTTCTAGACATCTAGAAGTTCATGGATTGAAGAGGGCAGTATTAGACACTTAGTGCTTTCTATTGTTTGGGACAAATTAGTGAGCAACTGGGATGTAAAGCTGTCAAAGCATAGGTGGGAATAGCCATAATTCAACCAGAATTGGTGGGCCAGAGCGATTAATGTAATTGATACCAAGAGTTTTTTAAAAATGATTAGTCGTAGCATTCATTAGCAGTACCTATTATTGCAAAGTTTAAGAGTGTTTCCTCTTATTTATAAGAGATGTATCTGATGGAATAACTCAATTTTTTTTTTTATTTCTTTCCTCTAGTAAAAACCATCAGTAGCTGTGGTGAAAAGAATAGACCTGTTTAAATGGAAAATACATATTGTATTTGTCAGTGTGGTGTGTGTCTTCCTCCAGTCTTAATCTACTCAGTATGTGAGATTTTTAGTCCCTAGCCTAAAGGGGTAGTTTCTTTTAGCTCCTGCAGACTGATGAATTTAACCTTGTAGTTCCCTAACACAGCAACCTTCAAAAGGCCCAGAGGCAGTCCAGCTGCATCGTACTTCTATTAAAGCAAGTTAGATTTATGATTTTTTTTATTTTCAGCAAGGCAAAAAGTAAGCATTGGCTGTCTTACAGCAATCTTCTTTTCACCCATTTTGTAAGGGGTAAACCACTTAGCTTCAACATATGACAAAAAGGGTAATCAGTTATTTAGACAGTCTAAATTTTGTTTGCAGAAGGTACCCTAGATTTCTGTAGATATTTTACAAAATATATGTTACTGCAAATAGTTTTAAGGATCTCTTAAGAAAGAAGCAACATCACAAAGTACATGTATGTAAGAAATATTTTTCATCTTAAAGTAGCTAAGTTTTTCAGAAATGCAGGATTGAGGGCAGTTGACAGTTTGCAAAATTTTGCTTTGCTTGCATTCAAGCAGACAATTCTTACTAGACAGTTACTTGATATTCATGGTTTCACTGAAGCAAGTTAAGTCAACAGTTTCAAAATGGTATCACCATATTTAGAGAGTTTGGTGAACAATGAGTCAGAGCTTTGTACAGCAGACATGTCTTCTCACATCGATATCACTTTGTCTGCTGTGCTTCTCACTTTCACTGGCACTTGTTCTTGATTGATATCTTGTTCTGCACGACTTGATTCATCACAGTCAGTGATCCACGGGCATGAAAAATTCATCCCAAGACAACAAATACTTTGTAGCTTATGATATTTCATTCCCTTGGGTTTCAAGACAATTAATTCCTCCAGAGAGCAGAAAACTTATGGATAATAGCAATTCTGGCATTTCTATGGTGAAAGCAAGCACAATTGTGTGTCTCCATTCTCTCATCCAAGAATAAAGAATGGGTGTTACAAAGATGAATTATCTAAATAATCAAAATGTAATTCATCTAAGTGGATGTGCAAAGGAATTTATTTCTTCCTTGATGCTAAGTACTACTTAATACTATGTACTAAATTCCCAAAAAGTTTTATAGATCTATACTAGCAGCAATTTTTTTTCTAAGGAGAATTCCCTTTTTAAACCATTTATCTTACTTAGATTAATAAATTCCAATATGTCTTCGTGTTGCTATACCTTTATTTGTTGAATGCCTACTTATTCATGTCAAATTTGGTCTCTCACAAGCATAATAGCCCTGTATAGTGTACTTCTCTCTAAACTTGCAGTTGACATCAGCTTTTTCACTACAGCTTCCAACTAAAAGGGATAATATTCTGCCTTTGGATACTATAGAAAATTTGAAATGAAAACTATAAAATCAGCCATTATTTGGTACAAGAGATGTATAAAGAGCTCTTAAGTCACAGGGAAAAGTCTTATCCCTGAGATTACCTTTCCTCTTTTAGAATGGGAGTCAAATTTGCAGATTATTGGACCTAGAAAATGTGATATTTGATAAATGCTGTCTGATGCCTTTTATGTTATTTCCGGTAAGACAAAGTGGCATCTGAAACAATCAAAGAGATAAATGAAGTGAAAACTTTGCATAGGAGACAGATGATGTGTAATTCAAGCTACCTAGTGGCTGACTACAGTAATTGAGTTGAACAAATTACTTTCCTCCACAAGCAGTGGAGTTGTCTGGTGCGATATGTGTGAACATCTCATGCAAATGGGATGAAGCTGGGCATGAGGTGCATAACTGAGGTGAGGGGGCTCAAATCATGCACCTACTTGTACCTAGTCTCTCATCACCTCAGCCATTTGCTTGTGCTTCTCTCTGTCACCAAGTATTCACATTAAACAAATATATCTAGTCAGTTTCTTTTTTCTATTTTGCAAAAAAATAGTGTTTTTTCTTTACATTTCAAATGCTGTGTCATATCGCAATTCCTGTGTTACTGCAATATAGGCCATCCTTTCTTCTGTTATTCTGCCTCATACTACATTCCTAATACTTCCCGAGAACTGACATAAGTCTGATGAGAGTAATTTATTGGAAAACAATCTTTACAGTTGTTTTGTGTGTGTTCAGGGATGCAGCAGCTCCATTAGTGAACACTGTAGGTCAATTCCAGCCGCCCCTGACCAGTGCTGTGGTTGTAATGAACTGTATTCCATTAAAATGCCGATAGACATTGAGCAGGAACACACGTTTAGATGTAACTGGGTAATTTTTCAGGTGACTAAATTTCCAAAAGCAGAATGATATCATGTGACTCTCTCATATGTGATAGTGTCCATGAAAGGAATATCCTTGGCCATACCATTCAAATGTGTCATATAGATTGAGATTACTATCAGATTATATGTATTGGAAAGTCTGCCTATGTGTTTCTCTATTTGAATTCTATTTCTGTCAGATAATTATTTGAGTAAGTCAGTTAATTTTCAGATTGTTTTTCAGGCAGCCTGGTACATAGTTTGACCTCTTGCCTGCCAGGGCTCACTGCTGGCTCATGCTGAACCTGTTTTTTCCCCAGCATCCCAAGCTCCCTTTCCCAGGACTGCTACTTAGCCAGTCCTTCCTAAGTTAATGCTTATGTCCAGCTTTACCCTGTCCCAGATGCAGAATCTGTCATTCGCTCTTGTTGAATTCCATGGCTGTGTTTGCCCTGTGCTCCTGTCTATGTAGGTCCCTCTGCAAGGGCTCTCATCCCTTAAGAAAGTCAGCCAAGGGGGATCTTCTTACTGTGTAAAAAATTCAGTTTCTGTTACTCTTTTGGACCCCATCTTGAAAGCCAATCATAAAAATTAAATGGATTTGAGTAGCAATTTGCTGAATATCTTGCTTTCCATCAGCTATTGGACAAACCACAGGGATTTCCCTGGCTTTTTACTGTATCTGTTTCTGGTCAACTGTATCAGAATGTTCCATGCACAGCCAGACCTCAAGAGTAAACAAATGAAAGCCAAGGCCCTCTAGAATGAAAAAAGCACTGAGAAAAACATCAGCATTTCTTCTTGACCCTTGTCACCAAATAAAGCTACTTAGCAGAAAACATACCTAGAATGAGATCAGGTGTTTAAAAGATTCAATATATGGCTTTCCAGAAGACTCCAAAGGAAAGAAATGCAAACCACCCAGCCTTTGTCAGATTCAAAGCAGATGAAACCTGTCCCAAATTCTATTTAAAGCACATCAATACAACTATGAGATTTGTGGAGAAGATTACAGCAAACAACATCCCTCTGTGAGAGAAATTGCTACTCTCAGGTGTCTTGAAATATATAAAAATAAGCTAAAACCCAATTTCTGTTAAATATTGTGCTTTTTAAAACTGATGCACAGTGGCTCTCCAAAACCAGCTCTTTACAAAAATCAATTCAGTAATTGCAAAAAACACACTGTGCACCTGCCTTCTTGTTATCCACTTGAGGATAACAGACTGTCAAAGGAAAGTAAAAAGAAACAAATTCTGGGGGTAGTTTTATTCAGCAATAATCTAAGGAACCAATAGCAAAACACTTCATGTTAATTTGACGGTTGAAAAGGTAACTCTCCTCTGGATATTCTGTGAGTGGCTGGATCAGTCTGACTGAATGTTTGGTTGATTTTCCTTTACATAAGGTTGTTGTTAACATGGTCCTCCAAAGCCAACTGAAGATAGTGGCAAGATTTATGTTGACTTCAGTGTGCTGTGAAGAGAGGTGTAATGCTCACCCTCTCCCTATCTAACTGCACCAGAAGTTTTACTGCATATTTATATACATAACTACCCTTAATCTTCCCTCAGTTCTCAGTTTTCCCCATGCAGTCATAAATACACAGCAGAAATTTTACAGGATTTTCCATTCTACACTGACATCAAAGAGGAGTTCTAGTTTTATGCAGTGTTCTTCAAAATACTAATTTTTGTTTCTTTTTGGTTGTACAAAAATGTTGAAGAATCTCAAATTTTTATGAGTACTTGGAAGTAATAAGACAAAAATTTATCCAGTTTGAGAACACAGACACACAGCAAAATATCAATTCAGTCACTGAGAATTAATTTTGACATCTTATGTGATGGAAGCCCACTTAATACTTTCAAAAAGTTTTAGGCTCAGGTACAGAAGTCTTCTCCTACTTAGAAAAACACAGATCTCCATCTTAGTATTCGTACATCAAACAAACTTCCTGCTTGTATTATTTAGAGGGTGAGGAGGACAGAGCAATTCCCACATTCCGTGCTTGAAAAATCTTACATTTGGGTTTAGGTACAGAAATATGCAGTTCACTTGAAGGAAGCACTTAAAGGTGTAGTTGTGCAGTTACTGTCTTGGAGGAGAGAGATGAGCACTGAGCAATACCTAAGTTGATGGTTTTCCTTGTATAAGAAAAAAAACAAACAAAACTGGAAAGACATCTCTATTCTCAACATAACCAAGTATAGCAGTTCCATGGACAAAAAGAAATTCAATAGGGATTTTAACACTATGTCAATGAATAAATTGAATTACATTCTAATATCTGCCTTTTTTTTTTTTTTTTTTTTTTTACTTTCTATAAACTAATGAGCCTCGTGTTCAAAAGAGCAATTAAAGATCTCAGCTACAGAATAGTTAAAGACCTCCCACACTGAGAGGTTATTTGATGTTAAATAGCTTTTTCTGCTTCATCTTAATATGCGGGTTTATTTAATGGAGAATAGGGTTATTTACCAAAGCACTGGGAAAAAGTCTCTAGCAGCATATAAAGAGAGCAGATCATACATGAAATCCTCTATTTAATTTTGATTTTGGCATGTAACTATTTATCATACAGTAATAAACAGTTAAACCAGAGTGAGTATTTAAAAGAATAAAATTCCTAGATTATTTAGAAGAAACCAGACTGTTGTTCTAAAAGCTCTGGTCTTCTTTTGTAGGAAAATGCACTTCTAATGACTCGCATAAAATAAAAAGAGAGGCAAAGCAAGGAAAGACTGCACTAAATGGCAGCAATAAGAAATAGCACATGGAGATCTCACCACCATTTCTATTCCAGGTACATTTACATGTATTTATTTGCAATGTTCTCGATTGACCCCCTGTGTTTTTCATACACAGGTAAGCTAAAGAAAAGCATGAGGAAGAGAAAAGAGCTAATGCACATAAGGCTTCTGTTGACAAGATGCAACTTCTCATACTACTTCTAAGTCCCAATCTACTTCTCTCTGTGCAGAACTGTTCTTTGGAGTACAGTTTCAAGTGACTTACCTGATTTTGACCAAAAAATATACAAAGTTAGAATGCAAACACCTGAAGAATCTGAGTTACAGGTCACAATGGTTTTGGTTCGCTTATCCAAGTCACAGCACCATTTATGTGGTGGTTTTACATTTGCCGAATTTTGTTTGCCAACTGGGAGATAGGATTTTGAGGGGAAAAGGCAAAACAGGCTCAAATTAAAAATAAAACATACACTATGTTTTATGTTTTATTAACATACACTAAGGAAAAAAAAGAAAGAAAAATGAGACATTCAAACACCTTCCCCCCACCACAAACTGTTCACATTCCCACTCAACATACAGACAAAACTATGATTTTCACTCAGTTGCAACCATTTAAACACAATCCTACATCACTTTAGGAGAGGAGTCTTTCTAGAATTTATGGAGATATATGCCACAAGAAAAGGTTTGGTGGCTCTCAGTGTCACAAATCTGCAACTGCCTGGAATTTTGCAGATTCTGTCCCACCTATTCAAGAGTTTCCCAAGTTGCTTATGGGCCTCCGCATGTTTGGGGAATGGTTTTAATAATGCTTCTTCTAGTACAAAGCAAGGGTTCCTTTTTCTATCTCTAAAACTGTCTCTATCTCAAAAGAAATAGAGACCTCTTATTTTTTGCCCAAGAGCTGGTGCAAATGTTGGGAATGGATATTTCTCCAGGGAAGTGAAGTTTTAGACAGTTATAATTTGGGGCACAGCAAAAGTGACATTCATGCCTAGATTCCCTGAAAATCAAGGTAGGGTTGCCTGCTTAAGTTTATAGTCAAAGACTGCTTTATGAAAAGAAAATGTATGAGCGTTCAGGCTCTTTTAGAAATATTCTCTCCATAGGAAAACATGTTGCTGCTCAGCTTGCACATATACTGAGAATTAATAATCAGGCCAAGAACTCAAAAAAGCCAAGAACTGAAATAATTAATAATTTATAGCACTTTTGATCTGATGCTCAATATAATAAATGGAGGTGATTCCATAGATTTAAAGGAATATGGAACAGGTCCTATCTTAGTGAAATGCTTCAGACAGGTCAGCCGTCATTTAAAATGATGGGATTGGTGAAACCTTCTTTCTTTGATCAGCTCAGCATCTAAACTGAGAAAAAATGTAACTCTATGTTTAAATAAAATGATAGTTGTGTAAGTATATATGACAGAAAGCAAAAAGGTACTTTTCATAATTCAACACAATAAATGGAAATAAAATCAAGCAAGATAAACTTTAACTTTGCTGGATGATAACCTCTTTTATAGAATATTCTGTAGAGGAGTATTTGGCAGCTGCTTTTTACGTGAATACTGTCTTTGTGTTGCAAGGTACAGGATAAGAAGAAGTTAGTCAAAGCTACATTTAACAAGCAATTATTTTAAAAAAATAAAATAATTTTTTTACAAATGAAATGGTCAGTGATAACTATTGCTGTGCTTTTAGGACCTGCCTATCTTTCCTAAAGATGAATCTACTCTTTGTGAGCCAGGAGTAATCATTATTTTCAGTTGATTTCAAGCCTCTGTTGGTGAGAGAATACTTTTAACACTCCCTAGAGAATTTGCAGAAGAAAAGACTTTAATTAACAAAAATACATACAGTTAAAATGGAACTACCTTAATCAACAGTGAGCAAGCTTTGAAATATAGGGAAAACAGAAATTTTCTTTCTTATGATTTACACAAACTTTTCTTCCTCGTCAAATATGCAATGGTTACATTCTCATCCTTTGATTCCTGTTTATCGAAGGTATAAATGACTCCTGCAAAAAAACAGGTGTTTGCCAATTGCCTTTCCACAATGTGTTATCTTTTTATTTTAACAGTGTCAGAAGCTCAGACCCACCCTAAAACTTCGTTTTTTGATTAGGAACTTGAAACTATTTTTTTTGCTTTGTTTTTAAGGTGCAAACAGGGTGACATTGCAGTTCCAACTTGCTATTTTATCTTCTCATTGATAATTTAGCTTGCTGACAGGAATGCATTACCTTCTGGCACGGGTAACTGGCACAGAGCTCATTAACCTAGTGATTGTTATCTGGTACCCTTTGGCCCAGACCATAACTGTGGACAGCTGTAAGCTCCTGATGCTTGAGAGCAGCTCTGCAGACCATATTCTTTGCTGCTGAAGACTTCAGTGATGTATTTTCAGTGTGCAGATCTATTGAAACAGTGCCTGAGCAGCATCTGTTCTCTTCGGGCACCTAAATTATTTATATGTCTTTTTAATTAAACTTTTCTTTTGAAATATCTTGTCTTTATACATGATATACAAGACAGCATCTTTAACTGGCAATATTTGAATGTAGCTTTAACTTTCCCACAGTAATTATTTCTCCAGTTTTGTTTTCAGCCATACCCTGTGTAACTGCATTTCAATTGTAACAGGAATTATCACAATATTTTTAAAGGGACACATCTACAAGAGTCTAAAGCAATATTTGGGAAGTAGACTGCATGATTAGCAATCAGTTGTCCATAAAATGAGTATAATTATAAAATGACACTGTTTTGAGAAGTATTCTTATCTTGAATTCTTCTGACACATTTTCCAAATAGAATAATGATATGAATTCATAATTCTAAATATTTCCTGGATAGGAAATATAGATCCACATATCTACTATATCGTATCCAAAAACTGCCAACAAATCTGGAACTGAGGTTGTCTCAGCCAATAGGTTAGTTGCTAGGTGATCATAAAATCACAGAATCACAGAACCACAGAATGACCTGGATTTGAAGAGATCTTAAAGATCATGTAGATCCAGCTCCCCTGCCATGGGCAGAGACACCTTCCACTAGACCAGGATGCTCTCTTTGACTATATTTCTTACAGTGAAGATTCTTAACATATATTAACAATAAAATAAATGATGCTCACTTACTTGTAGGAGAGAAAGCAAATTGAAGGTACGAAAACTTGCATGCTGGTTTTACAGCTCTCAGGAGAAATGTGCTGTTTATCTTCATAGTAGGCTTTTAGGAAGGAACTGGGAAAAATCTTGCAATAGTCTTTAAAAGATCCTTTAAATATCACATTTGCACTAAATAGCAAATATATATTTATTTAAAATAAGATATGCATTTTACAAATTTTCTTTACAGACTTATTTTTGAAAGACATGTACATCGTTAGAATTGTATGATGCTGCAGATGAGTCAAAATCTCCTTGTTTTGAGTCATTTAATACCTCATCCTCATAAGCAGCAATTTCTTTGTATTCCAGAAACTGGCCTTTTTTAGGTATGTTATGATGGTTTTAGCTGTCTTGAGATATGTATGTATTTGCTAACATTTTCAAGTCTTGGCCACTAAAACTCTACAATTATCCTCAGCTTGTGTAGCTCAGTGGGACTGAAGGTTTTACTTCTTTGATGTTGCATAGCTTGCCTTGTAATAAAAATGGTCCTGCAGTTTCTAATTGCATTGCACTTTGCAACAATCAGATCAAAACTTAGAAGGAGAAGGCAGAAATAATTTTGTAAAATTATTGCTCTGTAATCTTATGAATCTTTCACACTATTTTCTTCCTTCTGAGATGTTCTGAAGGGGCATCACTAATCCAGACTAATAATGTGCTAAGACAGGGACAGACTATAATTACACAGCTAGGAAGACCTGGACAGAAAATGTAAAGAAAATCAGCTTACAGAGAGTAGTGTTCTTTGCTGAGCACAGAAGGAATGTGCCTGTTTTGTCCACTCAGAAATGGGAAATTCATCCATTCTTGAGGAAGAGGGAAGAAAGGACTCAGCTGTGTGCAGCTCACTGAACAGGGCAGATATTCCCAGGCCCAGATCCTTCCTTGCCTGGTCTAGCAGCCAACAACCTTGTCTTGCAACCTTTCCTAAAAAGATCATAAAGACCAGTAATGGTCTTTTATTTGTGACGGTGTGCATTTTGACTTCATAACTTCAAGTTCTTTATCAACTTCTTGCACTCCCGTGGTTTATGCTGTGAGAACTCTAGACTGGCATATTTTCAGGTTGGGCACTTATTCAAGACACATGCCATCAATCTTTACATATGCTGAGCAGCTAATACACAGGGAAAGCATTCCCTCAGTTTGTTTGTGACTTGCTTTATTTTCCAGTTTGGTCTTCTCCTCTCAGTACGGCACACCATTTTCACTGTAATTCACACAGCCCTGGGGTCCAATCACATTGATAGCACAGACAGTAAAATTGACAGGCAGACAAATGCTGACCCATCAAACACAGCAATAATTGACAGCATGGTCAATTATTCTATATATGCCGATCAATCGGATCAATGTGTAATGGTTCTATATTTTTTTTTTTTTAATTGACTGATGTGCTACATCATGAGAGTGTAATGATGGAGGGCAAAATGTATTGTCATTGGCATATTTCATCTTGTATTGCTATTTTAAACATTGAGGATATTTGTCAAAAGATGTGCCATGCTGCCACAGATTTTGTCATTTATTTATTGCTGATGATTTTAAAGGCAAATTTGAAATTGGAACATAATTTTCAAAATGAGGTTTACGGCCACAAGATCTTGAATAGGAACTCTGATACATAAAACTCATGGGTAACCTTGGGTTTATGATATACAATACAGTATGGTTTGCATTAAAAATAAGTTATTTCCTCATGGTTTCCATGTGAAATTAAGCTTATTTCTTGAAATTCTATCTATGTTATTCTATTTTCAGATAGTGGGCTTCTTGAAGCAGAAAACAGGTTTGATTCTAAAACTCCAACTAAGAGTGGTCTGACTGTTTTAGAGCTATCTAACTCCTTTCCTGGACAGCAAATGTTTTTAAAAAAGAAGGATCATATAAAGAATACATACATTTGCACAATCATGAAATCAGCAGGCAGTGAAAAATGTGTATTGCACTGGACTCTTCATGAAACCCACTGGAAAACTATTCCTGGTATTTAGATGAACACAGTCCCATGTATGTTCTGCCTGTGACATAATTCACCTACATCACAGCATTTGAAAATTCCCATATGTTCATGAATTGTCAGAAATCACTGTTCCAGGTGTTCTCTTGAAACGATAAAGTGCTGGATAATATTGAACAGGTAACTCACAACACTTCAGGGAATCTATGTACTCTGGAAGTGTCTTTCCTACCAACATTAAGTCACCCCGCCAAGTTCACTACCTGATCAAGTGGCCAATAAATCAATAATATGTCTGTATTCTACTTTACCTGTGAATTTGTACATCATGATATCCAGCATTTCTGAAGTGGTTTTACAATGAAAATTATTATACACATGTGCAATATTAGTCTTCTAAACATACACATTACGATTACTTTTGAAATAAAAGTGAAATAACATGCAGAGATATAATTTCTTAATTCACTGAGTTCTTTATTTTGAAATGTGCTTCAGTGTTGAAGATAGCATGAATAAACTGAAGTAGGAAAAGCAATCACTCTCAGGATCATGCACCTATCTTCAATAATGTTTCAGGAGGCACA
This sequence comes from Sylvia atricapilla, assembly GCF_009819655.1. Classification (NCBI taxonomy): domain Eukaryota; kingdom Metazoa; phylum Chordata; class Aves; order Passeriformes; family Sylviidae; genus Sylvia; species Sylvia atricapilla. The sequence continues at coordinate 62,630,087 of NC_089174.1, forward strand.
GTGCTATCAGATCTGATGATGTCAAGTATTTTTTCTGAAATTATATCTTGTTATTTAATTCATATGTCATGCTGAGTAAAATGGCATCATTTAGTAATGAGAGCTAAGAAAAGATTTATCTACAAAATTAGTGCACGTTTCCTCAAAATGCTCCAACAGTGGAAAAAGGGAATAACATTTATGAGAAAAAAAAATTTTAAATACCAAAGTCACCCTAAAAGGCTGAATTATAATCTTCACTGTACACATCTTCAGATCTTCCCTAGTTCAGTATTTAATATCTGAAAATTATGACCTTAAAATAAAGTTTGTTATGATATTTTCTCAGTGATTTGTGTAACATTTCTCCTGGGATGAATTCTCCACAACTCAAAGCAGATACTCCAAAAACATTCAATTGTAATCATGTATTTGAATCCTGCTGAAAAAATAATCTTAAATATATGCTTGAACACATTCATAAATAAATAATTTAGCAGTTTTGCTGAATAACCTCTATACCAGAGATTTTTTTTTAGGCTTAGGTCTTGCCAACATACAGAATTAGTCTAAAACTCAGTCTGTTTGTATCAGAGGTTTATGCCAAAGTTGCTAAAGTCTGATGAGTAGAGGACAAATAATTTAATCATTTCAGCAAGAATGAGAGAGACAAATACCTGAAATGTATTTTTTTCCCCAAGTTGCAGTTTTGTGTTGACAGCTTTTAACTAATTTGTTCCATTAAGGTTCTCTTCAGTTTTAACAGTTTTTGTCCTTTTCATCTTAAGCACATCCATTAGTGCTGGCAACAGCTGTACCTCTGTTTTGCAGAAAACAATTTGATAGAGTTAAAATGTGTCTCATTTCACTTCTATTAACTCTAATGCCTCCATCCTAGTGTAGGATTGATAATTCTTTTTAAATTAGTATTGGTGGTTACATATACATGATATGTATATGTACACTTCCTTCTTTGGGTTTTGGGGTTTTTTTGGTTTGTTTCTCCTTTTCCAATTTCCTCTGACAATAAAAAGCCCCTCTAAAGATAAATATCCACATTGTATTTATAGCAAATTTTATCTAGGACAAGCCTTCCTTAATAGCCTAAATAATACAGCGGGTATAACAAGTGGATGAAGGAGGAAAAAGTCAAAAAAGAGAATTTAAGGCTAAGCATAATAAGCAGCTGTGATATTCCAACAGGCTGTTGCATTTAGATAATTTCTTGGGCTGACATTATGAGAGTATTTAAAGTGTTAAGAATTGAAAGAAACAGGATTTTACCAATGTGAAATTCACTTAACTTTAAATATGTAAAACATAGTTTTTTACAGCTAGTTTAATCTAAAGCCCATTACACTCACTGGAGTGAGTGTAAATTGGAGAGAGTAGAAATTGGAGAGAGTAGAAATTCCAAGATATGATTCAGCAATTACGGAATAATATAACTACGACATCTTTTATTTTGTGACAAATATAAACATTGCTGTCAATTATTTTAAATATATTTTTATATACTTCACTACAACAGTAGTCTCCACCAAGTTTGAGAAAATCTCTTCTGCTCATCTCTCTTGTATTATAAACTCAGCAGAGATTTCTAGAACGCTTCCTCGTCATTCGTGAATAACCCAAAATTTGGAGCACCTCTTCTGTGGAGAGAGGCTGAGAGCTGGGGTTCTTTAGCTTCCAGTGTTGAAGACTCTGGGAAGACCTTTTCGAGGCCTTGCCTTAAGGAAATTTGTAAGAAAAGATGGAGAGAGAATTTTGACTGAGCCTATAACTATAGGATGAGGATGAACAGTTTGTAACAGAAAAAGGTAATTGAGAGCAGTACTTTCAAATAATTCTTTTCATGATGAAAGTGCTGGGGCACTGGCACAGTATGCCCAGAGAAGCTGTGGCTGTGCCATCCCTGGAAGTGTCCAGGGCCAGCTTGGAGAGGGTTTGAAGCAACGTGTGATAGTGGAGGGCAGTGGCACAATGTGTAACTGGTTGAGCTTTAAGGTCCTTTCCAATCAAAAGCTTTCACTGATACTTTGATTTTATGAAACATAATAGTGCATAAGATGTGAAATCACAACTGCCACTGTTTATAGCAATTACTACCATGAAACATTACTCAAATAAAATAAATCATATGGACTTAGAGGCTTTTATTATTAACTAGTGACAGGCGACCCTGGCAAGTCCTGTAATTTCAGATTTTAAATACGTTCTTTATTATTTGATTGCTGACATATACAGTTATATTGGTGTCACCATAATGGCCCTTAAAACAAAGCAGAATTACAGACAACTCACCTGCACTGTGCCTGGGGCTGAAATAAAAGAGGTATGCCACTTTTCAAGGCCTGTAAAATATTAAAAATATGTCTACTTTAAATATGAAATGTAGTTATCTTGAAATCTTTTTAATTAGTTTCATGAAGGACTCATGAAGTAAGACTTCAGAGCACCTCTTGGATGAACAAATGGCAGTCCCTGGACTATGTAGAGGATATTTCATGTCAGCAAACGTTATTTGAATGTCAGATTTATATCCTTGTGTATTGAATAAAATTTTGGGGATAATTAATATATTCTACTCAAAAGTCTCTAAATCTTCCAAATACAAGAATCATTCATTTGATCTAATTCACTGTATTTTCAGGTTATGTATTATACTTCTGTGCGATTACTTCACAGTAATCAACATATTTCCCATATAAATACTGCCAGAAGCCAAAATGATAATTTTACACTTTCCCAGTTAATTAGAAAAAAAATTAACACATTTTTACTTGATTTATCTTGAAATGTAATTTCATGATCTTTGACTTTTTCCTAATATTTTTCCTCAAACCCATTTTTTCTTTTATTAGGAAATGTAATAAGTAAATTAAACTAATTGCATATGATATACATGCTACCTTCTTAACAGAAAAATATTGTGTCACACTGATTATAGTGGACTTCTGGTTGCATTCAGTGTACAATTTGTATGTTCTACAGAATCCTAAAGGAAGATGTATTTGTTTACCTGTGGTGCCTCAAAAAGTGTATTTTAATATTCCTTTTAGGCACACTATAGATTTTTGTAGCAGTACTGTCACTAAAGAAAGACAAGTTTGTGGTTTTTTAACTTGTGCATGAACAGATTTTCATTCTGTCCTTTTAATCCAACATGAATATCACACATTAAATGAGGTTGAAATATAGTGGTTTATGCAAATAGTGCATTATGGCAATACAGAAATAAATGGTCTGTAGCTTTGGAATATAAATGTACATGTCTACGTTTATGTTTATATGTTCATGTGTGTCTCTACAAACAATTATGTGCATGATTGTGTATATAAGCATCATTTTTCACCCTGTGGTTAACACTTCTGTATGAAATGCAAAATTGGACAGGTAGAGCCATGATTTATTGTTGGATGATGCCACAAGCTGCTTATTCAGTATTCACCATTGCACACAGTGCAAATTCAACCACAATATTTATGCTAAAGAAAAACCTCAGATAACTAATGGAATGCTTAGTTTTGTCCACATTTCTCAGATGTACAAAAAAACAAAAAAAAAAACAAACAAACAAACAAAAAAAAAAAAAAAAAAAAAAAAAAAAAAAAGAGAGAGAGAGAGAGAGAGAGAAAAGATAAACAGCATTTCTTCCATTTCTTCTCTCTGAGCTACTTATATGAAGTTTTCCTCTCACATGGTTATTTTAGCAATAGCTATTTTAAAAGTAGTTAAAATAAGTGACTTTTTTCATTTAATTCCAGGAGAAACTCAAGCCCATTGTTGCCCTAAGTTCCATGACAACTTTTAAGAAGTATGGAATTGTGGTAAGGGGTAAGAAAAAAGAGTTGTCTCCCAATAGGAGTCTTCTTCTTGTGCCTAGATAAGCATTTTATGTGCCTTAAGCATTACACTGGTAAAAGTGGAGAAAAAATAAGCTCTTCTGAAGAGCTGTCAGGTAGCATTAATTCCTAAGTAAGCAGTGGAAATTCAGCTCCTTGATGGTGTCTACGATGCTGTTCCTTCATGACTTCTTCAAGGCATTAAAGAAATCATAAGTAATGTTCACATAAGAGAATGTTGTTGAAATGAAAGGGAAGTGTGATGACATCATCAAATAAAATGAGCTACAAAATCCGAGTTAAATTTTATCCACAGAAGAAGCTTAGAAGTCAAAATAGACTTTTGTGTTGCAAAGAGTGAAGACATGATTTATTGGAGGGTGAGCAATTCCAGACTCAGCCCTAAGGCCTGTTGGCCTCTATGACACAGGAAAAATTCCCAGTTATGGCGCAGTAAAAATTTCCTTCTGACATTAAGGTGTTCCGGGCAATAATGAGGTTTAATATGCAGAATTGTAGTTCTGATACTTTAACCAACTTAAGACAGAGATTGTTTACATACTTTGTGTGACCTGTAATGTCAACTAAGTTGTGAATGTATAAAAGTCACTGTTCTAAACAATAAAGACGAGAGCGACATGATAACCACATTGGTTCAGACGTGTTGTCTGCTCTGTCCAGTCTCCTACTAATTAGAGCCCTTTGCTACACTTTTGGGCAATTAGTTTGAGTAAAGGTGAGCATCAGTGCAGGATTAGTGGTTTAAATATTTTGTAACCCCTGAGTCAGTGCACCCTCAGCATAACTGTATTATTATGAGAGACATAAAGTTGATTAGCTGAGCTCAATCTGTAAATTGTTTCTTCCCAGAAATGGCCCAGCCATTGGTACTGGGCCAGATGGTGATTCTCAATTTCTGGCAGTGCTCTGAGCTTCAGGGTGTTTCCGGAATGTTTGTTATGCTCAGATGGCTCATGCAACTGAATTCCAAATACTGTGTGTTATCTGTTGCACCTGTTCTAAAGGTGAAGTTGCCTGCTGCAGATTCTCCAGTAAAACCCTGGCAGTTGCAGGCAACTGTGACATTTGGGGTGTTCATTCTGCCTAACTTGGGCACAAACATCTGCCTCATCAAACATCTGCACCCAAGACGCTGAAATGAATGCTCACTTTAAGGCTGTGAGTATGAGCTAAGGACCACTTTAAACTGGCTTCAGTGAACATCAGATGGAGACCAGAAAACAGAACACATATTTGAAAGTCATTTAGCTCTAGGACTAAACACACATGTCTTTATCTAGGCAAAGGCTAGAATTGCAGGGTGTCTCCCTAGTTTAAGCATGAATTTCAGTGTGACAAAAAATATAAAAAAAAAAAATAGAAAAAAGGACCATGAAGAACTCAATAAGCTGAACCAACTCACCCATTGAAGCATTTACATTTTTATAATAGATTCACAGTATCACACTACATCATGACGTCTTTGAACTTTTGACTGTTTTATGCAAACAGACCTCAAAAATCATCTGAGATTTCCCCCTTACTAAGCCAAAGGTCGGCTTCAGACTGCTATGCTGTACACATTTGACTGTACTGTATATATGGTTTACTTAATTCTGCTGTTATTTATAGCTGGTAAATTAGACTCAAGCTGTAATTTAAAAAACAGGTAGGGTGGTGGCAGAGACACACTCACCTAAAATAAATAAATCCCCAGCTGTAGCTTGTAATATCATTACTTCAGCATTTCAATGACCTGAAAGTCTTTCTTGAAGAGTTTAGTCAGATCCTTCCCTGCTCCTCAAAACTCAAGAATTTTATCATCAAAGCCAAAGAGCGCTGAATTGGAACCTCCATTTCAGAGAAATAACTTCAAAATTCCTTACGGTTATTGCTGACCCTGCTGTTTATTAAGGAAACATGCCTTTGCTTGCTACCCCTAAATGATTTTCTATCTGACTAATAGCAGCTTCAGCGTTTTTGAAAAAAAAATTACTGTGGATGATAACAGGGAAGCATGCAGGTCTATTAGGAAGGAAGATCCTGGAAGTAAAGGTGACAGCTTTATGACACCAATCCCCTGCGTTATTTACAGTAACTCATTTTGTATCTAGTGTTTCCTATTGGTGAAGCCAAGGGCTGGAGCTGTTTGTTATTTGTGCCGACCCTGTGAGGGGGTAGATGGTATCCAGAGGGCAGAAAATAGGTCTCTTGATTAGAACAATAAATTTGGGGAAGGCAGAAAGACAGGAGAGAATAACTGGATTCCACAGATATGCATAAACATTTCATGTTGTTTGCTACCTGTTACTTGGCTTCCCTAAAAACTGTGAGCCAGAAGTCTTTAAGGTAATAATAAAGCTTCCCTCTTCATCCCACTCCCTGGGTTATTTATCTCTCTGGTTTATCATACCTTTTGTTTGTCTGACCTTTGCTATGGTTAAAAAACAAGAAGCTGTTTAGTTCAGAGTGTTGAAACTGCCAAGGAGGCAAAACTGTACTCTCTACAGCTGCATAAGCAGTTGTTTTTGACCTATGTGAAAAGGAAACCCATATGTGGGAGGTAGATTTATCTTTTCTTTCTACCATACTGGATTTAGCTCTTCAAAAAAAGCCCTGAGGGACCATTGGTCTCCATGCCTCAGTTCAGAGACCATCACAGAGCAGATTTCCTGAGCTGTACATTCTCAGGGGATTTTACAAGGTTCTGCTTTGTTTTGTTATGTGTTTTAGCTATATTGTTTCAGCTTCAATAAAAAGGTTAAAAAACAGAGTGTCCACTGTGCCGACGTATTAACCAATTACCAAGATGATATGCAAGTCTTGTATATTTATGAGAATATTTAGTCTCTTCAGAAGTCTTTTTTCTTAAAATATTTATTTGTTTCTGTCCTGGTTTGGAGTAAATTAGGGAAGAACCCCCAAAAGGAGTCCCCTAAACCAAACCTCCACCACCCCTTTCCCCCACCAAGCCCTGGGTTCGGGAAGGAAAATACCTCAGAGGAAAGTGGAAAAACTGGTTTATTGACAAAAATACACTCCCCAACACCGAATAGTGGGAAAAGACGGGTTACTGTGATGAGGAGGGTGCTGACGCGTCTGTTGCAAGCCCCGGGACTTCTCCAACTTCTCAGGTCAGGTCAGGTCCGGAGCCGGTTCAAACCTTGGCGGGGGGGGGCGAGAAAGGAAGGAGGGAAAAAAAAAACCAAACAGAAGCAGCGGGGGGAGGGGGGGGGGGGGGGCGAAGAAGAACGGCGGCAGGGGCAGCCGGAGAGCAGAGTGAAGCAAAGCAAAGCGAAGAAGGCAAAAGCAGCCGAGCTAGCTAAAGCACAAGCCGAAACAGCCAAGAAAGAAAAAGAAAAGAAGGAACTGCAGGCTCCCGCCCAAGAGGGCGGGATTCAGCTGTGAGACATAACAACATATCCAAGATATGGGATGGATATATGGGATAGGAGGCAGCTCACCCAGAACAGTTTCATATATAAAATTTTTAAGGTCACAAGTGTATTTCACAGATTTCACTATTTTTTTTTTAAATACATAGTTTTTATGGCACTTTCTTGAAATATCTAAATATCTGAATCTTTCCAGAATAGTTTTTAGATTGGTTTAATTTGATTTTCAATCTTGTACTTTTCTACTAGCTCAAAATTACAATAAGGGAATTGACTGAAGATTGCTAAATTTTGCAAATTAGCAGATTATACCCAATTTAGGCAATTTCCATGAGCTTAATTTTTTCTTCAGACATGCAAATAACCTCATTGGCTTTAAAGTAAAGCAAATGCGCCAGTTTAGACTTCAAAAGCATATGTGATTAGAGGTAGCAACAACCATGCCTTATGAAATGATATATTTTTATATATTGATGGTACTAGAATTTTGTTTAATTCACTTCTATTATTTGCCCTTTTTGCATTATTTCTGATTTCTTGACTTTTTTTGTGTGCTTTATGGACATATTTGACAGCTTTAAAAGCACTTAAAGATCTCACATGAAGTTGTTTTTCAAATGTTATGTCAGAGTAAGAAGAAAACTTTCGCCAAATGCTTTTGAAAAGGAAAATTTATCATGCAGATAATAAGGCAAATTCACACACACAGCCACTGGTGCTGTGGCCAGTCTCCTCAGCTCCTACAGGTTCAGTCCTACAGGTTCAGGCATCTAACAGATTTCATCACTCAAATGAGAAACTGGAATGTGAAACCGTTTTGTAGATACCTTTTACTTTTCCTTTTTTCCCCAGAAAATACTGGTGCATGTCTCTCTTTCTTTCTTTACCTCCCTCTCTTTCTCTCTGTACCTATTTATCTGTCTGTGTACAGATAGATAGATAGATAGATAGATAAATAGATAGATATGTATCAATTCTCTCATTTTTAGAAAACTTCTGAGAAAAACTAAAATCTACTGAACTAAAAAAAATGAAATAACCTAGCTTAGAATAAAGGCCTCCCAAATACCACTGACAGCTTTTGCTCTGGTTTAGTCTTTATGTGAAATCAGTCAGCTTGCAATTGGCAGAAAATAATTTGATTATGGCCTGTATACTCTATATTTCCTTGGGTTTCACCTATGCACAGGGTTAAAGATCTTGTATAGTTGTGGCTCTTTTTTTATGGCTTGGCTAAAGGAGTTAGATGAGTTCTAGATCTGAGTGTTAATAAAGATTTTTTCTTTGAAAGAAAAGATATTTTTCAATCTAAAACATAATCAGGAGTTGAATATATATTTTTATTTTAAACTTATATAAAGTTATATTTAATATTTAATTTTTATTTTCCCCTCTATAAAATCATTAAAATTTTGAGACATGAAACTATACATTCACCAAAGGAAAGTTATAGATAATAAGTGTATTAATTTGCAAAATATAAAGGCAAATAACCACAGTTTAATGTAGATATAACAGAAATTTCAGCCTAAATAGAAAGATTTGCCACTTATCTCAGAGGCACAAATTCACTCAGTATGGTTTCTTTTGGAAGATACTTAAATACTCCTGCTGAGGGACATTGTGGAAAGAGAATTGCACAAGTAAAAACTTAAATGAAATGTCAATGAATATCAATGTAGAAATTCCCAGTAATTTCTGTGTTTCTTTGTTTATCTCCTTCAAAACTTTTATGCAAGGATCTCTCAAAGGAAGAGGTTCCAAGCCCTATCATGCATGACATGTAAAACTGTAGTGAAACCTATAGTGAAAGACATACTGAAGAAGAAAAAATATATTATCACAAGAAAATGGACAGAGATTATCCACTATGTGCTTAGGTGAGTGCTGCAAAATATATATTCCTGCATCAAAACCAGAGAGAAATAAAAAAAACACATCGTTCAATAGATTGGATTTGGACAGATACTGGCACTAAAGTGGTGTTCAAGTTATGGAATGTAATGACCTCATAGTTGGATGTTAGAAATCAGACTTAATACACAGATTTTTTTGCTTACTTCCTTTTGATTGACTGACTATTTTCCAGTTATAAATACTTGCCATTCAGCCAGACTTCGCTGACTAAAACACTGATGATGGATGAGTCATTCTGTCACGTGTGTATCACTGTACCTTTGAAAAAGACCTGATTCTCCTCTTTTCTGGTAATTGAGCTGAGTCATTTCTGAATCAGCATAACACAATATCGTCATACTGTTAGTATGCAGAGTACTTCAATATCATCATTCAATATCACTGAGCCCCTAAAAGTCCTTCTAAGTCCTTTCTTTTTTATATACTTAAGGGAATATTTCCAGTTGTTATAACCTAAAGATCTGTGGGTTTTTTGCGTTTAAGGTAGTCATAAGCTTACCAGGCTCTATGTGGTTTTCAGCTGCCAAATCATGATTTTTAGGGAGATGAGTTAGGATGCCTCTGCACCACCAAGACAAAATTTCAATGCTATAATTACTGTAGAGACTGGGAAAGCATAAATCCTAGTCCAAAGATGGAGCAGATGAAGTAAATCTCCTGACCCTAGGGCAAAATTATTTTTGCTAAAGAGATCTGATTATAGAACAAGTTTTCACAGTAATTAGGAAAATCCAGAAATGACTACATATATCTATCCTCTTTTATGGCCTTTTATGAATCAGAAGCTAATTTTGATTCTAAGGGTTTTTTCTTTTAAAGTTCAAAAATGTTTTTTATTCATCACTCTCAACCCAATATATTGTGTTCCAAATTAAATTTCAGAAATCCTGAGAAGAATTTTGCTTTTTATGTAAATTACAAGACTTGTATAAGTACACCGTGCTTGTTTGGGGAGAATAGGAATATTTGGAAGGTTGTTTCAGTTTGGTATGGTCAGTCGGTTGGTTGGGGTGTTTTACCTGCTGCTGGTTTTTCATGGAAAGGTCTACGGTCACCAAACAGGGCTTCTGTCAGCCATCAAGTGAAGGTGATGCATAGCACCACAACCCCCCAAGACAGCTGGTTCACACCAGAATAAATGACACCAAGACCAGAGAGTCATTACAAAATACATATAAGGGAGTTTACCCCAGGAGAATGAAAGATTGAAACTCACCCTATTCTGGTGTCTAAGTGCTTCTGGGTTGTGAATTATCTACTTCCAGCTGTAGGAAAAAAAATCAAACAGTGTCAAGTCTTTCCATGTTGCTGGTATCAAGAACTTAAACATTTCTTATTCACACTGAGGATACAAGACTGAATAGGATAATGTATTGTTTTTGCTGTGAAATTACAATCAACCATCTACAATTTTATGTGTGTTTTGCAGCTTTCTGACCTTTTCAGAGGCACACTAATGCTGTAATAAATCACCTCTTTTAGCACCTGAAGTGCTACCTTTCACCCCCAAACATGTCTGGCAACTGTACCTGCTGTCAATACATCACCATAATATAGCATGTGCATGCATCAAGCAATATGAATGTGCTTTTGGCAGATGTCAACTTCCAGTCAAGTTTGTACAGAGAGAGCAGGAAGAGGATGAGAGACGTCATTTCACTTTTTCATCCTTCTACTTTTAGTCTTTTGATCTCTATCACTAATTTTGAATGTCTTATGCAAAATGCTTGATCTCATGTCTCCTGCCTCCTATCACCCACATAATTTTATGTTGAAGGGACTGGCTAAATCTGTTCTTAGAAATTTCATGGTTTTATTGACTTGTTTTTAGATGAACAGTTAAAGAATGCATTCACAGCCAAATTTTATGCGACAATCTTGTAAATCTCAGAGCTTCCTGTCCATCTTGTGTTACCTTGGTTCTCTTGCAGGTTTGGAAACTGAGGCAGAAAATATTCTGGTGATAATCAAAGGATAGAGAGCTGGTAGCAGAGTCAAAAGCTCAAAACAACTGTTTCGAGATTCACACATCATAAAAGTTCGTCAGGGTTTTTTCTGTGACTACTATGTAAAGTGAAGGTATCAACATAAGAGTCAGTGTCGTCCTCTGAAATAGCTCATTATTTCCCATTGGTTTGTCTCCAAATTACTTGTTTTCTGGGTCTAAAAACTCTCTTCTTCCCAATTAACTCCAGAAGTATTTAGATATTAAGATACTACATTCCTTTTCATGTCCTTAAAATGTTAAAGCTACCATTTAGAACTGTAGGATGTATGTTACAGCATGTCTAAAATTTTGGGGCCAGCTTGGATGGGATTTTGAAATGCCTGACCTAGTGGTAGGCACCTAGTTGTAGGCATAACTCTTCCATCCAAAAGGCCTTATTTTCCTCATTTCCAGGCTTTCTCAATGGTTTGATTTGTTTTTTGGGGAGCAGTTCATAATTGCTGGGCTTTTAGACTTGAGTGTGTTCATGTGTAGATGCAGGGGGAATCAACTAAGGAGCCTCATCGTTCCCTAATATTACAGAAATGCTTTCAGTACAGTACCAAAGATATTAAGAATTCATGTTGGTGTAAGAGTTAATGTGGCAGGTTTGACTTTGTTGTGAAATGTTGCCTAATTAACTAAGTGAGAAAACATCTGAGACATGACAGAGAAAATATGTTGAGTGCAAAGTCACCCCAGCAGTGAGGAACACTTTTCCACTCATATAATGCAAATGATGTGGTATTTAGTTCCTCTGAGATAAATAACTCCATTAAGAGAAATGTAAATTGAAATATATGAGTAGGAAAAAAATTGTTGAGGACAACATTCTGGGGATAATCAAATGTTTTTGAGGAATTAAAATATTTATTGGGATGTTAACAATGTTCTGGAGTCAGTTTTCTGACTTAAGAATTTGACTACCATGGTTATTAATGAAAAAAAATGTGTCAGATATAGAATGGAAGGATGAGTGAATTTCTGAGAAAAATACAATATTTTATGTTTTTTTTTTTACACTTTCATTCAAAAGGAAAACCAGCATATTAAGGTACCTTAATAAACAGAAATTAAAAAAATATGGTTGTAATTAATAATTATCTATAAATGATACTAATTTATAGTAGAAGGGTAAACATATGTGATTTATTATAAAATATATAACAGTAGTCTTAGTAAACCAGTTTCACACTTTCAAGAATGTTGATGCTATCTGTCTAAATCAATAATTTTGTCTCTGTTTGGTACATCTAAACCAATTTTCTCACAGTGAAATATTTTAATTTGAATGGAGGTTATATCAGCAGCAGGAAACAAGATCAAAACTTTAGTCATCAACAACACTCATCACTCTCTACAAATGCCTTGAGAGGAGGTTGGAACCAGGTGGAGGTCAACATCTTCTCCCAGGTAAAAAGTGGCAGGACAAGAAGAAATGGCCTGAAGTTGTGCCAGAGAAGGCTTAGATTAAATACTAGGGAAAAATTTCTTTACCAAAAGGTTTATAAAGCATTTGCACAGGCTGCCAAGGCAGTGTTGGAGTCCTCATCTCTGGAGGGATTTAAAAGCCATGTGGATATGGTGCCTGTGAACAAGTGTTAGTGGTGGCCTTATCAGTGTTGGGTGAATGGCTGGATATGGGAGTCCTTTCCAACCTAAATGATTCTGTGGTTCTATAAACTTTCAACAAGACATCTGAATGTTTGAGGGAGACACAAAAGGTTGTGGTTCAGATCACCAGATAGATATGCACCTAAAACCTGTTTAGTCAAAGGGAATTAGATGCCAACAGTATCTGTGAATCAGGATACCCAATTCACTATAACTGATACATTAAGAAAACCTGGCACTGGAAAGAAAAGAAAGAATAAAAACTTCATCTCTGTTTTAACCCTGAATAAGATTTCTGTGTGGATTTAAATGGAAGAGTTGTGTCTTCCTCTTTGATGTGTCATCAATTTTCCAGACCACAGGTTTGATGTACAGAAAAGTTGGTACCACATTACCGAACAGCAGCTACGCTCTCCCACTCACAAGAAAATATAGCTGCTGTCACTGCCAATTCCTCACTGCTTGATGTATGGGGTGTAATTTCACATGGGAGGTACCACAGGAGCTAACCACTAGTTTATGTTAGGAAACCTGCAAACAACCTCAATTTGCCACCACCTGAAACAGCAGCAAGTCAAGCTGGAGCATCTCGAGTTATCGTTACAGGAAACGTGTCAACAGTTAAAAAAAGAATGAGAGAAATAGATGTGGTTAGTGAGCAGGTTTTTTTCACATTGAGTGAAATGACTTTATCCTTTTTTGAAAGTGTTTTTCCCAGTGAAGTAATGATACTTGAGGCTGGTAGTAGGAAGCCAAAGCCCACTTGTATCAAGAACGACCCTGTATTTCTCTTGTTTGCTGTACCCCCTTTGTAAAAATGAGATTTAATCATTGACCTTAATTGAAACATGTCTGTCTGCAATGGTTCAAGATCAGTTCTATTCTTCTCTGAAATAATATGTTAAAATTGAGTCTTTATAGCTTTATTTATTGCATTCTGTTTTAAAAATCATATTATCCTGGAGCCTGCTTTAAAACCTACTTATATCATTATATGCTGGATTACTCACTAATGGAAGGTTTAAGTTGCCATTGGATTTGCTAACTGAAGAACAGTAAAAGACGCATTAAGTTTTCTCTCCGATTTTAACTTGATGGAAGAAATACAGTGGGAAGATGCACTAATGGTAGCATTTACCAGCAGTAATTTTTGTTTATTAAGGCATCTTGTCAAATCACATAAGCCAAGCAGGGTAGGGAATGTTCAGTATTTTTGTGGGAGAATTTTTGGGAAGGGATCAGGGATACACTACAGAGGAAATGGTTTGTAAATGGTAGCAATCTACCTTATCATTATTGTTAATTTGTATCACATTATGATGATGTCTCTTATGTGGGCAATAAATGCAACTCTTATCTACTTCCTTGTTTCCTTAACTGCTAAATGGAATTTTTAACACAAATTTTACAATGCAATGTGTTCTGCCTTTTGACCTGGAACTGAGTCTGGATGTAGATATTAATGGTAGTTAGAAGTCTTTTTCAGCTGTTTTTCACTAGAATGTGCTTATTCAGAAGACATGGAACTTTTCTGCCATGAGAGCACTTTTGCTGAACAGCATTTTCCTACAAGTTTCTCATGTCTAGGATGATTTTTTTTTTTTTTTTTGCACAATTTCTCTGTTCATCCTTGTCCTGGTTTGGAATAAATTAGGGAAGAACCTCCAAAAGGAGTCCCCTAATCCAAAACTTCCACCACCCCTTCCCCCCCTGCCCCCCCCCCCCCCCCAGCCTGGGTTCAGGAAGGAAAAATGCCTTGGAGGAATAGTGGAAAAAACGGTTTATTGACAATAAAAAAGGAACACTCCCCAACACCGAAAGTGGGAAAAGGGGGTTACTGTGATAAAGAGGGTGTGACGACGCATCTCTTGCAGACCCGGGACTTCTCCAACTTCTCAGGTCAGGTCAGGTCAGGTCCGGAGCCTGTTCAAACCTTGGGAGTGGGGGGGGGAAGGAAGGAAGGACAAAAAACCAAACAGAAGCAGTGGAAAAGCCAGCAGCAGAAGAGAGAGAGAGAGGGAAAAAAGAGAGAAAGGGAAAGAAAGCAACAGAAAAACAACAGCAGCGAAGCAAGGCAGCCAAGCTAGCAAAAAGCCGAAGCAGAAAAGCCGAAGCAGAAAAGCTGACAGCAGCAGCAAAAGCGAAAGCAAAAGGCTGCAGGCCCCCGCCAGAGAGGGAGGGGCAGCTGCCAGACACAACAATGTATCCAAGATATGGGATGGATATATGGGATAGGAGGCAGGTCAACCCAGAACAATCCTTCAGTCCATGATGGAAAACTGTAACCACTGCCTAATACTTGTCATTTTTCCTCTAATGACACCTTCAAGGGAAATAATGAGAACTCATCTCTACATCTAATGATTATAGGAAAGACCAGGGTGAAAACTGCTCTATGATTACTGATTTTTATTAGTTCATTCAAGATCACCCAAAACAAAAGATGTTTTTCTACTTTTTCTTTTCCCTCACCTTCTTCCTAATTCTTTCTTTTTACTCTTAGGAAACACATTATCTCAACATATAGGTTTCTTCATTGAGTCCTTTGTTTCATTCTGATGCAAGAGGAGTAATTATAAAACTGAATACTTTCCAAAGAAAGCATCTGCCTTTCTTTGTTGCCACTAACTCCACATCAACATATTTTGGTTACAGTCTGCTCTTACCTTACAGTGGTAAGAGTTACAGTGGATAAGGAAGAGTTCCCTGTTTCTGCTCCAGCTGCCTTAGTAACTTGATTTTCTTATTCTGTTTAAAATTTACATGGGCTTTTGTGTGTTTAATTTTCACTCTTATAGTACAGATTTAATTTAAAAGACTTTTGATTTTAAGACTATTTCTTTCTGATGCCTGATATTCTTTTCAGTGGACTTCAGCTTCTGTAGATGAACAAAACAATCACAAATTTAGAAAAACAAAACAAAAAAGACAAAAAGACCCCAAAAAAACCAACAACCCCCCCCCAACAAACAAACAAACAAAAACCCAACAAAAAAATCTCAACAAAATCCAATGCTGTACCAGCATCCCAGCCTATGTAGGAGGTTGTGTTACAGAAAACTTCTGTATTTTTCTAGGACACCGGAATGTGTTTAACACAGAAATGAAATTCTGCTTGCCTTCATTTCAGAGCTAATGCTCAATAAATAATACATTGGAATACCTGAAAAATTAATAATTGCAGCTCACAGATCTTGCAGCATTCACTCCTGAAACAAGTGGTAAAGCTTTTGGCCAATTCCTTAAACGGTATGACAATGTAAAAATAGTTGTATTGGGCCATAACAAATGTGTCTGTAGCCTGATTGCCTGTCAGTGCACCTAGTCCATAATGGTGTTTGGGGAAGAACAAAGTAAAAGGCGTTAAAATTTCTGCTTAGAATTCCTCACATCCCCTGGAAGTATGAAGACAAGGGTGTATTTTTGTGGGCTGACATCTTTGAGGTTACTGCAACCAGTTTTAAAAAAATCACAGTTTTTATCTAGCTATACACTTTGCCATTTACCGTGTCATGGGGCAATCATACAAATAACTGTAATCAGTGTGCAAAAATACCATATTGCTAGACAATTTTCCCTGTATCTCCAGGTACCTGGCTTTTACTCTTTAAATTTCATGAAGCTAAGTAAAAAATACCTTCCATTAGACATTGCTTATCATCTTATACATCTTTTTCTCCCAAATAAATGCTCCTCAGACCCCACCATTCCCTTTGTTTTTTTCAGGTGACTAAAACTATCAGTTATTTATTCTAAAACATACTGTAATCTACATAGTGTATATAAAATAAATAGAAATTAAAGGAAATAGCTTACATGCTCCAATCACATAGTCCTTTGGAAAACTGTCGCCTATCTGATAGAGAAAAGTATTCTTAGGAAATTGTAGGAAAACAAACTCAGAAATGCAACATATTTTGTTTAAAGCCATAAAATCTGCAGACAGGCTAGCTGTGACTTCAGTAATTGTATATGAATCTTCTCCAGGTTCTCCCACTAGCCCTCTCACCCCAAGAAGATCATAAATCTAGGGCCATTTAAATTATCTTTGAGTTTCACAATATAGTGCTTTCCATATGAAAGCAAAATGCTGGAAAGCAAAATGCTTTATAAAGTTTTTGAGATCTAAAGCATGTAATATTTTAGGAAACCCGACCTTCTTTTCCAGAACTGATAATAGTCGTGTATCTGATTATATTCTTACTAAAATGTCATACATTAAATTAACATTTTCCCTACCTGAAACCGAGAATACAGGGGAAAAATGTCCAAAATAATATAACGTTTCACTGATTCAATCATTTCACTTAAAATCTCTTTTAAAAAAGAGGGAGTTTTTCCATTTTCCATGCTTCAATCTTGTTCCAGAAGATACCTTATATAATGTCCAGAAATATTTTCTAGTCCACAGCCTAAATTAATCCATAGCTAATATTTCTCATTTGCTTCATAGCAAAAATTTTGTTTAATTTTAATACTTTTTCCTTTTCTCATTCTTTCTGACCTTGAGTCATTAAACTTGCAGAAACTGAACACAGATGAAATCTTTTTCAGATTGCATTTAGAAAATATTGAAATTTTTTTTCTCCTCCTAATATACTTCAGAATTATTGGTGTCTCCAACCACTCAAAGTTGCTGTGATTGTTAATGCAGTTCATAGAGCTCATTAGATTTTTTTAAACAAACAAACAAAAAACAGCCAAACAAAAACCAGCCAAACAAAAACCAGCCAAACAAAAACCAGCCAAACAAACCCCAATCAAACAAAAAGCCCTGTCTTGACTTCCTACTCTCCACAGAATAACAGAATGAAAAAGTGTTCTGAGTTGGAAGGAACTCACTATGGTCCTTGAGTCCAACTCCTGGTCCTGCACCAGACCATCCCCAACAATCTCACCATGTCTCTGAGTGCATTGTCCAAGCACTCCTGGAACTCTGTTGGGATTGGTGCTGTGCCCGTTCTCTGGGGAGTCTGTTCCATTGCCCAAACACCCTCTGGGGGAAGAACCTTTTCCTAATATTCAACCTAAAGCTCCCCTGACACAACTTCAGCCCATTCCCTGGGGTCTGTCACTGTCACCACAGAGCAGAGATCAGTGCCTGTCCCTGCTCTTCCCTCATAAGGAAAAGCTGTAACTGCACTGAGCTCTCCCCTCAGTCTCCACCAGCTGAACAGACCCAGTGCCCTCAGCCACTCCTCACGTGGCTGCCCCTCAAGGACCTTCACCATGCTCACAGCCCTCCTTTGGACACTCTCTAATGGCTTTAGACCTTTCTTATATTGAGGCACCCAAACCTGCCCCCAGCACTGGAGGTGAGGCTGCCCCAGCTCAGAGCAGAGCAGGACAACCTCCTCCTTTGCCCAGCTGGCCATGCTGGGCCTGATGCCCCCAGGACAGGGATGCCCCTCCTGGCTCCAGGGCACTGCTGGCTCATGTTCAACCTGCCACTTACCAGAAGCCCCAGGTCCCTTTCCCTGTGCCTGCTTTCCAGCCCCATCTCATGCCCCAGTCTGTCCATTCATCCAGGCTTGCCCCATCCCAGGTAGTAACAGAATTTGCCCTGGTTGAAGTTCACATGGTCTGTTGGTTAAGATTCAATAGGTAGAGACGTAACTGCAAATGATTATTTATTTGATGTGCCAATCTAAAAATTCATAGTTAGTTATAGAGATGTTTGTAATTTTTCCAAGCTAACAAAATAAAAGTAAACACCCCAGTCTTCACACATGAACTTTTGAAAAGACTATGCATTTTAGATGATGGCTCCTAAGGTCTTGTGGTATGAAACTACCAGAAAAAACAGAACTATTCAAACTCTCTAGTATCTCAGAAATAAAATAGTAGCAAAATATAGTGATTGAGCAGTGATTGAAATAGTCTAATTTTGATACAACATAATTTGCATTTATTTATTAATATGCAAATACTTTATTAAATTTTAAAATCAGATATGTTTAATATGCTCTGACCATGTTTTACAAAGTTATTCAATGTCACATATAAATAGAGGCAAGTTTGCATGTCAAATTTTTAAGTTAAACATATTTATCTCTTGTTTTTCCACGGCAATGTCTCTTCTTTTGGTGCACTTATTTTCATATTGTGTGGTTTTTTGCCATCTTCTCTATTCTAATAATATCTATGTGCTCTCTTCTTTTCTCATGAACTTCATTAACTAATCCTCAAATCCACTGACTTCACCATATCATATTTTTGGTCTCATTGAAACCTCAATATTTATAAAAAACACGAGTCAAAGATCTACTGGAAGGGTGGATCTAAATTAAAATTGTGTGAATCAAACCTATGGAATCACTGGTCTCTGAGTTGCAACTATGGTGGTAATTCTGTTAAAGTGTTTAAAGGGTGGGATTTTGTGATGAGGGTAAACATTCTGTTGGAAATGGATTTATTATCACACCGTCACTAAGAGAGTGTGAAATATGTGGAAGCTCTTGGGTTAATAAAGAGGGATAGGAAGCTCAGGATGAGATATTCACATCAAGGATACTATTAGCATAACAAATATTGTGTAAGCTTACAATGTACTCTCCAACCTTGAAAAATAGGTGTAGGACTGCTTTCAAAGTTTTTGGTATGAATAAAATGTAGAGAAAATTAAAAGCAGAGTGGGATTCTATTCTATCTGCTCTCACAGCTGTTAGGAGTATCAAAACATTTTTCCTATCGGCTTGTAAACCGACTCATACATACATATTTTTATGATTACTACTTTCTTTAGATGAAATTTAGTATTGCTGTACTGGTCAAAAGGATGCTTAGAATAAATATGTGACCTTAGCCTTTTTCTAAGTATTGCATTTTCTACTCAGTGGTTAATAAAATAACTTTAAGGGGGATTTTGAATTACGCTGAAAGTAGAAGACCGGACTAAGTTTATTATTCAAAGAACAGATATATATATTTCTATGCCAGCATAGGTATAATGTACAGCTTTTTAGACAGTTAATGAACATTAGATGAGCATTTTTGGAAAAAAATGAATCTGAAGGATTTGATCTGAAGGATCTGAACCCCTTTCTTCATTTAAAAAGACATGAGAACTTTAAAGTTACTCATGCATGTCAGGCTTACACTTACTTAGCTGGGCCAACCTGCATTTACTTAGCCACAGATGGATATAATGAAGATGCTATTCATCTGAAACAATGATCCTTTTACTTATCATAACTGCTGTGTGATGTACATGTCCCATTTAAATGAAATGATATTCACAGTGTCATAAAATATTCATTAAAATTGTTCAGACAACTTGCAATTCAAAATGTTTCCCTATATCTACTATGGATCAAAAGGGTTTTGCTTGGTTTGATTTTGTTTGTTTAACCATTTCTTAAATGACATAGTTTTCACATGTATATGTATTTATTCAAGCATCAGTCTTATCAATATATTTTATTTTCACATCCTGTTTTAAAAACACACTTTGTGCTTTGTGTGTGGCCTTAATTTATAGACCTGTATAAATTTTGTGTAATATAATTTGGATTTCCAAAGGGGAAAAGTCACAATAGTATTCAATTACAGCTGGAATTTTTTAGGCATGAGTGTTAATTTATATGGGAAGAAAAAAAAAAAAAAAAAAAAAAAAGGATGAGGAAAACCATGGGACCAAAAAGAATATTTTCAACACACAGCATGAAATACCAGTATGATTTTTGTGCTAGTTTTCAAAATTAATTCACTCCGGAAAATGACTTTGGAGTTGATGTTAGTAGAAATGAAGAGGCCAGTGTATTCCAGCTGACGCAGGTGTCCTGCTGGGAAGCCCAGATAGGGTTGGTTATAGGCAGGTCTAATTCCTGAGGCTCCTGCTGAGCTACGTGGTTTCATGGCAGTGGTGATTGAAGGTCCTTTTCCTCTGGGAAGCACTCCACCAACTTTCAACCATCATTCAGATGTGATTTCTGCACATCCAGCAGCCAAGTCTGTGGAATACCTAATAAAACTGGACAAAGCTGTTGTTGCGCATCAAATGTTTACAGAGTTCTTTGTTCTTCATCCTCCTGGTATAACACATATGGTTTTGTATCCACAGTTCAGTTATTCCTTTCCCTTAGACAAAGTGACCAGCTATGCCTGCTCTGAAAATACTTTTTGCATTAATATGAACTTGAGTATAGCAGAAAAGGAAAATTCTTATCTTAAGGAACACACAGAGAAACATGGGTTGCAATTCCCACTACTTATATGCCAATTTCCTTATCTTGCATTGTAATTTATTGATTAAAAAGATCAGTGTTCTTTCTGTACTCAGTTCCTGTGAAAGAGTGCTAAATCCTCATGTGAGAGGTGATGAAGACTTAAGAAGCCAACATTCCTTCCCCTGGTAATTAGGGGGAGCTTGTGGCAAAGGGTGGTCAAGGAAGAAACTGTGGGGCAAGAGGTATAAAGAGGGAGTTTTTATTCATTATTTTCTGAAGGAGATGAATGTAAGGTGCTCTCACTTCATTGCTTTGAGTGCCTCTTTTAATACATTCCTCATATTCTGTGATTCCAGATTCTTTTTATGTACAAATCATAGAAACACAGAATTGTTCAGGCTAGACAAGATCTCTAAGATCATCAAGTCCAGCCATTAACCCAGCACTGCAAAGACCTGCACTAAACCATGTCCTCACATTCACATTCCTTTGGAACACTTTCACTTTTGCACGCCACAATAGAAAACTTGGTATTTAATACAGTATGATCCTTTCAAATTTTAGTCCTCTTGAGTCCTGTGGATTTGATGAGGATATAAATGATATATTGAGTGTTGGCTGTCTCAAGCGAGAGGAAAAACATTTACCATGAGTTCTGCCTGTCCTCTGAGAATTTTTGTTTCAATTATAATTACAGATTTTGTGATGTAGGCATAGCTCCAAAAGGAATCAGAATGAGATCGGGTGCAGAATAGTTTGGGATGTTTTTTAAGGAAAAAAAAATGCTTGCCAAAAGAAAGTAACTGGTAGTGAAGCAAATGAAATTCAGTTTTGGTATAGGGCCTCTGAAAGCTGGAAATGTGTAGGCATAAACCATATGAACAACATCTCTTGCTAGTTGCCTCAGCTTCAAAGAACAAACTAGGCAGATCACATCAGACATGAATTTGTTTTTCATATACCACTAACAGCAATCAGACAGAGGTGTCTAAAAATCTGTCATGATTTTAAAAAAAAAACCAACACAAAACAGGTGTCTGTCCTGGAAATACAAGTGTCCTAACATGCATAGTGTTTAAAAATAATGCATCTGAAAATATATAATACAGAAGACATGAGTGTGGCTGTATGTAGATTTATTGCTCTATAACATATATATGGACTGAATGAGCTTTTTCTTTCACAGTTATCCTTTCTGGGTATCTATGAATTTATAATGCTTCTTTTTAGCATTTATATTTGTCTACACTAAAGATGCAATAATTTATTAACATGCTAATGAATGTTTAATACTTTTTCTCTTTATCGTTTTATCATTTAACAGAGGCCATCTCCCTAGCCTCTGTTTCTTGAAACTATGAGAAGGACAAGCATTAAAATAAAGCAGTGCTGTTTGAAAAGTCAGATTTGCAGATTTTTAAAATGTCTCACATCTTGCTCATAACCTGTTGTGCATGTTGTTGAAAGTATCTGAGATCTTCAAGACAGGAGGCAAAATCTCATGTTGGATTTCATGTGTTGTGACTGATAATTATGTTTCAGGTGGACTACTTTTTTAAACAAATATCTGTATAGTAGCTGTAGATGAACTTTATTGCCATAAAAAATCGAAAGAAAATGGTTAAAAAAACAAACAATATATGAAAAAATTCTGTTTGACTCTTCTTTTTTCTTCTATTTAATTAGAATTCAAATATTTCACATTTGAAAGGCTTTTATTTACAACTGTCATTGTTCGGGAGATACACTTACTTTTCAAATCGTTTGAAATTCAAACTTATGAGGAAAAAACAACAAAGAAAATGCAACTTCCCATGTTATTCTAATTGCTGATGATGTTACTGTAGTGACTGAATACCCAAGTTTACTTTCATGGTTTTTCAGGGCCAATGGACTTCAGATGTCATGTTGGACAGGAAATGTAAAGTTTATGTCTTTCTACACAAACTGGAATTTACTTCACTTGCCACCTATTGCAAATGGCAGAATGCATTTTCCCTAAAGTCTCATGTAACTTTCCTAAAATTTCTGAAGGCAGTTAATTTTCAGTCATAAAACAGTCTCTTCAGAAGAAAGATTGGATGGTTAAGGGAAAGCCTTCATCTGTTGCATCAAGATTAATGAATTTGGTATCCCTAAATACACCAGAAATCAAATTGGGTTCTCCACTTAGTTGCATTTTGTAGCACTGTGAAAACTTTTATGAATCATTCTTGTAGATGATGTTTTATGCTTTTATCATGGCAATTTTCATCTGTATGCAATATCAGATTAACAGTATTTACGTGTTAAAAACATGTAAGATTTTAACGCAAGAATTGATACAATGAAGCTTAAAAATTAAGAAATTAAGACAAGTAAAGAGGTTGAATTTATATTTTTCTTCATTTATCAGTTCTGAGAAGTATAAAACAATAAAACATAAACATAAAACAAACTTTCTGCTCACAATCTGAGCTGATACATTTGTGAGTTATCCATGTGTTCTGCCTTTTTTCTACTTAATGGTGGTGATATAAGTTTTTTTCTTCTCCCTCTTTTTCCTCTGCAGCAATGACAATGCAGTTCATTAGTCATCGGTTCCCTGATTATCATGACCCAACTATAGGTGAGTACAAGTTTTTTCTCCCCTTCATCCCTTTTCAGTTTTTCTGCCTGTGTGAGACTGTGAGACTCACTTTTAGCTGCTTCTAAAAGGGTCTTAGATAGAAGCAAGATTTGAAAACTTTAGATTACACCTTTATTTTGTGATGACAATTGTGTTGTGTCATGGTTTTATTACAGATATTTCTTCCTGATGTTCTTGATACAAAAATCTCTTTAAAAAACAGGGTTTTGCATTCATGCACTGTAACTATTAATGTCATGCATTTATAACTGCAGAATACAAAGAAAAATACTAAAGAATACGAAAACTCCAATGTGGAGTGGGGTTTGTTTGTCTGTTTTTTTAAGTTCTGTTATTTTTGTGCTATTTCCCAGTGTTAAAGTCTTAGATGACCTTCTCTAGGAACATCAAATATCTACTCAATTTTACAGAGTTGTGCTCTAGGTATACACACTTTGTTAACTTTGTGGGCTTACCTACTTTATAAACTTTTGTAATAACAGAAATTCACACATATCTACTTTACACTTTTTTACAATACACATTTTTATCAAAACCAAACTTTAAATCCTGAGTGATTGTCAGAACTGCATGTTTATTCATTTAAGAGTGCCTTTATTATTTAGTTTTACTTATACTTTCATATATATGCATTATCCATGTGCAATATTTAATTATAACATGGAAAAGATGGCAGAGTATGAGTCTAATAAGTATAGAAGGCACTAAAGCCATCCAAATTAACAAAGGTTTCTTTGGGGGAAAAAGAGAAATCAATTCGTCTCAGCCCAAATTTTTTTCTTTTTCTTTTTAATTGTCAAATATTTCAAACTCACCTGTAACTTCTATAAAATTACTGTATTGGTATACACAGCAGACAATGAAAGCTTTTATTTTTATTTGTTATTTCTATAGTGTTCCACATTTCCTGGATTTTAACTCTTGACAAATGGTTGTAATTTTAATAATGAAAAAATATGTAAACTCTTTGTGTCACTAGTAGTTTTATAACTATTAAAAAGAATTACAAAACACCAGTGGGATGTGTCAGCTCTAAAGAAGGCAAAATTACTGTGGATTTGCTGCAAATTCATTTGCTCTTCTCAGAAAAAATTGAAGTCATTAAATCTAATTGGAAAAGAGGAACATTATTAGTTATCGACATCATTAATTTATGTACATACATCCATCTTTATTATTAGCTATCCACCTGTCATCAGTATTTATCCCTATATTGTATCTCATCATAATCTTAACTTATTAGTCTCTAGACACCACTACAATATGAATAATAGATAATCATAAAGAGAAAGAAAGTTTATGATGCATTCCAAGTACATACTGCAAGAATTTCTAGTGGACCTGATTAGGATCAAGGTCTCCTTGAGTGAGAAAGTGTTTTTACTCAGTAAAACCAACACCAAGGAAGAAGAGAGAGGGTAAAAGTGAACAGAGAATTTTTGAATTCCACCTCACTCAGCTCGTTAGACACAGAACTGGAAGTACAAGTTTTTCTCTTCTGCATTTCTCTTTCTCAGAACATGATGAGAACATCTGGAAAAATTCTTATTACTATCTGGGCTCCAAAACACACACTAAACAGAAGAGAATACTCTTGGGCTAAGTATGTATGTTTCTTCTTGGGTAAATTTGTGGTATGATACCTTAAAATTTAACATAAATCCAAAAAATCAAGTAGAAGGAATCACTTGCTGTTGTGCCTATAATAACAAACACATAATTTTCAAATGACAGCCCACTGAAAAAGTTTATACCATTGAGATTGTATTCTACTGCTTTTACTCTACTGTCTCAACTCACACCATTCATCTCATGTTAAGTTGTACATACACTGGGAAGTATATTTTTACAATTTAGACCATCAGCCTTAGAATAAAAAAGAGGGATCCAAAATGAGCACTCCCAGCGCCAAGACGATGCTGATGTCAGGAGACACCAGAGAAAAGGTTATTCCTTCAAAGTCAGAAGGAGATAGAAACAGATGCTTTGTGTCATATGAAAGTTATCATCTAAGATCAGAACAGCCATCTCTCTATAGTCAGAGTTTGGTTTCCCACTGGAACCCAGCAGCAGATGACACAGAAATTAGAAAACAGGCCACATATGAAATCTACATTCAAGATGGCTGAGCAACAAAGCAGAAAATGAAACACAGTTTTTCTTCTCTCTGAGAGATCCCTGATCTCTCTGAATGTCAATTGATTGCCTTTCCCTTGTGCCATACAAGGCCTCTTCCATTCCTCAGTAATTCTTATCTTGTATATGGAACCTATGGGCACAGTGTCCTCACTTTTTTTGCGTACTTCTTTGGAAATACCTATTCTGGGTACTTGCAGTTTTATTTTTCTGGGCATTTTTAAGGAACAGAGGTTTCTGTGGAGGTCACTGAATGGGTAGTATTGTTCAGAAAAAAAGTTCTATACCGTGTTTAAGTGATAATCCAAAGATTCCCAATGTTAATTCCAGATTCACAGCGTTAACCAAACTATTGAGACTGTTGCTCTCCATCTGAGCATTAAGATAAGGTGGATTCTCTCATTTGCTTGACATGTACGTAAGAATCTAGTAAATGCCTCCCTATTTTTTTCTGATGTTCTTGCAGTACCTATCACATTGTCTTTTTTTTATATGGTATGGCACTACCTATTATATATTCTTTGTTTCCTATGGTATGAAACTGTGGTGTGACCATGATGCTCAATTGTGCAAATTTAGCCAAGGTTTCAAGAGTTAATATTGGCAGAATTGGTTCTCTACCTCCTTGCACTTGATGTGGCTTTTTCTAATTAATTCTCCTGGAACAAATAGATGGGCAGGGGTTAGTGAAATAGAGGAGCCCTTGTAAAGAGCATCATTGTCCCTGAAATCCCAGAAGTATATTACTTTCAGTTTTAAGAGCAAGCTGTTGATGACTGTGGGGCTACCAAAACATTGATAATCACTTTGTATTTTTTTAACTTTTCATTGTCCACTTTAAGCATTGGCATGGAAGTGAAATAGCAATTTCAGTTATTTTTAATTTCTGCAGATTCCTGCGAAATAGTTTGTCATCTAGGTAAGAATAGAGGACAATAAACTGTTCCCAAAACACATGAGCATAGCACTGATATAATCTGGTTGATAGCCTAGTGGGAAAGCAGAACCAAATCACATTCAGTCACAAAATGCAACAGCTCCACAAAGCCATCCTGTATGGTCAATTAGGAACACATATAAACCTTGAAACCAAGAATCTACAGTAGTTTTTGCTTCAACTTAAAAAAAAAAAAAAAAGGCTGCTATTTGGATTTCATTGTTTCATTTCATAACTTCTGAAATCTTTTCAATACTAAGAATTCTTCTGAATTTCTTTTTTCTATAATGAACACATTTCATGTCCTGCCCTGCTCTTTATTCTATAGAAGCATGCACTTGGGCAGCTGGCTTCTGAAGGCTCTTGGAAGGTTTTTCTTTTCTTTCTTATTTTATTTGCATTTTATGGTGTATCTATAGACTGGTATGATAATAAGATTTGAGGGGAGATAAGTTGTTGTTTTGTTGTTTTTTTTTTTTGTTGTTGTTGTTGTTATTTTGCTGGTTTTTTCTAATCTAATGCAACATAAGGTGATGGTGAAAACTGCTTAGTGATACTGACCAGATAATGCAGAGTCCTTTCATTTTAATATGCTGCCAAATGTGCTTCCCCTTCACAATTCTACTCACCTCTAAACACACTGATAGAGATTTATCATAATTTTGTGCAGTAATAATCTTGCAGCTTTGAAGATGTAAGACATTATTTTTCACCTTTTTTACTGAGAGTCCCCAGGAGCATGGATTTTCCCTGTCATTCCTTCTCATTGTGTTTCACCATTATGTTAGCAATGAATTAGAATTTTCTCTTCCTGCAATGACTTGTATCTCTAGCAATACTGTAAAAATATACAATAAGAACACAATGGTGCTTTGCACTTGTAATTTTTTATTCTGTTATCCATTAATATTTCTGAAGTATTACAGGGCATCTCGATTACAGAAAGCTGTTGCTGCTATTTGTGAGATGATGCAGAATTTTACACTAAAAAAGATATTTCAGTTTCTACGTTATGGGATATATATGTTACACATACGTGTATTTCAAATGTGTTAATTTTGATCTTGGAAGGGCTATGCAAGATTTTCTTAAAGAAGATCACTATAAATTTATTTGAAGGAAAAGGCTGTTTTGTTTTGTTTCTGTTTGTTGGTGGTGGTGGTTTGGTTTTTTTTATGTTTGCTGAGTTTTGGTTTAGTTTGATTTTCCACGTACGCAGAGCATTTTTATTCCAATAAAAGTTTATTGGAATAAAGTACCTGTACATTGTGAAACAGATGTAAAGTGTCAAAATAAATTTGTACAATACATGTTCCCTTTCATCATAGGAAAATTTCTTTTATTACATCTGATTGTCTTAGTTTGGAAAAGCTGCTAAGATATTGAGAAACTCAAACTGCAGACATTTTATAGCGATATAAATAGTTGTGTCAGTATTCATTTAAAATATAGAGTAAACATCGATTAAAATGTTAAATGCTACCTGAATTGCTAATTTTAATGCTGTCACTTCGAGTTTAATGCCACTTCAAATAGGTATAATGGCCATATTTTAGGCCTGCTACAAGCATTGCAGTTTAAAATTTTCAGACAGAAATATATGATTTTCATAAGTAAGGGGGGAGGGGAAGGGTAAAATTACTGTTAGACTGTATGTGGGAAAAAGATCAGAACTTAGCACTTCATGAAAATGAAATTATTTTAGCACATATTTAATATTTAATTGTAGTCAACCATTGCATAAATTCCAAATGGCAGTGGATGCGATAATTTTATGGAACAAATTGCAGAGAGTAATTTACAGTCTTCACAGTCTTTGGCAACATCACAGAGAGTTAATGCAAGTGGAGTGTCAGGAAAGGAAGCATGACATAGAACAGCAAACTGGACAGGCTCCAAGATGATCATTAATCATGTGACTAATCTTAAAATGAATACATAATGCAAATGAGATGTGAGAGCAGCTTCCTGTTTTGGTGAGATACTACTGCATGAGATTGTGTCAAATGAGCAGTTGAGGGCATTAAGGCTGTGTCAATGTCAAATTCTAATTGAAATGGGTGTGGGATGGAAAGCATTCTAGCATTAAGCACATGAATTTCCATGAGGTTTCCTAACTGCATTCACCAGTGCATCAAATAAAATGCATTTACTCATCTTTAATAGGATGTTGGATGTGTGGGGGTGAATTTCAGACAAAAAAAATATAAAAAGTAGCTGGAAATATTCTTGGTTTATATAATGCATACCAAAATATACCAGTGATATAAAGATTATATCTGTTTTGAAGGTACAATAATGAAAAAGGATAAAGCAAGGGAAATACAAACGCATTAAAAATTAAAGAAGACAAAGGTGGGACACATCTGCTAGATCTGGGGAGAGGCATATAGCTACAAATGTTCTATTCACATTTATATTTTGGGTACAAAAAGTTTCTTGAACATTTGT
Organism: Sylvia atricapilla; assembly: GCF_009819655.1. NCBI lineage: Eukaryota > Metazoa > Chordata > Aves > Passeriformes > Sylviidae > Sylvia > Sylvia atricapilla. Next base: position 62,659,145 of record NC_089174.1, read on the forward strand.
GCTCTTCTATAAAACATGAATGCATGTGTAGACTGTCCCTAAATTAATTCTCATTCTCTTTTTTAATATAGAACATTAAATATTTAGATTGAACTGAGCATGTTATTACTGGATTTGACCCCCAGAATAGTTTGTTGTTTTTTTTTCTTTTCCTTTTCCCTTTTTTTTTTTCTTTCATTCATCATTCACCATATATTAATTTGCCTTCTTTGAAGTAGGAAAAAAATTCATATAAAATCATCAATTTGTCTTCAAGGACTGTCTCCCAAGGGTATTCAGACTGATTATGTAGATGCAGCAGTACTGCCTGCATTTGTTTTCCATATTCATCATTGTTCAAAACAAGAAATGAATAACATATAAGAATACTGGTGCACACATTTGAACCATATTCTTAACATTGTGGTTTTATTTTTCATTTTGTTCTCTGTTGGTATTATATTAAGAGATTAATCGCCACTTTTGGTGTAAAGCATTTTGGCTTACATGTATCAAAAAGAGCAGAGATTATGGCTACTCTTTCTGACTAAGGCTCACATTTAGGCATCTAAATTGTAATGTCTGCACATGAATCATGAATCTTGGTTTTAATTATGTGAGATTCAGGGAGATTTGGGAGTAGGGATTCAGTTCTTTGCTCACTTCCTTTGTACTAGTTTGGAGTAATTTGAGATCCTCTGGAGCATGTCCAGAGAAGGGAATAGATCTGGGGAAAGGTCTGGAACAAAAGTCTGATGAGAAGTGACGAAGGGAGATATGAGGGCCCAGCCTAGGAAAATAAGGAGGCTCGGGGGAACCTTCTGGCTCTTCACAACTCCCTGACAAGAGGGGGAAGCCAGTGGGAGGGGTGGGTCTTCTCCCAGGGAACAAAGCACAGGACAAAAGGAAATGGCCTCAACTTGCTCCAGAGAAGGTTTACATTGGATATAAAGGGGGTTTTGTTAATTTGTTTGTTTGTTTTTTGTGGGGATGTGGTTTTTGGTGTGTTTTATGTGTTTTTTGTGGTGTTTTGTTTTGTCTGTTTGTTTGTTTTGGGGTTGTCCTTTTTTTTTTTTTTTTTTTTTTTTCCCCCCACTGAAGGGGTATTGAGCAGTGGCACAGGCTGCCAGGGCAGTGGTGGAGTCACCAGTCCTCATCTCTAGTGGGATTTAAAAACCCTGTAGGTGTGTCACCTGGGGACATGCATTAGCTGTGGGCTTGACAGTGCAGGGTTTGCAGTTGTACTCAGTGGTTTCAGGGCTCTTTTCCACCCTAAAGTGTTCTGTGAAGTATTCTGTACCCCACAATCCTGCTTTGGCTCAGGATCCTGACCCAGAAGGCTATAGGTCTTCCACACGTCATGTATGGATGATATCTGTCTCCCTGTGTATCTGACACAGGATCTATTGATCACCAGAGCCATTCTAGTCCAGTGAATGAAAACCAGAAAAAATTCCCTAGAGCATATCAAACATCAAAAGTCCAGTATGGGTAACTAGATAGCATCCACACTTCAGAGTAAGGAGATATTAGCTACCTACCTTCCACATAGATACATATTTTTAGGTTTCTAAACCTAGATGCCTGAAGATGAATTCTGATGCCTTCTTTGATAGCTTGTCAGAACAAAGACCTTCACTAATCGCTGTGATACTTCTTGAAGTATTGGGTAGAGGAAGTTTAAGTGAGACTTGCTCTGCACATTCCTTGCTAAGGTGGCAAAAGAAAAGAGAACATTGCCATATGTCTGGCAGTGCAGGTTTTTACATAGTAAGAGAAAAATAAACCAAGCATAGAAAAGTAGGGAATAGCATTAAGAAATTAAGAATGGAAAAAGTGTCCAAACTTCTCAATTAGATTAGAGTTCAAGGAGGCAACAACACACCTTCTGCTTAGTGTTACTATTTCATCCTACTGTGAAAAAAAATACAAATTCTTTGAAAGTACAGAGAGGTGAGACTGGAAAATCACAGCAGATTTTTCTCTCTTTGATGGAAAAAAATTGACTTGAAAACCAAATGTAATCCCATTTCTCTTTGAGATATTTCTTTTTAAAAGGCAGTATCTTCCCTCTAAGGTGCACATTAATGGTAATCTCTCAGCATTTCAGTCTGAGATACGTTTGTCTTACAAGAAGTCTCAGATCATGATGAGATCTGATTCTTTCTGTTGAGAACTTCAGTATTTTTTTTGTTAAGAGAATAGTCTGAACCTATTCTAAACCTGGTATGTTACTCCAATACATGATCTCCTGCTCTATGTTAAGCTTTCTTTGTTTGAAATTTGCTTTTATAACACAACAATTCTGTCCTAAATTGTTTTCAATCTGATAATTTCATGCAAGAAATTATCAAAGCAACAAGTTTCATTTTTCTGTCTGTACTCAAGAGGAATCACCCCTAAAATCCTGGCTGTAATATTAATGTCCAACATTCAGATTTTCTTACAAATATGACTTATTGAATTATTTTAAAGGCTACTTTCATTAGATGAAAGTTCTTTTTTGGTTAACATTTTCAAACACCAGGAAAATATTACTTAATCTACTAATTTTCTTTTAGTATCATATCTCATACAAACAATATTAGAGGATCAAATGCAGTCAGTGTCTTTTTAGAGAGTAGCTACCCCAGAGGGCTGATTCCCCTGTCCTCATCTCCCCTCTCAAGTCACCAAATACCTCGTCAAAGTCTGGATGTTGGTCACAACACCTTGAAAAGAACTTTGGCTTGCACTTAAGCCTTGGCCATGCAGTGGTCTGTGTCCATCTCATGTACCTTTAGAGAACGCATCACAGCAGCTCTACTGGCAGATTCACTTCAGGCACAACAGTGCCAGCCAGACAGCAGCTACAACTAGAAGCCCCTACTTTATCCTGCCATGAAGTCTCAGAGGAGGAAATAATGTAGAGATCAAGTGTAGAGATATCTATCTAGAGCTATTAATATTATATTAATATACATAATTATACATAATATATTAATATGCATATTAGTGTCGCTACATAACTATTAATACCTGGAACTATTCTTTACCCTAAAGCATGGACAAGGAATGATGTATGAGCTATCACCTGCTAGGAACAGAAACTGGAAACTTTGAAACAGTGTGTAGTTTTGTGAGATGAAATAAACCAAATCTTAAAACTCACTTGTGAAGAAAAAGAGGAAATCCCATTCTTCATCTCTACCCTTTTCCCAGCATCACTGACTCTCTGGCATTCATTGTACAGTTTTTCAAGCAGATTCAATAGTATTCCAAAAGAAAATTAAGCCATCCCAACGTGGAATAGCTCTCTACCAGGTTACTGAGTTTTATAATTTTGGTGAAAAAAAAGTAGTTCTCAAAGCTCAAAAAGTCAAAGGGATCATGTGGAAACAAATATGTGGAAATGGGGTTGTATAAGTGGGAATGAAAGAGAACAGAAATTGTTTTATGCCTGGGACTGGCGAGGTGTGAAAACCTGGTCAAGCATCTCATGCATTCACTCTTAGAGTGAATTTTCACCAGTCCATGAGGCAAAATTCCTTCCCAAGCTGTCATCAAAAATAACAGCGACAATTACCTGTGCCACCTTGTGGGGTTTCTTGGGCAATTGTCCATCTCCAAATGAGAAAAACTGGTTAAATGGTCTTTTGACATTTCATGGCTCTTTGTATTCTCAGTTGGAGCATTTATCTAATCAGAATTACCTTAATTGCTAATCTGGCTGGTAATAAAGTTTCCCTTTCTCTATTGTGTTAGAAATGAAGAAAACAAAAAAAATGACTCTGTTTATTATGTGTAAAACCTGGCAGATGGTAAGTGGTGGTCAGTAGAGGTAAATCCAGTTGGTGGACAGCTACAAGGAGTGATTCTATTTCTCTAACATCTCTACTCAAAAAGTGTTTACTATGGCTGGAAGAGGACAGAAAGGTGTTTACCCTGTTTGCTGTCATGAGTGATCTATGCTTGCCACATGGTCACATGCGCCCTTTAGCTGCTAATGGCTCGGATTTTTTATTTTCCATACTCTGTTAACTTTCGTTGTGTTAGAAGTAAAATATGTTCCTGCCTTGGCCATCTTCTTTTCTTCACTGAATAAAAGGTCAACAGAGGATCAAAGTATGGTAAATTATCTTCTATTTCTTCTGGAAACCTGAGATTAATTGTTTAGGTGATAAATACAGAGAGAAGAAAAAGAATCAAAAACTGTATAGAAGTGTGACCTTGTTGGTTGCTCTTCTTAAGTACTGATTAGTCAGATTAAAACTGAGGAAAGGAGACAAAAGCCTTTTCTTATAAATGTGACAATATAAAAGCATTTCAATGGTATATTTTTATAAAAATAGTAAGAATAATGATAATAATAAACATTTTTCTTAAAATCACTTTATAATATCTGCTATATTCAGAGTGTAGAAAGAGTCAGCCAAGAATAAAAACCATTAATTTTTTTTGTCTGTTCTACAAAAAACAATCTATTTTTTTCTTCATGCCAGCTTTGTAGAGGGCAGAAGACCTCCAGTTCAACAATGGCTGGTTTTGGTTTGACTCCATCGAAACATCTTTGCTTCCACCTGTTTTGATCCACCAAGTCTCTGCCTAGATCAATCTAGCAGTATGAAGCAGCAAAACAGCTTAAATGGTTCTTGTGCTGACAGAAGAGGATATTCTCAGAACTCAAACCTTCAGGCCTATAATTACACATTAATATTCACACAAAAAAAGAAAATTGGGGCAATATCTTCTTAGATTCCTCTCTGCTCTTCTGTAGTAGAGTTTCACTGGCATATTTTCATTGGGTTGAGCCTCTTATAAGATTTGTGGAATTCAGTTCTGAACCTTTAAATTCTGACCAATTTTGGCTGCAAGCAAGGTCTGCATCTGGATGGTGACATCAAAACCAGGAGGGTTTATATATTCGCCCAGAATTTCTATACACAGTGAAGTCACACACATATTGCCGTTTCTAATTATCAGTGTAAGTATACAAAGTCATAGAGCATGATTATCTCACCCTAACATCTGCATCTCATATTAGTTAGATGAATAATGCTCCCAAATGTGAAATACGATAAAGAAAGCCTAGGTTCTTGCAGCTGAAGCGGGGTGGAGTGTCATGTTATGTGGCAGCTGAGAATGTCCAGTGAACTGGGAATTAAATGGCTGAAGCTGGAGTGAACACCAAACTCGCTCTGTGGCCTTAGCCCAGTGTTTCTGCTGTGGGTGTCACAACCCTCATTCAGTGATTGTAATTACCATTACACTCATGAAATTAGAAGGTCTTGAAGCAAGACTTGCAGCCCGTGAATAGGAAAGCTTGCTTACATATATCCTGTATATTGTGATTAGCAACCTTATTCCATAAATGATATTTGAAATTGAAAGAGACACCCATGCCACGGCTTTCTAGAGGTGGGTGATTTATCACGCTCAATTCAAAACTCTTCGTCACTGGCCAAATGTTTCCATTAACCTTTCTTTTATGGAAGCCAGCAGCCATCTACACCTTATTAAATCCAAGGCACCATTCGTGCTTATAACCATGCAGATGCAGCCAACTTGCTAATTACTTCCCCTGAAATAACAAAAAGTGAATTTGTAGCTGTCAGATCCTCCCACTCAGCAGCACAAGCATGGACTTGAAAGAATATGAAATTGCTACCTGCTATTCTTGTTTCCTGAGATAAGGGCACTTGGACTCCTGTTAATTATCATGTTTTGATTAAACAAGACTCCTTTGTTCACTTTGTTCACGTACACCTTTGAATGAAATGAATTTTTTCTGGAAGAAGAGAAAGTAATGATATGCTTTTATTAAATATTAGTAGCATTATCTACACTGCAAGCAGTTCCTAACAGCAAGTGCAATGATTTGTCTGAGTTATATTTAACCTTAAGTTGCAAAATTGCTAACTTTTGCAGAGAAATTGTAATTTCTCTGCAAGAGCTAGTCCTGAGAAAAATTGCTTTATTCACTTGGAGGGGGGGCACTTAGGAAGTAAAATTTAGCCTGTTTGAATGACTGTACTGCAAGTTCTGATAAAGAGCTAGTCGAGTTTTCTGGGCAACTAACTTTGTCCTATGAAATCATTAATGCACATTTAATCACATATGTGGATATTTGGAGATTAAAATAATGAATGGTGGCTTTGTTGATTCCAGCAATTGCATCGTAACTAAAAGCTGCTTCACCAGACCAAATTATTCAGATCAATATTGTCAGACTTTCATTTAAATCCATGCTGTAACCCATCAGAAAGTTATCATTTAGAGGAGCTGACCAACCCAGAAGAATTCTATGTTTCACAATACTTTGCTGTGTAAGAATGGAGTGAGTTTCTCCATTCATGTGCTTGGGGAGATGAAGGAAGAGGGGGGAATTGTTTTATAGACTTCATCTTGGTTGTATAAATTGTAAAATAAATTTGATCTTCATCTGATCTTTTAACCACACTGGGGCCTTGTGATAAAGCATTTTTCTTTAATTAATAATAATTTTATTTTGGAGGAGAAACACTTATCTGCAACTAGAAAACAAAATGTGCCAAACAGTAAAAGAATTAATATAAAATGTAATATTATAAAAATAACCAATGTCTCTGTAGAAGAAGATAATTGCATTGATGTCTCTTGTGCTTAATTTTCAATCTCCTAATGGCCCTAATATTTTTCAGGAGTGGGTAAACTCACATATACTCTTATGCTCACATATCCTGCTGTAATCTGTAAACTTTGGGCTCAGATGACAGAGATCTGACTGGGTGCATGGTGCTGCAGGGCCAAAAAAGGTAGTAATGAATTTGCCTTGCTTGTTACCAAGGTTTTATATTTTTACTTCTTTTGTCTAAAAATAGGTGTCTTACATTAAATTTTGTATTGTACATTGTGCTTTGTAACCTTGTTGATTACTCCATATAGAAGAAAAACCTTCCCATGCAAAACTGTTCAACACAATTATTTCTAATTTTAGTTCTTCTTGAAAGCTGTGCAGGCCATTGCCTCCTTTACCAGCTGCTTTGTTAATAAACTTCATGATCATGAGAACGCAAAGGGAGAAGAGAAACTAAATTTAACTGGCTCAAAGTTCAATTCCCTCAGATTTATGATCTGAGGGATCAAATGTTACAAATGTTATAAAATATTCTAGAGCACAGATAATGTGTTTTTTTTAATTATTTTTTTATTTTTTTTTTATTTTTATTTTTATTTTTTATTTACCATAGACTAAGTGAGATTAAGCTGCTTTTGCTTTCAGTGCTTTTCAGCAAAGAACGAAAGGGCACCACAGTAATGAAACAGCAAGCTGACATTCAGAAAGAGATTCCCGTACGCATCTACAGCTTAAACGGAAAAAAAAAAAAATAGAAAATGTAATGTGCAATGGATAAATGGATAATTTTAGAGGCACTGGGTGCATTTCAGGTCACCAAGAAGGCTAGCATGTATTTACCCAAAGCTGAAAATCCATCAGGCTGCTTCAGTAGCTCAGTGTTATCAGCCCTGCCCTGCAGAGCCCAGATCTGAAACATTAGGCAGCCCAACAAGAGGAAGAAAGTTAATTTGAGAACAGCTGTTTTAAGACAGATACATAATGGCAATGGGAGAGGAGCACTGTGGTGAGGTGAGAGCTGAACAGAAATGCTCATTAGACTGAGGAAGCTTTTAGGTGAATTATTGGAAACAGATGCAGCCAAAGCCTGAGGTAAAGAAGTCAGACAAGAGTACGATGAAGGTGGCTGCTAAAAACTACTAATGATGAATAGTCAGGCTGTGTGGGACTTACTGGGCCCAAGTTGAAGTTTTTATTCTGCTACAACAATTCTGGATGTTCAACAGGTCGCCCAGAGGGATTTTAAACTCCCCATCCCTGGAAGTGTTCAAGGACAGGTTGGGCAGGGCTTTGAGCAACTTTAGTCCAGTGGAAGATGTCCCTTCCCATGGCAGGGGAGTTGGAATGAGATTCTTTTAGATCCTTGCCAATTTAAACAATTTTGTGATTCTATGATTCTGTACACTGTGCGCCCTCTCTAAGCATTTAGACACAAGTTTTCATTGATTAGGATTAAATGCAGAGATCTGTTTTAGGATCTGGACATAATCTAGTTGTGCTTCAGCTTTCCATTGAAGATATTAACAGTTCTTATATTAGGAGGATAAAATCAACTACAAATTGTTCAGCTCCCTTTTTTTCAAACATAGATAATAGAATCATTACTTTTTTGTTTATTTGTTTTTGGTTTTATTTGCATCTTCACTCATTGAAATTATGAATTATCTTATCAACTGCAGAATTACAGAATAATTTTCATTGGAAGAGACTTCAAACATCATTCATTCCAACTCTGCTGCCATGGGTAGGGACACCTTCAACTGGACCAGGTTTCTCCAAGCCCCATCCAACCTGGCCTTGAACACTCCCAGGGATGGGGCAGCCACAGCTGTTCTGGGGAACCTGTGTCATTGAGAACTCAGGGATAATATTTATGTGCCATTGAAGGAACAGAAACCTCTAAAACAGAACTCAGCAGTTAGTTAAAAGCATGTCGTAGCAGTGAACAAAGGCTAGATAAAGAAAACCTGCTCTCAATTGAAATTAGGGAGAGATGGAATCTACAACAGTGATACATACTTGAATTTAGCAAAGCCATTTGAAAACCTTACAGAATATTTTTTGAAGACATATGTGGCCAAAGCCTTGGTTCAGTATATTATCTGTAAATATATTTATGGCAATTTGAATGCTAAAATGGAAATGGACAGAGATTTTTTGTATTTATTACCATGCATAATGAATAAATCAATTAATTCTTTTTATGATAAGCACTTAACATAAATAAAGCTTTATCTTTTCTCAGATTATTTTAATTTTCTCAAGGCCTACACTATAGATTTTTTATAGGCTAGCAGAGAAGTAATATCTACATTAAATGTTGCATTACTTACCTACATCACTTTCATAGAATCAGCTGATGTGTTCAAATGTGGTTACTGAAGGAAGCATTTCTAGCTGTGGGTTTAGAAAAGCAGAGGTATATTTTTTTCCTCTCTTCAGCAAACCATCATCAAGATTCTTGTGGCTGGAATAGTATTGTCTGTTACCATCACTTCTGTAGGCTGATAACAGGCAACATGTGCTGTTAACATCAAACTGAGAGAAACCTGAAGGATCTGACAAAGACATGAGAAAGCTAAACAAATGACAAATGACACATACAGCTCAATGATGAGAAAAAACCAGCATCCCTGGGAAGAAAAGTACAAAGTACTCCTAGTTGCAGTTAGAATCACAGAATCACAGAATAAGGTGAATTGGAAGATACCCACAAGGATCAAGTTGGCACAAGTCCCAGCCCTGGCCCTGCACAGGACATCCCCAGGAATCACACTATGTACAATGATGTAACAGAGCTGGAACTGGAATATTTAAATATCCTAGTTAATAGCCTGGTGCTAATATCCCTACTTGTATTATTTTAAAGGATCTTCCTATCTACATGAGTATTTACAAAGTAAAAGGCAATCAAATCTGTCAGTCCTCTAAACCACCCACTGCTTATCATGTGTGCAGAGCTTATAGGAAGGAAACTGTGTCTTGGTGTCCTTGTCTGCAAAATGCTGATAGCAATGCTCACTCAAATTGTAAACCACTCATAGTCCAGGAAAATAATTATATGCTAAGGGAGGTTTTAATAGCAATGTATTTTGATGGGTAATTCCTGTGACATGAATATTTTTATCTCAAAGAGGAGGAGTTTATGTGTAGTATTTGGTACAGTGGTTTATGTCTCTGTTCATCCAGTCTTTTCACTTAAGAATTCTTTGCTGTAAATAGAAACAGCACCCATACAGCCAAAGACTCATGACCGTCCTGCATTCAGGAGCATTGCTAAATTAAAATGCATTTGTAGTAGATAATCTAAGCACACCAAGAGCTGTGTCTCCTGCTGTTGCTTTGACACACAGGGAGAACAAGAGGCAGCATTTCAGGTATGGCTGACTGAGCTTGGATTCCTTCTGCTGGCTTGAAACCTCCTCAGTCAAGTAAAATATTTTTTGGCTCACCTATATATGTGAATCTGATAAGTTTTAACCGCAATTGGTATTGTACAAGACAGAGAAGAGGAGAGACTTTATTAGAAGGCATAGAAACAGAATCAACAAATGGAAGAAAGAAGCATCTGACCTATATTTCAGGGACTGCAACATGTCTCTAATGCAGACAAAAAGCCTATTACAACTCCCTTTCAAACTGAAAACCATTCAAATGTCTTGAAGCTGATACCTGTTCATAACTGAAAATGTACTTTGATATATTTTTTATGAATTCTGCTTCTTTAAGAGAATTGATCATAACACAACCTTGCATTAATTACTGTATTTCTGTGTCCAGATTTATGTCCTATAAAAAAGAAATCTGAAAAAAAGATCATGCATAAATTTTGCACACACACATCAAAAAAAGAAAAGAAAAAACCCAAAATAGCCAGGCAACATAGGAGTGTAAGGATTTTTTTCTTTGCTTTTCCAACATTGCAAAGAGCAATTAAAAAATTAAAAAAGAGAAGTTTAAAAAAACCAAACAAGCCCAAATCTCCAAGGAACTTGATTTCTTGGTTTAATTTATATATTCAGTAAAGAAGGAAAAAAAATTAAAAATAAATAGGTACCATTCAGAAAACAGTTGGATCTCAATGTGTTTTGTCCCACCCTGCAATGCATTAAACAGTCAGTATTCATTGAAGTCATATGATATCATAGTCTGAGAAGAATTTTGCATATATTTTTATTTTTATTTTTTTAATCTTTGTAGGAAATAAGATCATAAAAAACACCCCAATATTATATGTAGAAAAAAGATTATTTTTAACTTACAGTTCATATATCCACACATTATTCTGACAACAAGGATGTGGGAATTTTGTTTTGTTTTCTTTTTGGTACCCTAAAAAATGTTCATTCTTGCAGTCAGCATTTGAAACAGAATTAGCAATATCAGTAAACTCCATCCACAGGTTTGTTCATGCAATAATCTATTCTTCTGGAGAATTTTACCCAAACGAACAGCTGAGACTTTTTGATTAACCTCACAGAAAAAGACTGATCCTGAGCTTAATATGAACAATTTAGTTATAGTCTGATTTATTGCTTAATGTCTGATTAGCATTCATGTTCTATTTTATATGTTCTTTTAATGCTTTAGTGAAATAGCAGCTGGATTTTGGCCTTGAATACGATTCCTTGGATCTGAAGGGTGTAAAGCATAAATACACATGGTTTAGCAGACCCAGTTAAGACCTCTTATATTCATATTATAAATTAATTCAGTGAAATAAAATGTAGTGTACTCAAACACTGTAAGTGGTGTAAATAAACTAGACACCATTTTTAATACAGATAAATTTTAAAGGGAGGATATTAGGGCATGAGTTTATTAGGATTCCTGGTGAAGATTTTCGTGCTTTGTTTTATATGCATTTAGATGCTGTTTCAGAGGAACATCTTTACTCCTATTCTTCTCTGTCCACATGTGAGCCGCTTGTTCCTGCTCTTTACATCAAGGTCTCAGAACTTCTCTTTCCTTACCATGACCATAAATTGCACCATGCTGCCTGGACTATAAAGACTAACCACATGGTAGTCTCTTCTGAAATCCTCTGGGAAATGTATAAAAAATACCAGGATTTCCGCTTAGCCCCATAGCAACCAATCAATAAAAAATATAGGCCCAAGATACAGATTTATCCAACTCTTGACCTCCTGGAAGTGTTTCTTTCCAGGTTAATGTCTTTGTCTCATAATTTGAATAAATTAAAGATGTTTGCCCATGTACTAGATAGAAAAGACAATCAAACCTCTATTTACATTACTTTCTGAGATGAAATCCCAGTTTCAAAGTACTAATTGTAGACCAGAACTAAGCGGTACAGCCCTTCCTCTTGATCTTTATGATATGATATGGGAAACATGGGTTTCAATTTTTTTCAACTTAAATTTTTTCAGTGTTTTCAATTTTCATTTCAATGCATCATGCTTCTGCCTGCTGTCTTCGAAGAAATGAAATGCCCAGGAGATCAGTGAATCCACAGGTAAATGGAAAGGCAGTGCCTCTCAAAAGAGTGACTTTTTTGAGCATTAAGAAAGTGTAGCTCATGAGAGGGTGCTATGATTTGTTCTCTAGTGTGAGGGTGTGTTGGCTCAAGACAGTGATTTCCTTGGCGAGTCTGTGTTCTAGGATTTCCTCTTTAATTGTGTACCTGAAGAAAATGAGGAGTTACAACTCCCACCTATTTTCTGTCAACAAGCTGGTAGAAAGTATCCCTGCTTATCACACCCCAACTGAGGACACTTTTAGGCTTCTTTTTATTATCTGTACTATCCTGCTTTTTGCACATAGGAAAAGACATTGTTACAAAGGAAATTCATATCTCCTTACCGTTTCATTTCTACATTTCTTTGGGCAAAAGCAAATATTACATGTAAAAAGCATTTGCCTAAATAACCATTTAAATTCATGTACTTGGTCAAAGTGTAGCAAGGCATGTTTCTCTTCTACCAAGAGAAGACATCAGCATATATCAAGAATGAAAAAGAGACAGTGATTCTGACACTCCGTTGTGAAATGTTTTGAGGTCAGAAGTCAGGGAAATAAAAATAAAAATAAATGAAAATGACAAAATGTCTTTATGCATTCAGTGTTATGTCTGCAAAGTAAGAATATTTTAAAGATAGTCTGGCTTCAGCTTTTAACAGTTGAAATTTTACTGATGACAATGACATTATATCAGGGTACACGTGGAATAGCTCAGCAGGACAGATATCTTACATTCACTTACTGAAATCTGTGGCTGATATTCAGAGGCTAGTGGGACTTTTAGTTATAGCTAACTCTGAGCCTGTAAATCCTCTCTGGGGGAAAAAAAAAAGAAAAGAAAAAAAAAATTATCTAGCTTCATTTTTATCATATTTATTTAGTAAAATGTAGGTAGGAAAATTTTTCTCTACACTGACTGTTTTAAAACTTCTGTATAAATATTCATATTGGTCTAAGTATGAAAAGGGAAGTAGGACCACTGGCTTTAGAGCATCCAGCTTCAGAGCCAAGAATACAAGCTAAATTTATGGAAGTCATATTCTAATTATGTATGCAGTAATGTAATGCAAATGGACACCCCCTTTCATGGAAGTACATTAATAATACTTGATAGTATCAATGGAAATCATATTAAGGAAATACCATGTTTGATTTTACATATTTTACTATTTTGCTTTTAATTTTTGATTAACAAAAAGGAAGAAAAAAATCAGAAGAAAAATATCTACTGCTGGTAGGTTGCATTGTCATGCAAGAATAAATTACTTAAACTGCAAGTAGTCCAAATAATTTTATATGGTCCCTCTTTGCCCCACAGCTTCTTATTCAGCAATCCCCAAAAAGATCTATTAACAAAAACATATGGTGGTTGGAGTGCTCTGGTTTTCTCAGCAAGGTAATATGTCATACAATTAATTAAGCCTCTGGGCCATCTTAATATCAATGGGATTAGGTATTTCTTTTAAGAAAGTCATGTGCCTATTTGCTGAATTAAAACCTAAAATACAGGGGGAAATCTTGCATGTGATTATGTCATAAAAGACAGCAATCAGCTGTATTGGAGGGGTCTGAGTTGGGGCTATATAGAGTTGTATCCAAATGCTCTTATCTTTTTTCTTCTGCTAGTAGAAAGCAGATTTTTCCACAATTTTATAATGTGTCATACAATGCAACATATATATTATGGCACAAACTAGAACATCCCAAGAAATCCAAGTACCTGCCATATAATCCCATATTATAATCTCAATATTATTTTGACAGTGGTTGAGAGCTTCTTGCTGAGGGTCTCTGCTAGCACTGACTCCCAGGAAGGACAGGCCCAGCCACAGGCTCATGATGGTTAACGACATTTCTCAGATACTGCAAATGCGCTTTACTTGTCTTCACGCCCCAGTGCATTTCCAGAGCACAGCGTCAGTCATAAAAGTCACTCAGGCTGGTCTGCATGATTGTTCAATTAAAGAGCACAGATAATTTCCAAGACTATTTCAAGTATAAACATGGGCCAGTATCTATGCGCCTTTTAATCTTATGAAGAAAATACAAATGTTGAGAGGGGAATGAAATTGAAAGGTGAGGTAAACAGCTTATGCAAATAGTAGTTCACCTTTTCTTTGTTTTAGTTCTTCTAAATTTAGTTGACAAAATCAGGAGTTTCTCCTCCTCTGCCTGCATCTGAATGTGAATACACAGATTGCAGGATTGATTTTTTAAAAGTTTATTCTCAGCCTTTCTGGAGATAGACAGAAGTTTAAATAATTGCTCTGACATACCTCAGCCAGGACCCTGTTTAGCCACAGGGAGTCTATCCCAATAATTTAGACAATCTTTACACTGAAACTATTTGCTAGAAAATCTCTTTGAATGTGCCATTGTGGTAAGTAAAAAACCCACTCTGTTGCATTGCACCAGCACAACACCTCTGAACCTTTCTGACCTAAGTAACATCTGGGGCCTGTGTTTAAAGAAAGGGAAATGAAAAAAAGAAAAAATTAATTTCCTTTTAAAGAAAGGAAAATTTAATTTTTGTATTTTGAGGTCATGTGATAGAAGTGACTCTCTTTTGCTGGTACTTTGTAGTAATTACAGGATTTCAAAAAGGGGCTTTTGAAATAAAGCAAGGCAAGGTGAGATTGAAGAGCTTTTGAAAAGCCTGCTCCAAACTAGCAGAGTTGTTTCATTTTCCATTCTGTGAGCCCCTCATATACTTAAGCAAACTGCACTGTGTTTTTCAGAGGATGCCTATAAAACTCAAGTCCGAATTGATGATGAACCAGCCTATTTGGACATTCTAGACACTGCTGGACAGGTGAGTAATTTTCCAATGTGAGTCATTCAATAAGAGATAAACTCAAAGATTTTAACCTCGGAGGTATGGGTCACAGTGCTGAAGATAAGGTTCCCTATTCAAACATAAAGGGAGCAGTTGCAAAATAACACAGGAATTAACAAAGGGGAAGATTAAAGGAGTGCTGCAGTATAGAGCAGTATAACTTCCAAATCTCATCAGAGGAGACAGACAGGCTGAAAAGAACAATAGATGTAAAGATGTTGCTTCTTCTTCTCTTGTATGCAGGAACATCTATCACAATAATGAAATAAATAAATACTATGTTGATTGTCTTACATCTTTTTCATTCCTCCTTTTCTATACGTATTAGAAGAATTTTTTGGCCTACTTGTAGACTAAGTAATTTGTTACATTTTGTCTTCTCCCAATATTATATCTAAATATAAAATGTTCAGCTGTAAGGAAAAGATCTTAATGCCAAAAGTAACACACAGTGTGTCCTGGGTTGTAGATTAGGATGTATTCTATCATCATCTTCAGTTAACGGCCCATCAATGCCTTTTGCATGACTCAGAGATAACTCCCTCTGGGAGTTATCTCTCTCTTTAATGGGCCATCAAGGCCCTCTTCCATGACTCATCATCCCATTGTGAGATGCTCCGCCCATGGGGAAGAGCCAAGCATTCTCACCTGGATATAAGCTGGGATTTGGGACAGTAGAAGTAGCCCTCACCCACTGGATTCCCAGAGGACCAGAGCTACCAGACCTTTCTACAAGATTTCTGTTTCAGGAAGACCACCTCGTCTGGACTATTTCCATCACCCTGCTCAGGTTGTATTCTGACTCTGTCAGTGTTTTTTTTCATTTTGTATTTATTTTATTTTATTTTATTCTATTCTATTTTATTTTCCTTTTCTTCTCATTAAATTTTATTTCTGACTTAGAGCCTCTCACTTGGTTTGTTTTCAAAACCACAACACAGTGTTACGTATACAGGCTTTCCAGAGAGGCTCTGGCTGTCCAGTCCCTGGAAGTGTCCAAGGCCAGGTTGGACGGGGCATGGAACCACCTGGGATAGTAGAAGTTGTCCCTGCCTGTGGCAAGGGGCTTGGAATGAGATGAAATTTAAAGTTTCTTCTAACCAAAACCATCCCCCAATTCTCCCATTTCTACAACAGTGTGTCTGCTGTGTGAACATCAGCCAGGGAATTAAGCTTCATATGCAATAATGAAGAAGAGGGAGTTTAACACAATAATTTCTTCTACCTGACTCAGTTAATTTCTTTCCACCTCAAGATATTTTTACTGTTCAAAGTGCTGCCACTTGCTGATCTTTTCTTAAGGTGTGTCTCAGTGTCTGTTCGAAGGCTTTTGTAGTCTCCCAAGTTTTCAGAGTATATGTGGCACCTTGTGCAGGAACAAGACAACCAACAAGAAACCCAACAAGAAACTTAAACATACTTAAATAAACAAAGAAGTATTTGGGAAGCAAAAACCTGGTAACCTTGTTCTCAGCTTCCTAGATGACTGAACGCACCTAAGCTGCAAATGGTGAGAAATGCAGTCTGCTGCCGAAAATTTAAAGGAAGTTCAGCTATTGTCAGTCATTTTCACATATACAATTTTTTCATGATTTTTAAAGTTTTTGATCACGTGAAAAGGCTAAGACTAAATCTCATTCTTAGTTTACGGGAGGAGAATACAATTTCAAAGGTTGTGAATTTTGTCAAAATAGACAGTTGCAAGTTAAGAAAAGAAATCCAAATAATTCAGTCAGTGAAAGGTGGTGAGGATAATAGTAGAAAAAGATGGAGTTTAATCTCTAAGTTTTATCATTATTAGGATGCAAAACATCTACAATATTAGAGGTCCATGGTGTGTAGTGATCAAGTAATGAAATGTGGTTCGGATATTTCATGGAGTCATAGAATTTTAAAAGTTGGAAAATATCTTCAGGATCATCGAGTGCAACCATTAAGCCAACACTTCCAAACCCACCACTAAACCACATCTCGAAGTGCCACAGCTGCAGGTGTTTTAAATCCCTCCACTGCCCTGACATCCTGGGCCAGAGCTTGATAATCCCTCAGAAAAGAAAATTTTTCACATGTTCAATCTAAACCTCTCCTTGCTCTCTCATCCATTCTTTTTAGCAAGCAGAGGCCTGTGGCAGAAGCACCACAGATTTATCATCCTGGGCTATTTTACAGCCTTGAGCATAGCTATTTTACTTCTGTTGAAATGCTGACATGAATAAACCAAGTTGATTTGATATAATCAAGTCCCTTTTTTAAATTCCCCTGTTGTTCCAGTGTAGAGTGTCATCAATGAAACACGTTCCCAGTGTAATTAGGAGGTCTTCCCATTTTGTGTCCCCACAGTTTTTCAGGAGCTGTCTATTCTAAGTGTCCTGGATTTAGCCGCTTGTCTTTGCAGATGTCTTTGAATTTGTTTCCTCTCCATCTGCACTACACAGCTCCAGAATTAATCAAGACCTAAAACAACTACCATTAAAGTCAGCAGCTGAAATAGGCTCTTTCTTCACGGAGGACTTAGTGGTGCTCTCACAGAAGCTCACATAAATTCTGCTCTGACTCTGGTGACTCAGGGTAAAAATCCAAAATACCCATTTGTGATGCTGCTGATATGTTCTTTGACAGTACCTAGTTGTTTTTATTCCCCTGGGTTTTAAGTCAAATTGGAGATGGTGTTACAGCTTCTAAATCAGGCAGTGGAAAACTCGTTTGTCTGGGTGTCGTCACAGTCATATATTCTTCATCATCAACTTTGAATGAGGACTTTAATCACTTCAGGAGATCAAGGAGCTAAAATTGTAATTCATCCTTAGTTGGGAAACACAAGGAGTTGATAGAGAGACTGACTGAATGTAACGTATTTTGTTGTTGTGCTAGAGGATATGTTTCAACAAATATGTTTCTCCTTTTCTTCTGTACCTCTGGACTAATTGAGAATTTCAACTCTGACCAAATTAACTACTTATAGTTAACACAGTTTTAATTGTCAAATCTAGAGTTAAAAATCCACATGTGATTTCATACCTGACACTGCATAAAAATCTTCAATACTTTAACTGATTATCATTCATGTCTAATTTGAAGACTGTAAAACATAAATGGTGGTTCAAAACTGCATTTATATCCTCAACTTTCTGAAGCTAAGAAGAAAAACTAACCCTAACTTCAAACAATGTGAAAACCAGAAATATTAATAAACTTGCTCATCTGGTTACTGATTTTTGTCTTATGCATGTACATAGGCACCATAACATAGACGAAGTGCTCATCTCAGGAAGTAAACTGTTGTTCCATGGACTCCAGATTCATATGTTTTGTACGCCATCGTTTGCCCTTTTGTGGTCTTCCAGTACTGTTTTTCCACTGAAGGCAGAACAACAGACATTTTCTTAAAGAATATAAGGGCTGGTGCAAGCAGTTATGCTTCATTGAACTCGCTACCGCTGCTTTTCACCACCCTCTACACCTGCCACCTGGGCAGCCTGTGTTTGCTCAGTGCAGTCAGCTTCAGAGAGAAGAATATGTTTACCTCAGAGAGTTTCAGGAGCAGGTATTGATGTAGCTCCTGGTTGTTGAATTGTCATAAACAGACTTACCCTGATTGATCCCTGAAAAAAAGCAAAAAAAAACCCACCAAAAACCCCCACAACAAACATTCAAACAAAACCAACCAAACAAAAAAACCTCAACTTGTAAATGTGTGTAAATATGTGCTGTAAAGAAATGAATAAAAACATAATGCTGGTATTTTTTTCAGTGGCACAGCCTACTCTAGAAGAAGCTGTCAGTAATTCCTTTGGTTAGTTACTAATGGTGCCTTTGGCTCTTTAACTAGAAGCATTCTTTTCAACCCCAAATTTTTCTGCATCTACATTTCAAGTAAAACAAAAAACAAACAAACCAACCAAAACAAAAACAAAAATGGAGAAGTGAATAAAGCCAAATACATTTTTTTTAATCTTTTAACTCAAGGCTAGCTAAAATATGGCATATGGACTATATAGGGCGAACTTCACGGATGCAAATTGGTATCCATAAATATAGCCTGAACTTCCTTGTTCACCCATGAGGGACATTTTTTGAGTAACTTTCCCTTGAAATTCACCCATGTCCGTGGAGTTCAGAAGAGATGTTGGTGGAGGTTATTCTGAGATTTCCTTTCTCTTAACCAATACACCATATAAATAATCTGATTTTACATAAATTTAATCCAAATTGACATAAACTCTTTGATAACCAGCAAACTTGCAGATGCGAACAAAAGGACATTCAGCCCTCAAGTGCTTTATTTTGCATTCAGATCCCCTTTACAATTATTCTCAGAGAGTGACAACCCCCAATAGCTCCAATCTCACACAAAAAGCCTCCACACAGAATTATAGAAACCTTCTGTTCACTCATTTACACTTTCTCACCTTCTCTTCAGCTTAAAAATATGTTGCCACTTCTGCAGCCCAGAAGTTTGCTCCTTGTGGAGCACACACAGCAGTTATCTCTCCTGCTGTATTTGTAAACTGTTGACTGATACAGGAGCTTTTATTCTTGCCACAGCTTTCCCCTGTATGACACATTATCCAATCTCTCTGTGGAGACCTCACACCGAACACTAAGAGAGCAGCAGAGCTCCCTTCACTGAAAAACAATCTGATCTGATATGTAAAAGCAGCAAAAAATGTTTTCAGATACAAAGCAGGCAAGTAAGTGGAAAAATGGGTTTCTGTACCTGTCAGCAAGACAGTACATTCTGAGATTATTGCACCAATTTTTGTTTTCTAAAACGCGAGCTTTTTATGATAAACTTAGTGCACCAGTATATTTCCCAGGTGTGAGTCAGAGACTTGAAAGATTGGCCCTAAAATGTGATGGCATGCCATTTCAGGGAGATTTTCCTTTGTCTGGAGTTGTGTGTGCATGAATTCATTTCCAGGCAGACACTTTTCAGCCTAACAGCAACAGTGCACTCTGTACTGAAATCCATCTCTCAAATTGCTAGCAAATCACAGGACATGTTTATCCTGCCAACCTGCAGGACTATGATTCTTACCCCCTGCTTCAAGCTTTGAAGAGGAACCGTATTAGTCCCAAGAGCCCTTCAGATAAACACACTTTCTCAGACTAAACACTATAGTCCGATGATTCACTCAGGCTGTTATCTGAGACCCTTCTGCTTATTATCTAAACATGCTGCTCTAATCCTGAATCAATGGAAGTGAAATCTCCAAGTACACCAGTGCATCTTATCTCAAGGAAATGTAAAATGCCTTTTTGGCAGTAATTATGTCTTAATGGGCCTTTACAGCATGTTCTTAAAAGGGGAAAACAATTTTATTGCACTTTCTGGTAGGTACTGTAGTGCATAAATGTAATAAATGCATTTTATTTTTAAAGCATAGGGATGTCAAAGAAAGTAGAAACTATTAACACAGTGTATAAGGTGAGAAGAGCATTAGTTTTATTTCCTTTGTATGTTCCACAGGCTGTTGAAAACATACGTAGAAAGTCAAATCATAACACTGAAAATTTCCTGAGATCTCAAGACAAGTTATTCTTTACTTTCTGGGAAGAGCTAAAATCTCTCCCTTGACCTAGCCATTTTATTTGCCAATAGACAGATTGTGGAGAAACACTTATTTGGCATAGATACAGAGTGGAAAAAACAGTTGCAGTAAATCACAGATGAAATTGCGGACTTGACACCAATTTCCTTCAGACCATTGGCAAAATATTCCTTGACTTCAGCAGGAAAAGATCTAAGCATATGCTGATAAAAAGAAGTATAATACCGATTTCCTGCCCATTGCTACCATTCCTCTTCAGCAAAGTCGTGGTAGTGGTTCCATACTTGAGATGGTGCAAAACTTTCCAGTGTTTTCTGTTCTCTTTCAGCAGTCTTTTTTTTTTTTTTTTTTTTTTTTTTTTTTTTTTTTTTTTTTTTGTTTGTTTGTTTGTTTGTTTGTTTGTGGTGTTTTTTTGTGGTGTTTTTTTTTTTCTTTTTTTGTTTGGTTTAGTTTTTTTTTTTTCTTGAAGTGCTTTTCCTCTTACTGTTCTTCATCTTTCTCTGACTGACAACTTCCAAAACCAGATAAATACACTGTAATTCTGCTAAAAGTTTTATGTTTTGGTTTTTTTTTCTCTCTTTTTAATAAAATAAGAACGTACAAGGGAAGAAAATATATCATTACAATTTTTTATAAAAGTAGCAAAATCTTTTTTTTCTTCTTTCCAACACTAATTTTATTTGTAGTATTTCCTTGTGGGTTTTTGGTTCTGTTGTTGTTTTTAGGGTAGGTTTTTTATTATTTTATGTAATTTGGCTCTGAGGTGGTTTTGCTTGGTTGGTTGTTTTCTCTTTTTTCTGGTGCATATATTGTATGGAAAAACCACATATATAATAAACATATTCCATATGAGTAAAACTCACCCATGACTTCCACAAGATTATGACAATGTAAATTTTCCTTTTCTCCCATCACTGGAAAATATTCGGCACTTTTTCTTTACACCAGTGAATGGTACAGAAGTACTCTGAAGTTCCAGCAAGACACTACACATACTCTAAGTGTGTCCTGATTTCTTTATATATATGTGACTGTCCTTGACAATCACACTAGAAATTCCATTTTATAGAGGTTTGCTATCAAAAGCTTCTTGTTATCAAGCAGCTGTACACAAACCAGGAACACCAGTGGGCAGAAAACTGTAATCTACCTCTGCCAGTTTTCACAAAGCTCACATCATAATGATATTTCCGGACTAAATATCGGCTTGATTGCTAAGAAAACAAGCACTTATTACAGCCCCACATGGTGCCCATTTCGCCTGCCCAAATGACCCAGAAAAGGTTCTTTTGCAGACCAGGGCTTTAATGCTTCTCAGAAAAAGTAGGTTGCCCTCAAAAACTGAGATTTTAAAAATTAAATGTCTTTTATGCCATTCTGAAGCTTTTAATGGTGGTGTCTCCAGACAAAGAGAACAAAAGCAGAAAGTTACATAGTGTTCATTGAATCATCCAAACATTTCACTTGTTAATCCACATGAGAAGGACTGCTGGAAAAGGCTTTTTTAAAGTGTCATTTTTATTTCCCACTAGCAGGAGGGGGAATGGAAGAAACTAAAGTCAAAGTATATTTTTCTAGCTGAAGTTTCAACAGTTTTATCCCAGAAACTGGAAGTGAAATTCAGACAAACACACAAAAATTCCCAACCAACCAACCAACCAGCCAACCAGCCAACCAATCAACCAACCAACCAACAGATTAATAAGCCTCAGCAAATTTTGGACTCCACTGCCTATTACCTATAAAATCTGAGAAAAGTTACTCTAACAATCCAGATTTTTTCAAAGGGATTGAGGAGCAAAGTAGGAACTCAATAAAATAATTAGTGAAATTATAAATAATTTTCTTGTTTTTTTCAGTTTTTTTCTTAACAAGCTATATTTTTGGATAGATATTTTTATCACTTCTTTAGAGAGAACCTTGCACAGTTTGCATAGATTTTTGTGCCTGTTTTAGATATGTGCCTGTTGGATGAGAAGAATAAATTTTTGTCATGAGTGTTTCATGTTGTTGTCAGAGCCATGGTAGGATGTGAGACAAACCAGATGAATGATCTATGCCAGAGAATGATCTTTTCTTTTACAAAGACAAAAATTCAAAAGTTTAGCACTGGCAACATTGGCTGTACCTGTGTCAGATATCAGTGCGGTACCTGACTAACACCTTGGACAAAGCTAAAGGAATGAGACTTCTCTAACTTTTGGAGATGCAGATGAGCTTTGGCCTTGTGTAGGAGAGTCTTGGCATATCTTAGAAGCTACTCAGCATCTTTTAGGAACATAAAATCATGGAATCCTTCCTATTGGAAGTGACTGTAAAACCCCTGCCATGGGCAAAGACAACTTCCAGCATCCCAGGTCGCTCCAAGCCCTGTCCAACCTGGCCTTGGACACTTTCAGGGATGCAGGGGCAGCCACAGCTGCTCTGGGCAACCTGTGCCAGGACCTCAGCACCCTTGCAGGAGAGAATTTCTTCCTGATATCCCACCTAACCCTGCCCTCTGTCAGTTTAAAGCCATTCCTCCTCATTCTATTGCTCCACACTCTGTTCCCAAGACCCTTTCCAGTGCTCTTGTAGCCCCTCCTGGAAAGTGCTCCAAGTGTCTCTGGGCCTTTCCTTTCTCTCTTGTATCTATTGATCCAATCAAGTTACCTCATGACTTCTTTTTTTGGAGCTCTGCCTTTATCCCCATGTTTTTTTGGTGAGTTGTTGGGGGGGTTTTGTTTGGAGGTGTTTTTTTTTTTTTTTTTTGATGTTGTTGTTTTGGGTTTTTCTATTTTTTATTATTTCCCCTTATGCAATAAAAATTATACAGAAATATTTGTGCATATGGAAATGAAAAAGCATGTTGAGAAGTCTCACGGATATAACAACTCAGTCCTTTCATGTCTCAAGTTCACTTTGTAAGCAATACAAAATCCATGCAGATTGTAACACAGGTATTTTGTCCCCCGCCTCGCTGGGGACGGTGGCAAGCCAGTGATGACCACAGAAGTTGACAAGAGCATGTCTGAATCCCTGCAAAGCTCTTTCTTGCAGCTGCAGTCATTACCTCTTCACTAATGGGTTGTTATATTTTCTTTTTTAATCTCTGCCGTTTATTGAAATGTAATTACCAAGCTTTAATTTTTCCCTTTAAACATTTATGATGCATTTGTGATAAAAGGTGAAAACTGGCTCTTTTCTTTTTTGCCTACCACTAAGAATCGGGGAGAAGTATTATGTGGTGCATGATAAACCAAATGCTTTTGGGGGTTTTAGCAGTAGTTAACAATGAAGATTGCTTCAGTGCCTGCATTTAGAAGAAAATTGCTAAGGTGTTTATCCCTCAGAGAGAGACCATTAGCATGAATATGAAACAAAAAGGCAGTTCTCTGACTTAGGGAGTGTAGCACTGAGGAATTTTTACTAGCATTGTGGAGAATTGATATGGTGATTTCATCCATATTTAGGGGCAAATAAAAAGTAGATATCATCTCCCAGGTGATGGACTGCATCTTTTCATTGCTGCACATGACAAACTATCTTGGGAAGAGCAGGATTAATAAAGTTAACAAAAGAACAGTTGCAGAAAACTGGCATATATATTATCACGCAAAGGCAGAAGGGCAATTAGAGTGGGAGCATTGGGAATCTTAGTGAAAAGAAGCTGTATCTGGAGGGAGAGTCTGAGTCCCAGTGGAGGTTATTTACTAGTTCCTCAGAAAGAAAGAATGGTCACTCAGTGATGTTATATTTTGTACTCCTGAGTTATTTTACTGGAAGTTCCTCAGATCTGTCTTTTCCTCCACCTTATTTATTTCCCTTTTCTTGCTTTTTCTCTATCAGTCTGGTGTGGGTCAATCTTTCTGCATAAGTCATGATGCAAGACGTGAATACACAATAGTGAGTGTATATAAAATGCTCTGCAGTTAGGGAAGGGACAGTGAAATAGTCATCCATCCGTGCTCAGGACGCAAAGGAACACTGACACCTGTTTTTCACACAGCTTAATCCTGCATGGCCTGTGACTGATAGCAGTGCCAGATAGCATGGGAAGCAATATCAGAGCTGAAAACAGAAGGGGAACCTGAATCCAAAAGTCCACTTGTGGGAAACAACATGATTTCACTGATGGTGAAAATAGATCATGTGTATCAATGATTTAAAGACAATAAAAATAACCACACAACTCCATGGTTTTCAGACAGAGTGAAAGCTTAACATACCAGTTAAGAGCCCCAGACTCATTTGGATGAAGATGAGAGCAATGTCATAATGCATTACCCTGACTGAGTAATCCATATCAAGAAACTGCTATCTTTATTTTTAATTAATTTCTCTTTACATTCAGAACTTCAGTTGTGGATAAAGTCTTTTCTGCATTCAGACATAAGCAATATATTAACGAGTAGGAAAGGATCCATCTCTTTCCATGAGAGTATGTTAGTTTTTAGAAAGAATCCTGAACTGAGGTCTAATGCAACATCTTCTCCTTTCTGGACCTGAAGTCCTGTTTCTGTAGTAAGCAGGCTTCTGCTGAAGAATATAAGTGCAGGGAAAATTAGGAGGGGGAAATAATTTAGAAATTTTTCAGCCAAAATTGTGAAAATGAGGAATGCAAATCTAAGCTTGAGCTTCATAACCAGTGCATGTCTAATTGTGTTTCTTAAGTTGCAGATCATCCATTCATTTGACCCCTAAGCTGGGACCATTTTCTGCCCATAGGCAAGGTCTTGAGGTGCTGTCAATCACTTTACCCAGGTGAGCTAACCTGGAAAACTCATAAGAATCAGCTGCTATTTTTCACAGAAATGGATATCATACCTGTGCCTTCCAGAAATAACACCTGTCATGAATATTTTTCTTCTTCTGTTTTCTCTTTCTGTTTTTCTTATAAATCAGCTTAAACAGGGGGTTGCCAGTTGTCTTCTAAATTACAGATTAATTTCAGCGCCTATCTCAGCTTTTTCCTTGTACATTCCCAGAGTTAAGAAAAGGCTACTGATTTTGTACAATGTGGAGATCTTAATATTGCCTTGGAAGGCTATCAGATAAAACTCAGAAAGCCATTAGTCTGCTAGGAACTTGGACTGAATAATTTTATTTTCATATTTCTCCCGTCATCAGTGATGTGCATTTTGTCCCCAGTACAAATTCACAGAAGGAAAGGGATATTGCTCTTCTACAACAGAAGCAAGAATTCTTTCCTGTAATTATAAGGCATGAGACATTGACTGATCATTAATCATGGGTCTTATTATAATAATAATCCACTTCCACTGCAGGTTTATGGGCTAATTCTCATTTATGCTAATCCCATTTTGAACTGCTTCTAAATTAGTACTAGAATGGACAAAAAGGGTTATGAGAGCTAGGTTTGTTTGGACAAAAAGGGTTATGAGAGCAGTGTAGACACTTGACAAGGAGAAGAATCAATCTCTGTTCTCCAGTGTTTAAGCCAGAACCCCTGAATTTTCTTTGGTCTGTCTCTGAACTGTAATTCAGCTCCCTTCCTTCCTCCCAGTGATGTGGCAGATGGTTTAGACTTGCACAGGTGGCTGAGTACCACCTGCTGCAAATTTTTCGTTATCTTTTGCTATGTAACTCCTTTTGTTATTGTTGTCATTTGCAAAGGATAACTGGAAATAAGAGAGAGGCAAAGAAGAGAGTGTGATGTTGATAACGTTCTGTGCTTTCTTGTTTTCTGTTGTGTCATTGCTGGGAACCTGTGGCTGGTGCAGGCAGGGCTCCGGTGAGCAAAGGCAGCAGACTGGGAACTTTGGCTTCTGTGGTGGAAAAAGTGTAGCTTTATTACCTCATAGTGTTACTCAACCCATGCTGAGGAGCAGCATTTCCCATGGGAAGGGAAAAATCCTCAATTGGCTTTAGGCATTAAGTGTTATATTCTCCTGATCTTTTGAACTCCATTGGAAATGAAACAGCCTTGTAAAAGCTAAACGAACAGTTTAAAATGGAGAGGAGGAATAGCCTTATCATCCAAATGCATGAAGGATATGACTGGGCAGGGCCTGCTTGAATATTGTGGACATCAGAGGCAGGGCTCTGAATTTAGTCCCTGTCGAGGTGGTGAGAGACATACAAAATAAAAACAACCCTGGCATCTTAAACACTTCCCTGAGCATGGATTGAGTTACTCTCTGGAATCAATTGTGTCTCTCCAATGACTGTAGAGAGAGACATGAAGAATAAATAAAGCTATGATCCTAAATTTAGTGTACCAGACTAGCTCTTCAGGAGGCAGAAACCAAATGAAATAAGGCCTGTCCTTTGTATCTAGATTAGTACTGGTATTACTATATTACTATATTATTATTATTATGTTTGTAATGTACAATGTCCAGCTAATATCTTATCTGGATGTGTTCTAATTTGAAATGTAACTGCTGCAGGTTTCTTTCTGCTTGCTACTATAAATAATTTTTTAAAAAACTGCTTGTTTTTGTCCCTTCCTCTCCTCCCAAAAAAATAGAACACTAACAAAGTCAATGAAAACCAGATAATTTTTACAACACTTCTCACTAGTCTGCTTTCACTAGCTATATCTATTTCAAGAGGTAAAAGAAAAGCGCATTTTATGAAAAGCAGTGCCAGATGGATGATATGTAATCCCGATAAACTCAACTGTGATGCTTATGTGTGTAGGAGAATGTACTAACAGAGACCTCTCTGTCTGGGGAGGTTTGCACTTTGGCTTTAAAAAAAGATTTGCTAAAAAAATAATATTGTATCGTATTGGTTAAAATTTTCCCGAGACAGAAGAAATTTTCAACTTACTTTTAATTTAAAAAAATCTGAGTAAACAAGAAATATTCACATATTTTTTTATTGCTTAAGTTTTTTTCTCTCATTATTTGAAGACTTTTTCTCCTCCCCCTGAGTTTCCTGTGTCCTTTTTGTTCATTTTATCCTTGTTTGTTCATTGCCATAGATGAACAATATCCTGCCTGTTTGCCAGAGTATATCCCACCCCTCATGCATTCACTATAGATATATAAAAACCACAGTTTATAGTAAAAACAGCCCCTGTGGTAATCAGGGAGACAGTTTTGATTAAGAACATCTGTTAGCAGATTCCCCATTCTAAAGTCAAGCAGAACATAAGACAAGAAGATAAAGAAAGTGACATTCTTCAAACTGTGAGGCTGGCCTCCCTGGGGAGGCTCTGACCTCTTCCAGAGATACAAGCCAAGATCATAAAAAAAAAGAACAGACATCAAAATGTGTGGAGTGTGTGTGTAGTTTGAAAAACATGACACCTTTGCTTCGGAGGTGCTGCATTCTTTAAATTTCTAAGCACCACACTTCTGAGGAGCATGGGGAAGGACTGCACTTCTAAGCTATGTTTACTGCTCAAACACATCACCACACAATGAAAAAGAGGGGCAGGGATGGTGACCCTCTACGTATTGCCTTGTCCTTTTGTCCCTTTCTTTTTTTTTTTTTTTTTTTTTTTTTTTTTCTTTTTTTTTTTTTTTTTTTTTTTTTTTTTTTTTTTTTTTTTTTTTTCTTTTTTTTTTTTTCTTTTCCCTTCTCTCTTTTTTTATCCTTTTTTGCAGCCGACAAGGCCATCATTGATCTATGCACAACATGGGGATCTGCAAGAAATGGCCTCAGTTTAGAGCTCTGCTAGTGTAAAGTGGTGATGTGGGAGATGCTGCTTCTAAACAACTTCCATTCTGAGTTGCATAAAAGCTTTTCTAGCCCAGCACTCCTTCTCCAGCATTGTTCAGGAAGAAATACTTAGGAAACAGTAAAGAAAAAACAGGCTTTGCTGGACTTTATTATGCATAATCCTAGACCCTTTCAGTCAGCAAGGCAGGTTGACCTGAGCTGAACGTGAGACCCAGACTCATGCTTGATAACAGCACATAGACCAGTCCTTCATAAAGGTCTAGGTATCTAAGTGTAGTGCGACTTTACTACTCAATCACTTTGTTTCCTATTCTGGACATACTAATATACTCATCTTATTTGGAAAAGATTCTGATCTCTAATTAAAACCAACCAAACAAAACAAAACATACAAGTTCTGATTTTATATCCAGGATAACAGTACAAATTTTAAAATTAATTTTAAAAATTATTATTTATGAAAAAAAATTTCTTGGTCAATGTGAAATGTGATATAAAAGAGTATAAATCAAAATGCAGGAGAGAAAACAGAGGTTAGACATTTTCTCTTTGCTAAACTGCTTTCTTAAAAACTGCTAGGAAAAGCAAGAATATGCAGGAGGATAAAATGTGGAAATAGGAACACTCTCCCAACAGTAGGTATGGAAGTATCTCTTTGGCGTGAATGGATCATGAAAGACAAAGTGTTGCTGGAATTGAGGATTTTGAGAGATTAAAAGGAAATGAGATGGGTTGCTACAGGTACACTGGCAATTCCACATAGATCAGGAAAAATGTGGGGCTGGTGCTAGAAGGAGTGAGTGTCGTAATGATGAGGAATATGGAATGTACAAGCACACTGAAGGCTTCCTCTCTCCCAGCCGTCAGAGGCAAGCTCTGTTCTTAGGTCTCCCAGAAAAGTCTGAGGAAGAGAGAGAGTAGAAGGCTATAAGTAAGGGAGAAGTGAATCAAACTGGGTGTAGGCAGTTCAGCACCACAGGATGAGACACATCAAAGCATCTTAAAGAATCTGCTTGATATCATTGTGAGGCTACTCTGATACCTTTGAAAAATCATGTCAGATGCCTAATCACTGAAGAAAGGCAAATGCAACGTCTCTCTAGGAGCAACTAACAATCAAGAGACTTTCTTGTCAATGTTCTTCAACAACAGGTAGAAATATATAGTCTTAAGAGGATTAGTGGCATTTTTTTTCTGCATTCAATTATATTGGAAAAAGAAAGGGAACAAGTTATGCTGCCTTCTTTCAACTTTTAGAAAAGTTTTGTTTTGTTTCTATCTAAACTTGGTGCTTGTTCTCAAGTATCACATCTACTAAGAGGAATGAAGTTTCAAAAGATTTTTTTCTTTTTACCTTTTTTACCACATTTTTCACTTAAGTCTTAGTCATAATACACAAGAGAGTACTCAAGACTGATGTCAAGCTGCAAAGTGCTGCAAGCATGAAAAATCTTCCCTTTAATTTTCAGAATTTATTTCCTTCTGAGGGGGTGTGATTTCCCTCTGTCTTTTCCCCTTGGCATTTACTGACTTGGGAAGTTTTGTATTTTCCCTTTACTGAGTAGAAATTTGTATCCAGTACTGTTCCTGAATGATTTTTCTGAGGTCCCTTTTACAGCAAGAAACAATTAAAGAATATATTAGTGACAGATTCACCGCTTATTTTTATAAGGGAGCCAGGCAAAATAAAAAAATAAAACTACTGAAAAATCTGTAAAACATTTTGCTTTGTATCTTTCTACACCTGAACATTCACAGAACCCAGTTCAACTTGGATTTTAATTCTGCTTACTATAGAGAAACATGAAAAAAATGGGAATCTGGGGTAAGACAAACTTAAAAATTTTTAAGACAAACTTAAAAATTTCTTCTTTGTCATTTGTCTTTTGTATATAACATGTATACAGGTTTGCAAATATTTTAGTATATTTATTGAAAATTAAATTTATTCTTTCTCTTAGTAGATATTATTATGTTGAGATTCCTGGTGAAAAGAAAAAAATTCCCACTTTTGAAATTAAAACCAGGTTTATTTATGTTTGACCTTGGAGTCCTTGACTTTGTACTGAGCAATCATGCCGAGGGGAAAAAAGCTGAGAAATGAATGTCAACATGAAAAAAATTGGAATGGAAATTACTAGCTGAGTTAACAACAGAAGGCCAAGTATATGTCCTCAATCTAGTTTGCACAGAATACTTAATGCCTCTTAAAATGGAACATTGCAAACATGACATTAAAGTATTTTGCCTGTTTAGTCTAATTTATCAGCAGTAATAACGTGTCATAATGAAAAATTGCATAGGTAAACTCATTCCTATCCTGAAAGTCTTAACTATGCCCCGGCATGAACCAGAATGTGTAGGTAGATGATTCTGAGTCAAAGTGTCAGTACTAAAAGCTGAGAACTTTGTCCCTTTGGAATGATTCAGTCTGTGAAATTAGAAACCCAGGGCCTCCTGTCAGTCAGGGAAAGCCATTAAGCATCCTTGGGGAGTGATCCTGGGAGTACTGTGCTCCAGAACATCACTTACTGTGAGTAACTTAAATAGGGATATGTGACCTAATTCCTTCTTGGTTTGCCATAAATGGCCATAAATGAGTGTACAAAGTTCTGAGCACTTCCTAGAGGTGGATCATCTCTCTTAAACAGAACTCATTCTTTGTAAAATTTGTGCAGAGTTGCCATACAGTGGTACAGTATTTGATTTATGAAATTTCTAACTCAAGGGGACAGGTCATCTGCCATTTGGTTCCATGTGAAAACATATACTTTTAGTTATAAGGTCAACTTAGTTGTATAAACTCTCTAAAATAAATAATAGGTGCAAAAAATAGATTATTAGATAACTAATGGTATAAGTATTTTCCAGCGTCAGAAGCAGCCTGTAGTCCATTAATTGCATCAAATTGCTTACCACTTTTTATGAGTGGTATTGGTATTTTTATGAGGACAGCTTAGACAGTGGACTGCAGCTGCACAGTCACTTAAATTCAGAAGCCTAATCCACACATTTAACTTCTCCGAAGGTTTCCATTGTCTGCTTAGCCTGAAGAAATCCTGGACTAGTTCTGGTCCTCCTATAAAGGAGACTACTCTCCTAATAATGATGTAGAACGGTTCTAAGGAACTTGTGAAAAGAGGAGAAAATCGGGGTCACACAGGATGGGGATCTTTGTTCTGGTTTAAAAGCCTGGGGTCTGAGGGTGGATAATGGATTTAATGACTCTGTTTAGTCATTAACAGTTCCCTGCTCTCAACTTGGAGACTTTTAATGTGATGTATAATTTTGTATTGCATCATTTATTAATCTGGTAGCTATCTCATGTAGATGGCTGGAAAAGACCTGAGAACAGAGACACAACTCTGTTCAGTGTCTTGTCCAAACCATAGTGTGTGGAATCCTTTCTGTTTGATATCTTCAGTGTTCACCTTCCCTACTGCTTCAAAGTCCAGTTTCCAGAGGAAACATTATGACTTGACCCACACTCTGTCTTGTAGCTTGGTGGCTAATAAACTCCCCTGGAGTGCTATGGGGTGATAATTTAGAGATTTTCAAATTCTGATTAAGTCTCAAAGCAGAATCCTACCCTTAAATTGCCTATTAGTCTGCCATTTTGAAGCTTAGTTGAATGAACTTTTTCCTGTAGCAGGTGAAATGTTTTGACTGATATATAAAGCCCTTGGGTAAAAGATACATCATAAATAAATGATAGTGGTCAACATAAAAGTCTATTCACAGGAAGTATTGTCAATCAACATGAGTAACTATTGAGAGAGATTTAAGGCTGAGACTTTTTTTAAAAAGCATAAGAAATCTATTTCCCTTCAATTTTCAGCAAGGGCTGAGGATATATGTATGCAAACTAAATTGTTTTAAAAAATCCTAGCCCAAATTCTCAATAGAGTAAAAAATTTTATGCTGCATCCTGCTGCTCACAGAAATGGTCCAATGTTGATATGTGTATTCCTTTTTTATCAGACCTTTCTGCATCTCAATATCTCTGGAGAACTGATTCTGTCAGGAGGATTCTGATCCTGACCGACTGTTGCCATGGTATTGGGTAATTCTGGGCTGTGATCAAGAAAAGCAAACAAACTTGAGGAAGAAACTGGCTTTAAAACATTCTCAAGACATAGTGCCTGAGACTAGTTTTTGAAAACTATATCTTGAATTTTTTGTACAATGTGGCAGTTATTAAAAGCTTCTGAAAAAAACAATACCAGTAGCAAGAAGCATTGCTGTGACAATAAACATAAAATGAGAAAATGAAGGAGGAGAAAATGGGATCAATTCATGCACTGTTTGAAATTGTTCATTGTCATCTAATGACATAAAATTCACATTAATTTAAGTGAAACCTCCATCTTTTGTGAGACCCTTTGAAAAGGTAGAACTTTTTGCAGGTTGGATCCCTCTTTTGTTAGGCACCGTTCCAAAGGTGGTGGCAACTAATGAATGTCTTTTTGATATTACTGAGGTTTTGAATTGTATGCATAAGAAATTTGTACCTGCCTCTGATTCCTAGGAAGTAATATAGTTTATTTTACACCTTTAATATCGATTCAGTTTCAGGTCATCTGTTTGTACTGGCAGCACTGAAGAAGTTTCTTGTAACACATGAGACAGTATTTTCT
Organism: Sylvia atricapilla; assembly: GCF_009819655.1. Classification (NCBI taxonomy): domain Eukaryota; kingdom Metazoa; phylum Chordata; class Aves; order Passeriformes; family Sylviidae; genus Sylvia; species Sylvia atricapilla. The sequence continues at coordinate 62,691,860 of NC_089174.1, forward strand.
ATATGCAAGCACTTGCATAATAAGTTCATATTCTTAAGAGGACAGAGCTCCCTTGATGGGAAAAGAAAGAGAAAGTCCTAAGAGAAATCCTTATTGTTGAGGTTGATGAACCCAGAAGGATCCACAGATTTCAACAAGCAGTGTTTACGAGAGTAAAACAAGCAATGTGAAATTGCATAGGGAACCAGGGAAATTTTCCTCAAGTTTGTTATTTACAGATGGATAATTTTGTTTGCCAAATCGCTGAATTCTCCTGTTTTACAGGCAGAATTCACAGCCATGAGGGACCAGTATATGCGAGGTGGAGAAGGCTTCATTATCTGCTATTCCATCACAGACCGCCAATCCTTTCAAGAGGCAGCAGATTTCAAGGAACTCATTTATGGTGTCCGGCACACCTATGACATCCCTGTGGTATTGGTGGGAAACAAAATAGACCTGGAGGAGTTCAGACAGGTAAGCAACTTCTCCGCTCATCTTTGCTTGGTTTTCCTCGGCTGCCTCATCTGTTATACAGTGCTACTGAGAATTATTAGCACAATAAAAGGTTTAATCCAAGAGCGACAAACTTTCAATGAATTAAAGTCATTGTGGTGCTCTTCGTTCATATGTTGTGGAACTTGAAGTAGCCTTGGCAATTCACATCAAAACTTTCTCTGGTTTTACTTGAAAAACTTTGACTACTGCTGTCAAAAGATTTATGTATATTCATATATATTTATATCTATATATTGAACATAGAAAGAGCTTCATTTAGGATCTCTGTGGAAAAAAAACCTTGGGTTTCTTTGATGTTGCCAGCCATTAAGCAGATATTTGTTTTTTTCTCCCCAAACATATTGGACTTGATTAAAGGTTTTTCAACCTCAGACATAAAAAAAAAAAAAAAAAAAAAAAAAAAAAAAAATAGAGAGAGAGAGAGAGAGAGAGAGAGAATTCCCTGAAGATCCAGTGACTGCATTATCAGAGCGTTCAGGTATATTGGGGACATGCAAGACTTGAATTCACTTTGATTTGTATACAAGATCTCAGCTACCATGCCCCACAGAGCAAGAGATCTTTTTCAACTACAGGGTCAATGATTGTGGTGCTCTCAATGCCTATTAATCTTTACTCCCCCTTTTCATTTTGCTTGCTCTCCACTTCTTCCATACTGTTTGTACTAGTGAGCTAGAGAGAGGTCACATTAGAATGACTTGGTTCTGACCTCGTAGTGAACAGAAAATATGCCTAATCTACAACTAGAACTACATTCAAATATCTGACTTCTGTGCAGACATATGTAACACTTAAATAAAATGGTGGATTTTGGTTCATTAGCATCTATGCTCACACTATCCTATCTATCTTTTCCACTTATCTGGTCACTCTTCTCCCCATTTTGTTGTCTTCTTTATTCTATCTGAAGAAAATCCAAGACAACATTGAGCCTGAAATCAGTCTTAAAGGTCTGATTATGTACATTTAAAATTTCACATCTGTTTTCCAGGTCACTGGCTTCCTCCCATATCAGGCTGTGGCAAAACCCTAATGGTGACAATCCCACTGCAGTTTAACAGGGGCTTAACAGTTTAACATGAGTGTCATGTGCTCATACACCAGAAGGGGAGGGATGTGGGTTCAGGGAAGGATATTGATTCATTTATTTTGCTGAGAGAACTGGACATTCACTGGATCCCAAGGCAGGGTACAATTGGTCGCCTACAGTTACCCCTAGATGACATTTCAGTAATGCTCTATTTCCTAATTGGTATAAAGACCCTCTTTCACCCATCTTTGGCACTATCTCTTTTTTTTTTACCTTTGATGAACTTTTATATTTTAATCACTGTCAAAAAATATAAAAATGTATGCCTGGTTCAAATACTTTTACATATTCCTTGGTGATCTTGTCTGGTCTCAAAAATGGGAAAATTGCTGTACATTAATATCTGGATTAGATTTCAGCTACAGCATTTTAGGTTAAGGGGCATTGAGAGGCTCTTGGGAATAACATTAGAAGTTAAGCTTGTGGGATGTGCTAAACACACTAAAAACTGTTCTATGAAGTCACCATTGATAATATTGCCTGAATATGTAAACAAGGAAAATCCAAATTGTGGTCCTAGATTTTTAAAAGTTTTCAATGAAACAGAACTTAGGCTTTCAGAATGTTTTCCTCCGTAAGCCCTCTGTAAATACCAACACATTTGGAAATGTCAGAAGGGTTTTCTCAAATATTCTGCAATCCAGACTTTGGCCTCTAAAACAGGTAAGCTAGTGCAAAGCAGATCTGCTCCTTTAAATAAAGCTTTTGAATGTGACTATGTGTCCATAATCAAGTGGTTTGTAACAACCGTAAAGATGGAGTTCATATTTTGGGCTATTATTTTTAAATTTTTACTTATATCTATGGCTGTTGTCTGCATAGTTAGCTGGTGCTGAGGTGTGTAAGTTGTGTTCCCAGAATGTATCTTCACTTAAATTTCATCCATTTCAGATTCCACTCCACAATTCAAAGCAAACCATGTTTAAGTGGGGGAGATGAGCAGATACTGCTCAGAATACCTTCTTGATCTAAACTGAAGCTGCAGTGTGTGGGAGGACACACTATGCCCAGCTTTAAACCCAAATTCATGCTCTTCAGTGTTTCATTATTTCACAAGTTGGACATGAGGTTGTCCTGTATGTTTGACAAAAACTGAGATAAGTTTTATCTATGCTCATTTGTAAGGTTAAGCAATATCTAAGTAACTGAACGAGCTCTGGGAAGGTAGATTAAAAGGAATCTTTTCAAGGTCATGCACTGTGGTTACAGCTTCATTAAAAGCATTTGGATGGTTGAAAGTGACAGCAAACTAACTCTGGAGTGACAGGCAGCAACGAGCTGGTGATGTAGGGCATTAACATATCAATGAACAAACAGGGAAGTACACAAGCACAGTAAATTCAAGCAGCCGAAAAATAGTAGGTGTCAGAATGCAATCAGCCAGATTGGAATTTGACCAGGGCACCAGGGCTAATATTGTTGCTTTGTTTAATGACATTTTTCTCCTGTGAATTTCATTAAAACAACTGTAATGTTATTCATGGTGTTTCAGGACATAACATTAAACTCAACATTCTTGGGTATCATTTCCATTTAATGACAATTCCATAACAATCAGACAGCCTGTAGTGCTTGGCCAGACAAAGTTGTTGCTTGAAATGTGAATCTTTACACAGTACAGTTAATGATGTATGCTGCTCTCCTCGAATCTATCAACAGGACTACAAGAACAAAATGAATCTGCAATTATAATTGTGACTTAAGAGAAACACTGCTGAAAACAAACAAACAAGTTTATTATTTTAAAATTATATTTCTATTTTATGATGATTCAGTAAAATTATAGTTTTTATGTGTACTTGTGATTTTTAATGTCCTAAGAAATGGATTTGTCTCTACTCCCTCTTAAAACAAGTTTTAGTTATATTCACCAGCCTAAAGAATAAACACTTTCAATTTCCTCTGAACAACATGGGGAAAATTGTGCAAAAACTTGGTGGAAAACAGAGTAGATCATTATCTTGATGTATACGTGGTAGCAAGGCACCCTCCATCTCCCACTGAACGGGTATGGATTGCTAAGGCATTCACAAAGTCATGAAGTGGCTTTTATTGGAAGGGACTTTAAAGTTAATCTCATTCTAGCCCCTCTGCCATGGGCAGGAATACCTTCCACTAGACCAGGCTGCTCCAAGTCCCATCCAACCTGGTCTGGAACATTTATCTGTGTCCATTCAGTGATTCTTCAGATTCTTCAGTATTTGCTCTAAGAAACATTTAAGTATTATATGTATTGTATTCCATAGCTATTTGATAGAAAAATAAATGAGTAGGTAACATTTTAATCGCAGTGTTTAAAAACAGCAAAGCCATTAGATCAGTGAAAGTATGCTTGTATGTCTGTAATTATCATCAGATTTTCAGAAACATGCAGGACCAGCTGTTTGAGAATGCTGATACTTTGACTTTAGGTAAACCTTGTCACAATATTCCAGAGGAACACCTGATTCTGTTTAAAGTACTTGTAACTGATAAATATCTAATTAGAACACATTCATCTTTAAAAAATGCATTAAAGCTATTCAAGCTCATGCCACACTAATATTAAATTGCCGCTTTATATAAAAATACATAATAGTTAGAACCTGTGGCATTACTGAAAGTTTGTTTAGAAAATATACAAAAGCCTTTGCCTACTAATCACTGTTAAATATTAATTACATTGAGAAATTCTGAGGGGAACTAACTACTCAAGCTCCTTTGAATAATATGTTGTAGTCTGAGCTGTAAAGCATTCTTTTTAGAGGTTTTTTTGACTTTTAAAGTGGATGTTAGAACCCATCTGAAAATTCTATTCATGCAGAAATATCAAAGCCTTCATGGAGCAGTTTTTTCCTGTACAGTTTTTGTTTTGGTTTGGTTTTGGTTTTTTGTTGTTGTTTTTTTGTTTGTTTGTTTGAGTTTTTGGTTTTCTTCGTGTGTTTGTTTGTTTTTGTTCTTTTTGTTTTTAACCCAGAGTAATCAGCTGTAGGCTCAGTTGAGTGTGTGGATAATATGTTGATGTCCATTTAGTCTGAAGTTAGAAAGGCAGCTCACATTTCTTCCACGTCCTGGCCTCTCTGGGAAGCCTTTCATCAAAGCTGTTTGTTTTGCCAGTACAGTCTTGCTCCTGAAAAAAATTATGCAGCTTTTTACCCTTCTACCCATGTGTTGTCTTACTGGCTTCAAGCAAAAATCTGAGAGGAGCAGAGCCTTTGAAAGCATTTCCCTCTACAACCCTCTCCTTTAGTAGGAAATAAAAAATCAACATGATATCTACCTTTTTCATCCAGAACTGTAGTGGTAGAACAACGGGAAGTGTGTTCAAAGTGAAACAGAGCAGGTTTAGATCATATGTTAGAGAGAAATTATTCCCTCAGAGGGTGGTAAGGCCCTGGCAGGCCCAGAGAAGCTGTGGCTGCCCCATCCTTGGGAGTGTTTAGGGCCAGGATGGAATGGACTTGGAGCAAGCTAGGATAGTGGGAGGTGTCCCTGCCCATGGCATGGTGGAGCATGGTGGTAGTTAAGGTCCCTTCCAACCCAAACCATTCTGTGGTTCTGTGATTCTACAATTTAACACAGAGAAATATATTACTTGGAGTGCAAATGTATTACAGAGGTTTCATTGGTTTTTTTTTTTTTTTCTCCTAAGGTTTTATTATACCAGAAATTAATTCTTAAACCAGTATTACAGTAAGTTTTCATGGTCAGAACCAGCTGAATATTCTCACTTTTATGAGATCTTTGCTCTGTGTTTTGCTGCAGATAAACTGACTGGTTATCAGACAATGTGAGTGTCAACTTTTAGGTCTTCATTTTGACAGTTGCTATATTTTCATCTTCTCAAACCTTGAAATATCAGTTGAGTCTGAGACAGATAAACTTTTTTGGTTTGTTTTGCTTTGGTTTTGTTTAGCTTTATTTTCTTAGAAACTTGGTTTTGTTTGTTTTTATTTGTGTGAGTAAATTTTTGGTATACACATCAAAAATTGTCAGTCTTTACCTTCTGGTTGAGATTCTGGAAATACTTCAAGAATATAATGTTATTTTTTATTTTTATTTTTATTTTTATATTTATTTTTATTTTTTTTCAGTGCATGACTATGAAACACTATTTACTATATGCTCCCTTACTCATACTATGTTTCATACTATGAAACTGCAGTGTAATGAATTTCTCACCTTAGCATCAGGCTAAACTCTGCTGCTTTTGAGATTTGAAATTCGTAACTGTACTTTAACACCAGTGATTCCATTTTCTCTTGTAAAAAATTAAATGTAAGGTAGGTAGAAGTGTCTGTACTGAAGAAAGACCCTTGTTTCCCATTATTCATACCAATGCCATACACAAAAAATGAAACATTTAAATTTTCCTTCTGAGCTTGAGCAGCAAGTCAAGGGAGATGCATTTTTTGCTACTTATTGACAAAGAATAAGTATACACTTGCGCTAATTACAGACATTGTAAATTGTGAGATTAAATGACTTGGCGAGATTGTCTAGAAAATCTATGCAGAAAACCAGGATTTATCCCATGTCATAGAAGTGTCTAATAAAATGAGATGTATCTGCCTCGGAAGAAGTCTGTCTTGCTGCTTCTGACAGCAGAGGGAGGCTCAGACAGCCACCTTTTATGCCTTTTTGTGGTGGTGTTTTGGTGAGATGAAAAGTTATAAAATAAAGTTATAAAGTTTCTGACATCTTTTCAGTTTAGAATTCAAACTTACTGATTCTTTCTGTTATTGCTGCTAACTACAGACTGTACTTCTGAACCATGCACTCATCTTTTCTTTGATTTTTGTATAAACAAAATCGTAGGCAATGACTACAAAATTATAATGGGAATTTAATGGAAAAAATACAGAGGAGAATAAGGCACAGAAAAGCAAGTTCTTCAAAATTATGTCGTGTCCAGAAAACAGGAGCTAGGGAAGGGTCTGGAGCAAATGTCTGATGAGCATCAGCTTAAGGAGCTGGGAAAGGGGCTCAGCCTGGATAAAAGGAGGCTCAGGGGGGACCTTCTGGTTCTGCACAGCTCCCTGACAGGAGGGGACACCCGGGGGGGTTGGGCTCTGCTCCCAAGGAACAGGGACAGTTTGAGAGGAAATGGACTCCGGTTGTGCCGGGGGAGGATCAGGTTGGATGTCAGGGAAAGATTTCTTTGTGGAAATGTCTGTCCAGCCATGGCACAGCTGCCCAGGGCAGTGGTGGAATCCCCATCCCTGGAGGGATTTAAAAGCCATGTGGATGTATCACCTGGGGACATGTAGCACCATGGGTCAGTGATGGCTTTGGCAGTGCTGGGGGAAGAATTGGACTTTATGGACTTAAAGGGTTTTTCCAGTCTTGGTGATTCTAGGGTTCTATTTATTCGAATTTTTAATTGAATTTTTATATAATTCTTTCATCCAATTTGATTCCATTTGATTGTTCATTTCCCATGGATATTCACTTAGTTCCATTTTCCATCAGTGTCTGACAAAAACGGATTACATTTGTAAGGAGTTGCCATCTTCAGTTACAGGCACTTGCCTACATATTTCCTTCTCACATGGTATCACATCATACACTTTTTTTATCTTCATCTGTACAATATAAGCCATTTTTGCCATTTTGATGGAGCTCTGACAGTTGTCTGAATATTTGGAATTAAAACTACTGAAGTTGTCACGGTGTTTTATTATCCGAGAAAGCTGTCAGACCTTTGAATAATCACTTTCTTGCATTATCAAAATGCATATCTGGATTATGTCATGTTCTTCTACGACTTTCACTTCTATTTACTTTTGATTGATTTTGATTTTTCAACATTTCTTTTATACTGGTCATTGTCTTAAGAAGTCTTTCTCATATAGTATTTTAAAAAGAAACTTTATAGTGTTTTTCCTTCCAAGAAAGGAAGAGAGAGAAAGAGAGAAAGAGGGAGAGAAGAAAGAAAGAAAGAAAGAAAGAAAGAAAGAAAGAAAGAAAGAAAGAAAGAAAGAAAGAAAGAAAGAAAGAAAGAAAGAAAGAAAGAAAGAAAGAAAGAAAGAAAGAAAGAAAGAAAGAAAGAAAGAAAGAAAGAAAGAAAGAAAGAAAGAGAAAAAGAAGGGTATGTGTTATTTCATGCCAATGCAGTTGGCAGCTGTAGTTTTTTAGAAGGAAATTCTATCACTATGAACAGTCTTTAGAAAATATTCATTTATACAGAGTTTGCCTCTTTATCATTGCAATGCTTTCATGTTTCCACGTTTCCCCCAAACCACAGCTTCACATTATCCAGGCTGCAGTAAATGCCATCAGACACACCGACAATTGTAATGAAGCTGTTGGCTCCTTTCTCAATTTATAATTCCGTAAACCTCTAATGAACCACCCAGTATGTTCTGTAATTCCTTCAACATGGAGCAGAAGACATTTGAAGGGGACTAAGATGCAGATAACAAGCTGCTCTGTAGGAGAAGAAACAACAGCAAAACAATTGCTGCACTGCAGATAATAAAATGTTTATAATGTAAAACCTGTATATTCAGAGATAAAAACAAAGACAGCTAATTACTTGTAGCTGAAGCAGGACAAAGCAGGATGTGTAGACAAGGGTATACACAGGGGAGAGTCAAAGTCACTTCACTGCTAGGGATATTAAACAGCACAATTTATTTTGTTTTGAAAGACTTCCCGTACTTCTTATTTCTACCTGCTTCAACATCACCATCCACCTCAGAGATTTTTGTTCTCCCCATGTACTGAATCCTGACTTGGCATGACTGTGTGTGACTTCAGTGGGAGAACAGCTCAGAGCAGAGGTGTGAAGGTACAGAGAGGCTCTCCCATATCTTGCCTTATTGATAGAGATTCCTACTCAAGGTGAACTGGGGCTGAGATTTGTCTACTTGTCCTGCAAATTAACACAGATTGACTCTTGTGAAGGTTTTCATCTGACAGTCATGGCAGCAGGACCTTTCTTTGTAACAAAAGCAAGCAAGTCACTTTATGAAACTTCCACACAAAACTCCCACAGGGCTGGAGGAGTGCAGGGCTTTACTGGAAGCGGGTTCAGGGTGCTGCAGCTTTCCTTAGAATGTCTCAAAGGAAAATATGTTGGTTATGCAATGACCACACAGAGAAATACGAATTGCAAAGGAAAACACATTGATGTCATTTGTTGGGTGGTTAGTGTTTAGTCAGGAGCCTGTGCAGATTCCTGTGCTAGATATTTGTTGTGGTTGAACTTTAGCCAGCAACTAAGTAACATGCAGCCACTCACTCATTCCTCTCTGATCCTGGTGGAGAGGAAAATTTAAAAACAAAACAAACAAAAAAAAGCAAACACTTAAATAGTTGGAAAAAAATGTTTCTTAAAAAATATATTAATGATAATAATAATGAAAAGGAGAGAGAGGGAGGAACAAAGCTCAAGAGAAACTAGTGAGAAACAACCCACTGACCAATATCCAGTGTGTCCCCAAACAGAAACAGGCAGCTAATGGTCAAACCCCGCCAGAATATGTCCTGGACGTGACATTCTGTGGTATGGAGTACCCCTTTTGCCAATTTGGGGCAGCTCTCCTGGTCATGCTTTACCGTTTTTCATGCACCTGCTCAGGGGCAGAACATTGGACACTGAAAAGTTCAATGCCCTGAAGTGAGCACTACTGAATAACAACTAAAATTTCACCATGTTGTCAAAATTATTCTCATTCTAGATCCAAAACACAGCACTGTACCAGAAAAAGAAAATTTACTTGATCCTAGATGAAACCAAACAGGACAAAAGAAAACTTTGGAGAAAGCTCATCATCCCTGAAGCTTGTTTTTCACCAGCATAGCAATATGTAAGGAAATCGCTGTTTGTGGCTTTCACTACTCTTCTTTCCCTGCTCCAGGGTGGAGTCAAAACACCATATTATTAATTTTTCATGTATTTGCTGAAATCCTCATTTCCCTGTGAATCTTTCTCTTAAGCACTTGTGTACAAGCCAGGCATCAAGCTGTTGTTAACACAAAGAAGGAAAGTCAGAAACACACCACAGCAGGCCGTGCTGACTGGCACACAGTTCTACCCCTCCACCTTCCATGCTGGAAGCAACAGGACCTCCCATATCTCAGGATTTATCCTGTCATTTTCCCCACAAGGGTACACATGTCAGAAAGAGGATGCAATGGGCAAGTCTCTTTACATACTTGTTGCTTTTTCTCCATCAGCAAAATCAAAGTTTCAGCCCAACCCTTATGTGTTATTTACTACAGTTCCAGTTCAGGAAACTCGTTGAGCATATGCTTCATTAATGTGGAACTAATGCAAGGAGTTTTTTTCAAATTAATCTGCACTTGAAATAGATAATATCCTGAAAGTGAGACAGTAAAGAGCAACTCTGTAAAAAAAAAAAAAAAAAGTTTGCAAAATAGCATATTAATATAGGCAGCCACATTTACAGAGTGACTTGTTTGTACAAAAATGTGAATTTCTAGGAAACAAGATAGCATCCTATGTGTTTTTTGCAATAGGAGGTTAAACTTCTTGAAAGTAGAGACTTTTCTGGAATTTAATTACAGCTCATTATTGTGTTATTAATGACAAGAGCATGACCTAGCATTTAAAGAAATGAAGACTAATCAGTTTAATCATCTTTGATTTTTTTAAGATTTGTTTGTGTTGTCATCTTAATAACTCATCTTTTTTATTTTATTCTATTTTATTCTATTTTATTCTATTTTATTTTATTTTATTTTTCCCCAGATGAGTTAGGAAGTTAGAGAGGTTTGCTTTTAATCATATCTAACAACTTGTCTAAGAATAGCAACATTAGCGTCACACAGTGTGACATTGTTTAAGTTGTGCAGTCAAAGAAATAAAAAGAAAAACATCCCTTATCACCTTCTCCTCCCAAAAACTCACTACAAAAATGTAAATGAACGGGAAAACATGTGTTAATACCTCATCCACAGTATCCAAATTTTACTATATGAAATATATGTGAAATGGCAGCTTTGAAACCTCTAAATATATTGTGTGATATAGCACTGTTATTTCAAGAAGATCCAGGAAGTAATCTATTTTAAAATTACATTAAAGCACATTATTGCACTTGAAACTCAAGATATGTAATGTTTACAAAATATCAAAATTTGGGGTTCAGTGTTAGTAATTTACATTACTAATCAGATAATTTTGCTAATCAGAACCCCAGAGCCTGTCTGGGAGTTAGGGTGTGGTGTGTTATTTTTTTGAAATTAATCTATATTGGGTTTGATATAGCTTAATATCTTCATCCACCTTCTCCTGAAAAGTGTCATTTCTGAAAGCAGAAAAGGATGGACTTCCCTTCTACCATTGATGTATTTATTTCCTATGTCACTCAGGAAATGTTCTTTCTCTCTGTTTCCATCTATGTGATTTTTCTCACTGATTACAATTTAAAAATGTTAATAAGGAGAAAAATATGTCTTGTCAAATTTTTTAGTCATCTGGTACAAGCAGTGACACAAATATGCAGGGTTTTCTGTGTGCTTGTGTCTGTCTGCATGTTTTAATGCTGTAATCTAACACCAACTTTTTGCTCAGTACAGGATATTCATCAGCACCATGGACAAATCCTGGGGTATTCCTGTCATAAATACTTAGACAATGAAATTTTGAATTCACTTTACATTTTCCCTGAAGTGATGTGGAATACAGTGTCTTTACATTTAATGATGATTTTCATTAGCAAAACCTAGGGATAATTCTTTCATTCTTTTCCCAGATGCGACTAATATAATACCTTAGTTAAAGAGAAAAAAAAAATAATTGTCTTGTTCCCTAGATTTTATTCATTTCTACATCTTGGACTTTGAAACCCAAGGAAGCATGATGTGGTGCTTTTGTTGGGTTTTCCACACAGCCTGCTCTAAAATCTGAGTGATTATCATGCCAGATGTGCTTCGTCTGGGGCTACATAAATTATAGACCAACCTCATGACCTTACTATCATTGTTTGAAACCTTCCTAGCAGCTAATTTAAACCCCACACCAGCTACTGTCATCAAGTCTTGGAATATTTTCCAGTGAAGCCAAACTCCAGGATTATGGTGAGTGCAGCTGGTCAGGCTGAGAGGGATGTTCAAATCCTCAGTTATCCAGGAATTTTCACTTCATTCTGAACAGATGCAGGAATGTGGGTGTCAGGTGGCATCCCTCTGATCTCTTTTACTCTCTTTCTCAACATATTTATTGTATGAAGAAAACTGTGTGGATTTGCTCCATTTAATTAAAAATAGATTTTTTTCCTAATTCTTTTTATTATTTGGTTGTTTGTTAGAGGTCAGGAGACTGAAGTTATTTTGCAGGTTTTGTGTAGTCAAAGGAGATAGAAGAACAGGAGGCTGAAAGGGTAAGTAGAGATGATGTACGCTTTCCTTGGAGTGAAATACACCTTGAGCACTCTCCAGACCTGTAGTCTCTGACCTGAATTGGGGTAAAGACCCACTAAAGAAATGCTGCTCATGGGGAAGTTGTATTCCCTTTTAACCCCATTTTTGCTTCTCATCAGAAGAGAATGGGATGATTTCACTGATGATTTCCTGTGACTACCAGAAGACTGGTGATGGCAGGTAATGTTTTCAAGATTATAATGATCTCCAAACCAGGAGGGGGTTAACTTGAGAATAGTTTCATTTGATTTTGAGGATCTGCAATGCTGAGAATCCCTGAGATTCAGATCCCTGAGGAAACAAACAACAAACAAATCCCCACCAAAACCAAAGCAAAACAGGGAAATCAAACTAAAATAAAAAAACTAAACTAAAATAAAAATAATAAAATAAAATAAAATAAAGTAAAAACAAACAAACAAAACCAACAAACACCCCACAAACAAACAAGTAAACAAAATAATGGTAAAGTTAAAGAAATCATAGCCAGATCAGCAACATTTGGTGATCAGTGACACTGAAGCCTGAAATTCCTTTGGGAAACATCAGTACTCCAGACATGGTGATGTCTAAAAAAAAAATTAGTCCCCAAGTAAATGTAATATAAGAATTTTAATGGATTTTATTTATTTTTTTTGAGGCAGAGAGTATTTCACTGTCTGATGTTTTTCCTCTTGCTAGGGTTTTAACCTTATTTGATAATTATTTGTGAAAAGAAAGAAGTCAGGTGTAGGAGTGGTTCATAGGTAGCAGTTCATTAATTACTGCTTCTCCGTGTTTAAAGCATACACTTCAGTCCTTCATGTTTTATTAGGAGGGAATTTTGTGTAAGACTAATTCCGAGATTAAAAATCTCCATTGAACTCACTAAATTTCTGGGAAGAATTTTGTTGTATTCAGTGTTACTTGTTCTTCACTCACTGTGGAATTTGGAGCATAAAGCCATGGCTAGATGGGGCATAGTGTTAAAAATGCTTTTTACTCTGGTCTGGAAATCTTTCCTGACATTCCGATTGACAGGAGGGAACAAATTCACATTAAAAACCCTGAATTTTTCTTTATGCCAAAATATGTTTCTCTAACGCACAATTAATTTTTCAGAACTTGTTGGAGAATCTCCCATTGTTTGTACCATTGTTCTGTGAACAGAAAGACTGACATATTTTCCACTACTCTCAACATGGCAACATTTATTTCATTTAAATTTAACTCACATGTACACACACAAAATACTGTTTTGACTAATTTTGGATCCCTATGATATAAAAATAATTTTATATTTGTCTTGATTGCCTGACATTTTCAGTATGCAATGCCCGTAAAAGAGAATTGGTTTTTATGGAGCATAGGTAAAGAGGCCATGAGGGAAACTGAAGATAATTAATGAAAAAAAAAAAAAAACAAACCCACATAAAAACCAGTAGAATTGTTCCAGTGGGAATGTGTTTCATTCTACTTGTGCAATAAAGTTAAAGGCTGTTGTTATGCCAAAATTACACAGTAGTGAAGAAATCTTTATATTTATAATCAGCAAATTCCTTAACCTTGTGTCTAGATAGTCTGGTCTTTGTCAGAAGTGTGCTTCACTAAAGCAAGATACAATTGGAATGGCTGTTTTCCTTCAAAAATTTAAAATATGAAGAAGCAGCAAACTTTCATAGAATTGAAAAATACTTCTGCAAAAAAAATTGTTACTTACACAGAAAATTAACACAACTCAATGAATGAAAAAAATTAACATGCTACCTGAAATTAAGTAATGAGCTGTAACTCAGAATACCCATAAGACCATTATCCACTTAGATGTATTAAGCCTTCAGTTTCTTCAAAGCATGATTTTATTTGCCTAGATGGAGATTGAAAATAAATAATTTAGGTTTTCTCTGCTTTTCTATAGTGATGGAAGTATCAACAGTGCCTATATTATATCCTTTTTCCTCCTGTGTGTCCTTCTCATTGAAATTCTACAGTCTGAGCAAAGTCAGATCTTTATGTTCCACCTTTACCTGCCTCAATATCTGTGGTTTTACCTTGATGAATAATGTCCCTAAATGACAGAGTTTTGTGATATTGTATTCTGAATGATTCCAGGAAAGATCCATCCCAATCACAGAATGCTGAGGTGACTTTGAATGACAGATGTGTGGGTACTCAATACTAAAAAATGGTGTAATGAAATTAAGTTTAGTTCATTGTTTGTATCAGGGTAGGAGTGATTGGTATAGAAGATCTGCAGTCAAAACATGAGTTCCCCAAAATTTGGAATTAGGTCTTTAGGTTTGAGGGTTCTTTTAATAGGCTCTCTAAGTTCAATACTTGGACAGTTTTTAAAAATTCTAGAAAGAAGAGGTTTTAGAACTAACTGATAATATATCTAGTAACAAATCATCAGGAACAGATGGTATTCACCCAAGAGTTCCAAAAGAGTTCAAGTATAAAATTGCTGAACTATTAACTGTGCTTAAAATGGAATCAGTAACAGGGAAATGGAAGATGGCATACGCACAACAGTACAGGGAACTGCAGACCAGTAAATCTGAGTTCTGCTGAGCAAATTCATATCTACTGCAAGAAAGAATAGGAATAAAAACACACGAATAAACATGTGTAAGTAGAAATAACAACTATGTGACTAAATATCCTTCAAAAGGCAAAAGTCATTGTGTCTTTCAGAAAGGTAACTTGTGCCTGATAAATGAAGTCAACAAACATACAAGGAACAGAATTATGGCTATAAGTTTCATAAACTCCCAAAGAGCTTTATGTGAATAAAAAAAAAATAAAATTGAAGGAAGATACGACACATGTTACTAAATGTCAAAAAAGAACTAACAGAAATAAGAATAAATGGTGAAAAATGAAAAGTGATTGATTCTGTAAGATCAGGTAGATATTCCTCTTTGAAATGGATCTATCAGTGTCTGTACAAAAAGGTGATAGACTTTCTATTTAACTCTTTTAGTAAGTATTTAACTCTATTTTGGGTGATGAAAATGACAGTTAAGCATGATGTTTAAGACCAATTCTCAGTATATTTAGAGATTTTCGATTAATTCTCCAAATTTTTAATATGAAGAGTGTGCATTGTTTCTAACAATACAAGTTTGGAGGAGAATTAATTGATTAGGCATATTATATGTTAAAAAAATGAAAATGCTTTCCTACAGAGTGCACAAATAAATTATGGAACTCATTGCTGTAGGAATTAGAAATGCAAAAGGCTTTTTATAGGTTAAAAAATTAGTTCAACCAGATATGCCAGGACTTTTAAAGGAAAACATGACATTCCTAATTCAGGAAGTGCCTGAGCTTTAGATTCCCCAAAGACGCAAGGAGATAGCAGTTTCATTTACTTTTATGTCCTATCTCTGAGCAAGTTGCTGCTGTTGATGGTAGCATGGAGGGACAAGACCGAGCTGTGATCTAATTTATTCAGTGTCACTGATGTTCTCCTATAACACGTATATAAAATGAACCATAATGACTGAATTTAGAGGGCAAACAAACAGAAATCTCCTGAAAACATTCATTTACGTAAATATTTGCATTTGCCTGCACTCATATATTATACATTAATGTGTACAACAGTATTAACACAGTGTTAATATAGAGTAATCACTGTAGTTATATTATGATTATTATATAATCACTGATATTATTTGATAATTACTGCTAACAGTGGTTAGTATGTGTTTCCTCTGGGATTCTTTCAGTTTTCTTCCTTGTCTGTTTTTCTGAGGTACTCAATTTTCCAAGCAAATGTTCGCTTGTAGCAGATGTTCAGTCTGCACTATAAAACAGTCCAGAACACTGGTCCCAAGAGTTCTTCCTTTTCAAAAGTCTGTGAATCTTTTAATACTCTTTCATTTTATTTTTAAGTTCAAGGAGATTGATAGCACAATATTTATTAGAATAATTTCTGACAAGGAAATAAAAATATCATTAGATAACAAAGCCAATTAAATGAAAACTAATGGTTTCCAGAAACTTTTCTTACTTCTCTAACCTAAAGTACATTTTAAATATACACATAAGACAAGAATCAGGAACGATGTAGGAGACAACCTAGGAACCCTGACTTCTATTCATCTGATCAAACATCAGATAATGTTGTCTCCCTCATGCATGATCTTATGCATTGTCTCATTTCACAGCAGAAAATAACAAATAGTAAGGGGTGGAGAGATTCACTGATGCAAGGTCCAAAGCCTAAGGCTGATACTGCCTTTCAAAACAATTTTGGCCATGAGTGCTTACAAACAGATGTCAGGCTGGGGAAAAAACTGATCAGCAGTGCCACTAATTTGATGTCCTCAATGCTTCACTAGCTGGACAATTTCCCATCCTGGATTACTGGCCCATTAAACCTGTCTTTTATTACACAGTCATAAAGCTGAACGACAGAAAAGACATAATTAAGACTAGTCAAATAGAAGGCAAAGGATCTATGTTGATCCCATTTGTCTGAGATAGTGAGGGACAAATTGGAATCTAAGGGCTAATATAGAGCAACATTAAAGCGTTTGCTTTCTGTAACACAGAGTTAAGATCTTT
This sequence comes from Sylvia atricapilla, assembly GCF_009819655.1. NCBI lineage: Eukaryota > Metazoa > Chordata > Aves > Passeriformes > Sylviidae > Sylvia > Sylvia atricapilla. The sequence continues at coordinate 62,708,373 of NC_089174.1, forward strand.
ATTGCTATGTCGGGAAAATGCTAGGTGCATAGATAGAGCTATTATCCCAGTTATCTGACATGCTGGGAATAAATAAATCAAATATATTTCCTAAGGTCTTCGTGTTAAAATTATTTTTCTCCTAGGATGAGGAGTCTGGATAAGATCCTTGTCAGCAACATAGACAGTGCAATCAAAGGCATCCTCAGTAGTCTTGGTGATGACACCAAGCTGTGTGGTGCAGTCACATGCTGGAGGCATGATGCCCATTGGGGCCTAGAATGGCTGGAGAGGTGGAACAGTCTGGGAATTGAAAAGTTCAATAGAACCAGGTGCCAGGTCCTTCAGGTGAGTCAGGGCCATCCCAATCACAAGTAAAGGCTGGGCAGAGAATGGCTTGAGAGCAGACTTGGGAAGAGGGACTCAGGGGTGCTGGCTAATGAGAAACTCCACACAACCCAGCCATGTGCACTGTCAGCCCAGAAAGCCCCAGGTGTGTCCTGGCCAGCATCAGAAGTGTGGCCAGCAGGTCAGAGTGGGGAGGGGATTCTGCCCCTCTGATGCTCTCTGGTGAGGCCCCACCTGCAGTTCTGCATCCTGCTCTGGGGCCCCCAGCATAGGAAGGATGTGGAGCTCCTGGAGAGAGTACAGAGGAGTCCACAGACATGCTGCCAGGGCTAGGGGATTTCTCCAGTGGAGAGAGGCTGGGAGAGCTGGACATGTTCAGCCTGGAGAGGAGAAGGATCCAGAAAGACCTTAGAGCCCCTTCCAGTGCCTAAAGGAAATCACTGGAGAGGAAACTTCAGGCAAGGGCCTGGAATCACAGGATGAAGGGAAATAGCCTTAAATTGAAGAAAGGGGAAGTTCAGATTATGTGTTAGGAAGGAATTCTTCCCTGTGAGGGTCCTGAAGCCCTGGCACAGGCTGCCCGGAGAAGATTTGACTGCCCCATCCCTGGAAGTGTCCATCGCCAGGCTGGACGGAGCTTGGAGTAACCTGGGGTAGTGGAAGGTGTCCCTGCTCACAGCAGAGGGTGAGAAAGAAATTAATTTTACAGTCCCTGACTTCAAGGCAGAAGTTATTCAACTTGTTTGCTACAACTTCATAGCTCCTTCAATCAGGAGGAATAAGGAAAAGTTCACCAGAACTGAATATTCAGTATCATAATGCACACTGAATGTCAGCAAATTAAAGCTGCCAAATTAAGATTCAAATGTTTGAAATGGTTGCCTTTAAGCTGAACTTTTGACTGCGGAGACACGTTAGAGATGGTTGTCAATTGCCACTTTGCTCTCATTTCCCAAAGCTGCAAACACCATCTCTGCATTCAATTGTTCAGGAAGAGTCTGTATGATTGTAGTCATTATCATTGTGTAAAATGCTGCATCTGTAAAAGCAGACTTCTTCTACTGAAAAAAATATTAATATTCCAGAAAATTCGATATGCTTGTTCTACTCTGCCTTTTTCTTTATGCAATTTGTTTTCCCAATATTTACCATCCCATAAACTTTTTATTAGAAAAATTCCATATATATATATATATATATATATACACATACATACATATTACAGTATATACTTTTTTTTTTAAATCCTTAGTCATACTAGTTGCTAGTTGCTAGTCATACTAAATAACTTCAGGTATTCACAGGACATACTGTCATGTATTATAATGTATCATAATGTACCATGTCTCATTATTCTTTGCTGTAGATTCTTGTAGTAAAAGCTGGAACTCTCAACTAAGATTAATGACTTGGGCCTAAAAAATCAGTCTAATCTAATAACTTTGAGTTTCAATAGCTTTTGACTTTATTACAGCTGTTGCCTCAGTCCTGTTTTACTCTGACATGTGGGTAGTATGGCTTTTTCCATGACTGATCCGCAAGTTTTTCTTTTGTGGCCAGCCTGCTCATCAGTTTTAAGAATCAGTAAATATCTGTGTGTGTTTCAGTGGAAAAGATACACTTAAAGAGACTTCAGCAATAATAAACAATTAATGTGGAGACTGATAAAGCTTGCCTACAATTTCTATTAGCAGTTTCTAGTTTCCTCCTTTCATATGTTCTGTTAATTCTTTATCTTCAAGCTTTGTCTTGTGTTTGCTTCACAGAAGCATCATTAGGGGGCAAAGCCTGAGAAAAAAATCAGATTATTTCTTTTTAATAGAAGATTAATTTGTTGTGCTGAAGACAAAATAACATTTTAATGATGATTAGGAGTGTATAAGTAGTTTTCAATAAGAGAAATTTATGCAGTTTTGATATCCATTATAGCAAAATATTGAGAGCAAACTCCTAATACATTGGCATCACTGATTTTATGAACTCATTTTATTTCAATTTCTGCTGTCATAAAGAAGTGTCTTTGAATGTCAGAGAAGATTATATAAATATAGTTTTCTAAGCAAAATAGAATGCTTAGGAATATGCAGTGAAAAATATCTGAGCAATTATGTAAATTGTTTTGACTCTTGGAAATCAGAATGTAACTAAGCATTTACATTTTACTGCAATATTTTTATTATTACTGTTATTTCACCTTTAATAGAGGCTATTTTTTTGTGTGGGTGAATGAGAAGATTATGTTGTAGCTAGCAAGAATGTTAACATAATTTTTGGTACACTGCGTTAATAAAACAAGTGTAATGAGCCATAGTGGTGTGCAATATCAGGTCAATGTGAAAATTAAACTGCAAGTAATTATAATACTAAGATTGGTTGTATTCTAATTATCCCATGGCTAATAGTACAGAGTTGATTGTCTGAAACCAAAATTATCTGGGCTGGAGTTGTTTTAGTATAGATGAATATTGGCTGATGCATTGTCATTAAAGTGATATTGTAATTTGTTTTCCAGTAAAAAAAAAAACCTCAAATAAGCAGTTAGAATTTTCTTCTAAATGGAAATGCAAGATGTGCTGGATTGTGAGGAGCAGTGGCACTAGTTCCTTGTATTTACTCTATTTTTCATGGTGTAAGTAATGTTAAGCAAATTTATATTCCACGTATCTCATAATGCAAGAACATGACTGTAAAACTGATCTCTATAAAACTACTAATTACCAGGAAGAGGCAGTAGATAGATATAGTTATATTCTGAGCACAAATTGGACATCAGTCCTGAGTGAAAATTCACTTTGTATACAAACTGTTTGAATTCAATCTTATTCTTAATTGAGAAGTTCAGGAAAATTTCCAGTCATAGTGAAAAATGGTGGGAAAAGAGTTGGAGTTTGTTACAGCAGTACATTGGCATCAACGAAAAGTTGCTATTTAGAAGTATATCCTCATTGGGTAGGACTCCCATCATCTGCCAAACCTAAAAAATCTGTTATTCAGTTGTCTAAATTTGTTTTTTTCACCCCATCTATCATTGTTTAAGGGGAGCAACAAGTGTTCTGTGTAATCATATAAACATCTGTCCTATGTAAAAATAATTCCTTGCTATGTAGTAAATACTTATCTGCACTGACTCTTTCTTTTTGGTGTTAGAAGCTGTGAAGGGGGACTAATATTGGAAAATAAATATATGTTCTGCAAAGTATGTGGCTAAAGTTAACAAATTAGTTTGGCTTGGTGAATTTTGGCCCAACAGAATGATTCCTAATGGAAGAATTTTGCAAAGGTCCTAACTATCCCCAGCAATTAACACAGCCAGTCTTTCTAGTTTAATTTTTGTTTCAACTTTGTGTAAATTTACCTTACATAGAACTTTCACAATTAATAGCATTCTCTTATAACAGTTTTTAGCAACAGTAGAATTTTCAGCAAATTTATTCCTGTTTCTCATTGTGATTGATCAGTGAATATGCTATTATTCCTTGCATGAATCTCTTTATCATTCAATAGATAAGAATGCGGTTTATTTTAGAGATTTTTCATCAACTTTCTCCAAGACTATTACAAAGAATACTGGCTTGTCCTAATTTATAGCTCTTGCTGCTTAATGGATTGTATCACTCACATGCTTCTGGTTCTGTTTCATTTCATTTCCCTAGTACGAGGTCCATAAGCAGGAGCTGAAGCAGGAGCAGACAGCCATATCCTCACTGCTGGGACTTGGGGAGATGTTGTCCTGCTAGATTCCTCTCTCATTTTGAGAAGCCTCATAGTGGAGATTATGAGCCAATTCCCCTCATTTTCTAAGCTGATGAGAATTCAGGTGATAAGTTTTCTACATGTAAGGAAAGTATTCACCCATGAAAGAATTCTTGTTATTTAAGTAAATGAAAGATCATTACATAAACCAGTGACTTGAGTGTAAAAATCAGCACTGGGCTAGTTACTCCTAGACAGCTGCAAGGGCTGGATGCTCTGTAAGGCAGAGAAACCAGAAATCAGTAGTGAGGAGCTGCACGTTATCACAAGGCTGTGGCTTAGAGAAGTGTGGTTTAACCACCTCCAAACCCCAAGCCCTTCCAGCATCTTGCTTACTCCCTAACCAACAGCATCAGGGAGAGAATTGGAAGGGTAAAACTGAAAAACTCATGGGTTGGCATGAAGACAGTTTAATAGGGAGAGCAGAGCAAAAGAGGGAACTAATTCACTGCTTTCCACAGGCAGGCAGATGTTCAGCCATCTCCAGAGAGCCAGAAACCATCACATGTAATGGTGGCTTTGGAAGACAAAGCCACCACTCCAAACATCCCCCTTTCCCCTTCTTCCCCACACTTTATACACTGATGTCACATGGTCTGGAGCATCCCTTTGGTCAGTTGGGTCACCTGTCCTGGCTGTGTCTCCTCCCAGCCTCCCAAGCAGCCCCAGTCCCCTCCCCAGAGTGGCAGAGCAAAAAGCAGAAAAGGCCTTTGGTTCTGTGCAAGCCCTGCTCAGCAGTAACAAAAACATCTCTGTGCTATCCACCCTGTGTTCGGCACAAACTCAAAACACATCCCCTGGAAATAACCTAACTCTACCCCAGCCAAATCCAGTACACTGGCACAATGTTGACCTGGAGCATCCAAACTGAGATGAGTAGATCCAGATCATCAGATGAGTCTATGCTGAAGAGGCACATCCAAAAAGAAGACATGTGAGAGCTCCAAAGGCTCCAAAGGATCACATCTGACAGCAACCAGCAACAACCACTGTCCAGAGATCATCAGGCAAAGCCACAGAGCTGAGGCTATTTCATATGTGAAAAAACAGAACACCCCGTGTCAGGATGTCAAGGGTATCTTACAGATAAAATACTGTTCTGAAGAGGAATATAGCAACCCCAACGTTGTCATCAGTTTTTTAAGTTCTCCAGTTATTTTAAAAGTCTAAAATCAGTGTTGCATAAGCATTTGAGCCTGCTTGCATCTAATTCATGGAGATTTTCAGTGTGCAGGAGGTGTGTCAGTGGGGAAGGTTCTCAAAACACCATGTAACCAGCAGGATTATTTTTTGTTTCAAAAAGGCTAGTGAAGCTGACAACAGAATCCCAGAATTCTGATGTCAAATCATCCTCCCCTCTTCTGTTTTCAAACTTAAGACCCTAGAATGGTAAAGATCCATGTTGTTAACCTAAACTATAGTAAACAGTCATCTGTAGTAAACTATAATAATCACTGTGTGCTTTGAGGCACTGCACTGAATACTAGGCAGGTCTATAGCAATACTTTGCATACTTTAAACTATATGTGTAGTTTATCGTATTTGTAACTTCTGTTCCATGTAGTAATTTTGTTTTTATTCTCTATCTTGTACTAATAGTGTAACTAAATGATGAAAAAACTTGCAGAAAGGATTTTCTCCTCTCTCTTCATTTCCCTCTTTCTACATTTCCTTCACAGTTGTCTTGTTGATTAACACAGTGCAGACAGCATCAATATTCATACTTTAGGGACAGCTATTGAGATCTATGTGTCTCTGGCTCAATAATATGCAGATTCTGAAGGATTTTTATTTTAGGATAGCAGAAAAAGAATTTACAAAGCATTGTGTTTAAAGCAATTATTAATTACTAATAACATTGGCTACACAATTTCATTGCTTTGCAATGACCTCAGAAGAGTAGGTCCATTAGACCTTGAGGTACATCCTGTTTAACATAAGCTCAGAGGAATATAGCTCTTCTCCAGAAGGCGAGTCAATTTTCAAAACCTTTAAGAATGAAAAAAACAAAATAAAGGTATGAAGAAAATCCTTCAGTCTATATTGCAGATCAAGGGCTTTTCATCTCAGTAAAACTAGCAGTTTGTCACATAAAGCTCAACTCAGGTTACTGAAATTAATTTCTTAGAGCTTAGAGCAGGAAATTGGTAACAAAAAGCCTTTCGGTTTTATCACAGCACAGAAGACCTTCACTTTTTTTTAAAAAAGAGGTACGAATCTGGGATCTCTGTCTCCCCAAACTCTGTTTTATACATCTTCAAGAGAAGTGATAATGTATAAGGCTGCAATCAGCTAGAGTAATGTATTTATTTATGTATGCATCAAGCAATGGAATTTCTACCATTTACTACCTTATGATTAGCAAGGATTTCCCCTCTTTTATTTTGAATGCTAACAAATTAAGATATCATAGAAAACTGTGGTTTCAAACAAACAGGGCTGACTTTGCCTAGTTGAAAGATATCCAGACAAAAGCTCTTGTCTGGGTATTGAACAATTAAATTTATACTGTCTGGTCTGGTCTGTTCATATGTGGATTTAGATTTCAGATTAATCTTTATTCCTCCCTGAATACCTGTGTCTGGCAGCCTACAGAAGCAAGCTGATGTCTGCCTGAGCAGACATAGACCCTAAACTGTGCTCACAGGGTCAGATCTTAAATTCACAACCTTAATATCATTTGGGTTGGGAAAAATCTCTATTTTTCTTTGGAAATCTAAAATGTAGAGCTCTAGAGCAAGATGAGTGGCACTCTAAAGAGCACTTCTGGTTGAGCCATATGTGGGAATGATAATTTCCTTTCACAGATAAAGACAAAATGGAGTCAAGATGACTAGCTCAGATGGAAGGTTGTTATATTTTATTGTCATAGAAACTCACAGAATCACAGAATACTTTGGGTTAGAAGGGACTTTTAAAGCCATATAGTTCAGTCCCTCTACAGTAATCAGGGACATCTTTAAACAGATCCAGTTGCTCGAAGTTGCATCCAACCTGACCTTGGATCTTTCACAGATTGGGGGCATCCATCACCTCTCTGGGCAGCCTATTCTGGGGTTTTACCACCCTTGTTGTAAAAAACTTCTTCCTTTTATTTTAATATCTTATAATAAAAATGGATCCTCCCTCAGCTTTATACCATTACCTCTTGCTGTATTGCCACAGGTGCTGATAATAAGTTTGTCCCCATCTTTCTTACTGGCCTCCTTCAAGTACTGAAAATCTTGTCTGTCTTACCTAGTCTTAAAAACTAGGATAAAACCATATCAAATTCCCAGTGAAAATGAAACTTACTGCAGCTGATCTGTCAGACCTTAAGGCAGAAACTGCTGCATTATTCCTCCTGAGGTTTTGTGTTTGTAATTTAGTACGGTATGTGTGACATGCTTAAATTAAACAATTGTAAGAGCACAGTACAATAGGTGTGTAATCAAGAACATCTGTAATAGACAGAGAAAAATTAGGGAGACTCTGAATGAGTTTCAGAAACCATCTGTTAAACAGAATCAGAAATAACAGAACAATACAGTGCAAATCCTTTGTGGCTAATTTCAGGTGCACTTATGGTTTGAGAAGGACAGTGATGAAAATGCTATTTATTATATACTTCCTGCAAAACTTCCTTGTATAGTCAATCATCACCTGGAGACAGAATTAGTTTTTATAAAAAGTTCTACAAATGTGAATAATGACAATAATAACAGTCCATACTTATACTGAGTCCAATATTTGAGAATCATAATCCTAATTCATAAATAGAGTAAAAAATTCAAACCTACAGTGAGGAAGTTATGCAATAGAACTAGAAAGTCTTATGGATCAAACAGAAAATAGCATGAGGTTTTTCCGTTAATATTTAAAGTGACCTTTGAACTGTCTGTGGTTTACATGGGCTTCTAATTTAAAGGTTTTAACCTGAAAAACCTTTTCTCTGAACTGTTTGTGATGCTGTGTAAGAAACAATGATGATTTTTTGTTCATTGCCCAAATTGAAGGTGAATAAATTATTTAGAGTGACTGAAAGCTAACACATTGTTTCAAGATGATATTCAACAAAAATTTTATACTAAAGAGACAATTTAACCAAAGTTAAAACAGTTTTATAGCACTCCCAAAGTAGTACAAGCTGAGAAGACATGTATCAACCTCCCACTTACCTCCTTTTTACCTGGTAGTCATCAGATCACTGTACAAAATATGGACAATCTGTGAGTTCCCTTTTCTTTACTTTTTTCCCCTTAATTTAGAAGAAGTCCTCAAAATCTCCCAGTTTTTACAGGGGAAAAAGATTGCAGCCTTTGATCTTTTATCAGGATATAGCCTGAGCCTTGTGATAAGCCTCACAATAACTATTTTAGGAATCTGAAGATTTACATGCTCTTTGGTAAGAATAGGAAATGTTGGGGTTTGGTTTTTTTTTTTTTTCTCATAACAATTTATTCATTTAATTTATTAAGTTATTTAATTTAATTTCTTCCCAAGTACATATTAACATAACTCTCACTGATGCATTGTCTGACTGGTTTCCTGTAGTACAATAGGTAAAATGTTCTCCATCTGCCTCATGTGGCTTGTTCTCAGCATAAGAGGAGCATTATCCCATCAGCTTTGTTTTGTCAATGTTACATTTTATTTGATTTTTAAAATAGATTCTGTTTTATTTTTATCTTAGAAAAAGTAGTTTAAGGAGAAATAATATTGGTCTTGGGATGCAACAAGAGATTTCAATTTTAGATCCTCAAAAATGTTATTCCTGGGCTTAAGAAGTTTTTTGGATAAGGTTTGTTGTATCTGTAGAGAAACTTAGTGGTAAACTTAAAAATCCTTATTTCATTTAAGAGCTAAAATTATCAACCACAGTTGTTACTCAGATTAATAATATTTCAGAAACTATAAATCTGTGTCATAAACTCACTGGGTATAACATCAGGAGATTGAGAATATCTGAGGAAGTGATGTCATGGGCTAGAAAGCAGGTCCAGCAGGTCCAATCTCTGTTAGGAGAAAAACCCTTACACATCCGAGCATGACATTTGAGGGCTTCATGGTAAAGTTTACTGCATCCTAAGCATGAAATGGGAACACGAGTTCTGGCTCTACAAGCTTGCCCCTGATTTCCCCAACAAACACTGTGCACGGTCTATCAGAAATGGAATAAGTTTGTTTAACAGGTAGTTTAATCCTCTAAACGTAGCACATAAGATGGGCTGTGAAGCTTTTCAAACACGTCTGTCACAGGTGATCTTACACTCAATGGGTCACCACTTATGCCTTGGGCAGGAAAATCCTTGAGATTCAGCTGCAGCTAGAGTGACTTTCTAGGAAAATAAGTGCTTGCCTTCACCAGTGAGAGGCTAAATAAGCATATTTTGTCTGCATCAATAATGTCTCTGCCAGACTTTGCCATCTGACATATGGATTTACCTAGTTCCTCAGAACTATCCCAATATTCACATAGTGAAACCAGAAATGTAGCTGGCGAAAAGATGTGGGGAAAGCTTGAAATTTGTTCAAGTTCAAAAAGAACTGACAGAGGTCACTTGGAGCTGGGGAGAAAAAAGAGACAGCCTTATTTAAATAATGAGGATCTATTGTCCAGAAACAAGTAGAGGAAGAATTGACAAAAGCCATATTTTGTTCTGTCATGGAAAAAAAAATCAACATAAACAGTACAAAAACAATGACCTACGATAATTGGGAAAAATATGTGAAAGGAGGGACTGGGATCCACCTGAGGGACTGGCTGACACAATATGTTACTGAATTGTGGTCCCAAAGCTAAAATTTACTTTGCTCATGTTTTAAAGGAATTTGTATTGAAAATGAGAAATGTGTGCAGGAGGTGATGGAATGGAAATGAAAGTTACCATAGTCAAGCTTAGAACTTAGACTCCAAAATAAAATATCCTTGAATCAGAAGAACTGGACAATCTACATCATAGAATTCAAAATGAAGTGGAAGATGGAATAGCAGGTCCAAAGAGGTTTTTAGTAAGTATCTTTAAACAGATATCAAACATGTTGTCTGTACTTAAGGAAAAGAGACTAAGGAGAAGGCTCTTTATGCTTGAACAACAATAGTATGTATATAGAATAAAACAAAATATTTTTTAATTCTCAAAGTAAGTTGACTAAAGCTACATTACTTGATGATTTAGAAAACAGAGTTGCCAAAGTTTCTTTTTTCAGTTTTATGTTAACTTCAGGCTGAAAAAGGAACAACTGAGTAAGGTGCTCTAGGAAAATGCTTTTGAAGGTTCTGTCATGATATCATAAGGGCACAGGAGCAAGCAATTCCAAAATGCTGGAAGTTGAGTAGACATGGCAGAAGGTTACTTTGGATGAGCAGAAATTTGTTTTGGAGCAAAGGCGAAAAAAGGATGTGCATGTTCTAAACAAGCAATGTCAGGTGATGTGGAAGAAACATAGAGATGATTCTTGCCACTGCAGCCCAAAAATCTGTGTGGCCAAAGTGCCACTGAAGCTGAGCAGAAATAAACTGGGGGGTCGGTGAAAAAGGGGTTTTGACATACGTTCTTGGGTACCTGGGAAAGCACCAGGAGTTGGACTCAGTGATTCTGATGGGTTGTTTCAACTCAGGATGTTTTGTGATTCTGCAAATCTGTGGAAATACAGAAAAAATTTTGGATATTATGGAAGAAAATCTCTTTTCTGATTTCCTTTTCGCCTTTATTTGTATAAACTTCAATTGAACTGCAACGTAAAACTATTGCAACAGGGGTCCATTAAAGATTTAGTTACCTTTTGTGGTGAATGTTAAGAAATTATTACTCAAATGTCTATTTAAAAAATTAAAAATAATTAATATATATAGGCAAGATTATTACACATCATGAGTTATTTTTCTAAGGAAAATGGTAGATTGTGAAAGATTCTCCAAGGTTTTAGTTCTGGGCTCAATAATTCAGAGATGAGAGTAGGGTTTTGTTGATTTATCATTTGTTACCAGCAGTTTTCCCCAGACAGAGAACGCTGCAGCACCATGTCTGGACTAATTTAATGTGTGTTTGGTGGTTTAGGTTTCTTTAGTGAGTTTTGTTTGTTTGTTTGTTTGTTTTGATGATGTTGTTGCTGTTCATTTGTTTTTCATGTTTTTCATACTTGAATCCTGAAAGAAAAATAATAACTAATCTTCAAAACTGACCCATGTTCTAAGCACAGGTGAATTTTGAATTGCTCAAATCACCTGAGAAATGAAAATAGTTTAGATTTTTCTTCATTCTGGTTATTTCAGGATCTCAATTTTGCAGACTTCTGTAGCTGTTTCATTTTACAATGTTTTATAGATACCATTTTTGTTGTTGCTGTTATTCAGGGTGTTTCTAATTGAATTTTTATCGCTGAAGATATTGGTACTCATTTCTTTGCTTAAGGCATTGTTGGGCAGATATAGATGTGGGAAATAGATAATCTGTATTTAAGGTTCACCATACTCGTAAGTCCTTATCAAGAGATTGTAAGTTTTAAAAAGGTCTGATAAGTAATAATAAAAATTCAAAAATATAAAAATTGTGAAATATAAATTCACAATTATTCACAAAATATTTTTCAAAAATATAAAATTCTTGAATCAAGAGAAAAGCTTACAGAAAGAGAATTGTAACTTATTATTGTTGTTATTATTATTATTATTATTATTATTATTATTGTTATTACTACTACCTGGACAATGTTCTGTGCTGGTGTCTGAGAGATGTTATCTCATCACTCTTATTTCTCCCATACCATAATTAATGATGTAGACCTCTAGGCAGGTTTTGACTTCATATCCATAATTTTCACAAAAAGTGGTCTTCCAGGGAGAGCCACTGGGAGATCAAGGCCACGTCTTATAATTTTGATGAAGCAATTTCCTCTTTTCTTTTTTTTTTTGTTAGGGTTTTAATTTTCACAAATTAATTTCTCAAATCATGAGATGCTTCCCATGATATTTTAAGCTAATATATTCAACCCTCGTCTGGGTACTTTTGAATGTCAAGTGTAGTTTCATGTTTTTATTAGTCAGCCCTATAGACAGGTTTCATTTTATAGCTTTTTCATTCCCTCAATCAGCTGATGAAGTTAACATTTCTTGCAAAATAACATTTTTTTGCAAAACAACCGATTTCAAAAAAAGCACTTGTTCACTTTGCTAGTCTTCACAATTTTATGTGCTTTAAGTGGCCACTGTGGATATTTTTTTTCTAAACATAGAACATTTTTTCCTGAACACACTGGCTCTGCTCACTGTGTTCTGACATATCAGGCAACAGTCTCTGGGTGCAGGAGTTGCAGGCAGCACAGCCAGGGATTGTGTCCAACAGTGGGCCCACAGACACCTGGGCTTTTCTAGATGGATTTCTTAGGTAACAAAGAGTGAGACAACTGCAGATCAGGAAGAAAAATGGGGGTGCAACTCCACTCTTTCTTGTTTTTTTTGTGATAGTAGTGACATTCAGGGGTTCATTACAATGTGACAGAGGTCTCCTGCTATTCCACAAACTGTGTTGCTAATATTACTGCTGAACAGCATCAAAATAGCACCTTTTTCATCTCTCTCTTATTGTGCAATTATGGAATTGTTGGAGTTGGAAGGACCTTACAGACTCACCTCACCCATGGGCAGGGACATCTCTCTTTAGACCAGGTATCTTCAAGCCCCATCCAGCCTGGCGTTGAGCACTGCTGGGGATGGGGGAGCTACAGACCCTGTGGACAGCATCTATCACACCTTACCACCCTCACAGCTAAGATTCTTTTCCTGATATCTTATCCAAATGTATGCTTTGTCTGTGTGAAATTTTTCCCCCTTTTTCTGTCACTCCAGATCCATGTACACCGCACCTCTCTAGCTCTTTTTCTTTTTCTCTTTCTTTCTTTCTTTCTTTCTTTTTCTTCCTTTCTTCCTTTCTTCCTTCCTCCCTTCCTTCATTCCTTCTGTCTGCCTTTCCTTCCTTCTGTCTGCCTTTCCTTTCCCATGTCCGTCTCATTTTAAAATCAACTTTTCCTTTATGGCTCAAGCCAGGCTCTAAAATTAATGAAAGATGGCCATGCATGACAGGGATGCAATTCAGTAGGGTGGTATGAATGCAGTGTTTTACAAAATAACTCATGGTAAAAGCGACTGTTTGAATACCTTTTTCACCTGTAGTTATTTGTTCCAGACCTGCTTTGGAGTGGAATGCAAGGTGCAGCTCATTTGTGCAAAGATGTGAAAGGTTGCTCTTCTGAGAAGTACCAACATTTGCTGCCAGCCTCTGTCTTTAGCCCAAAGGATATCATCTCACTTGTTCTCACTCTTTATGTGTACAACCTTTGGCAACTGAAAAACTTATCAGTGTAACAACAGTAACAACAACAACCAGACAAAACAACGACAAAAAAACCTACCACCCAACTCACTCTGTGACACTGAATTCCCTGATCCTCAGAAATCAGGCAATAGCAGCATTTCTACTTTCTACTATTTGTGAGTAGCTGCTGTTTGGATGAATAGCCTGCACATTTTGCCTTATGTGTAATGATTGGATTAGTTGTTCTGAAATGTTCAGGTAGATTCCAACTATTCTTTTTGGGATAAAAAAAAAAAAAAAATAAAATAAAAAAAAAAGGTTTTCCTTCCCTTAGAAATGTATTCATCGTCCAGGATACAAAAGAAATTCCAGTTACTGAATCCATGATAACAGTAGAAAGACCTGAATAATTAAATGATTGTTGTATGCAGGGGCTTCAATGGGACTTGTAATTCACAAAACTTTTTTTCAATTATTCAAATTCCTAAGGTGAAAAGGGCAAAAAATTGAAAAGCAAATTGAAAACCCCATTAACCACTCTTGTTATCTTTGTACCTACACAGGCACATGACTGGATTCGTTTGCAGCTGCAAATGTTTTGAGACAAAGGGCATCTGTAGAGAGTGACTGCCAGAAAAAACACTGTTTTCTCTTCTTGTGAAAAAAGCCATATAATTAGTAAAAAGCTCAGGGATCACTGTAAAAGCTATCTAACCCTATAACTAATGTTCCCTTGGCTATTAACAGTTCACCTGGGACCATATCCTGCTGATATGTTTATTTGATAGTTTGCTGCCTATTTAAATGGGTAGGCATGGCTGGAATGTTTCTACCTATGCTGGACTTTTTTTAGGTACACTGAGATTTAAATTTTAAAGATTTTTCACTTCTTTTCACAATATTAACACACATTTTTCCATCAGAAAGTGAAAATAATTCTATTTATAATATTTGGGGAAAGTGAATTTTCAATTAACAGCATTTACCAAAAAACCACATTGCTTTGGAAGTTGTTTGGAAACTAGAGTAATATATTCTGGACAGCTATATTTATGACTGACTCATGTAATTTCAAACACTGTAAATATTATGAGCTTGAGAGAAAGCTCATCAAAATAAATTAAAGGAATTCCAGTGACTTTCATCACACCCTATGTCTAGCAGTAAAAAGCTTCAGAGTCAAGCCCAAGTACGTTATAACAATTGGTTAATTATGCCATGATCTATGTACCTTATTGTGATGAGATGCTTTCTCTGCCATCTAGAATTTAGACTGAAATCTATAATGTACTTTCAAAGGGCATTTTGAGATCATGGGAATCTGTAATACCACAGGAAAGAATCTAACACTGCTTCATTAATCAACATGAAACAGGATGATAGTACCATAAAAGTGAAAATAATTCTATTCTATTTTGAGGAATTGGATTTTCCATGAACAGATTTTACCAGAAAAAAATTGCTTTGGAAATATATTTGGAAACCAAAGTTATATATTCTGCAATATATTTTACAAACCTTTTTAGTAACATATTTAAATAATTTACCGTATATTATATTTGTAACATATAAGTATAGTATATAAAATATATATTTATAATATATAAATAAATATATATATCATCTATATTACACTTTATAATAAATACACATTTTTGAGAGAGAGAGCAATTTACTGTATAGAAATCACCCTTTCAATTTTATTGGTCCCTGGAGAATCTAGGAAACCAGAGACTTGTAAACAAAGAGAGGGACAAACAGCAAAATTATTCAACAAATACTAACTAACTTGCAGCACTGAAAGACTTTAGCAGAGGGAAAGAATTTCACTGGATATGATATACTGACACAAAAAAATGAAGTGTGATCCTTCTCTCAGGAATTCTTGGGAGCACATCCACTACTTTGGTGGAACAAAAGCTAATGGGAAGTTATTATGGAAAAAAGAAAATCAGAATTCCAGGCTTGTCAACCTGAAAACTTTCATCATCAATTAATTGTTAAAATATACAAAAGAGAAACAGCTCTTTTAAAAATAAAAAAATAATCTTCTGAAACACCTAAATTCTATGACCAAGGTTTATCTAAAACCTTCATATAGAATGAAAACTATTTAGTAGTTTTACAGAAATGATATCTTGGCTGATTGACTTTTATGATGGCTTGAGTTTGCTTCTTTCAGTCCTAAGACTAATTACATTTTAGACAAGAACATTGATTAGATAATGCCACCCAAGCACCAGTTCTTAATGATGCAAAACGTGAGCCTCAGAACTAAATTGTGTTATCAAAAATCACTGTGCCCACAGGGCCTCTACACCCTTTCAGTCCCAGCTTTTGCAGCTTGAGGCAAGCAGTAGTGTTTCTTTGTTATCCCTAATATGAGGAAACAAGGAATGGAAAAACAGAGAATTTTCCTGCTGTATTTAAACTAAGAGATTGTAAAGGGATTTTGAAAAAAAGAGGCAGAGATAAGTATTAATGGAAAAAAAACCCCACATATTCAGAGAAACAGTGATATTTGGTTAACTATTTAGGGTTGTTTCTCACCTGCTCAGGATTTTTTTTCCCCATCCCTTTCTCACAACTTCAAATTTATAATAATTATTTTTTTCACTACATATTAAACAACTTAATGAGGATTGAAATAATATGCAGAAAATATTACACATGCTTAGAGGGCCTAAGGTAATAGAAAGGCTGGGCTTGGGCTAGGGCCAGAAAAGCTACTTGCAGCTAGGTTTAATTATTAAAAGTTTGAGATATTGGCTGTTCTCCAGTTCTTTCATTCAACGTGGGTTTATTTTGTTCTGGATGTTTTTTAACTCAGTGTAGTTTGTGAAAACATACTAGTCATTGGAGTGGCTTTGTTCATGTTAAGAAGGAGCTACCAATTCACACACAATCCTATAATAGTTTGGGTTGGAAGAGATCATCTCATGTCAGCACCCTGCTATGAGCAGGGACAGTTTCCACCATTCCAGGTCATTCCAAGCTGCATTCAGTCTGGCCTTGGACACTCCCAGGGATGGGGCAGCCACAGCTGCCCTGGGCAACACATGCCAGTGCCTCAGCACCTTCACAGGGAAGAATTTCTTCCCATCTATCTCTGCCCCTGTCAGTTTGAAGCTGTTACATTAAAAACACTGAAGACAGCATTAATAAAATCATGATTCTTCAATTTGAAAAGCAAAGCTGCAAGAAGGCCTGAACATTTTGGGAAAAAATGTGGTGGTGATCTAGCTCAGAACTCAGGATAACTTTTAGAAATGATGGGGGTAAGGGGAGTTGAACTCATACAGAATAAATGTGCTCTTTTCTTTTCCTTCTTCAGAACTATTTCTTTTGTCTTCAAAGTGAGTGTAATAGTCCACATCATCCTGCTTTGAAATGCAGAGTAAAAGAGCCTTGCTCTAAGGGGAAAGTGACACCAAAAGTGTCCTCTTCTACTCAATAGTAATTTTTTATTCAGTGACTGATATTTCTTTTTTTTTTTCCCATCATAACTTGTTCATGTAGAGAAAATTGATTCACAAAACAAAAAATAAAATTATGTAGCTTGAGTTATAACTTGGCAAAATGCATGACCGAATTTTTAGCAGTTTAACAGCATGTCTTTGTTTCCTTTATGAAGAATTATAGAGTCCAGAAAGTTGAAGTGAACATAACTCTGAATTATAACTAATTTCATAATTGGAGAAGCAACAATTTTTATCATCATATCTGCCTTGATCATATTAATGAATTATTAAGAGCTGATTAATTAATGAAAAAATATTTCCGCAAAGAAAAAAATATAAGATGACTAAATCTACCACCTGAACCCAAATCTTAGTGGAAAACAATTTACAAAAATCCATTTCCTAAAAATGATTATATGAGTTATTCAACCAGTCCATTAAAAAGAAATGAATGCCAATTCTGTTGAAATGAAAGGGATCCATTTTTGGTTAGATTAATAGTTTGACTCATGGTGCAAATGTGAAAGAACATCTCTGAAAAATGTTTTATATATAATAGTTTATGTATAATAATAATATATAATAGACAGTTTTAGCTAATGCAGCTTGGAAACATGCCTGAAGAAGAATACACTCAAAATAATGCTAAGTGTACTTATATGTTAAAATATATACATACACAATTTTAATTTAATTGCTTCTTCATTTATTTTAAGTACTGGTAGGAAAAAAAATATCATGGCAAGAATACTGTATCCATCTCTCCATGGTTTAATATAGACGTCCCACACCTCACATAAAATAAAAGAAATTGTGCAGATGAGAAGAACAGGGATAATTTGTAGTCCAGAAACAGTTTAGCCTTTCCTGTAGGACACTGCTTAAAGCACTAATTAGTCTTGCTTAACTACACTGTGATCGGAACAAGATAGAGTCATATTCTTTCCAGCTCTGGTGGTAACTAAGGATTTAGGGTGGTTGTTTCTGCATTGCAAGGCATGAGTCTTTATATCAGACATTGTCAGCCACTTCTCGTTGTGGCACAGCCCAAATGATGGGACCTTGCCAGGCAGATCATGCTCTCCAACAGCGCCCACCAGTGCAGCCCAGGGACATCAGTAAAACAGATAATGACCTTGCTATCAGGACAAATCTTATCTTCAAACAGCTTCTGGTCAGAAGTGAATGTTTCTGCATGTACCATTCCTCAGTGAATTTTTCTCGTAGGAGTCCATTCAAACTCTTTTTAGATTAAAGTGATATTTTTACATAATAATTATCCTGGTTTAATTTGTTGTTTTCTGTTTTCCTTTTGAAAGTGAGAAATTTTTCTTCTTTCATCTTATTTTTTCTACCACTCATATTTGTATAAATTTCTGTCTGTGATAACATTAAATAAACTTTATCGTTCAAATAAATGCAAAGAGAGCTTAGATAATAGAAGCTTTATCATTGCCTTTGCAAATGATCAGGATTTTCAGAAATGTCTTCCTCAGGGCCATTTAAGATTTATGAAAAAATTGTAGGCTCCATGTTTCTCAGAAGCAGACAAAAAATATATAATATTGATGGTATACTAAATAATAAGGTATGCAGTGTAAGGATGGCATGAAGGTTAGCCACGCATGAGAAAAGAAATGGAGAAAACACAACCAGTTTCTTGTAGACTGTGTCAGGAATATCTAGAAAAAAACTCATCAAGTAATAAATTAAGTATTTCATGATAGAATACTTTGTCCCAGTCTTCTGTTTCGTAGTTGAGAAATTAAAAAGAATATATTACAATGCATTACTTGCTGTTACAGAGACATGATGAAGTATAAGTAGCAGTCGAAATATGAACCTTGGCTGCAGGCTACCATAATCCCGCTTCTCTTCTGCAAATTTCAGTCTTTCTGACTCCTCTTGTTTTACCAGATTTATTTTTCACATCAGCATTTTTGTTTGTACTGCCTGCTTCCAAGTACATTTCCTATGGTTTCCAACTTCCATGACATGCTTCTTTGCTATTCTTTGTCCAAAAAGGAGAATTTTTTCATTTTTCTTATTGCCGCTTTCCCAGCAGTCTTATCCTGCCATTTCATTTGTATTGCTTCCTCTACCTTTTTTTTGTGCTTTTTTTTTACTCATGTCCATAAAACTTCTCAGAGAAAGACACCTGTTAAACTGGATGTGAAAGGCAGAGGGGGCATTGCTCAGCTCCACTGAGCACCCCAACTCTGCAGATAGTGGGAAACCTTTTGCTGTGGTTTCTATTCAGAAGTTTCCTGTAAATAGCACAGTAGATACCAAATCACTTCTATTCTCTCCTGAAAAGGGACAAGCTAGGAAACAGGTCTCACTGCTGACAGCATACAAGATAATAGAATGACATATAGTGTAAGAGGATCTCACTTTCATTCAAAATAACAGGATACTGGGCCATTTCATTGAAAACCTATTTTAACTCAAATCTGTAAACATGTGTTCCTGTGTCACAATGGGAAGCATTCATTCTGGTCCTCCACGGAGATCTAAATGTATTATTGGTGTTCTAATGCAATATGTGCCACAAAAGGTTAGCTTTTCATTTCTTATTGTCATCCATACTATGTCATGCTTCATCACAAAGCACACTGTCAATAGGTATAGGAACAAAAGACAAGCTGATGTGGTGTGACAGGATGGGCAGAGGTCACTTTGATACTACATGATGCAGCTCTATAGAAATGTGCCAGAAATGCCATAATGTCTTAATATTTTTTAAGCTTTCTGCTGTCATATAATTTTATGTTGAGCCACCTCTTCGTCCCCACATCTTTGTCATATGCTCTGTACTATTTTCTCTGTTCACTTGAGGTGTCTCCAGCATTTAGACCTTCTCGTTTACAGAGAAAAAGGTGCAAAAGCCCCTCTAGTCATTTGAGAGCCCCCATAAGAGTCTTTTAATGCTGCATACAGGAAAGGTGTCAGAAACACCCTTACTTCAACAGCATTTTGCATGGCTTCTTGCAAATATATGAAGATTTTAATTATTTATATCTGGTGATTTCCGGCATATTTATTTCCATCATCTACCCAGTATTTGGATCTGGATATAGGCATTTGGATCATGCCACAATACTTTTTAAAGATGAGTGTGACTAATTCCCTCATTTTCTTACTACCTTGCAGTCCATTAGTCAATGTATCATGTGCTCTGTACCTACAGTATCTACATAAAATAGGGAGAAGTTATCTATTTGTGACAGCTGAGCATATGCAGATCTAGTGAGTTATAAACTCAAAAATAAGTCAGGTTTCATTAAAGGGGAAATAACTGTTAGGCTGTGGTTCAATTATGCATTTAAATTCAGTGGAATTCTGGATTGCTAGTCTCCACAAGTAGAGTAGACAGTTTCAAAAGTTTCTTTTTATTCATTTTTAGTTACTGTTCTCCAGTAATGCTGCTAGAGAGCTATTCAAGAATAATAACTAAAAAAAAAAGTTAGATTAATGAGAAAGTCAAGGAGGCAACCAAGGAGAAAAATCTGTTTGCAGCTTTGTAGTTTTTGCAAGAATGGGTTAATTCTGGTTCAGTTTTTCTCTTTCTAGTTACAATCTATGTCAAGTGAATAGATGATTTTTCCCATTTTCACTTCTCATTACAGGGTTTGTCATGAAAAGTGAGTTATCACAGGATTTTATTGCTTGATATAGTTGGTGAATTATGACTGTGCAGAGGACATTTAACCTCTTTCAAGAGTGTGTGACTTGTTTGACTGTTCCTGGGATGCAAGGAGGTACACAGGAATTCAATGTATTATATCCTTGCATACAAAATAAAGATGACTCTTTTCAATGAAGAAAAGAACAAAGTTAGATCATTTTAACTGCATACTGTGATCAGACAATGCTCCCCCTGAACAGTAATCTTGAAAAATTAATGAAAAATCTAATGATGCAAGCCATGGTTACAGAAGTGTTTAGCACAGTTGAAACATTTGGCCTGTACTTGCTTTTACTTTGCCTGAATTCTGACCCCCAGGGTGATTTTTCTCTACAAAACATTTGGTCCTTGCATTGAAAATGTTAACAAATAAAGGGACTATTATTCCTTGAGAGAAACGTTGTAATTTTGGTTTTCAGATAATCTCATAGGTTGTGAAAGCTATCACCTTCCTCTTTTCTTCTATCACCAAGATACTCCCCAGAACATTATCCAATTACAATAATTAGGAAGAGTGACTGAAGAAAGGAGATAGAACATTTTAATAGTCTGTATAGTTTGGCTTTTCCCTATAATTCATTTGCAGCTAGGCACGTATACTTGATCCATGAAAAGTGGGGAAGGGAGGGTTGATTTTACTTCATAAATGCTCAAGGAACACATGTTTCCTTATGTCACACATTACAGACATTGTCAGATGATATCTTCTCATGGTACTGTCACATTTGATCATAATGGCCTTTACATTAAAGATCTCAGTTTAATCTAAGTTATAAATATCTGCTACATGTTGCTAATATATAAGTTAGTGGAGATATGGGAGGAATGTTGTCCCAGTAAAAATTAAGACAATCCGAAATTGCAGAGCCACAGAAGAGTAATGGAAGCACACTACACAAGTCAGTGCCAAGAGAGGAGATCACAGCCTTGGCTCTTCAGTAAACCCACTTGTAATTGGTGAGGAGTCTGCCAGTGTTTGGAGAATGGTAAGATCATCTTTAGCTGGCTTTGCAAGTCTACATTAAAACATGCAGAACCTCCTTATCTGAGGATCTGTAAGCTGCTACTGAAACATAAAACACAAACACACACATGTAGTATATATAGAGAGAGATGTGTGCATATGCAGGTATATAAAATTTAATTTTAGCTAATAGACACAGTTGAGGCCATGCTGCTGTGAAAAAAAACAGTGGTGGAAGCATGAACTTTCACAGTGAGGGATGAAGAATGCAGCTAGATCAGGAAAGAAAAGACTCCCTGCTCTGCTCACTGGCTCCAAGGAAAATTGCCATGGTCCAGTCATATATGTTCCTTTTAGAGCTACCATCAAATGTATATGTTACCCTCATGCAAATCCATTCCTTTTTCTGGAGAGAGCAAACTCAGTTGCTTGCCTATCTGAGGCTGCTCATGAAAGCAGTCCTGTTTGCTTTGCAAGACTACATTCTGCTTTACAGAGTAAAAGTTTGTAAATTTTGGTCAAACAATTTCATGAGTATGGTTGTTCCAAAGAGAACCACCAGTAATTTATCTTATATCCATATGCAAGAAAGCACACCATAATTTCTTTAATGAATCCCAAAACAGGGAATAGCACACACAGAAAATTTAATGTGTTTTAATCACAGGCCACAATCATCCATATCTAATGCTATAAGGATGCTATCAGTCACCCACAATGCTGCCTGCCAATTGTGCACTGTGTTGAGGCACAAACAAATCATGTGCAAAAGCCACTATACATATTTATCATGGAATGAGGTATAAAGGCAGATTTATGTGTAGCCAAAACATTATTCCTTACAACACAATGCATTAGCTGAGCATAAACATGTTCAAGCAATTTAGACAATGTGCATCACAGTCGAAGAGACCATAGCATTACCCCAAGGTAAAATGATTCAGAGGCTGGTGTCACTCTGAGCTTCATATCCAGATGTAAACTCACTATTCATAATAACAAATTAATCATGGGAAAGCCAAATGAAGGTGGGGGGAGGAGCATGATCATCAAAGTTGTGGTCATATTCTGAAATCCAGGCAGTCAAAATTTTTATCATATTATGAAATCTAAGTACATCTGTTCTGAACAGTGTTGAACAGCCCCGCTGGTTAGTGAAAAATGTACAGAAAAAAAGGAAGAGGAACAAGGTAAATTTATTTATCTTTGATATTGGAACACTGGAACTCTTATTCCATAGCAGAAAACTTAGTCCTGCTAAAGTTCTTTGGACCAAACCAGTGGGTCAACCTTCACTAATTTAAATATGGCATATTTTATTAATATAACTAAGGAATCAGGTAATATGCTCTGGGCATCTGAAGAGATGAGATCTAAAAGTAGTACTAGCAATAGAATAGTAATTTCATTAATAATATTATTTGTGGTGACTATTTGAATAAGTTAAATTATTCTAAATGTTCATGTTTGAGGGGATCAAAAGAGTACATTCTCTTGACTTAAAGCAGTGCATCTACCTTGAGATCCTTTTGAGACAATATACATGAGAAAGTTTTAGAAAGATCCATTGGCCAGATTGCCTTATTTCTAAAATAGTAAGACTGTCATGTTTGTGGGAAAAAGCTTCTTAATCCAGCTCTAATTTGCCAAAACCATAATCCTTCTATGTGAATACTTTTGGGTTCTATATTTGATTTGGATGAACCATACATTTAGGAGGGATCCTAGCCAGGATCACAAGGAGTAGCTAAACACTGTTTGTACAAAAGTTCATGTATTTTCTATAGAAAACACGTCCCGAGGATAATTTTCATCAATGTTCTTAGACTGAAGGAGAAGGAGTGCATAAATGTAAAGCTGTGGTAAATTATGCTTTATATTGCACATCTGACTGACTGCTGTCTCTAAGTGAATGTAAATTAGACAGCAAAAATTAAAAATCAGGAATATATTCTGAAATATTATGTTCAACTCTAAATGACTGCTCATGACTGATTCACTAGGAGGGATAGGGAGAAATATTAACTTATTTAGCACCCTTGGGTCTTCATCAAGGACCAGATTCAAGATTGCTTGGATTCCATTTTAAAAAATTCCTTAATTGGATATTTTATTGAAGTTTGTTCTAGACACCTGAAATTGTATATCACCCATTAACAAGAGTTTCAGCATCTCAACAAAGGCTCTCAAGCTAAAGAACTTACTTCTTTCTTTTCTATTATCCTGGCAAAGAAACAGAAACAAAATTTTGATTTGACTCTGATCTCAAAACTGTTAAGAGAAGCACGTCTATTTTCACAAGCACCAAGACAATATTTGTAGGCATTCTTCAGAATGTTGGCAGTTCATAGGCCAATAATTTGGAATTGCATTGAAGCTGATCACTAAGCAGCCATTTTGTAACGAGGTCATTTAAGTCAGTTTTATAGGAAGGATTTAAACAGAACGATGATGTAATATACTGTGGAAAATGCTCAAGTCCCAAACTTTGACAAATCCTGAATGGTATACTGGAAATCCAAGGCAAAAAAAGTAATAACTTTCCCCTCACTTCTTGGACAACTGCATGCCAGACTGTAATGTTTATTGATCACCATCTTTTATCACTTTCCATTGACCATTTATGTCCGTAGTTATGTATAAGGACTATTGATTGAGCAGTAATTACCCTCTAATGTAGGTCAGCTAAGGTCACCAGTACCAGCTTGCCCTTCTTGATTTTTGTTAATTTAATTTATTGGGATTTTGTTTTTCTCATTTTTGTTTTGGAATTGATTTCCTTTTTTCTGCCTTTTTACATGCCATGCAATATTTAAGTTGTTTACAACTTGTGAAGAAACTTCAACTTTATAAGTTCTTTCAGGAATATCTATTTCCACTGTAATTATATACCGGTCTTCAACAATGTCATATATATTTTCTGCACAAAATCTAAAGTGAAAAAAAATAAACCAAAAAAACCTCAAATAAACAAACAAAAAACCAGCACCAGAAAATTAGTGTAAAAAACACAACAAATTCAGAAAGACTATTTTTTATTTGTTTCCCTTTGGGACAACTGACAGGCTGTAACTCAGATTATATCTCATCTCATAAAGAATACATAACAAATTTACCTTCTTGAAGAAGCTACTGAAGTGGGATCAGGGTAGGATTATATTTGAAGATGTGGGTCAGAACTTTAGTTCTGATCTTACAGTCATGAAAACTGAGCCAGGATAGGGTGTGGGAGTATTAATTTACTACAGAAGTGTGGGTCCACAATGAATTATTGCACTCTGCAAGCAAATAATCAGAGATAAAATC
Source organism: Sylvia atricapilla (assembly GCF_009819655.1). Taxonomy (NCBI): domain Eukaryota; kingdom Metazoa; phylum Chordata; class Aves; order Passeriformes; family Sylviidae; genus Sylvia; species Sylvia atricapilla. The sequence goes on from NC_089174.1 coordinate 62,733,165, forward strand.
ATGACATGGGGATATTATTATTTGTTACACTTGTCTGCTATGTCTGAAATAGAATCTTGAGTACTTCCAAGGAGAGGTCATATTCCAATTCACTTTCCAATGAACCAACACACAAGGGACCTGATCATCACCAAGTTTGTCTTTGAGATGACACAGCCACAGAAGTTATGATAAGCAATAATAGAGTTCATTCAACCATTGAATTGTGACAAAAGTGGGTGACTCCCTGGGCTGAGGGGCTATGGGGAGTGGGAGCTAGGGATCCTGCTTCTGCAATAAATGTGGCTCTGGGTGGAAAAAAAGCTGGGTTGGTTTTTTTGTTTGTTTTGGGGTCTTTTTGATTTTTGGTTTGTTGGTTTGTTTGTTTGTTTGTGGTGTATGGTGGTTGTTGTTATTATTGTTGTTGTTTCTTTTGCCAGCAGTGTGCCCAGGTGGCCAGATGGCCAATGGCTCCTGGCCTGCATCAGGAATGGTGTGGCCAGCAGGAGCAGGCCACACCACGAGTGCTGTGTCCAGTTCTGGCCCCTCAGTTTAGGAAGGAGGTTGAGACACTTGAGCGTGTCCAGGAGGTGGCAACAAGGCTGGTGAGGGGCTGGAACACAAACCCTGTGAGGAACAGCTGAGGGAGCTGGTGATGTTTAGCCTGAAGAAAAGGAAATTCAGAGGTGACCTTATCACCCTCTACAAAGTCCTGAAGGGTGGCTGTAGTCAGGTGGGGGTTGGTCTCTTTCTCCAGGCAGCAAGTGACAGAATGAGAGGACACAGTCTTATGCTGCACCAAGGGAAGTTCAGATTGGACATAAAGAAAAAACCTCTTCACCGAAAGAGCCACTGGGCGATGGAATCATCTGCCCAGGGAGGTGGTTGAGTCACCATCCCTGGATATGTTTTTCAAAGCCTGAACGTGGCACTCAGTGCCATGATTTAGTTGACGAGAAGGTGCTACATCATAGATTGGACTTGATCTCAAAAGGTCTTTTCCAACCTAGTTAATTCTGTGATCCTGTGACAATTTTAAAAGCAAGAAAGCTAATCAGAAATATTTTTTCTTTTCATTGATTTCTGTGTTTAAGTGAATTTTTGTGACCATGTTTAAGTGAATTTTTGTGACCACGCCTAAATGCAAAGATATTTGCATTTCATGGCACACAGATATCTGAAAAATAATTTAAACTACCAGAATTTCCCCAGGCTAATTTTTTTCTTCATATGAAACAATTAAAAAAATCTTCTTTGGATTGTCTTTCATCTAACTCAAGGCTATGTTAATATGTTCACACAGAAAATGATTTCTAGTTGTCTTCTTCTCCAGGCAGTTCAGAACAGTATTATTGGCGGCTTAAAGAGTGATTAAGCAGTTGGGACATGTTCAGTGTGGGAACATTGAATCCATCTCTGTGAACTATGATCATTGTAGAAGATATCTGACTTACACATAGAAAAGAATTAAGTACATCATTTTGTCAGTAAGGATATTTTGACCTTAAATGCCACAAGTGATGCAAACTCAAAAAAAAAAAAAATTTTGCAGAAAACACATATATTGAAACATGTTACCCTCTCAAGTCTTTGCTAGTATAAAAAAAGTTTCATAAAGTGTTCCATTCATTTCAAGCTGTCCAGGCTTCAGATCTACTGGCCGTAGTGCTTTGTCTTTGGAAGGCTGGAATTCCCCATGGCTGTTGTTCGCACTGACCTTTACATTGGCTCATTGTCCGTACTTGACATGGGTCAGGCAAACAAAAGCTGCTTTCCTCTTGTCAGTCAAACTGACTCCTTTCTAATTTGTCCTTTAAGGTTACACCATGCCTTTTGTGAATCTCTTTGGACATGACAAATCATATGAGAAAGTGTTTCTTGAGGAAGGCAAAACTGTCATATTCTTTTTTATAAAAAATATGAAAATCCCTTCAAGCATTTACTCCTCCTGCTATGTACAAAACAAAGTTAAAAAAATAATATATCAAGGTGCATTAGAGATTCAGATAAGTCTCTAGGATAACTAGTTTATCCTAGTCTTAAAATTATCCTCTGCCTTTTGAGTTGCCTGTCTTAAGAAAGTTTTTCCATGGAACAGCTATATATGAAGATCCAGTTTCCTGATTCCCTGGGAGGGTAGCTATAGAGTCAGACATGGACAATTTTAGGTGGTAAAAAAACAGCCCAACTCCTCTTTGAAGAGCACATTAACTTGAAATTTTGTCCACAGCTACATGTTTTCTGGACCAGAACTGATGTTAGTCTTGCTATTGCAAAGAAAGAACAGAATTATTGCATGACTCCTTTTATTAGATATCTGAATATGCCTTGTCTGCTGTTACATAACAGCCTTCTGTGAAAACTAAATATGCCTGTGGGATATTTTGCAGAAAATAAAATGATTTCTAGTCTTGAATACATGGGCCAGAGGTAACACATTGTGCAGTGTGGCATGGAAAAAGCAGACTTTTTCATTCTGCCTACGAGTCAGTTCCTGTAACTTACATTTAGTTTCAGGACTTGATGAGCTCTAGTTAAAGTGACTAACCATCAAAAGAAAAAAAAAATAAAAGGAAAGCAGAAATTTTAGAAATGCAGACTACAAAATTAAGAGAGGCGACAGAAACACATTAAGAAAGCTACTTAAGAAAAGGAAATACATTCTATGAAAGAAAACAGATTTTAATACTCTGAAGATACCCTCTAGTTATTTTGAGTTATTTTGCTTATAAATGATGCCAGCTGATTTCCTGGCTGTAAAAATTTTTGAAAGGAGTTGAATATGAGCCAATGTAGTTGAGGTCAGCAGATACTAACTTCTCTTAGGATTAGGGCAGAGCTAAAATGTAGTGTGTCTCAGCTCTCTAAGTGGTTTCGAAAAAAATCAGATGGCACATTTTTGCACCCTTGAAAAAATGTTTTTTCACTGCATTATCTTAAAGTATCTTAAACTGTCTTATCAGGAAAGCAATACTAAAATACCAAAGCTGGAATTCATGCCTTTACATTTAAGAAGGTTGAAAATAAGTTTCTAAGTAAACTTTTTTGTTTTAAGATCCTTTCTGCAATCAAGAGACAAACACTGTCAGAGAACAAGCCAACCATTCCAAAAGTACAGATTCCAAAAGTAGCAGCAAGTGGTGCGCCTGGCCCTGTTGTATCTAGCTTTTCTCTTGAGTGTAAAAAGAAGCTCGAGAAGGAGTCAAAAATTGGTCCTGATTTTCCAGGTGGACAGACTTAAGACATATCAATCAATTTCCAAGGTATTCTTAAAATATTCACACATCTGACCATGAACTTTTTCAGCCACCCTTTCACACAGACTCTTGCTGCAGGTATGAAATGGAGCTTAGCTCCTTTTAGGACTTTCTATCAGGTTATCTCTCTGAGTTTTCAGCCTTCTGATGTTTTTACATTATTTTATTAGAGTTCTCACACTTATAACATAAACAAAGTAGATTTTTTTCACATTCCTCTCTATGATGGGCTTCTGGCTTGACCAGTGGGGTCAAACCTTGTCTGCTAACCACTGGTCAAAGTCCAAACCCTATTTAAACCCTGAACCCAAAAATAAAGTTCCTCTTTACTCATCTCACATCCTGATGGTGAGTGTTTTCTTTCGTGTCCACTATCGACAGTTATGCTGGTCACACATCTGAAGAAATAGATTTATTGTTTTTTAGTAAATATGTTAATACAGGCTTAACTATAATTTTCATATTGTTCAGTACTAAAGAGTGTGAAAAATCCCATGTGGCCAGCACTCAAGAACTGTCATTGATTTACAAGCACTTTCCAAAAAAAAGAATCACTGAGTCATAGAACAGTTTGTGTTGGAAGGGACCTTGAAGGCCCCCTTATCCACTCCCTGCCATGGGGGTCACCTTCTCCAGGTTCCTCCAAACCTTGCCTAGCCTGGCCTTGAACACTCCCAGGGATGGGGCAGCCCCAGATGATTTGGCTAAACAAAGCCCTTTGCCAGGGCCTCAGCACCCTCACAAAGGAGAATTCCTTGCTTATCACTTAAACCTATTCCCTCTAAGTTTAAAGTCACTACACCTGGTGCAAAATGAAGCACCAGACCCTATTTTGGACTAATTAAACTTTGTTGAGCTGAAAGGTATATTGCATCTTGCCTGGTATTACCTTGTTACATTTACTGATGGAATAAAGTCATCTAGAGGACTTTCACCTCATCAGCTCATTCAGCAATATTAAGTGAACTTTGTTCTATGTTCAGACAGCTTAGCAGTGATGTGTTTTATATGACTAATTTATGTCAAACATGTCAAGATTGTTTTTTCAGAAGTACTGCATCCAATATGGCATCAGTTACTTGCCATTCAGTACACAGCTGCGTACCTAAACAAGCAAAGCATCAAACATATATCTTTTCTACTTAGAAATTATGTTAGAAGTAAAAATACGGCAGAATTTCAATATACAAAGTAGATTTTCTTGAGAACTTACTGTAATTTCCTGTCTTTGAGAACTTTTAAAAAATCTTCTGTTTAATGCAGTAACATATATATATATATATATTTTCCTAATCAGATAGAAAGAAGACAAAACCCAGTGAGAATTTTTAATGTATCAGGAAAAGAGCATGTTTTGGTTTAAAAGATTGCTGTCATATGGCATTGATAATGTTTTTGTCATTTCATGGAGTCCAGCATTGCATCCAAATGAAAAGCTATGGCTAAGATGTAATTCATTTCACTTGGACTGTGGCTATATTTTTTGGCCATACAGACTCCCAGCTAAAGGAGTTTTCAAAGAATAGTTAGGTATTTAAAAATGACTAAAAATGTATATGCAAGATTGAAGATCTTAAGATTTTTTTAAATAAATGTTCATGTTATGTTCTTAATCCATGTTGAGACACTTCTCATCCACCATGGAAGCATCATTTCTATAACACTCCTCAGAAAAAGAAGGAGATTTATTCATTGTTAGCTTTTTTGATGTCTTCATAGGACACTGAAGGACCTGACTGTCAGAGTTGTCCCACAAACCAAAACATGTAATAAAAACATATTGTTGATACAAGACCTGTAGAATATCGGGTCAGTTTGTAGTACTTCAGAGACATCCCTGGCATTTGAAGTACCACATAATTCTCCAAGAGCATCTGGTCTTCTATCTGCCTCTGTGCTGAACATAGTTCAGGTAACTCCAGCACTGGCTTCAAGTCACACCTTTCATACTTCTCCCTTTAATTCATTGAATTCAATAAATATAACATTAAAAGAAGATACCTCACTTCAAAATTGGAAAAAAAAAATTCCCTTCAGTGTGGCTTTGGCTGATATGGTATTGAAGAGAACACATGAATGTAGGTTATGTATTTACTGCTGTCATGACACCTTGAGACTGGAAATGTTTCTGATCCAAAAGGATTAAAATAGGACAGATTTCATCATGTGTTTTTGAGTCATGATAGGCGTTATTGATCCTACTTACCTACCTTAGATTCAGTCTCTAGATTAGGAATCCAGTATGCTAAAACTGGCAATTTTTCTTTTTCAAGAGTGTATAAAGGAAAAGGAAATCTCTTGGGGCAGAATTGCAATTCCCTTTGAAACAGATTTGATATCATGAAAAGCTTTTGCATTAATTTGCAATAGAAGAAGGAGTTGCACAAAGAAGAAAGACCAGATCCACAATAATACAAGCAAATTTAAAATTTGTGGGCAGTTTTTCCTAAATCTAATGAAAAATCAGTCGTGTTTGGTTTCTTACTTTGTTTTTGTTTTTGTTTTGTTTTTCCTGAAATTATATCAATGTAGTCAAACTGTTGAAAAAACATTGCTTTTTAAATTCTGGAAATTGTTTTAAAGTAAGAAAAAGGGAAACTTTTCCTGGAACATTCTGTCCCAAGTCATGGCTTTGAAAATATTGTATTCTTTTGATATATTTTTTTTGGGAATCCAAATGAAGCAAAGAGGTATTTAAAAGTAGTATCTATAGACTGAGTATTTGGCCAAGAAACATAATGAGAGAAAAATTCAAACCCCAGACATAGTATTTTATGGGTCCTCCAGTTTCAGTTCAAGGGATTTCAATCTATCTCTTTCATCAAGAACATTAGAAAAAAATGTAAATTGAGATTTTTTTTTTATGATCCTTTAAGCCCAGAATTTTATTAGAAGTATAATTATCTCCCATACCTTCTCTGTTCCTGGGAAAAAATGTCCAGGAAAAAGAAAAACAGGGTAAAAAAGAATCTGTGAGAAACACCGACAAGCTTTAGGAGTAAAACAACAACAACAACAAGGCAAGATATTTTCTGGTTTAAGATAGGCATAACATATAGTAGTAAAGGAAGTACAGACTTCCAGCTTTGTTGGAGGAGACCGATAAGGCTACATTTCCCATCATGGTATTCAGCAAGAAATAATACAGATTTCTTTTTAGTCTCTATTACATAAAGCAAGTAGAGCTTGCTTATTCCTTTTCCAGAGACCAAAAAGGCTCACATGAGGAATGGGCTGCAAACAGGTTTCAGACTAACCTATATTTCCACTACTCATCGTAGAGAACTTGAGTTGCTCAGTGTATGTAGTAAAACAATTTAATGTTGTTGTAGATGACCAGCAAATTACAACCCCTTAAAGCAAGGAAAAACCAGGAAAGATGTTATGATTTAGACATATAACGATACTTCCACAGGCTACTGCTGTCTAAATGCTACTCGTACATCAACCCTTGCTCTCGGCTGTATGTGAATTCACAAGAAGAAGATACTAAAAGCTGAATTCACCGTGAGAAATCCCAACCTCACTGAAGTTAGTGAAAATAGTCCCATTGTCTTAACCTGATCTCATCTTTCACACCTGGCATTTGCACAGTGTGATGAGAAGTTCCTGTTCCAAATATTGGAACGGGTTTAAGTAGCACAGACAGCCTGGTGAAATAAGGGTGTACCATATTCATAAAAATTACAAAGTTGTAGTTATATGATACTCTTCAGGGTTTTTTTTTTCTTTTCTTGTGTAGTTTTCTCACTTATTAAAAAATTTAAAAAATTTAGAGTGGTGTTAGGATGAGGTCAGGTTCAGAAAGTAATTTAATATGAATATCATTATTAAAATCCCACAGCTCCAAATGAAATTTTTCAGATTAATAAATTTACTGATATATAAAATTATCTGATTTATAATTATGCATATGTAGATCTGAAATGTCAGTTATTATCTTGTTTAATATTTTGATTGTTATATAATTTTATGCAGCTTCTAGAACAGGTTCAAAAGGAAAAGAAATAGGAATTTTCTAGCTGTGATTTCCATTTGATTGTCAGGCAAGGGAGTAACATTCAAGTTCTCTGTGATTAACATAATTTGAAATAAGATATCATAGTGTTAATAATTGGCATTGTGAATAATTTCATTGTTTAATGGAAATCCAGGAACTGGTTACTTCAGAAATAATTTACAGTACAGTGATTTTTTTTCAACAATATTCTTAGTCATTGTCGTGCATACTCTGCTGATAAACTGAAAACTGTATATTGTCCATAAAAGAGCACAAAGATATTAATCTTACAGGTTTCACATTAGATAAAAATCTTTTGTAGGTAAGTGCAATATCTTGATTGAAGTCTGGGCCGTGAGGAAAAAATCACTGGCAAATTTTTTTCATAAGCAGTGAACTGCAGGGTTAGTAATTACTGAAGTTGTAGCCCCTTTATGCAGGATGAAAGTCAGAAATCTGTCTCTTATGCTAGAGATCTTTTCACACTGAGAATTAGCAGACAATAAACTCCTAGCTAATTCATCATTTGCAAAATTTGGCAACCGACTTCATTTGAGCCCCGAGTTTATCCTATTCTTGACACAATGCCTTATTTTAGATCTCATTTCCTTTGGTGAAAGTTTTCTCATTTAGTACCTGTTCTGTTTTACTCTAAAATATAGTGCAATGAGAATGCTGACCTTGTGCAGAAAATGGATTAACTCCTTATCGGTTTTCATGTGCAAATTTATCAGAAAAGCAGAATGTGATTCTGCAAACCATGACTGTTCTTTGTTGAAGACTTATTTTGTCCCATACTTACACCACTGGGGTTTCCACAGGCAGTTCTAGATGAATAACACAAAGCCTTCTTTATCCTACAGTTCATAATGGCTTGAGACATTCCCTGAAGGGAAACACCCCAAAATATGTTTTTTAAAAGTCTTCCCACTCCACATACGCACAAAGAAGTACAACTACATTTAAGTAAAATTTTTAATTTTGAAGAGAAAGCAAAACAAAAAGCACAACACATGGGAATACAAAAAAAAAAAAAAAGCCTTAGGGCCTTTCTCTGAAAGAAAAGTGCACCTGTATAGCTACTGCAGTTAGCAAAATTGATTGTGGAGCTAGTAAGAACTCTCATTTAGCTGAGAAACCAGCATCTGGCAACAACTGATATAAAAAGCCTAGTTCACACTTTACCTTGTGTCACTTGCTATTTTGGGTAAGCACATGATATTAACAGAGTTAGAAAAACACAAATCTCGATGTTGAATGTTATAAACCTCCCTTACTCCCTGTGAATTTCTGGAGTCAAACTATGTTGAAGATTTTCTGTAGCTATTAAGGCCATCTTTGCTCATGATTCAGACCCCATTTCAAATCACTGAGCCATCAGAGGCAGAATCCATGAGTTTGGGATTCAGGTTCAACATTATATATTTAGTTTGAAATGCTCTGCTCATGTACAGTTCATTTTACATCTTCCATAATAAAACTAGCCAAAAAAATCTCTTCCAGCCGCCTCCTCTGCTTTTTATAGGTATAGCTAGAGTTATTGCCATTCTTTTTATGTCATATCCATTTCATATTAATGTTCTGCTGGTGTCCAAAATCACTAGATCAACTTTTACATCCTTACACAGAACATCATTACTCTCTCTGCAGCAGGCCTGGTCACATCTGACCTCCAAGTCTCAGACCTGTGCCATGAAAAATTGTCTGGATGGTCAAAGCCAAGGAGTGGTAGTGAACTGAACTAAATTCAGTTGATTGCCAGTTACTGTGGTGTCACCCGCAGTATTGGGGATGATCCTGTTTAATATTTTTGTTTATGATCTGGACAAGGGGATTGAGTGCACCCTCAGTCAGTTTGCACATGAGACCAAGCTGGGTGGGAGTGTGGATCTGCTGGAAGTCAGGAAGGCTCTGAGGAGGGATCTGGACAGGCTGGCCATGGGCTGAGGCCAGTGGTGTGAGGGGCACCAAGGAGAAGTGCCAGGTCCTGCCCTTGGGTCACAACAACCCCTGCAGCTCCAGGGTGGGGCCCTTTGGGAAGGGCTCTTGGAGGTGCTGGTGCCAGCAGCTGGACAGGAGCCCAGGAGTGCCCAGGAGGGCAAGAGGCCCATGGCCCCTGGGCTGTCCCAGCCATGGTGTGACACAGCCCCAGGACAGGGCCCGTCCCCTGGGCTGGCACTGCTGAGGCACCTCCAGTGCTGGGGACAGCTCTGGGCCCCTCAGGACAAGAGACACGGAGGGGCTGGAGAGTGTGCAGGGAAGGGAATGGAGCTGGGGAAGGGGCTGGAGCCCCAGGAGCAGCTGAAGGAGCTGGGAAAGGGGCTGAGCCTGGAGAAAAGGAGGCTCAGGGGTGACCTTCTGGCTCTGCACAGCTCCCTGACAGGAGGGGACAGCCAGGGGGGTTGGGCTGTGCTCCCAAGGAACAGGGACAGGAGGAGAAGGGATAAAAGGATGGGGGACAGGGGGTGTCTAAAGTCATGTCAAAGGAGGTTTATATTAGACCTTAGGGAACATTTCTCCACTGGAAGAACTTCCAGTTGCTGGAAGAGGCTGTCCACAGAGGTTGTCCACAGGGAGTCACCATCCCTGGGGAGATTTTAAAGATATGTAAATGTGACACTTAAGTGTTGGTAGTGCTCCTGGCAGTAATGAACTCAATGGTCTTAGACGTCCTTTTTTCAACCAAAATGAATTAATTAATCTATGATTTTCATACAGAACTAAAAGTCTCTTGGCTTTTTTTGTCTTACTTCACCATGGTCTACCAAAAGTATTTTAATCATATTTGAATATTTAATGTAACGTATTTGAATGTTTAATGAACTTAATATCTTAATATCTAAAAAAATTATTTGGACTTGAACAAAAAGAAAAAACCAAACAAACAGAATCTCAAAACTATAGCTCCTTCATTCTCATATGTAACAGTTTTAAAGGTTTTAGTAATTTTTGGTTTCCTAGGACTGGATCATCAGTAGCACATCTGGAAAATTTACAGGACAACTGGTTTCACCTAGGTTTTCAATGCAGAAAGAGTTGTGTCATTTGGAAAAAGCACTTATGCTTCTCATCTGAGATTTAAAAATCACTCTTAGGAAAATCAGAAGCAATATTAAATTGCAGTTGGACAACAGGCTCCTGTTAATCTTCTCTAAAAAGCAGATGAAACATAATTCCTCACATAAAGCTAATTTTGTGGTTTCCTGGTTCCTGCGGGCTGTACTAGCAGATGGTATCAGCAGCATTCCTTCAGCTTTGGCTAAGACTCAGCTTTTCATTTCAATTTGTCTCTTTTTAATTTCAACCATGGGCATTATATACAGTAGCTGCCTGAGTTAGTCAAATAATTATTGCAAAACACCATTTGTGGTGAAATTTAACATCTACCTACTGAAACCTACTGAATAAGAACTTGCAGATAACTTTTTTTTTTTTTTTTTTTTTTTTTTCTTGGTAGCCAGATTTAGAAAGAGTCAAAATGACCTTTTCTCATAAGGCACTGAAGGCAGATCCATGGATAAGTCTTGAAATGTCACAGAGCATTCTTCCTTTTTAACATTTTGCGTCTCTTTTGCTGTGTTACTTTTCAAGAGTCTTTCCATACTAGTTATGGGCCCAGCTGGCAGTACAAAGAACCTCAAACCCTCAGCAGAGTCTGAGACTGAGGAAGAACAGTTTGGAGCTCCTCATCTGTATAGATGGCTCTCTAAAAGGTAGAAGTCCCCATCCAACAACCTTGTCAAGTATGGTTAGCAAAATTTTATAAGGTAAGAAAGCATCAGTATTTCTGCTAAGAAAGTGTTACTGGTCTGGATAATGAGGCTGAATGGGCAGATAGAAGGGCAGAATTAAGACTTCATGGAAAATATGATATATAATTGTATACAAAAATGGATATATGAGTAAAAATAATTTTGATAATGTCAATTTTTTATGTAAGAATGGGTATTCTAAAATTCTTCATATTACATTCCTAAAATCAAATATAATTGATAGACATCATGGAAAAGGAAAGCATAATTTTAGTGGAGTACCTGAATATGACCTATTGTTAAGAATAAAACTTTTTATATTTTAATTAATTTTATTGACCTCATGTTGAGATCATTAAACTTATTCTGCATTACCTGCATACATTCAATTTTTATTTTTACTGATGGGAATATAATTTGCAATAGGATTTTTTTAAAAATTATTTTTAGCTACATAAAATGACTGTTAACAAGTAAAAAGGTCTCTTATTTAAATAGCAGAGCCATACCTTGTTTTCTGCAGAGGAAAAATGTTAATTTAAAACTAAAAAGAAAATTCAAATTTCTCTTACTTTTACTACTTTTTTATCAGGACAGAAACAGTTTTTTAGTAAAATTATGCCTGTAGTCTTATGATAAACAAGCACCACACAAAACCCTTATCACAAGATTATGAAGAACATCTATTACTTTAGGCATTTTAAATGTCATTAAAGTGCCCAGCGTGATAAAAATTGCAACATTTTCCCTCCTGACATAACAGCATGATTTTAGTTATGAGCAACTGTCATTGTAAACATTTCCTAGAGTACCCATAGTACCTTTATATAGTAGAAGGTTTGTGGCTCGAGAAAAAAATATCTCAAAACTTTCTTTTAGTAATTTTAAGGCTCTTTGAAATGTAGTTCTGCCCTTGATGACATTCATCAAATATTTACCAAATGTGTCCTTCCACATCATCTTAGTATGTAACTGATGAAACATTTAAAAGCTGTCAACAGTGGTATATTTATAAGTTTGACTGCAAAATCATTACATTGCATATAAATGTTGCTATGATGCACTAAACCCATGAAGAAGAAAAAAAGGAGAGAATGTCCCTCTGGTATTTTCTGGGCAGGTGGTATGGAATTAAAAGTTTGATTTCACATATTCTAGGTGACCTCTTCTCACATTAAAGTGTTGGGGTGGTGTTAGGGAATACTGGATAGGAGGCTTGTTGGCACTGTGCGCTTACTGACACCTTTTAGTACTTTGATGATGATAGACAGACAAAATTATTTCCATTAATTAATTAACTTAATTTATAAATATATAGAACAAAATATCACAATACTTAACATTACCTTATTACTAAAGAATATAAGGAGTGTGCCTTAATATTTATCAGCATCTGTCTGCTTTGCTGGATCAGAACTACACTCGTTAAATATGGACTTGTTAAGAAGATAAGGGCAGAGAAAGGGTTAGGTCAGCAGGAGGACAGGTGATGTGCAGTGACCAGCTGTGACAATGGATGATCATTTAAAGTGGGCAGATAGATAAGAGTAAAAAGAGTTAATAAGTGAGAGGACTAAACCAAGAAAAGTAAAGATTAAACAGCACGAATAAAGTTCCTAGCACCAAAGTCTATTAGTGTATGAAATTATCTGCCAGAAGAAATGATAGATATCCTATTTTTTGACTCACTGTACACTATATGGGATAAGTTATTCATAAACATACAATAGTAGGAAAAGAGAAAGCTCCATCCTTAAAAGCAGAAAGGCAACAAAATACCCTTAACAAGGCTTTCCAATTTTGCAATTTCCTTGGGACTACTTACCTGACTTAGTGGCAGATACTGCAGAGCAGTCTGTCTGTCTAAGATTTTTAATAGGTTGTTTTAATAAGCCTTTCTTGTGATTTGTGTTTCTGATACGAACAGCAATTACCCAGCCAAGTAATGAGACTCTAATGAACATGTCTATCCTAGATTACTTTAGAAGTTCATCAGAGAAGCTAATAGCATTGTAAAACTAAAATCTCCTTTTTCTCCCCCCATCAAGACACATCTGATTGTTCTTTTAGTGCCTTTATATCTAAAAAATGGAAAGAAAAAGAAATATATGTAGATGTGCACATGTGTGTGACCATCAAATACATGTTGTTTTTTATCTTACAGAATGATATGGAATAAAGAAAATTTGTTTTTTTTCATGTTCTGATCTACATGCATACATCAATGTATTTATTTTCACTGCAGATTTCATGTCAAAGTGTACAGAAGGAAGATCTCTAGTATTTTGGAAATGTTAGTTATTTAGCATTTCTAAGAAAACAAATTAAAATTTTTTAAAAAAAGAGGATCTGAACAAGGCTTTGAACTGCAGTTCAAAGCAGATTCATAAAGGATGGCACTGTACAATGAAGAAGGGGAAAATAGAGTGATGATTTAAATCTGCTTGCAGAGGCATGAGCTAAATAATCAACATTTCTGAACAACCAAGGGCTGCAAATTATCTTACTTATGACTTGGAGACTTAAAAGGCTAATGGGGAATTTTTTACTTATTTGACTGACAAAAAAGGATAATATTACAAATTCACTTCTTTAACTGGTTTAGACAATTATATTATGATGGGATCAAACCCATCCTAAAAGGGCTGATTTCCTCTCTCTTATTACACATAGAACCTTCTAAAACTAACACTACTGTTTAGTTTCACATTCGAACATTTGATCAGAAGAATTCCACCATGAAAAATATTCCTGAATGATGAGACTCAGAAATATTAATGCCAGGAAATGTTAATTGAGGCTGTGAGATGAGTTTATTTAGATGGTTAATTAGTGGATGCCACAACCTCACGACTTCAGATGTTCAAGGTCGACCTTGAGTTCTGCAACAAAATAATACTGCAAATTGTATTACTGGAATAGTTTTAAAAGCAATTTCAATTTTTAGACATTTCGATAAGGTGATGTGTTTTGTTCTGTTTGCATTTTTTTCCAGTTGATTTTATCTACTGATTTGTTTGTTTGTTTTGGTAGATATTTGCTTCTCACAGTGTGTCCTTATAAAAGGAGGAGAAAACTCAACAGACAGTGTTTTACTACTTGGAAATAATTATTTCTAAATAATCATATCTAAATGTTTCCCAGAGACATTTTCTTTATAGGAAATTAACAGCAATGTGGTGAACTCTGGGTAGATGCTTTTGTAGTTCAGGAATTCAAATTCCAATTTTAGGCTTTAAAAGCTTTTAAAGTGTTGATTTTAAAATTATGATTCTTTTACGGCCAAAGATGAAAAATAAATGTTCAAAGAGTAGAAAGTTTTCTTTTCCAACATTTAGTCAATAGAAAGACAAAAAAGAGGTACTGTTAATTTTTTGGTAATTTTCTTGACACTGCTAAAATAAAAATTACTGATAATTTATGTCAAGCAAGAGTCAGTAAAAAAAACCTAGTTCAGTCCTGCCATTTTGACTGAGAAAAAATATAAACAGCAAAAACATTTTTCATCTAAGAGAGAGACCTAAAATGCAGATTCCTAGCCCAAGACCCTCAGAACTTTTCCTCCTGGAACTCAATTTCTTTCCTGAAGGTTAGAAATCACACTCCTTAAATTCAAAGTGTGTAATTGCTGAGATAAACAATTCAGGAACAAACCTTGCCTTGCAAATTGATGGCTCCAGATTGCTGGTGTACAATGACAAATGATGACTCTGCTTGGGATGTGTTTGTAAGCAGAGAAATAGAGGACAGGCTACATGCATCAAACACTTAAATTGCACTGAATAATGCAACCAGTTCTAGTCTATAGTAAATGTAAAACATCAGAAAATGGAACCAGTGGTTTCACAGGGCAGAAAAACTGGCACAGTATAAGAGACAGAAGGGTTGTAAGGTTTGGGAGGTTTCTGCAGAGATAAAGGTTTGGAGCATTCAAAGAGGAACAAAAAGAATATCAGGAGGGATAGAACACAAGAAGTGGAAGGAGAGTCACTACTGATTTTAATGAGAAGTTACTCAGTCTGTGTCTTCATCAAAGGGGTGATCACTGGAATGGCATAAACCCAGGTACTTAAATTCAGTAAGTGAATCTTCTTAGAAGACACT
Source organism: Sylvia atricapilla (assembly GCF_009819655.1). NCBI lineage: Eukaryota > Metazoa > Chordata > Aves > Passeriformes > Sylviidae > Sylvia > Sylvia atricapilla. Next base: position 62,748,257 of record NC_089174.1, read on the forward strand.
TGGTGCCAGAAAATTGAATCCTTCAATAAAATCACATATTTGGATTTGAAATTTACTCTTGGAACCACATAACTTGTATCAGTACCTTCCATCACCATAAATGTTCACCCATGAGTGTACAACTTCAAGCACCAGACTGAGTGCCAGAATGAACACTGACAATGCAAAATTAAAACTCTTAGGTGCACCAAAAATACATAGGGAGGGAAATAATAATAATAATTAAAAAATAGTTTTAACAGCTAAACATTCATGTGTTTGGACACTGACCAAGACATATGTTATTTTTTTTTCTTTTGTTTTTATGGGAGGAAAATATTCTCTTTTGTTTAATTTGAAAAATAATATGCTATAAACAGAGTTCTATAAACTTTTTGGTTTTATGTTTTTTAATTTTAAATTTAGCTTATATGGTAGCAGGTACTCCATGAGTACTTAAAAAATTAAACAATGGTAATTTTATAAAATGATACTTTAATCTATTCTTGTAATATCCTGGCAGTTTTGCATTGCTTCATGGAAAACAAATGACAAGAGAAGTGTCACTGCTAGAGAATAAGGCTAGTGTATATCCCTCATTTATGAGAAATAAAGGGTAAAAACAGTTTTAGAGATTGAACTCAAAAGTCATATGTAAAAGAAGGAAGGCTTCAAAATTAGTAGAGATAGATAGTGCCATTACTCACATAATGCACAGAGGGAAGTGGATTAACTAAAAGAAAAGCAATAACAAATTTTTTTTTTATTTAATAAACTTTTTTTTTTATTCATCTCAGTATTTTCTCTGTCTGTGATAATGCTGAAAAAGACAAGAAAGCCTATGCAATAGACCTCAGGAAATTTCAGTGCCTTGGGTACTGTTACTTCAGTGTTTTCTTCATCTCACTTTCTGTTTGACTCCTCAGGACATCGCTTCATGTAAATTCTCAAAGGAAGGGACTTTGGTTTGTGCTTACAAAGAGTGCTGGCAAGCACTGGGTGGAAAACTCAGGCAAGTTGCACAGCTGAACATTACTGTTAACTCTTCCTAAGTAATCATAGCCACGAGGAAGCTATAAGACAAACACATTTTAATTTTAAAGACAACATCTTTTAATATGTACTTATCCTATTCAGATTGAGGTCTTTAGGATTTTCTTTGGGATTTTGCACATACATTGCTGAAAAGCAGATTATCTTCTATAACTTGTGCATTTGTATTACTGCCATGTTTAAGTCACTGTTTGTATCTGAGCCATGGTTTTGTTTTACACAAGCAAATAAAACTGGAACTGCCAGAACCATATATCTCTGTAATCCCTGTAGAAATGAACCAAGATATGTAACACTTGCTAGAGCAGTAAATTAACAAGATTAATGGGAGATTTCCTCTTACCTTGTGAACCCAAAAATCCAACTCTTTGTTCACACTAGATTAGTTTTACTCTTTGCAAGTAGCCCATTCCTAATTTTATGTTCTTTGAAGATTATTAATAATTCCAGACTGTAAACTTCCAGTACAGCACTTCAGCAGGATGCTCTCTGGGATTTTGATTTCAAATCTACCTTGAGATTAAAAAGTTGTTTTCATAAAATATATACTGGTCTCTGGTTCTGTACATATTTACCCTGTGTCTTCAGATTCATGACATATTTACTCTGTAAAAATGTCTCCATATAAATAAAACATAGAACATGGGGATCATCATAGCACAGGAGGTTTGAATCTTGTTGTCAATGTAAAAATCATTTGGCATTTCTATGTCCAGATACAACTAGAGCACATTGTTTTCAGCTGGAATAAAATATAAAACACAAAACCTTTTCTTTGGCAAGTTATCCTTGCAATGACCTACTACTTCAGGTATATGGGATTGTTCCAAACAGTATGAAGAGGTATTACAGAATATGTTTCATTCTGAACAGATATCTAATTTAATTTTTTTTCATAGTCACAGTGTCACTACTTAGGGTTTGTAGAGGCCTTTGAAGATCATCAAGACCAATATTCATGTTCAAAGCAGAGTCAACTGCAGCAGGCTGCTCAGGGTTTTGTGCAGTTTTGAATACCTCTAAGGACAGAGAATATACAACTTTTCTGGGCATTTTTTTCCCACTCTCTCACCACCCTCACATTAAAGAATCAGAATCACTAAAGTTGAAAAAGACCTGCAACATAATGAAGTCTATTTCATCCTGTCCTTAACCAAAAGTTCTTCAGATTCAGATAAATAAATAATGTGTTCAGGTGCAGCAACACGTACAAGAAATCTAGTTTTTCAGTGATAAGGTTTTTTGAGGTAGCAACTTAGATAATTTTTTTCTTCCATTGCTCCAGGTAAAGCTGTAATTTCAGTTTGTTTTAGAACAATAATGCAAAGGTGATAGGATAAGGAACCTATATTAATTCTTTATTCAAAGCCCATGTAAAATCCTTGCTGTAACAGCCAAGTGGGAATTCAATCAAGTTTAGGTTCTATATTTGTTTTCGGTAACAACCATGTCAGAAAAAACCTGAAAGTTAGCAACAACTCCAATACAATGTGAAAACTATGGATGTGTTTGGCAGACGCATAAATATGAGCAGAATAATAGGAATCTAATTTCAAAGGGGAAAGAAAGATGTATTTGTGCAATTTTATGGATGTAGAACAGCATCACAATAAAAGTTCATCCCAGAAGATCAGTAGAATAAATTTAAAACCTGTTTCATTTGGAATAAGAATCTCCAGTAAAACTGCAAGAAACATTTCTAGTAAACTTCTAGTCTAATATATTCTGATACAGGTCAAGACCCTTGCATATATTATTTTAACTTTTTTCAATTATTTAAATATCCCCAGAAGTGTATTTGTGTTTCTTTTTTCATAAATATAACAACATCTATTCTGTTTTTCCTAGGGCTGGATGTTGGATGAAGCATATTAAGTGCTAATTATAAAAGAAAATTAAAGATTGGAACTATAAAAACAAAAAGTCATATTTTGGTTTTCAATATGAATTTCTGAGCAGATATAAAAGAAAATATTCACCAAATATAAAAACATTTGGTGAAAAAGAACCCTAGAAGAATCTTTAAAAATATCTATTTTCCCCTTTTTTTTTCTTTTTTCCACCTTTCTTCTTTCTTTCATTTTTTCCCTTGTTTTCCCTTTTGCCCTTCTCTTGTTTTCCCTTCCCTCCTATGCTCCTCATTTACTCAATTTACTCAATATTTCACCTGAGTGAGTAGAACGCCTCATTTTCAGATACAATAACCTGAGAACTGCAAAGCCACGTATATGCACCTAGATGAAGAAATTTGATTTGATATTTCATGATGCAGCATTATGACAGTTGTTATTTTCATGAGTGTTCATGAAGATATAGAGGTGAACTTCAGCCTAGATTAGATAATTTCTTAGATAATTAACAAATTATATGCAATTAAGTATTGAGGTCATTACAAACTTACAAGCCTGTGACTTACAAGCCTGTACAAGGGTAGCCTGGTCTTTAAAAGAACAATTCAGGTTTAAGGTGAACTGAGTATTAGGGTATAGTCAAATTGCCTGTTTAAGACTACCAGTACCTAAATGTCATTCAAATAATCCAAATCAGAGCCTAAATGTGAATTTCCGTTGACATTCTTCATGTTTCATTTGTTTAATTATTTTGCTCATTTGAATACGAATATATGAAATAGGTTTTTTATTATTTAGGTAATAGAAAATATTTTATAATTTGATCCAGAATGTAAGTGCAAACACACTCAGTGGAGAGGCTGCTTCATGATGCTCAGCAGGATTTTATTTGGCTTCTACATATTGAAACCTTCAAAAATCTTTAGACTGCAGCCACCTTCTAACTTATCTCTGCATAAGTTTTCTTGGCTACCTAACAAAAGTATATATATTAAACACCATGATTTTAACATTGTGTTTGGCATTAGATTCACTCAGCGCTGGGTCCAGGTCTGGGCTCATCAGGACAAGAAATTCAGGGAGCTCCTGGAGTGGGTCTAGAGGGCTACAAAGACATTGAAGGGCCTGGAGCATCTCCTTTATGGGGAAGGGCTGAAGGAGCTGTGGCCATTCAGCCTCCCCCCAGCTGAGAGGGGACTCCATCCCTGTGTGTCCCTGTCTGCAGGGAGGGTCAGAGCAGGGCCCAGGTTCAGCTCCAGGGGCCCAGCAATGGCACCAGAGGAACGGGCAGGGACTGAGCCCAGAAAATTCCACCTGGACACGAGGAAGAACTTCTGTCCTGGGCTGTGACTGAGCCCTGAACAGATTGTCCAGAGAGGGTGTGGAGTCTCCCCTGTTGGAGATAATCCCGACCCTTCTGCACACAGTCTTGTGTCCTGCGCTCTGGGATGACTCTACTTGAGAAAGGAGGTGAGATCACCTCCACCCTCACTTAGGTCCCTTCCAACCTAAATTATTGTTTCTGTGAGCTTGAACTTGAGCTTTGAGCTGATATTTGTCCATCCACATCATTTTAACCCCAATAAGCAAACAACCTTCTGAATCATGGTATTGCTGCAGCATATGTCTTCCTAGGAGAAATCATCAAGGTGTCATATTTTCACAATATATCATTTGTAAATTGACAGTTATTTCTCCCATTATTATTTATCATGTTTCACTCCTCATAAACCAGAAAAAAAAAAAAAAAGGTTTATTTTCTGGTTAACAGAGTCTAAGAAGAAGATGTCTCTTGATAAATGACAGGATATGAATCAGGATATATCACACATTGTGAAACATTTTGCTGTAGTAAAAGTGCAACAAATAATAATTCTATCAGCTTTATTGGATATTGGTCGTTCAGTCTCATATGTTAAATGGATCTGGTGCAGCAACTATCAAATCTACTACAGCTGTAAAATGCACATTCCTAAGCTTTCAGCACCTGTTTTTATAGTGAAGGTAGGGATAAAACAAAAATACTATGTAAGGACGCTGTATTGAGCAGGGGAAACACCTGATAGTACCTACCAGGAGTGAGGAAAAAAGAGCAAGGATGTGCTTCATAACTGCAGGTACAAAAACTTCTCTGGAAGAAACAAAGTCTGTGATAATGTCCACAGTTAATTTCACAAAACTTACTGCCTCTGCTTTTAACTAAATAAGTGAGCAATAATAATAACAACAGCGATAGCAATAATGCTAAATTAAGGCAATCATACTAGTACAAGGTCTCCTGAATGGAAGACTCTTGAGAACTTCTCAAAGACATTGCCTGGATTGATGAGTCCACTACACATCGCCATGAGCCACCCCAGTGTCTGCAGCTCTCCTCTGTCCCCTCTCCCCTAAAACAATCCTAAGCAGCAAATAAAGCAACAAATTTCAGTAAATCCACCCAAATACCTGCCACAAATACTCAAGGCATTCCATGGCACACAGAAACAATTATGCATGAGAATAACAACTCTCAGTATAATGTCCATGGGAGATTTGAAGGGGCGCAAGGCTACAGGCTATTTCAGCGAGGTATTATAGACAAAAGGACCTTTCTTTGGGGTACAGGGCAAGTTTTGCTATATATATATAGGGTTATATATAATGGTATTAGGTCTAGTTTATTTCTTGAGATAGATTTAGATGGGGAAAGTAATTTCTCAAAAAAACCCTGTATCTGACAGGCAGTCTGCATAAGACAATAAATGGTCGACACAGTTTATTCCCTGGCTCAGGGGCTGCCTGACATAGTCACAGGATGTAACTTTTGTGGCCATACATTAGAAATAAAATGTTTCCATTCTTGCCATTTGAAAGCTTTTGGTATTGGTGATACAGCCCAGTACAATTTCATTAAGTCCCCTGTAGCAGCTCACCAAGCAGCCAGAGTGAGTGTGTTGATGGATATTTTACAGAACAGTCATTACTTTGTTTGCTGGAAAAAAAATTAATTCATTTATTACCTGAAAGATGTTTTCCTGCCCTTCAGTGGTTGGGAAGAATTTGGGCAGGAGAGTAAAGGAAGAAAATCTCCATTATACACGTCAGAAGCAACATGCATATAGCACAATATAAGGAAAAATGAACAAAAACCTCAGCTTACAAAATGTGCTGTAATGCAGCTGACATATTTATTGTCCTCTTCTGGTATCAGCTGGCTACTGCTGCAGAGGAGATACTGGTCTTGGTGGAAAAGGAGAGTCAAACACCACCACTCCTTCTGTGCTTTCCTCATTCGTACTCCAGAGAAACACAGGAATTTAACCAAGGCTAAAGGCAGCAGCTCAGAGAGAAAAATCATGCACATGCACTAGAAAAACCCAAAGGGGTATATGCCAGCATAGCGACATAGAGATCTTAATCTCATGCAACACTGTTTATAGAATGCAGTTACAAATTAATTTAAAACAATGGAAGCAGGTGGGGCACTCCACAATTTTTTTTAAAAATTCTCTGCCTTCATATAGACATTTTCCTGTGAAATAAGTGGACATTTTTTCTCTCTGTATCTTATTCTTGCCTTTTTTTTTTTTCTTTTTCTTTTTTTCTTTTTTTTATTCTTTTTATTATTTTCTTTTTTATTTTTTTTCTTTTTTTTTTTTTTTTAATTTATTCTTTTTTTTTTCTTTTTTTTTTTTTTCTGGCCTCTGCAGACCAAGTTGTCCAATCTGGAGGCTATGTCTTGTTATGAAGTATGATATCCAGCCTAACACTTGTACAGTCTTCAGTCACTACAGCAATAAGAAATCTACCCATTTTCAGATTGTGCTTTAGTTTGGAATTACATTGTCCTTACTTCAGTTTTCCAGTACTACTCTGGAAAAGGACTATTTTAACTGCTAGAGCAACTACTGTATCACACTGTATTGAACAAGAATGGGTTTAAAAAGAAAGTTTTCTTTAATAAAATAGGATATCATCCCAGGGATGAGGCCTGCAGGACACATATTGCCATGAGATACTTAAAAGAGCTAAGTCTGTTTGCCTTATTAAGCAGAAGGTGTGGGGGTGGGGAGGGATGGGGGGGGGGGTGGCTTGCTGTCTGAGTTTAAATTCCCCAGGTAAAATAGAGACATAGGCAAAATCTTTCCTAGATCAAGCATTGAAACAAGCAGCAATGCCTGGAAGCTGAAATAAATTGCAGCTGAAGCCCATTCATGCTTGAGAAGAGGCTCAGACTTTTCTGCAGTGCTTGACCACCACAGCATGACACCCTAGAACCTTCAAATCTTCCTTCTTTTCAAGGTGCTGAGGTTAAACTGTAGAAATGAAAGTGTAGAGCCTTTATGTTACTCTGAAGGAGGTATGATTAGTTAATTGTAGTTTAAAGCCTGAGCATATTACATATTATTATATCTACGTAAAATATGCATTTAAGACTCTGTTAATGAGAAAAAAACTGAAGCAGATTATAAATTTGTTGGCACCTCTATTTCTTAATATTTGAGTAGAAGAACCCATAGTAAATAAATGTGTTCAATGTGACACTTAATGAGTCCAAAAGAGCAAAGTGTCTCTGTGGAAAGAGCTACTTACTGGGATCATTATTGTTAGTGATGCACTAGTCATAGAGGTCAAAATTTACAATTTCATTGTGGTAGAGAGGCTTTTGCTTTGAGGGAGATATCTGTAAGTCTTAGAAAGCTGATCTACAGACTGTTAAGAAACTTACTCTGACAGGCTATATAAAATGGATAATTCTGGGGTTTTTTTTAGCAAGAAAGCAGCAGCTTGCTTTCTATAACCACTTGCTTTCTATTGTCTACAAAACACCTTTTGATGAGTGCTTTATCAGATAACCACAATTACTGGCAGTGGGAAATTGTGTATGACATGTTTATGTGTAAGGAAAACGAACTAGAGCCAGATATGATCTATATTACTCTAAATACTCTACTTCTCTTTTTTTCCTAGAGCTGCTGCATGCCACTGAGTATCTGAAAAAAGGGTGGGGAGGACAACCAGCCTCCCCGTTAAGCTAAAACACAATTTAGCTTGATGCATCATAAAGACTGCACAAAATAAAAAGAAAATATGGTAAAGATTAAACCTTTTCTGATAAAAGACTTAATATTGCTACCTAATAATTTAATTTTATTACTTTTCAACAATATGCAGGACACCACACAGCCAAATAAATTTGACTCTTTTTGACCTTTGGCTGGTTGATTAGGTTTTCTGTGGGTGACTGATGACTGTCATTGATTTCAAAGTGACTCTGAGGATGGTGTACGTGTGATATGTGGCCTGATTTTCAAAAACACCTCTTGTTGGCCTTGTTCTAAGTATTACAGGTCAATAACACAATTGTAGCAAGAGCAAAGTCACTGATGAGTAAATGAGGGAAAAAAAATCCATGCACAACAGATTTTGAGATTTTTTTTTTAGAGAATACTTAGAAATCATCTTATATCTAGATGGTTATCTATGGTATATCTATCTCTATTTTTATCTAAAATAGGAAGCTGAACCTGACCTTTGAAAATTAGAACAAGTCAGAGGTTTACCAGTCTAAAAATTTGAGATAGTCAAAATAGTAATTTTTGAAAGTACTGGCCAAGACATGGAAATAAAATAATTTAAAAAGGAGTGTAATTCTCTGAAAATGTATGTTAAATTTTGCTTCAGTAATGAGAAGGAACTGAAATTATATTCTCACAGAGCCTTGCATAAATTTCAGGGAAACTACACGATTCAGAAGCCATAGTATTCTGAAGAATGTCTAGACTTGATAGATCTTTTAACAATCTGCTACTTTCTAGCACAAAATAAAGGAAATTCTGTTACTGAGACTATATTAGCTAGTGTGGTCAATCAGTATATTTATGCATCTCTGGGCACCATGGAAAAACACTGTGTAGCAAGGACTGCCAAAGACATTACACTGTTTGGGTGATGGCTTTTAAATTTGCCTTTCAAAAGCTGTGACTATATTTAGGCATCATAGAAGGATTGAAGTCCACTGAACCATCCTGAGCATATTCCAGCACAGTTCATAAAAATGTGAAAACATCCTGTCATAGAGCCTTGTACATTCCAGCTCTGACCTCATTATAATTCCTATATTCCCTCCAATAAAAACTGCCCAGCTTTGCCAAATTTGGCCAGCGCAAGGTGGCTTGATTGTAGAGATTCAGATGAAATGCCAAGTTTATTCCTCCAAGGCATCCAGGCAAAATGAGGTTTGAAGGAGAAGAAAACACTACAATATCACAGTTAGTACATGGGAGGGTAGATATGACATCCATCCCAAAATACAAATATAAAGATGGGGATTCCATTAACTTTATAGGTGAACAGGTATGACATTATACTCTGCTTCACTGTGATGGTCATCACTGCAGCTGGAATGCTCAATCTAGTACAGATAAATTTTTTTAAGGATCATTGTATGGATCAAAAATTATTTTATTTCCTTCTATCTAATGCTCATTATCTAAAAATGCTTTGGATACTTATAATTAGATTTCACAGGTATTATAAGACTATGTCATACAACAGGTTGATATAAAACTTAATTTGGTATCTACAGAGTGCTCTGAACCTGAAAGGAAGTATGCTATACTGCATATTCTATGTGGTATATGCAAACGTTAAAAAAAAAAAAAAAAAAGCTAGGAATTTGCTTACAGTTTTTTATCTCCTCAAGGACACATTCTTAAATATACCTTAAAAAACCAAAACCAAACAACCCAGCACTTAGTTTAAGAAAACAAACACACACATTATTTATCTGTCTTATGCCTTAGCAAAAACAAAGTATAGCCAAATACTGGCCCAAATATGGCTGAGAGTGTGTCAAAGTGTGCAAAAATAATATATTTAAATACTTGTATAATAATTATTGTATTTATCTGTTGATTTGTTTTGCCATTTTTTAATTCATTGATTGTATAATGGAATTCGGTGTAGTCTCATGAGAATGACATGTGTTGCCAGAGGCAAACAAACATGGTACAGATGCTTAAGGGAGATAAAAAACCTAAATGTTAATATTTTACTAATGTTAAAAAAAAAAAATAAAATGTAAGGACAGGAATGGTGTTCATGAATTTTTTTCTGAGTTAAAAGACTGCTTCTCTCAGATATGGGGCAGTCACAGTTTTAAACACATAGATTTAATGCTGGAGAATGTGACAGAGTTGTTTCTGACAGATTTCCTTGAGCGTGTATCTGATCTTTCCAACTGCTGCCTCTATGGTTCACTGAGAGGAGATCAGAAGGCTTGGGGTTGGCAGGTGGCAATGCAAAGCACACAAATCACAGGGTTGTCTTTCAGAGCTTTTTTTTTTTTTTTTTTTCTTCTTCTTCTTCTTTTTTTTTTCCCCCTCCCTCGCCTTATCACTGACTTTCAACAGTTTGGCCTCTCCAACTCCCCATCTGCTCCATCCCCATTTCCAAAAAATGGCAAGCCTGTGCAGTTAATTCACAGAGAAGCCTGAATGCATTGGATTAATGGAATTAAAACTGTGCTGTCGACCAACTTGGGTCATGAACCAGGCCCCCCATAGTGCTGGGAGCCAAATGGAGGACTATTCTCAGAGTGGGGTGTCTGAAGCAGGACAGCTTTATGGCTGCTTGCCATCAAGCATTTAGTCTCTGTCAGCTTGGTATTTTACGTGGAAAGCAATGCCATTCGACTATTTTCACTCAATGTAGCTGGGAAGTTGTAATCACATATTAATAAAAATAGAGACAGCCATCCAGCATTTCATAAATCAGCCTTTTCTCCACTATGTTCTGCACAACCGTAACAGATGGGTTAGTTGAGATGGGCCAACAGAAATGGGTGATTTACTGGCAAAAAAATTATGATAGCTGGGTTGCACACATATGAAACCGCACATATTCTTAAATTTAAGTAACATTTTAGAAAGAGAAGATTTGGTTCTGACCCCACTAGTTGGAACTGGATCTAGCCGTAAGAATATTTGGCATTATCCTTCAATTTGCTGATCTTTAACTTTTTCCTTAATGACCTGGGCACAAAAATGCAGGAGGGTTCTGACAAAATTTGCTGATATCACAAAGTGGAAACATTTTCTATCTAGAAGAGACAGGATTATTGTGGAGGAAGAGCTGTGTGACCCAGAGGAGCGATAGAAGTGGAATTAAATGCAATTGTAAAAAGTGTAAGGCCATGTCCTTAAGGACTAATAGCAAGGCTGTTTACTATAACATATCAGTTTGGAGGCAGGAGAGAAATCTTGGATATATCAGCCACATGCAGTGTAATTACAAACTATAAAGATCATGAAATTGTGCATAAAATAAATGCCACTTCAAGAGGTGTTTGGAGTGATTTTTTTTATATCAGAGACATGGAAGCATTGGAGGTATTATAAAACATACAATGAAAGCTCAGTTAAGATTAAGTGTAGTTGCTTATGGATGATGACGGCAAGTTCAAATTGAAACAGATGTAGAGCATGTGTATCAGGCTGGTCCTATCAGAGAAAAAGAGAGACAGTTTAATTTCTTTAGCCTAGGTAAATGAAAGTAGAAGTGTGATAAAAGTACACACATATGCTGATAAGAAGCGAAGGAGCATAAAAGACTGTGAGGAAGAACCATTTAAAACAAAAGACAATGATGGAATAATAGCTAATTGCTTACTGGCAAGGAACACATTCTGTGTAGAAATTACATGATGATTACTGATCGACTCATGACAGTACAGAAGCTCCAAGGCAGTTGTTCACTGAGAAATAAATGGAGCACAAACACCTCTCCTCTCCTCTCCTCTCCTCTCCTCTCCTCTCCTCTCCTCTCCTCTCCTCCTCTCCTCTCCTCTCCTCCTCCTCTCCTCTCCTCTCCTCTCCTCTCCTCTCCTCTCCTCTCCTCCTCCTCTCCTCTCCTCCTCTCCTCTCCTCTCCCTCTCCTCTCCTCCTCTCCTCTCCTCTCCTCTCCTCTCCTCCTCCTCTCCTCTCCTCTCCTCTCCTCTCCTCTCCTCTCCTCTCCTCTCCTCTCCTCTCCTCTCCTCTCCTCTCCTCTCCTCTCCTCTCCTCTCCTCTCCTCCTCTTCTTTTGGGCTGCACCTAAGACAACTAAAAGGACCCTTACCCAAGACAAGAAAAATTGTAAAACTGATGGGCAGAGCTAAATATCTGTATTTTCTGTAAGTAGAAAACCACAGAAAATGTTTTTCTACTCACAGAAAAAAACCATGAAAAAAAACCCCATTTGCTCATCCCATAGGTGCAGCTTTTCTGCAGTCTGCAATGTGTACCACCATCACATTATGGAGTCCAAAGTTCAGTGTATTGTCCAGAATGAAAGTAGCAGTGAATGGTGGATATAGATCAAAATAATTCATTTATCATCAGAGACATCAGAGAAAAATAACCATTGCCATAAATGTCAAATCTACATAGAAAAACAAGGGCAAACCAACCTTTTTAAAGTGGGTAGAATTCAGTGTCCAGAGCTGTATATGATAAAAAGGCGCAGTCATTCTGCATAGAAAGCAAATTTTCTCTTGTACCATCTTAAGCCATCTGTGATCAAAACTTTTCGCTTCTTACACTCTCCCCCTGTTCCTACCTTGTTACTAGACTGTTTCTTTAGGCTCTGAACTAAGGTGAAACAGCATTTGTTTTCTTTATACTTCAATAATTTTGCTTTCTTTGTTCATGTCCTTGTGGCAGGAGAGTACTTCTACTATATTTTCTATGTCTCAGATTGTGAAGCTTTCTTTCTTATGTTATCAAGGTTCCTTTATAATATGCACTCTTCCTTGATAATTTACACTTTTTTGATAAAAAAACTATTAAGAAAAAATGATTTGAAGTACCTACTCAAGTTTTTAAATTGTGATATGTAGTTAGAAAAACAATAGCAAACAAACAAACAAAAAGGGAAAGGGATAAAGCAGAAGTTCAGCAGGTGCAAAAACTCAGGTTGTGACCCAAAATTTTTAATTTGTACTGACTTTCACTTGTATTTACTTACATGGGACAGAGACATCCCTTGTTAGGCTCATCTTGACTCATCAGTTGCATTTTCACATACGTTTTTGAGCAGCCTTGAAAGAAGCTTCAGTGATGCTGAAGTGAAGGATCTCAGCTGGTGAGTGTACACTCAGCCTACTTAAGTAATTTAGAATTAAATCAATTATTCTGGTAAATATTTTCAGCATTTTTTGTCTTCAGAAGGAATGGAGGATGTGTGTATGAAGCAAATTCCCCCAAAATACCATGTCCAGGCACAGGAAGGATAAGAAAGTGCCTGGGAACATCTAACACATATTTACAAAAGGAAAATCTTGTCTGAAAGCCTGAGATCTGTGATGGTCTTCATGACCAGATGAATGACTCTGCAGATGAAAGCAGTGGATTATATTTCCCTTCAGTCCAAGTAGGTTTTCAAATCAGTCTCACAATGTTGTAGTAAAAGAAGCATATCTGAAGTACTGTGCCAGTTTAGGGCTTTACAGAACAAGAAATGATTTCACATAGTGAAATGAGCTTAGCAGAAATCCCCAAGATGGTCTTGGAGTAGAGCATAAAAGAAGACCAGAAAATGCTATGACATCTGAGCTTGTGGATTTGTTCAGCATGACAGATTAAAGGTAATCTCATTCATTTTAGAATGAAGACAAAACCAGTGGAGATGGACAGTGAAATAATGAGGGAAAAAAAAATTCAGAACAAGAAAATATACCTAATTGTGAGGGTTAATTTTTGGGTTTTGTTTGGGCTTTTTTCACAGGAGTGGTCAGCCAGTGAAACAAATCCCCAAAACACTTATGAGATTTCCTTCCTTAGTAAAAAGATTTCAAAACTTATTTGAATATTACATGAGTGATCTGTGCCAGGTGGACCCACTTTGAGCGAGAGTTTGCACAGGGTGACCTACAGAGTTCTCTTCCATATGAAATTATTTAATGATTCTCTGATTTCCATACATCTTTGAGCAGACAATATTTAATTGCACCTTGAAAAATTTGTGTCAACCATAGCAACTGCCTCTTCTTTCTGAAACAGTGTCTACACTTACTTTTCCCTATCTTTTTCTCAAATATATAAATACCTATCCTCTTATCAATATTCTTTTCACCACATACAAAAAAACTTTACCACAGGCTATTGTAATTTTCCAAACCATTTAATAGCACTCATTTTATTTCTACAGGTAAAAAAAAAAATGGCGTGATAACATGTCCTGAATTGCTAGTGATAGTAACTGTTCAAGCACAAGTGTTTTTCACCAGCTGTTGCTTTTAGCATCAGCAATTTTGTTATCCCAAAACCATGTTTATTTATGCATTTAAGAAAATTAGAGAAAAACAGCCATAAGGGAAAAGTAAATGGGTTTCCCGAAAAAAAAAAAAAAAAAAAAAAAAAAAAAAAAAAAAAAAAAAAAAAAAAACACCAAAACAAACCCCAACCACCAATGAATTTGTTGTTGTCTGTCACTGTCATACCTGGATGTCACAAGTTTGCTGATGGCACCAAGCTGTGTGGTGAGGTCCCATGCTGGAGGGAAGGTCACATCCAGAGGGACCTGGACAGGCTGGAAAAGTGGGACCATGTGAACATCATGAAATTCAACAAGGCCAAGTGCCAGGGGAAATCCAACATAGAAATACAGGCAAAACAGAGAATAGTTTGAGAGCTGCCCTGGGGAAAAGGATTTGGGGGTGTTGGTTGATGAGAAGCTACACATAATCCAACCACATGCACTGGCAACCCTGAAAACCCCAATTGTGTCCTCGCCTGCATCAAAAAAGGTGTGAGGTAAAGTTTACTCTTGAGAAACTAGATCTTTCTTCCCCCCACCCTTAATACTATTCATGTTTTAATGTATTATTTGAATATTCAACTTAATATACTACTTTACTGATATTATTTATGCATTAATCCTATCTTCTTGGTTATCTGTTTCCTGCCTTTCACTTTCAGCCTTTTTTCTTTTCATTTTCACTCCTTTCTCTATGGAGGGTTGCAGAAGAAGGGTTCACTTTGCTGGCTACAACCCACCTTTTTTCCCTTTACAAAATATTCTGGAAAACCTTGAGTAAAGGGCATCCTGGCATGCAGCATCTACACATTCTGAAATGTTTTTCTTCACATTCTGAAAGGTGTTTTCACATTTTCACTGCCATTTCCAGAGCCTGTCCATACTGAAGTCTTAGAATGAATCAGTTTCATAAAGCATGGGAAATAAATAAATGTCAGAAACCACTTCCAATCTGCAGAGGAGCTAATGCTGAATGCCTCCCAACACTGAAGGGACTCTTTATAATGGTGTTTTGTCAGAATCCACAATGAAGTTTTGCTGTAAGGCCAATCTTTTCTGCCAGGTCTAATGGAAAGGTTCAACCTGATCCAGCAGGATTTGTGGTCTGTGTGCTTTTGTGTGTGTAGATGCATATTCGTACGTGCTGCTGGATAAACTGAGCCACAGCTTTATCAGTGCTGGGCTGAAAAGTCTATTACTCTGAAAAAGAATTATCAGTTGTAATGGTTTGGGTTCACAGGGTATATTAACGTAGTAGCTTTTATACATCAAGAGTATCCTCATAATTGGAAAGATACATCATGGATAGAAGAGGTTTAACAGATGCTTCTAGCAAGGAATTTATTCCATTTTGTTTGTTAAGATTCTGTTTTGTCATTCAACCCTCAAGCTAGCATAATAAATATGTAATTTGTCTTCCTCCCTACCACCATCCTTCCACCTTCACTCTTCTGCTTGTCTCTCTCTTTTTTTTTTTTTTTTTTTTTTTTAAGGCAATATAGGAAGAATTATTGGTTTGGATTCAGAAAAAAAATAGGGAAAAAACTCCACTCATTAACCCTCAAGCATTACCATTGCTTAAGTCTCTATTAGTAAAGAATTCAGCACCTGTTGGGGATGTAAGCAAAAAAGTTTGGTGCTTTATCGCACAAAGTTAAGATTCTGCCAGCTGTTAGCTGCCACTTTGGTTACTTTAGAGTGCTCAGTCTTATGATAAATCAAAACCCATGAGCAGGAGTCATGGAAGGGTTATCCAAAGAAAGTGCCCCCTGAACAGGGAGCTTGCCAACATGACAAGTTAACCTCAGATACATGAACAAGTTACCACGGAAACCATCCAAGTCCATGATTTTAAACTGCCACAAAAACGAGGTAATTTGGGCAAGGTGAGCAGGAAGAGAGCTTGTTATGTCTAATTAGCAAAATGTGTTCTTACAGCTCTTCCTACCCACTGGCCATTTAGGATTTTTAATTTTTCTCCCTCTGCACATTCATTTCTCAGTGTTACTCCCTTCATATGCAGTTCTCCAGACTCAAGCTTTTGTTATGCATTGTCCATGTGGCAGGTCACATCACACAATGGAACTCAATCTCCTTATTCAGCTGTCATTCCTGGTTTGACATTCCTGTGTCATGGGTCTTGCTTCAAATGTTCCTCTGACCACAAAAAGCCACTCTGCTCTTCCATGAAGCTCTCCATTCATCACACTAGAAAGGAGCTGAAAAAGAAAGGCTCCATAAAGCTCCCATAATTTTTTCAAACAATTCATTTTCTACAAAAGTGTAAAATTTTCCCTGAATTAATACTGACATGGGGAAAATCAATGACATTTGTTTAATAAAGATACTCTGCAATATTTCCTGTAATGAGATTGTTTGACAGACCTTCCTAATAAACTTCAAAATTACTAAACCCTCAAAATTAATTACATGTTCCTGGACAAATAACCACAGTGATTCACGGCTTCCATTTTCTTACAGCTCAACTCCTTCTCATTGCATCCAGTAACTTTTAAAAGAAACTCAAGTAAATCCTCATCTTATTGCAACAATTAAGTTTATTCTTTTAAAAGCATCTCAAGTAAAATGTGTAGAAGTGAAACATTATTCTGTAGACTATGCATAAGACACTTTGATACCTCCTATGTTTCAGCATGTGCTTGCTTTAGTAAATGATTTCTTAAAAAAGAAAAAAATTAATTTCGGTCCAAATCTTTATAAATCTATTACAAATTTTTCCACTGCCTCCTTTTTGTCAAACATTTACTTCAGCAGCCTGGACAGAATCCCTGAATCTCAGCAGACCACAACTGCCTGGAAAGGAATGGAGGAAGGAAAGTTCCTTGCAATTTTCTTTTCACTGCCAGAAACCTAAGATGGTGTTCCCTGCCTGCCTGCAGTCTGGATCTGGGAGTATGTTTAGATGTGAAAGCTATTCCAGAATATATGTGTGCGGAACTCAAAAGTGATGGGAAGAAATGTGCGCTGTTAGGACAAACAACATTCTTTACTGCATACTTTTGGTGACCTTTTTATTCCAGTGTTAGAAACCCATATTCTGCTCAGGCAAAAGGGAATTTTCAGAACTTAATTCTGGTAGTCTGTCCACGTGTCTAAAGAGTGAGACATTTAACTAAACATAAGGTTTGGCTACTTTGGCTCAAAAGATTATTCCACTTCTGTGAATTACTAATACTTTGGTTGTGGGGGTTTTTTGTGTTTTGCTGTTGTTGTTGTTGTTTTGGGGGCCTTTTTTTTTCTCCTTAATTTACAGCTCTTGTTTGTGGCCATATGTATCAACATGCACAAATAAATATACACCTTTTTCTGCCTCTTCCTTGATTTGCATTTAGGTCTCCAGATTTCTTTCTGGTTCCCTTAAAATTTCTTGAACCCCATTTTTCAGTCTTCAGCAGATAGCTGAGGAAAATACAACACTGAAAGCAGGCTCCTGATATTCCCTTCTTACTGACTCCTTTATTGTCTTATCTTTTCATGTCAGCTGAGTGTTTTCTGGACAAAATATTGCTATTTAGACAAAGTAATGTAGTATCAGGGAGATTCGCAAAGGTTACCAGGAACTAAGTTTATTTACTCAATCTCCAGCATACATACCTGTGCCCTGATGAAGAACTGAAGTCAAATGGAAATTTAAATATCTAGCACATAACTGAAAATACTTTACACGAGTTTATAGATAGATAAAAGATATGGAGGCTGTCTTTACTGGGCTGATACTCAACTTGTGCTCACAAAACTGGAGAAACCACTAAGAGTGTTAAAATAAGAACTGAATGCCACTAATTTTCTATTTGCTTTAAAGGCAGTCTTAAGTGTATATTTGCAGCTCCTTTTGCATGTAATTTTTTAAAACAACCACCTGCTGTTAGCAGACAATAATTGATTTATTTGTTGTGGCTTAAAAAATTGAAAAAAATTCCTTTCTTGTGAAAATAGCACTGCAATTCCTAGATTTTTTCCCCTTACAAGAACCAGCAATTGTCCATGTGAAACTGATGTAGAAATGGCTTCTTTTTGAACCATCTTATGGCCAGCTATGTCTTCAGCAGAGTGTTGCAATCAAAGAACCTTTAAAGATAATGGACAATTTAGAAAATTGTCAGATCTCTGAGAAATGCATTGAGCAATTGACCTGAACTTGTTCATCTTGAAGACAGATGCTAAGGATTTAACACTTCCACATTCTCTTCAAATTAGACCCAGAGCTATCGCTGACTGATGCAGGATCATGTGGCTTCGAGTATCCAATTCAGTCAGATCCTGTGGCCATCTCTTTAGAAACACTTCCTGATGTAAAGACGTTTTGACCCACTCATCAGTCATGGTTTTGACAAGGAAATGTCAAAAGAGTACAGTCTTTAGTAGAGAAGAACAGCTTCAAAGCCTAACCTGCAGACAGCACCTTAATTCTGTAGTGATTCTTGCATGAAATGAGATGTTGATTCAGTTATTTAGCATTGTATCTGTGGAATAATGAAATAACATAGCCACAAGTTGGAAACAATAAAAAACCCCATGCTTTGCTAGCTTTGTAGCTAAGCAACTGCATGGAGGATGTTTATCTTTATTTCAAACATTTGTCCAAAACAGGAATTAAATTACCTGGAGGAACAGCTCCTATGTCACTAGAATATTCTGGATCCAAAAGGTGGAAAAATAATAAAATTCCATGAGTAAGAGAAGACTAGACATATATTAGCAATCTTCATCACAAAAGATGCCAAAAATCTGCAGAAATTATTCAAGTGTAAATTGAATCTAGAATTTTTTACATTTGAAAATGCATGAGAGATATATTTAAATAAAATAGCTAGTGTAAGCTTAGAGTTTTCTTGCAAGAGTGTAGAAATTACTATAGCAGAGAAAGTGTCAGTTTAATCTAACAGGGGTCAATAATAAATTGCATAAGAACAAGTGTTCAGGGTTGCTTCATCAGATTTCTTTCAAAACCCCCAACCATTTGCAGTTCCCTTGGATCAAATAAAAACATGTTTCTTCCATGCCCAGAACAGACTTTAAGTAGTGCTTCATGTCACAACTTTGTGACTAACCAGGTGAGAAGTACATTATTCAGAACAGATCAATCTCTCTGTTTTTTTTCTAAGAATTTATTTTTTGTCAAGACTATTAAATGGCTTTCCTTTAGAATCCCACGCTCTCCACCCTCCATCTGTTAAAAATAATGTACAAAGATCATTGAAAAGAGCTGGACTATTCTATTATTTTCTGCATTGCTAAAGCTGTGTTTTCCTTCCTGACCATTTCTTCCTTCCTAAAGCAAAGTCAAAGTTACAAGCGTAAGGGAAGGAATATCTGAGCCTCTGTAATTTGACTTTCTTCGGAGGCTGGAGCAGCTGAAGATGAGATGTGCATTGATGGGCCATGTGCTATTTCCATGGCATCCAGGCTTTTCAAGGCCCAAGTTCACACAAAAAATCTTCTCCTCAGCCCAGTCTGTTAATTCTGCCTACACTCACGGCCATTTAAGCTGGACCCTGTTCTGTTCACCAAAAATGATTCAGTGCGAAACCAGAAAAAAAAAAATCGCAGTCACAAGGACAAAATGAGAACATGGAAAATTTTTATAAGACCTGTCCATCTAGAGATGGAAAGGAAGGAACACAAATAATTGCAACACCTTCATGATAAGAATTAATTCTGTGGTCTCATAGTCTAGAATGCCAGCAAAGACAAACTAGCAGAATTGCCTGCCATGAAGTGAGAGTGAGGTTTCTCCAGCTAACTACTTCTGAAGATTTCCAAATGGATTTAAGAGTAATGGCATTGACGTGAAATTCTCCTTTCATGTTTCTGTACCACATTACTCATTAACTGTGCAAGCTCCTGAGAAGAGGATTGCTTACCCAGGAAGTGAGGGGGGAAAGTAAGGTGCACTTGTTTGGTTGAATGAAAATGCTGGTTTGTGACTGTGGAAGCCAGTTGTGAATTCCAGTGGCATCCTGGCCAAATCGTTAACTGCAATGTTTACATTTGGGAATGGGACCATACATGAATGTTGAAGTGTTTATGTTTTCAGAAGAAAAAAGTTCCAGCATTATACTTTTAAGCAGTAATTAATCTTAAAATTAAGTTAAAATTCTGCAAGGAAGCAGAATATTTGATGTTGAGGAAGATAGAAACAGGAGGTTTTAATGAGAAAGACTTCTGTCAACTTTTGATTTTGCTGTGCACTTGTTGAGACCTGAAACATAGTTATATTGAATGTCTGGCCACAAAAGGTCATGCTGGTTCCACACAGAGCCTAGTATTCAACATTATTTCCAGACTAAATTGATTTAGAATTGATTTTGGTTTTCCCCCTTCTTTCAGAAACATCATTGCACAGTGGCAAGAATATGATAGGAAGTTTATAAGTGCAAAGATCTGAAGAAGGAGAAGAAGAGTAAAATGCCTTGGAACACTTTTTAATTTTCTTTTAAAAAGATATTCCATGACATTTATTATGTGAACAAATAACAACAGCGCTGCTTGCCTTAAGAAGATGGAAAGATTGATTTTTCTTCATTTTTTTATATTTCTGCTCATGTTTTTAACCCCAACCACTGCTGTAATAGCCAAGTGTTTGAGCTTTGACCTGAACAATGGCATTTCACACTTGGAAAGATCCCCATATCAGCCTGTAGGAAGTCTTTGCCATCATGCCTCTTAATACAACACATGTCTAAGAAAAAAAATTAATAACTGTCAAAACTGACATAGGATCTGCTCTTTGTTTAGTGGCTTGTGCTGCATGTTTCTCGAAACACGATTCAAATTCACACAGGGAGTGCCTTTGTCTATAAGAAAGGCAGGTGGCAATAATATAGGAGCAGCCATCTCAGCCCTTACTTGACACAGTCCTACTCATTGAAGTGAAGAGCTTTTCTATGTTCCAGGCAACAAGCAGTATTGTGGGAGAAAAAGGCCTCAAGTTGAGTAGGGAAGGCTTGGACTGGATATTAGTAAAAAATGTCTTCACTGAAAGGGTGGTCAGCCACTAGAACAGATCTCCCAAGACAGTGGTGGAGTCACTGTTCCTGTAAATGTTCAAAAGACATGTAGATGTGGCACTTCGGACCATGGTTTAGTGATAGGTTTGGCACTGTTGCATTAATGAGTGAATTTGATGATACTAGAGGTCTTTTCCAACCTAAAGGATTCTGTGATTATATGATTAATGAGAAAATTCACAGTTGTTCCGTGGTAGTGTCTGAAACATAAACTTGGTTGTCAGTGATAAGATTAAAAAAAAATCACTGCTCATGTCCCTCAACACATTGTTTTCCATTTTGTGGTCCAGAATGGCACTCTTTTCTAGATCCATGAGATTAATTTTCTCTTTTTCTTTTGGCAAAGTTACTTATTAGACTCTGATAAAAAGGAGAATGTTTTGATCTCCACTGTTTGAAACTCCACAGGGTTTACACCTGTACCAAAAGCTTATTATATTTGTCCTGATATGCCAGCGGAACAGGCTATGATGAGGAGAGACCCAAACTTGTTTGTGGACTCATCCCGGTTGCCTGCCTATCTCCAAACTGATATCCAGATTTTAATAAACAATTTGGCACCTGATTCTGCTTTTCTGGAATAGGACTTATTGAGAAAAAAAAAATTGACCAGATATGAAGGGGATGTTGATCTTTCTGAACCATTTACTCAGAATTTTGCTACTCCTACTCATGACGTTTCCTATTCTTTTTATTATTTATTCTTTACTGGTGCAAGCAGGGCTGCTCTATATGCCGCTTCTCTCCCTATTCAGTATATTTTCATTACAACTCTCATAAATTATTGTACATCAAAAATGTAAGTCATGATCAAAACTAACAGAAATCCCTCCTATTTCCCTCAGTGAGATATAGATGTGCAGTCTGTTGAGCAACATATGTGTCCTGTGTCCTTCTGTCTCTGATCTAGATCATGTGTCTTCAAAGCAAAAAAATACTCACAGAACAAGGTTTTTGTATATATAATTATCCAGAATTATATAACTGAATTTTATGGTGACTACCAAGGTAAAAGCCTATAACAAAAATTTAGGCAAATCCTTGCAACCCCTAGCACTCCACCTGCAGTCCTCAATTTCTCCATGGCAATCTGGAGGTCTCAGTTATGAGGGGAATACTGCAAAAGTCATCTGAAATAGACCATGCTGTAGCAGGGATGAGATGCACAAGTGGAAATTGCTTCCTGGCCTGAAGACTCCCACTAAATCACCCAGACTCAAGCTGTTGACTTTGATTGTAAAATCTCCATCAGTGAAATCTACTTTGGCATCCTTCTGATGCTGCCATGACCAATGGAGGTAGCACAAAGCTGAACACAAAATAACCTGATTCTCACGCAGGTTTTTCAGCTAATGACAATCCAAGGGCAGAGGCAGACTATTGATCTGTTTAGTTTCTTTGTATTTTCCATCTCAGACATAGGTATTCAGCTATTTTTTATGTCTGCCCATGGGGGCCAGTGATTGCCAGTGCCTCCCCACCCACCACCCTGACCAGGTGGTTTTGTGTAGGAGCTGACCTTAGTGGGGAACTGGCTGTCATAAAGATGGCAGCTCATCCATCACAGCTTTTGTAGGCTGTCACATTGCATTTAATCTCACTTGTAATTTTCCATGGGAGGTTTGCAAAAGCCATAAACAGAATCCTAATGCTACATAATGAGGTTTGCAACCAGTGAATGCTTCCCCTCAGTAGGAAGCTGAGCTGTCTTCTAGCTGCCCTCAGCTGTGCAGAGATGGAAAATCCTCAATTCAGCCTACAATACCATGTGTTGTTCCCGGTGTTGGAACAGGTACATCTTTTCTAGACAAAATTCAGTTATATGTTGTCATAGGTATTATCTCTTCTCTCTCAACTCATGTCCTCTCCAAAATGGGCCCTCAGAATCCTGCACTTTACAAAAGAAGACTTTTCCAGCTGCTGACACATCATTTCCATGAGGCTTCATTCCAATTTTATGGATTTGGGAGATTTTGCTCATTGGTTTTACTGCAAGCTTCAAATCCTTCTGTAAACCCTGATCAAAACCCCACCCAGACAATCACAGCTTTTAAAAGTTTAAACCAAACTCAGGAAACTTCTATCAGCTCTGAAATTTTCGGGTTTTGATATGTTCACTACACCTATCTTCCTTCTCTCTTGAAGTTTACCAACACAGAAATGAGTTAATTGGAATCAATATGACCAGAATTATACTCTTGGAAACTATGCCAGATTCAATCAAGAAGGGTTACTCGAAGGACGAGATATAAAGCTCTGCTTCTCAGATATATTCAATAGAATGACCTCCCTCCCTGACCTGTCTGTCCATGTCATGCTGACAGATCATATCTTCCACTGATACAAACCCAAGGAAGCTGCAATTTGTCAACAAGTCCCTGGGCTGTGCATTCTGGAATGGATTTCTACAATATAGTTTCTCTTCTGGCAATAACATGAGAACAGGCTAAATCCCTGGATTTATGTGGGCCTCAGTCACTTCATAAAGCTTTATCCCTTGTTTCTCATTCCATAAGTGTTTAGCCTCTTGACCAAATGATGAACTGAGAGAAAAAGGTGTATTTTTTCTCTAGACACCACTTTATATTTACAGATCCTTCAGAAAACAGATTAGTTAAATTACTATAGCTATATTCATTGGTGCTGGAAGCAGTAGTGATAATTATTATGATGTTTTATTTTAAAAAATTATGTTTTCAGCCTTGAAGCTGAAAAACATCAGCTAATCATCCTGAAATTGTTTCTGCCAGGTGTCTCCTCATGCTGAATTAGCTCTTAAAATTTTGCCAAAGCAGTTAATCAGTTCCTGAGGGCAAGATTTAGGAAAAATACTAGGCTTTGAAATGAACTATTCCCATTCATAACTTTCATGCTGTCTCTGTAATTTGGCAGGAAACTGGAGTCCAAAATCTAACTTTTTTTTTTGTTTTTTAAGGAAAGCCAACCAAATCTGACCAAGTTTCTAACCTCCAGCCACAAAGATATTGGGAGGAAGTTTTTCTGCATGATTTAATTCTCATGAGTATTCTCAATTTCTCACAGCTCTTAGCATTCTTGTTTCATTACAGAGCATAGCATGTCTTCCCTGCAGTTATTCTTCCTTGTAGGAGGGAGAAAACATATATTTAGTCCTAGAGAAGAAAGAAAGAAAGAAAGAAAGAAAGAAAGAAAGAAAGAAAGAAAGAAAGAAAGAAAGAAAGAAAGAAAGAAAGAAAGAAAGAAAGAAAGAAAGAAAGAAAGAAAGAAAGAAAGAAAGAAAGAGAAAGAAAGAGCAGAACAAAGGGAGAGTGAAGTGGGGTAAAGACTAGAAATTCATACAGAAAAAGAATGGGATTTTTTTTATTTGAGTATTATTGTGCTGACACCTTAATTTTATTTATGACCTTGCCATTATTTAACATAAGGGAAATTCAGTTCATGTGGATTTTTCTTCCTTTTAGGTAATGAATGTATGAAATCTTCATTGAAACTGCATCTCTGGGCAGTCATTTGCTTAGAACTGCAGCATCTCTAACAAGATAAAATAAAATCCTCCTTCAGCTCAAAAAAGTCATGGCAAGGAAAGAAAAACATCATTATAAAGTCCAAAATAAACCAAAATAGTCTTCTATCCAGACAATCAATTTCTCAATGGTGCCCAATAGACATATTGAATCATGCATTTTGCTTACACAGCTGCTCAGAGAAAAACAAGGACCATATTGCTACCCATCTCTTTTTGCAAAAGATTGGCAATTATAGCACTTGGAAAGTTGTAACCATCTTTCATTGTGTCAGTAAGTATTATTCATGCTGGCATACAACCTCCCTGCTTACCCTTACAATATTCTTAATTAAATTAAGATTGTACCTGGAGCATAGAGGCCTGATCCTTGCAAATGCTACCAAGTTTATGACTCAATGCAAAAGTAATGGTGAGGAATTCTGAGGTCTGTGTTATGCAGTTAGGTGCTCAGTGCAGATTTGCCTCCAGGCTGGAATGAGCCCATTTTCTGTTTCATTCCAAGTCCTGTTTCTCACCATATCCAGCCTTACAAATAGGTGGAATAAATGCCATGAGGTGCTGTCATAATTTAATCATAAAGGGCATTTCCTTCATGGTTGATGTGAGATAGTGTGCTTGTATCTTGAGTCACAGGGCTTTATTTCCCTAATAAAGATAAATGACATTTTGGGTTCATGAAGCTAAAAATCAGAAAAAAAAATGAAACAACAAATCCAACGAAAACAAAACACCAAGATGAGTCTTGTGGTAGACAGCAGCAACTGAGACTTACCATAGCCTATTATGTAGCCTTTCACAAGGTAATCTCAAAGTACTGTTTTGCTTTTTCATAAAGATGTTTGGAAAGTGACTTGAATAAATCATGATATGTAAATGTAAATAAAAACAAAGTTTGGGATTTCTGACCTAAAATTTGAATATAGACCATACATGCAATTCATACAATTTAATTTATTCAGATTTATGTCCAAATACTGAAAATGAACGACAGTCTATTGGCTGGGAAGTTGGGTTAACATTTAGAAGGTCATAGGATTTGCTTTGTGTTTTGCTGTAGACTGCCTATATGGTACTTGATGAGCTCTCAAAGTGTAAAAAGTACTTTAAGTTGCAGGCTGTGGCACCCCTTACGACAAACATTTAAGCTCTATTTGATGCACGCATTAATCAGCATGCTGAGCACCCTTCCATTTAGCAGGCTAGAAGGTCAAATGCCAAGAGATAGTCAATATGGAAATTTCAGAGAAATAATCCTCACTTCAGAAGTCAGTGAAAAGAACTGTCTTGTTTCCCTCTAGGCTCGTACGGTTACTCAAAATACAGACACATTTCCCATATGTTTTACAAGAGTACACAAGGCTTCTTAGGGAAGATAAGCTGAAAAACAAATAGATCTTCATATAGCTCAGGTATGAGCTCAGTGATAGGATGACAGGCCTGCAAAGACCAAAACACTCCAAGGCATACTCAGAAATTAATGTGACTGAAAAATATTAGGGTATGAAAGCTGGTGTGCTTAAAGAGTCAAGTTGCCTCCAGGATTAGATTAATGCTCAACAAGAATTTTCCAGGGCCTTAATTCTGTGTAAGTCTTTCTAGTCAACCCTTCCAGCCTACAGAATAAAAGTACTAGCACTGTCAAACCAAGGGATTACTGTACTAAAGAAAGGAAATACATGGAAAAATTGATGCATCAGAATTAGAGACATATTATTTATACCTGTGCAGATTAATATTGTCAGTCTGCTCTGTTATAATATCTTATGAATTCAGTCCGATCCTTTCACCCTTGAATCGTATCTGTTGGATGCTGTCAGATTATTTTCCTGGTCAGTGATTTGCAGGATCTAAGAAGTCAGACTATATATATTGTAATGTTCTCATATTGATGAACATTTTGTGCATTCCGCAATATTTATGGAATTTTCTTTTGTTTTGTAGGTATCAACTGAAGAAGGAATGAGCTTAGCCAGAGAATATTCCTGCTCCTTTTTTGAGACTTCAGCTGCGCTCCGCTTCTACATTGATGATGTTTTTCATGGACTAGTGAGGGAAATTCGAAGGAAAGAGTCCTCTCTATCCATGATAGAGAAGAAGATGAAGAGGAAGGATAGTTTGTGGCGGAAACTGAAGGGATCCCTGAAGAAAAAAAAGGAAAGTACAACCTGATGACAATTCTCCATGAGCCACTCATCAGCTCATCTGTTAAAAAAGGCAGCATTGACACAGCATCTTCCAGGCCAGGTCCTGGAGTTCCTTTCCTTCAGCTCTCATGCAGAAGTTGCTCCTTGAGAGCCCAATTCATGGTTTTCCTGTGAATCTTCTGTTCTATATTGTCATTTAGCATACCCTCTCATACCTTTTCTGCAACTCTGAGTGCAGAAAATACTGTGTTTTTTTAACATGTGCTCCATGGCTGGTCTTCAAATGCTATGAGTTATGACAGCATTCAAGGCAGAACCAGCTTCCACCAGCTCAAGGAAAATGGATACACTTACTGCCTCCTCTTCTGCATGCACAGGTCATTTCATCATCCCAGGAATGAATGAAATTAATCTCAATGGACATTTTGACTGTTTAAGGACTTGGGATATGACCCTCAGCTTTGCATTCACACATAGGTTTAGGGTTAGCCTGGGCTGCAGGCCCGTGTCTGAGTGTGAGTGTGTCTGTGAGCCAGGACCAAAGGGAGCACTGGCCATTCACAATTCTGACCCCATGGTGCCCCATCCCCATTGTGTCCTGTCCACTTAGCAGGCAGGTTTTGCAAGCAGAGTACAAGTCATGCACCAGCCCTGCAGAGGCTGCAGGGGTACTTTCTGTCTCCACTAGTCTGTACTTGCCAGCACTGGCTGACTGAGGTGCCATGTCCTACAGGCATGCTATGCATTAAAATCATACGAGAGTTTGTGTTGGAAAGTAACTTTTAAAGGTCACTTGCTCCAAACCCCTGAAATGCACAGGGACACCTTCAACTTTATCAGGGTTCTCAGAGCCCTGTTCACCCTGATCTTGGATGTTTCCAGGGATGAGGCATCCACCACCAATCTAGGCGTCCTGTGCCAGTGTTTCACCAACAGCCACACTCCCCTGTCCCACCAAGGAGCTCACAAATGCTCTGTCTGTCCGATGAGTCCCACAGCCTGCCCTGGAGCAGCGCAGCTCTGTCCCAGCATGTAATAGCATCTGTGACTTAGCATCCAGCCCTTGAATTAATAGAGAATTGCATCAGCTCAATCACCATTGCTCACAGTCCTTGACCATCCAACTGAGCCACTTGATTAAGCAGTTGAATAAGTCTTTTTAAACATTCCTTTTTAAAGCTGGCATGAAGTAGAGTATATGCTCCTAAACATCTTTTCCCCCTGAAGTTCTTTTAATGTTGTTGTATTTTTAAATTTTACAGATAGAATATGCATAAGCTTTGTCAAAAATACAGATTGTGGTTTCCATGGAGTCATACTAGTAGTCAGTGTCATTTGTGTCTGTCCTGGAGTGATAATTGATACAACAAAAAATATGTATCTTTGTTATTAAGTGTTCATTTTTCACTTTTATTCTGTCAGTATTTTGCAGAGTTTCAACCAATTATATTTTGCATAGTCTGGGTGGGAGTAGATTTGTTTTCCTCTGTACAACTTGGAAAGGTTATGGTATTGTGAATAATTTTAGTTCACTAGTCAGATGTTCTGTTCTCCATTCTCCCTTCCTTTCAAAGGAATCCAGGCATATTTTGTGACTTCTCAAAAATCCTTCATCAAAAGTAATGCTTTGCTCTACATTTTTAGAAACTATGTGGCTATATTTCTATTTCAGAAAGATTATTTTGGAGGAATACATGTACCCATTCAAGATGGATTTTCTGTGTCCTGCCTCCGAAAGCTCAAGTCTGAATTTATACCATTGTAATTATTATTATTTTATCTGTATTGCCACAGAGATTTTAGGTCAAGAGTCCTTAGAGATAAAAAGATGCACTTGTCCAAGAAGTTTATGAGCTAGTGGAGACAACGAGAGCCTGCACTGAGCAGATGGCAGCTATGAGACAGTAAATAACAAGGGGCAACATCTGTGTCTGTTTCAATCCTGCACACTGCATAGAGGGGAACAAAGCAGTCATTCCCTGTGTAAGAGAGCATAGCAATTACCACCTGGAGAAACCTTGAGGGATGGTCTTTATTTTTTTCAGGCAGATGTGTGAGTTTGGGGTCAATTGAAAATCATTTAGTGTTGGTTATGTCATTTCACATCCCCCTACTTAGGGAAATATAATATCAACATGGACTTGGCTCTGTATTTTTAGGGGTACCTTGGTTCAAGTCAATGTGCAAGACAAAGAAAGAAGACAGCATAGATACAGTCTACTATTGAGTCTTAAATGGATTAACTTGATTAAATATAACAATTCACTGGCACTAAGGTCATCTGGCATAGAGAAAAATCTTTCCATATTGTTAAACTCTCTCAGCCTTCACAGCAGTGTTACCATGCATAAGCTGCTCTTGGAAGTGATTCCTGGACTGTGCCAGGTTCTGCACCATGCTGAACAATGGGTCAAAAAAGTGCTGGTCTTCTGAAACCAAGATAGGCATCATTTTGACATTTTGGCAATATGGATGTGTTCAGGTATCTCCTGGGATATGTTCAAATTAGTGGAACAGACACAGGTTGCATCATCATATCTTCAGATGCAGCAAGCCCATGAGAACTCCAGGTTCTGAGTGTCTTCACAGTCAGCCCCGAAATGCTGATTTTGAAAGGTATTTGGTACCAGGTTAGTCTCTTCAGAAAGAATGAGATCTCATACCCTCCAAGGATATTCTGCTACATCTTCTACATCTTGAGCAATTTCAGGCACTGAAAATGTCTTAGGCAGAAAAGTCTGAATTTATCTCACCTCACTTTGATCATGTAGAGTTTGAGGATGACATCCAGTCATTCAGATCCTCTCTTTGGTTAATACAGAGAGAGATGTTGGTGTTTTTCTATGTATGGCATGGATAGTTAGCATACAATGAATCCCCCCCTGAGCTGGCTGTCTCTTTCCAGTGACTATATTTCACTCCATAAAAATCAGCCCAGTCTTCCAGCTATCATTTTTTGTCTAAATTCAGGTGGGATAGACTCTATGTGTGAAGATTTTTCCACTCAATATCAACAGCAGAGAATAGTACTGCAAGTGCTAGGCATTGAGCCTTGTCTCTAAAACACTTTGCTATACTTTACTTCTAAATTGGGAAAGTAATTCTGATTTACCATGACCCAATTCCTCAATAATCTATAATGCTTAACCTCAGTTAATTGAGCAGAGATGATGGAGGTTAGAGTCAGTGAGGATAACATAAGTCATAACTGCATAAGAGGCTGGGTGCAGCTCCTCTATCTAATTAATAATTTTGATTCCACTACAGAAGTTTGTATTTAGCTTTCGAACCTAGATGAGAGAATTAATAAAACAGTATCTCTGTGTCTGAAGACTTTTCTGTATCTGACTATTCTCTCATCTACTTGTGTCTAGAAGATTTGAAGAAGGAAACTTTATTTTGCTGTGTTGCATACAGTCCCATGAAGGTGGCAGCTATAATTTATGCCACGCTCAGACTGTGTTGCAATTGGACAATAATTCAGGTTCCTACAGAAATATAATTAAAGCCAGCTAATAAATAAAATAAAGTAATAACAATTTGCAAAAGTATCCTTAGTGTCTCTCACAAATACATAACATACAGCAGTTAATTACCCTTCTTAACAGCTGTGGCAGATCACATGCTGCCTCTAATTGAGAAGTGATCTGGGGAAGAGTGTAAATCCAGGTGGAATATTGCAGAACTTAAATTTTCCTTCATACATGGCTTTTGCACACCAGCCTTAGAACTTAGGACTTGCAGAATCCTCCTATGTTCCCTGGGACTGGCAGCTCATAACTGTGCTAGAAACCTGATGTCTTTATAAATGATTGAAAATAATTCCTTTATATGCCTCAAAAATATCTGTTTTGAGACTGAGATGTAAGAAAGCATAGCTACAATGAAAACATCTAATTATCTTTGTTTTGTCCACTAGATATTATATATATTCATATATATAATATATATATATATTCACATATATATATATATGAATAGATAGGCTATATACACACACTATAATATATATAGTTTCTGGATGTCTCTTACTTGTAAGCTTAGATATTTGAGCCATCTCTCTATCCTAACAGATAGGGAAAAACAAAATCAAAACCAACAAAACAAAACCCAAAAAAACTATGCAAAAAGCAAAAGATGGGGCTTAGCAGAGTTTAGTGTCTCATAGTGAAGATTTAGACTCCACAACTGCGTCAAACTCTTCTCCCAAGCTGAACATTTCTCTTGGTCGCCCAGATGTGATACTCGTGACAAACAGAATAGCTGCAAGTGGGTCTTCTTGTAGAAACAGTAAACAAAGGTACCTACTGCAGCCACCTCAGAAAGTGACACTGAAACAATAATGGAAGTTAAACTGAAAACTGTCCATGTATCTCTTATAAATCACAAAAAGTTTACGGTTAGCTCCTAAGGCTAATTCTATGCACTAGTGTTGGCCTGAATTTGTACTAGTAATCTAAAGAGGGATGTCTAATGTAGACAATTATGGTAATATAATTCAATTAAGTATACTTACAGCAGTTAGCCATATTTAGACATTACCTTTAGGGACTCTTATTTATGCCAGTGTGCATCACACACTGCTCATTGCTTATGGCTCTGAAAAAATCCCTAAAAATCAGCAGAAGAATGGCAAAATCACAGAATGTGACTTTAAAGCAACATGAAAATCAATGTTCTCAAAACTTTAAATGGCAGTTGAATGGAATAGTGTCTTAGACCAGATCAACCTCCCTCTTTGTACTATTTCTAGCTTGGTCTGTCCCTTCAAGCACGTGGAGTTAGGATGTCCGTGTGGCAAAATGATTTGTAATGGGGATGGCATTGTCTCACAGATGCTGTGAAAGTCACCCCAAGAGGCATTGCCCTGCACCTCTAGGCTGATTTATCACTCCCTGATGCTCTTCGTTCTAAACCTCCTCAATTTGAGCTCTTCAATTTTGTTACATCGCGCTGAATTATGGGGTTGTTTTGTGATGAGGACAAATGTCCACTCAAGAGGACCAAACTCATTTCATGATCTGAACTCTTTCCCCAAGAGGCAATAAAGACAAGAACATTCAAAGCCATTGCATCACCTGCTGTATATCTTCTGTCAATAGATAATTAATGTGACAATTAGATTTTCCCATTCTTGCACTTTGTCATGCATCATTTTTTACAGCATTTTTGGACTTAAAACTATTTCAAGAACTGCATGACCAAGCTAGAAAGCCATCATTTTTCATGGTGCTCTTGGAACAGAATTCCAGTAAAAGAGTAATGTTATGAGGGTAAAGAAAAGTAGGTCTTACAATAATATTATATTGCCTTAGTTGTATTTAAAAAGCCCGATTTCATTTTACCTTATAGATTAGGCATAATCAGTTGAAGAGAAAGGCAGTGTATTACACATCTGTGAGATTCACTGGAGAAAAATCTTATATATTTATGTTCTTTCTTCATTCTGCAAACAAGATAGTTTGAAATTATTCTTCCTGGAAAGAGGAAATCACGATAGAACTAGTAGATTACAGAACTGTACTGCAAACCATGATTGTGACTTAATTTAGCCCATTCAAAAAATTTCTTTGCAGTTCCTTCCATTTGTCTGTCTTCAGTCCCAAAACACCAAGGGTAACATATCCATCCTGAGCTCCATCCAGGTAAACTCACTCTTTTTCATTTTACAATGGCATGTAAGTGACAGGACAAGGGGAAATGGCTTTAAATTGAAGAGAGTAAGTTTTTAATAGATTTAGATACAGGGAGAAATTATTTTTCTTACTGTGAGGGTTGTGAGGTTCTGGAATTAGTTCTCAGGAGAAGCTGTGGCTGCCCCATCCCTGAAAATGTCCAAGGCCAGGTTAGATGGGGCTTGGAGTAACATAGTCAAGGAGAAGGTGTTGTCTCTGCTCATTTGGAAGAGATGCAATTGGGCAATTGGAATGAGATGAGTTTTAAGGCCCCTTCTAACCCACACCATTTTATAATCCCATGATTTAATTTAATTTGTTATCTTGCATCAGCCCCAGCTATTTAAAATCCAGCCTCAAATCCTTTTGACAAACCAATGACAGAGTCTTCTGCCTTTTTTATAAACCTCTCATTAATGTTCACAATGTTTTCCCTTATAAAGTTTTGCAAAATCACTCATCTTTCTGAATAAAAACTGAATTTGCCTCCATTGTTAGACACTGCTGACTAATCACAGATGCCTCTTTATGTAGGACATTGACTAAATAAGCTTGAACACATAAAGCATTTAGACAGCATAAGTGGGCAGCTCCTCTGAAGACAGTGGAAAACCTTATGGTTGATTCACATCCATCTCCGGAACAAAATTGCACATTACAGCATGATAATGAATATACTTCTGAATACACACACAGAGGAAGATGAGGTTTGTGTCACTGAAAACTTACAAAATCCATAAACCAAAGCAAGACAATCTAAGGAAGACAGAATAAACAAACTATTAGTAATGACAAAGATAAGCAGAAGGAGTAGAGAAGAATACAGTATAAGTGAATGTATGAAAATCATAAAATCATAGAATGGTTTGGGTCTGAAAGGACTATTAAAGGTTCAGCCTACCTTGTTCAGCCCTCCCTCCTGTAAAAAGGGACTGCTTCAACTAGATTTCTTTTCTCAAGTCCTGTCCAACCTAACCTTGAATTTTTCCTAGAATGCGGCATCTACCACCTTGGTAAGCAACATGTGCCTCAACTGAATTTGGAAAGCCTTGCAGCATTCTCCACTCTAGAGGAGTTTTAAAACCTTTTAGAAGGGGACAAGAGCAGATAAAATGACAAAAAGATATAAAGAAAGGTCCAGATATTTGGTTCAAGTGCACCCACCATAAGAGTTTGGTGGAGCTTATTGAGATGACTGATACTAATTGAAACAGAAATTGATGATGGTTTTGTTCATCTTTCATGTGGATCATGAAATTTGGTTGGCTTAGAAAATGAAAAGGAGAGATCAGAGAATTTACTACTGCTGTGAGTATGCAAGATGGTTTAGGAACATTTTAATGTAAATCAAATAAAAAGAACACAGCACAGAATGGAAAATTGAATGAGAGGAAACAATACCAAAATCAGTAAAGTGAATGGGAAGTTTATATTTCCTCTCTGCAGCACACATCAGGTTTCTAGTAAGAATCTGCTTGAAGCTGACTATGGAATAAATTGGTCCCTCACTGAAACTTCTTTAGACTTAAAGGAACAAATCTCTCTATGGTCTTGGCTGTCTCCCTGTGCTGTGTGTACTTCAGGAACTAAAAGCAACTCTTTTCAACAGAACAGTTGGGGAAAAAGTAGGATGCTCAGCTTTTTACTTCTGTAAGGATAGTAGCAAAACTCTCATTTGTATGCCTCATAACTAATATAAAAGATGGCATGATAGCTCCCTGCTGAAGATTTCAAATGATACTTCAAATATATAGTTTCATCTGGTAGAGCAGCTGCCAGTTTGCAACCAGTGCATGCAGATCTTTCACTGCTGGCTTTTTCCCTCCCACTGTGCACAGACCAGGTGTTAGTGAAAAATGTAGGAACCTGTTCCTGCTCTCCTGTTTAGTTAATAGGGTGTTCACTGAATACTCCTAAGTCTTTATCAAGCAAAACTGGATGAAATCCAAGTTATCAGAGAATACAGCAGGGATGTCTTTAAGGAGGCAGATGTTCAAAGGAGTACTTTGAAGAGTTTTTGACCTGTGAGGAGTTGATTACCATGATGTGGTTGAAAGATGAGAAGAAAAATAGATGAAACCACAAAGCCTAAGAGAATATGCTATACCTGCCAACAACAAAAAAAAAACTTCAGAAAGACTTAAGTTATAAAAGCTGTAAAATACTGCTGTGATAAAAGTTCTGAGCCAGGATAGACCTTCAGGGATTGCAGAGAAATTTGGGAACACTCAGTACCATTTCTGTTCTTTCACTGACAGAGATTTTCAATCCACTTGTCACTGAGTGATAAAAATCCTTACAGGGAATCACAGTGATTCTAACAGATGGGACAGGAAAAGCAACATTGTGTCACAAAATGATCTTCGCTTTTAATGGATAAGGAGGTCTGGCTAGTTTGAAGATTGCCCACCATGAGTTAGATTTTGCAAATTAAGAGCAAGTTTGAAGACAACTGTTAGAAGCCCTCAGTTCACCTTGGACTGAAGTGATAAATCAGTGTCAATTATTTCACAGATATACAAGTGACTGTGCTGTTTGCCAGCCTGATACCAAAGCAGCCTGTCCTCCTTGGCCAACATCTTCCAGACACTGCAAAGAACCTGCAGCCCCATGTACTTGCCTTTTGCCAAATGGTTCACCAGCAGTGAGTGAGCGCTGAACCTCAGGCTGTTCCTTACAAACCTGCTGTTGGCCACCTGTGGGTCTCATCCAGTCAGAGCCTGGAGGAGGAATTTCATCCATCACAACCCTCTGGACTGCAGTAGGTCCTTTCGCCTGAGGTGAGTGTGAACAGGAGCAGGAGAACCATCACCACTGCAAAGGAGTCTGAAGTCCAACCATCCTTGAGCTGTGCTGATCAAACAGGGAGCAACTGATCTTCTTGACATATTTTCTTTACTCCTTCAGAAAGTGTCAGAATGATAGACTTAAATAAATTTTGCCACTTTTGTTTCCATTTTAGAACTGTATGTGTTCTTTTATCTTACAGAGCAGGGCAGGCACTATGTGGTATCTTTCTTTGCTGGAAAATATGCACCCTATATACCCCAAATATTCCCAGAGACACACACATACAATACAAGCTCCTATTGCAACCCCAGAATTTAGTCTTTGCCCATCTATCTTGCAGCCTACATCTGAAGTAAAATAGAAAACTTGGGATGATTTTTTTTGTTGTTTTTTACATCTTTTTACTACCAGACGGAAAAAGAAGGATCATATGCTCCATAATTTTACTGATAACACCCACACCATCTATGCCCCATTTGGTGTCTTTCAGTCATTACTTTCCTAAACATAGAAACCATAACAGTCTTCTTTTCACTCCAAAGAAATCCAGAAAGGTCCCTTAAACTAAATGCAAAACTTTAATGTGGCTATATTTGCCTAAAATAAGTACTAAATTTGTTCGAGTGCATCAAATCTGGGTTGTAATAATTCATGGTGAAGATGAGCAAGCTATTGGCACTTGGTGGAGTACTTGCATGTGACTTATCTTAGGTATTTTTAATTTCTCTAAAAAATTTTATGCCAGTGAGAGACTGGAGTCTGCTGGGATGACTTTGGGTATGTACATTAATCAGCACTAGCAGAAAAAAGTAAATAGATGTTCAATATTTGGCTAACTTCCAAATGTTGAGGCACATTTGTAGGCAAGGCTTGCAGGGGAACTCGTAAAGGTCTTTATATTTAGGTCACCTATATTTAGAGAAGATAAAGCACTATGTCTTGTCCTACTAAGAACTGTCCCAGATTAATAGATCATTTCTCTACCCAGCTTTCATATTTCTGCAGAGGACTGCTGTGCTGCTGCCTACAAAACAATGTCTGGATTTGAAATAAGTTTGAGTATGATTTAACCAAAAATAAATCACATTTATCTTTAGAAAATGACAAGTTGAAAAGAATAGTGTCTACTTTTCTTTGATCAATTCATAATATCTTTTTTCTTTCAGTTTCTTGCATTCATTTCTTGGGTTCAAGCACTTGTAGTGGCTTGAGTAATACCAGTATCATTTACCATTGGTTTCCCTCTTAAAGGCTGAGACTTTCTTTAGATCCTTGTTTTGGTATATTTCCCAACCCCTTACCTTAAATAAAGGTTTACAATACAGCAGAATGTATATTTCATACTGCATACAGCTAAATGACCCTTTACTGCTGAAGCCAAAGGAGAATTCCCAGAAAGCAGATTAAAAGACATTCAGGTATGTTGTCTATCCTCTTTCAAACACTTTTCAGTAAAAACCACCTGAGTCAGATGTTACATCTGAGAAATCAGTGATTCTCAATTGAGATTTTTTTCATGAAATTGTTCTGGAACTTGGTTTTGTACCTGTAAATTTTGGCATCCAAGCAAATTTTTGTATCCAGTTAAGTTGCACGAGACCTTCCTGAGAAACCTGGAGAAACACAAATGATCTTCCACTTTTTACCAATTGCAGAATAGACACAAATGTCATAAAAGTTCACAAATTTCTCTGCAGAAAACAGCATTTGTGCTGCTAAAGTTTGATTTCCATAGCTAAATGTGGGCTTTTCTTGCTTCTTGAGGGACACGAGGCATTTGCCTTTCTATAAAAGAAGCTGGAAGCTCTGCACAACAACCTGGGGCACCTCAATAGGATTCTTGGGTGGGTAGGTATGTGTGAGAACAAGGGAGCTGAACAAAACTCCAACATATGAAGGTGGTTCATTGTGTCCTGTTTACACAGGATGATCCCTGATCCATGCCAATGCCCAAACAGTGCCAAACCCGGCTGAGAAGGTGTTACCTTCAAAACTCTGACCACAAAATCCTGAAGTGGTTTGGGTTGGAAGGGACATTAACAATTGCCTCATTCTAAGCCCCCTGCTATGGGCAAGGATACCTTCCACTAGGCCAGATTGCTCAGAGCCACATCCAACCTGGCCTGGAATGCTTCCAGGGATGGGGCAGCCACAGCTTCTCTGGTAAGTATGCCAGGGCCTCACCATCCTCACAAACAAGGCCATATATACATCAACTCTGTGCCATGGGGCCATATACTCTAACACTCTAAAATAATCAGTATCAAATCCTCCAAACGGTTGTTTTTCCTACTGCAAAGGGGACAAGTTATCTCACATTTCTCACAGCAGCTCATTGAATAAATTTGAGTGCTTGTGTGACACATGTGCAGGACCAGTGCAGCCACAAAATCATTACTGACATATTTCCAGGTGACTATACTAGGCCAAAGATGTTTATGTGTCTTTCATTGCCTTGTAAATACAAAATAAGTTTGAGAGAATTGTGGCAGCTTCTCCGAGATGAGACAGACGTTCAGCTTCTATGGGCCATCATGAAGAAATATGAATAGCCTTTGAGTTTGCAGTTTGAAAATGAATACTACAGAGAAGTAGTACCAGAAGAAGCACTGCGTTGAGCAAGCTCATTTAAAAAAAAAAAACCAAATAGCTTCCTCCAATGGAGAAAAATGTTTAAAGCAGCTACTCATTTACTTGAATAAATCTTAAGGTCATGTTCCACACTGACTTTGGATCACTCTGTACGCTTTTCTCCAGTTATGTTTATTTTACCTTAGTTCTAAATGCCTCATCTGAACATTGAAATTAAAAATGTAGCATTACTTGTGTGGGTTATATAATCCAAGCTTTAGGGGCATTTCAGAAATTCTCTCCAAATTCTATTTTCTAGGGCTTTTTCAAAGTCAATTATAAAATTATCAAGAAATTCATTCTAATAACCATTTTTTATAGAATCATTGAATTACAGACTTTTTTGGGTTGAAGGAGTCTTAAAGACCATCAATTTTCAACCCCCTTCCATGAGCACGGACATCTTCCACAAGACCATGTTGCCAGTGGTGAGTATCCTTTTCTCAGAGGTCAAGCCAGGAGTCTAATAAGGTTACTGTCCAGTAAAATAAAAAGGTTCTCTGCTATTTACACTCAAAGTACCTCCAAATCCTTCAAACACGTAAAAAATATAAATATACAACAGTGTGAAAAAAAGAAGATTTTTTTTTTCTTGACAAAATAGGAATGAAGCTAGAAAATTCAGGTGTAATTAGTTCTTAATTTTGGAACCTCTTCAATAGGAAACCCTTCATGAAAAATGAGCGAGGATAGTAAAATTAATTTTACTATTGCTTTCTTAAATGTTTTCTGTGAAAATACCCTCTCTGTTCAGTGAGAATTTTCCCTTGTTTTAATGTGGACTGCATTAATTCTGCATTTGGACATCTATGATTTCAAGAACGTAATTTTTGCAGATCACATATAAAAATTGCAAAAGTGAAGTTATATACGTATGAAATCAGTATATTAATTAGAAATTTGTTACTTTTTTACTGAAAATATTAAAGCTGGAGCTTTTTGTGGTTTTTTTTTTTAATTATAAGGAATGCTTTGCATGTTTTTCTCATATCCAGTTCAAGTTTTATTTAGTAAATGTTGAAGAATATTAGTTTTAGTGTTCCATTGAAAGCAGGGGCCTAGAACACTCCCAGGGATAGGGCAGCCACAGCTTCTCTGGGTCACCTGTGCCAGGGCCTCACCACCCTGACAGGGAAGAGTTTCTTCTTAGTATCTAGTGTAAACCTACTTTACCTCAGCTTGCAGCTGTTCCAGTTTTACTCCCAGTCTGCTAAATCTGATGTCCAAAGTGGGTTTCTAAATTTTGAACAAAGCATAAAATGTGCTGGGAGATGATCAATGGGATTTAAAGGCCAGCCCTGCAAAATAATTGAGCTAATCAACAGAAAACAGTGTTCAAGAAGAGTGTATAAGTTCCTGCTCATTTTGTAATTTAGTGGGTTGTTTAAAACTCTGAGTTAAACACCTATATTAGGCTTGTGCCTTCTGCTGTATTTAATCACCTAAAAGTGTTTATTCTTTCTTAAAATGGGCTGAGAAGAGCAAACTGGGGTAGCAAATGATCACTCTTGATTCAGGGGCTAAAAGGCAGAG
Source organism: Sylvia atricapilla (assembly GCF_009819655.1). NCBI lineage: Eukaryota > Metazoa > Chordata > Aves > Passeriformes > Sylviidae > Sylvia > Sylvia atricapilla. The sequence continues at coordinate 62,787,727 of NC_089174.1, forward strand.
AATTCATCCAACCATGGGCCCAGATTCATGCCTCTGAGATGGCTCCAGACCTCTGCTGTACTCAAAGCCTGGGCATACACCAAGCTAAGACAACTATGGAAGTTATTAAAAAGTAACAAAGGAGTTTGGCAAGCATTTTGGTGCATGAATTTGTATTTCTAAATTCCATTGCAACAGAGGAATATTTGCTATGCTCCAGTTCACACACCTTGACTTGGAGCATGGTTGTTGCATTATGCAGTTTCTGTCAAAGTTTCAAAAGACATTACCTGGCTGAGCAGCTGCCTAAAGAGAAAACCATAAACAGTTAGATCTGAAAATGAAGATTAGAAGTATTTTTTAAGGATGTTGCTACCTGTTATAAAAACATGCTTCATTTTTATCAGGTCTCTGCTGTAATTAAGGGACTGACCAGTACTAGCAATTACATAAAACCACTATCTCACTGGAGCAGTAGAAATAATGTTGCCAAGGTGATTCTGGTTTTTGTGATATTCTAAACATATGGTGAGACAAAACCACTATAATACAAAGGCTTAAATCTTGCTGGGCACAAAGGCTTCAACTCTCAGCTGAGAATCTGGGACTTTCATTAGTATGATAATTCCAGGTAAGAGAGCCAAAAATAGTAGATTTTCCTATAGATTTAAAAATTAAAATTCTTGAACAACCTGGAATATCTTAGTACAGCCGCAGGTTTTTATGAAGATAGTGTTCATTAACATATTTGCATTCCTGTATGTTTCAGTTAAAAAAATATTAAAATTCCAAGTTAGTTTGGATTCAGATCAAATCATCCAGGCAAGCTTCCAGAGAGTGGGCTGTTTCTCAAATGACAGTCATTTCATTAGTATACTTCCTGCAGCTGCTAAACCAAGCACTTGGCAGTAGATGATGTTGTCTAAATATTTTGTGCTCCTATAACAAGGGTTTGATGAGTGATTTAACTTTGTTTTCACCAAACCAAATAGGTGATTTCCTCTTAATACCGGTATGAACAGAAATCAAGGCAGGTGCTTTACGCAACTGCAGTTTATAAAGCTTCCTTTGATGGGTGTATTTTGAGGTTGTTATTATTCATCCCCTCTTTTTGAATGGGAAGAGAACAGCCAAAAGTGGACACTGGACAGGTGTAACACAGCTTCAAAATGGTAGAAAATTGCTTAAAAGAATACTAGATTTTATTTCTGGATGGCAAAAAATGAAGACTATATTAAAGAAGTTGGGCATGGGGAAAATTAAGTGAGGGAGATTCACCAGGATGTTGGCAAATTTTAACATGGTTTTGCAGCGTGGGAAGCTTTGTGTCTGAAATGTCAGAAACATGTGCAAAGAGCTCTTTATAAAAGTCTATCCATTTCTTGTCTGTTTCAGCCTAAAATCTTTATGGCAACATTTTTTCTAAATTTGACAGTTGTGTCTTCAAGTCTTTTAAATCTTCCTTTTCAGAGTAAAACAAGTGAATTCTGTGTCAGAGTCTGTCCAAGGATGTGATATGCCTCACGACTGTCTCCAGTGATTGAGGACTGAGACCCCAGACTCTGAAAGGAGCCCCTGGCCTGGCTGAGGGGGAACATTTGCCAAGTTTTGGAGGACTGGTATGCATCTCCATGAGAACAGAGTGCAAGAGCAATGGAACTGGTCACAGTGGACTGAGCCAAGGCTACTTGCCCAAACCAGTCTGTCCATACCAGAGTAGGGACATTTAAGGTGTGCAGCTTGTTCCTGAGCACCCAACCTCAACACAGGTGACTCCTGCTTTGGCTCTGTGCCACTCACTTTGGTTGCTGCCTTGACCAACCTATAAAAACTCTGGAGACCCCCACTCACTTTTGTGTACACCCCACTGGAGAAGATCGTGTCTACAGGCATCTCAGCCTCGAGGACTTGTCCCTCCACATTGGTAGCTATAATCCCCTTCCCCTCTCTCTCTATCTTTTCTTACTGTTCTTTATTTCTCTCCCCACTATCACATTTTGGTGGCACTAAATAAAGGTGCATTTTTAATTGAGTAAACTGAGTTGTCCCCCGCTGTGTCTTTTGCGCTCTGAGACCCTTAAAATGAACCATCAGGTCTCCTGCATATGTTTGTGGACCCTGACACTCTGGAAAAAGAACATCAGTATTTCATTGTTACCAATGACATTAGTATCATTATTTCCTAAAATTCTTCATGAGTTTATAATTATTTCTTTTCCTGCCTCCAGTTCTACCTGATGACTAAGGAACTGTTTTATTATGGGATTCTGCATGATGGGTTCATTGTGCACCCAAATGTGTGTGTGCTTGTGCAGCTCTGCTATGGTGAATGCTTAAATGTGAGAACAGGAAAGAGCTTTGGGGGGAAAAGAGATGAGTCTCAGCATGCTTTTTGTCATTGTAAAAAATCTTTCACAAGTGATCTATGAATTTTATAAGATTTAGTTCTTGAATATCTACTGGTAAATCTGCCCTCATGCATTGTCAGAAACGAGAGCAGAAAGGCAAAATAATAATGATCTTAAGCCATAGATTCTCCACCACATGAAGTGCAATAAATCTTTTCTAAATAGTTTTATTATTTTTCTCCATGAAGAACTTCTGCACATTTTCTAATAAATTATTACAGAAAATTGGCATCCATTTTGAAATTCAGAGTGTCAGTACAATTTATAGAGGAAAACATCATAGTAATTAACAATAAATCGAAAAATGCAGAGAAAATTCAGCTTTCTCATCACCTTAGTCAAGCATACTATGGTTCTATAATCCAAAAACACTAATACATATTTTATTATCTTCAACGCTGATACAAATAATTATATGGAGCCAGATCTCTTAGGACTTCCAAATTTCAGCCTCATTTTTTTGAGTCCAAAATGTTCAATAGCCTTGATTAAATGCCAGCAAGGGATCTGAGTGTGAGACATCACATAATAAAGCTGAGTCAAATATTAGTTCTGTGCAATCCTGGCTCACTTTGTACCACCTTTGGGAATGTTTTAAACTATTGCTGCTCAGTGATTTCTACAGCATAGCTAAGCCCATTCTGTTAGCATATTTCCAAAACTGGATCCCTAGGATTGTGGTGAATGTGCAAAAAGTTCCTGATTTGCATCTTATTTTCAGGAGGGCAAATTCAGTTCCATTCATATAGAGTTTATATTCTGAGTATATCTGGTCACAATCCATTACAGTTGGTTTGTTTTTTGTTTTTTTTTTTCCCATCAGCAAACCCAGGCTTCAAAGGAGGAGAAGGAAATAAAACCTTCTTGCCCACGAAGGATTGTCATGGTGGTGGCAGGAATATCAAATCTTTCTTGTTTCCCTAACACTGGTTTGGGACTTTATTTCCCCCTATCATCCTATTTTATTCTTTTTCATTACACCTAACAAACCAATCATAACAAAGCATAATGCCATCAAGATAAGTAAATGTTGGATTGAGTTAAAAATATTTTAATATGCATTGTCTGTGTCTATAACAGAAACTGAGATGAGACAGGAAATATTCATGGGCACTGAAATGTGATTTTCTATGCTACTGATCTGACAAAATATTTACCAGCTTGCTTTATTCCAAACACCTTCCCTAAATAACTCTTTATACAACTAACATGCTGCCTCCCTGCCTTTAAAATTTGATCATTTTCCTGGCATAGGGATGGGATATTTGGTTGCTGTTACCTCCCTATCGTAGAATATTCTCATGTACACTCAATATATTGTATTCAATTGACCTGAAATTCTTTTATTCTGAACCCTTCTTGCCTTCATCTCTTCACATCCACTTACAAAGAAAAACAAAATGTCTGTCTCTGAAGAAGAATCAGAAGAAAGGAGACTTGCTGCCTTGATTTACCTTCTGGCATTGTTTGACATTGGTAATTAATCTCTTAATTTGCTCCAGGGCAAAAATGAATAAGTGAATTAAAAATTTCATTGTGTATAGATAATCTTTTTAGGTTGTTCCTTGTGATCAGTGCCTGGTGTCAATGAAAAGCAGAGCTTACAGTGTAGCTAAACCTCAGCCAGAATACTAGCAGGTTTTCTCTCTTCTCCCTGCCAACTTAATTTGATGAACTTTGTTAAGATTTCTCTATCTAAGGTACCCACTTATTAGTCAAATATGATTGCAGTTTGGTAAATTGATTTATAAGTTATTAAATCAGCAGGTAAATCAAAAGAGACATAGGCACGTGCACCCATGCAGAGCTGGGCCACACAAGAATTGTTTTAATTAGAAAATCTGGCCAATGACAAATCCTCTTACAGTTTTTATTATTTATCTACCTAAGTAATCTAGCTTATTCAGAGTCTTTTAGTCCAAGACAATAACACCAAAGATTTCATTAGGTGTTAAAAAAAAAAATTAGCATGTTACTGGTGAATTAAAATGTCATATTTTATTTTATGGTTCATACAGTAAAAAAATTTAAAATTAAAAAAAGAAAGAAGAAAGAAAATAATAAAAAAACCTTGTCCTGTCACATATTTTTCTTTGGAGGTTCACAAATGAAGCTCACAAACATATTCAACTTCTGGATAGAATCTCTGAAGCTTAGTGATTAATAAAATATATAAATAAATTCAGTATTCTGTCACACTGTTCACATCCTATCAAAGCTCTTTACAAGGATTTGTCTTGCTGTGGTATCATAGTGTTAACATGAGTAATTTCTGTTTTTTGGAACAACAACTGTTTTTCTCATGACCTCTTAACTGATGAAATCACAAGCAAAGATGCCAAAATCACATGATGACTAACATTTCAATTTGAATGTAAAATTTCAGAAGTTTCATGAGATAGACACAAAGAGCAGCAAAAATAAATTCATGAGAGTAATCTCCATCATCACACAGATTTGTATATAGTGAGGCTCTGGAAATTCAATGATTTGAATAAAGTATTTTATAAACATTAATTAATCACATCTCACTGGAACAACTCTCTGGAGTATGAATTATTAATCTTAGATTGACACATGGGTGAACACACACTTCATTTTGATTTCTCTCCTCTGTACCAAATTTTACTTGTGTTCCAGTATATTCTGAATTATCTGAAAGGCTTCAAACCATTACAAGAGTGCTCTCTCTCTTTTTCTTTTCTTGTTTTGTTTTGTTTTGTGGATGGGGTTGTTGTTGTTTGATTTTGTTTGGCTTGGGGTTTTTTTTTAGTGTGCTTTTTTTTTTTTAGGATTTTTTTTGTTGGATTTGGGGTTTTTTTCAGCACAGTCCCACCCATCCCTCTGCATTAGTTCTTTTTGCAACAAGCTCCTGAGCTTCTGCTGGTCCATACGAGAAAGACAATCCCTTTCCATCATGTCTGCAGTTCAGGAACTGGTTTTCTGTGTTTTGAGGTTTTGCATGCAAGGTCTTCTTTTTCAGGCATCAGGCATTTACTGATTGTCTATCAGGCATTATATGTCTCTGGCAGAATGTAACCAGAGCTGTGGTTGTCTCTCTCTGCCTGTTGACTAACTACATAAGACAGAAAATGCTCTGTTAAACTTTTAAATACTTGTAATTGCCTTTTTTTTTTTTTTCGTGTGTGTGTATTTGTATGTGTGTATGAAGTAAAACATATGGAAGAATAAAGAAAGAAAACAATAAAATTTCAAGAAATAGGTTAACATAATGCTTCTTCAGCTCCACTGGAAAAAAAAAATTCTGATAGTTTTTGAGGGGGAAAGTTAGTTAATCTTTTCATTACAAAAATAAATTTACTAAAAAGAATTTATCCCTAGTTGATTGGTCTGCTCGTTTATTTTAGTAACTTTTCCACATTCAGTCCTATGCATATGTGATATCACTGTCACAGTGAGCCTGGGACAAGATCTTTGATGTCACTGTGCTATGGTAATAGATAAAGTATTAAAACCAGCAAAACTTTGGAGGTTGCATCCAACAGAAATTTTAATTGAAGTGTCTGGCCCCTGAAATTGCCTGAATGAAAGCCAGGAAGATCGAGATGAAGTTGTGTTTGTGCTGAGTCAAGATCTCGGTCACATATGTCCTGTCAGGGGATTTGCACATAGAGTCTTGAAATACCTCATGACTTACATGCACCACTTTAAACCCCAGAAACAAATGTGTGCTCATTCTTGGGACTCTCAGTGAGTCCCACAGTTTGCAGCTGCAGGACATTTGCTTTCTGTCTCCTCTGTTTGTGCACCATGAACCCAAGATGTCCATGAAGCATAGGTCATTTGTTCTTCAAGTCTGATATTTCCCAGATGTGTCAGGCTAACTGTGAATCTGTAAAGCTCTTTTCCACACATATTGGGTGTATTGTGGTGGTGTATTTTGCTCATGTTTCTGTATGATTTGTTCTATAAGATTTTACATAATGGTTTGTTCTGTAACCCCCTATGTTTCCCCCTGTATGGTTTACCCCATGTTCGGTTTTATGTCAGTCATTGGTTATATAACCTTCTGGTCCTGTCTGTCACTCTGGGGCCTCTCCCTGTGTCCAGAAAGTTCCAGGAAAGGCATCGAGTGATTGGGCAGGATCCATACTTTCCCCTCCTATTGTGTTTTGTATGGTTGTTGCACCTGTCTATTATGTTAAGAGCCACATCCTTACTGTACCCCATTGGTCCCTGACTGAACCCTCCCCTGTGTCACACCCCCTGTTAAAAGTCACAGCGCAGAGGGGTTCTTGGTCTCTCTGAGGCTGGTGTCCCGAGGTGAGGACTCCACGTCCGGAGCCTCCAATAAACTCGGTTGGATACACCACTGGAGAGTCCCTCCTTTCATTTCCTTTGCCATAGCCAAGCTGCACTCCTGACAAGCAAAGAACCACTGTGTTACTGTGGTGCCAGGGCTGGCCGGACAGGCGACACAGGCACCCCTGCAGAGGCAGGTGCCCCCCGCAGGCTGGCGCCCCAACGTGGCGGCTGTCAGGGAGTGATTCTGACAGCGTGGCAGTGTAGTGGCTGACGCAGTTTGGCCCAGCAGCTGCGGGACCCTGTGGAGCGGCCCCAGGACGGGAAAGAGCCAGCAGCACACTACACACCACCAGTCGCAGCAGCCCTCTTTGGGTGCGCTCCTGGTGGAGGAGGAAGGGAGCTCCTTCTGCGTCCGGAGAAGTCTTCCTTGGCAGGGAAATCACAGGACTGCTCCTTTCTGTCAGCGTGCCGTAGGGTTTTGGTAAGTGTGTGTAGCCCCACCGGGGAATAGCACCCTTCTTGGGAAGCCTCAAGGCTTTTAGCCTTTGGAGGCAGACCGCACGGTCCCTGGGAGGAAAAAGGGGGGAGACCCTTTCCCTTTTTACCCTCTCTAAGCAGTTTCTTCCCTCCGGTCGCGATTTTCTTTTGCTTTAGTTTGTTTAATTTTTGATTTCTCAGTTTGGTTTGTTTTTTCGTTACAACCGACACCCCGAGGGCGTGGGCTTTAGGTGCCCAACTCAGTTTTAAGTATGTTGAGGGTTTTGCCTTTTAGTTTAAGATTTTTGTTGTAACAGTTTTCCTGTTGGAACGGCGGTCAACTTTAACATCGAGCCAAAATGGGTGCGAAGCTCTCGACCGCCCAGAAAGGGGTTTTGTACAAAGTTATGGGTATTTTGACAGTTGGCAATGTTAATTTTTCGAAAGGAGAACTGAAAAGGTTTCTCAGGCTGCTCTTCCTCCATTTCCCTCACACCTCCTCTGAACCAGTAAGCACCATTCCATTTTGGGATGGTGTGTGCTCTAAATTCATTGAATTGGCTCGGTCAGGGGACATAAAAGCAGCAAAATTTTCATTTTGGCCTCAGCAAATTAGGAGTGCTCTACAAGGAGCAAAAGGAGTGGAGAAAGGGCAAACCTGAAATTCTCCCAGGTTTAGTTCAAGTTCAAATCCCCTTTCTCTCTCTCCTAACCCTGAACCCCCTCGTTCCAAGGCAGGCATTCTCAAGGGAGCAGCGGGGAGCCGAGCCCCCGTCAGCCCTGGCTCCCCTAGAATGCCGAAGTCCCCTCACCCGGGCAGTCCTGGCCAGAATGCTCGGGGTTCCTGTGGTAGCCCTGGCCAGGCTACTCGGGATTTTTCCCTACCCCGATCCTACCCCATGAATAAGCCCCGAGTTCGTTTTAGTTTGGCTGGGGGTGAGTTGCCACAAAATGGCGCCCTCAGCCTTGGTCCTCAAAATGGCGGGGGCCGCATGGCATGGTCCTCCTCCCTGTCCTCTCTTCCCACCTTTTCTCCTTCTCCTTCCCATAACCCCTTTCATTTCCCGACCAACCCCTTCCTTTCTGGAGCCCCTCCTACCTCACAGAATTTGTCTCCACCCTTCCCCCAGGCTCCTCCTCCTCCTTGGCAGTCTCCTCCCTTGCGTCCGTCACATCGACCTGCCCCTTGTGTGATGTCATCAGGGTGCCAAACCACTCCCCCTGGGTGCCCAAGGCCACGCCCACCTTCCGGTTCCCACGCTCCCCCTTCCGGTTCCCACGCTCCCTCTTCCGGTTCCCAGGGTTGGAGCTCGGAAGAGGATGAGCTGGAGCTAGAAGATTCAGGCCATGACCTGATCCCATCTCTTGCTCCGGTTACATACCGGTGGTCAAGAGGTGGAAATACTACCACCCTGTCCTGGCAGCCCCTCTCGCCTAACGTAGTGAAGGATATATGTAAGGTCCTCAAGGAATATGGATGGGATAGTCCATATTTCAGGGGAGTGTTGAATGCTCAGCTGACCGGGACTGTAGTAGTCCCATATGATCTAAAATACCTTTTCCGATCCCTCCTGAATGCTACGGAGTATAGGGCTTGGGAGAGATCGTGGAAACGTATTTTAAAGGACACCCTCCTGAGTCTATTAGAGGATCCTGCTACGTCAATAGACGAGAAAGGGGTTGACCTCACCCTCGACCATCTGAGCGGTGAAGGCCAGTGGGCAGGGGCAAGGGTGCAGGCCTCAGATATCCCACTCCTCATCCTTGAAAAAATCACAGAGGCGGCAGAAAGGGCTTTTTTCAAAATGCAGCCCGCGGGTCCCCTCCCTCACCATTCAAAGATTTTCCAGCGCCCAGCAGAGCCATTTAGACAATTTGTGGAGCGTCTCACAAAGGCCATCGAAATCCAAGTCCGCAGAGAGGCAACTCATGAGGAGGTCTTGGAGCAATTGGCATTCGTGAACGCTAACAAGAAGTGTCGAGCAGTGATACTCACACTGCCACTGAACTCTCCTCCCACACTGGACGATATGCTGGAAGTCTGCGAGCAGAGAGTTCCACCAATAGGCCCTTCAGGAGAGCAAAGGAAAGGGAGACCCGCTGCCGCCGTAGACGCTGGCCCATCAAATGCTCCACCACCCCCACGCACTCCGGCCCAAAGGAAGTGCTCCTTCCGGGGAGCTGCTGACAGGCCTTGTGCACTGTGTGGGAAAGGAGGACACTGGTGCCAGAAATGTCCCTTAAAAAGGGAATTTGATAAGTTCAGAGACGGAAAGGGAAAAGGGAGGAATGGCGACAACCACCCGAGACATCAAAAAAACTAGGGGGCGAGCGCGGGACCACCCAGCGCGATGACCAAAATCGGGTGGCCCGAGCCAAGGAGGGGTGGGGGGAAAGGGTAAAAAATCCAGACATGACAATATACCAATTCTTTCCACAGATCCTCTCCAGGATCCACCTAACCGGACAAGACACCTAATATTACCATCTCCATCCGTCACCTTGACGACTGACTCCCAGTACGAGCCTTTCCGGTTGAGCCTTGTTGAGCCACTCCACCTGTGGGATTGGGATTGGCACACCGCTGTGGTGGCCAGAGAACGGCAAGGTATGTGGCATCGTATCGAGGGAACGTGTGTCGTCATTGGGGATTGTAAACATACACCTCAGGAGATAGAAGTTGCTCCAGGGTTGATAACATCCGACCCTGAGCGCTTCGTCTTATGGCTGCACTGTCTAAACCTACCAACCTTCCTCCCCAAGGGGCAAATCATCGCCCAGGTCATTCCAGCAGATGTGGATGCCACCCCGCAGGTGAACCCGGTAAGGGCGATTGGGGAGGATAAACCCAAAGAAACATGCAAGCTTACAGTGGGTGGGGAGACCACCACTGTAGAGGGTCTCCTAGACACTGGGGCGGATGTGACGATTATCCTGGAAAAACTGTGGCCATCACATTGGGCCTTGCAAAGAGTGGCTGGACACGTTAAAGGTGTAGGGGGCCTGCAATTGGCCAGACAATCAAAGAGCATGGTACAAATTGAGGGGCCGAAAGGACAATTGGCAACCCTTCGTCCTTTCGTTTTGGACTATGAGGCACCCCTGTGGGGGAGAGACCTGATGGCCCAGTGGGGGGTCACAATTGACATACCCGACCCTCCCAAGGATTTTTGGGCAGCAGTCACTGAGAAGCGCCCCACCCAGAAACTGAATTGGAAAACAAATGACCCAGTATGGGTGGAACAGTGGCCGCTATCAAATCAGAAATTGAAGGTGCTTAATGAGCTTGTGGAGGAGCAGCTCAAGAAGGGCAACATCGAGGAGACCACTTCCCCGTGGAACTCTCTGGTGTTCGTCGTTCAAAAATCAGATAAAACCAGATGGTGCCTCCTCCACGACCTCCAAAAAATTAATGAAGTCATTGAGGATAGGGGTTCTCTCCATCCAGGGATGCCCTCCCCAACCATGCTCCCCCCGAAATTGGAATTTGACTGTTATAGACATTAAGGATTGTTTCTTCCAAATTCCTTTACACCCTGACGATGCTCCATGCTTTGCCTTCTCGGTTCCTACCATTAACCGAGAGGCCCCTCGGAAGAGGTACCATTGGAAGGTTTTGCCTCAGGGCATGAAAAAAAGCCCAGTCATATGCCAGTGGTATGTCTCTTCCCTGCTGTCCCCAGTCCGTGCAGCCGCACACGAGACCATTATCCATCATTACATGGATGATGTGCTCGTGTGTGCCCCAACCGACGACCTGTTGACCCACGCACTTGACCTGACAGTGACTGCACTGGTTGCTGCAGGGTTCGAACTGCAGGAGTCCAAGATTCAGAAGATGCTGCCCTGGAAGTACTTGGGGCTGGAAATCAGTAAGCGGACCATTGTTCCGCAAAAATTGGCCATTAGAACCAAAATTACGACTCTTGTGGAAGTCCACCAGCTGTGTGGGGCTTTAAACTGGGTGAGGCCTTGGCTGGGTCTATCCACCGAAGACCTAGCCCCTCTTTTAAATTTATTGAAAGGGGGAGAAGGGCTGAGTTCCCCTAGGTCACTCACCCCAGAGGCAAGGAAAGCCCTGGAAAGGGTCCAGACAGCCATGTCCACAAGGCAGGCCAGCAGGTGTGACCCTGACCTGTCATTCAGATTCATCATATTAGGACAATTGCCACACCTCCACGGGGTGATATTTCAATGGGACGAGAAAGTTGCCACCATTCCTAAAAAGGACCGAGGCGGAGAAGATCCTCTTCTGATTATAGAGTGGGTCTTTCTCAGACACCAGAGGTCCAAAAGGATGACGCGGCCACAGGAGCTGATGGCGGATCTAATCCGGAAGGCCAGAGACCGGATTAGAGAACTGGCTGGCTGCGATTTTGAGTGTATTCATGTGCCAATTAGGTTAAGATCGGGCCAAATTACTAAAGCAATGTTGGAACATCTGCTTCAAGAGAATGAAGCGTTGCAGTTTGCACTGGACAAATTTCGGGCAAACTCGGGGCAAATTTCTGTCCATCGGCCTGCCCATAAAATTTTCAATCAGGATGCACAATTCAAATTGGCTTTAGAGAGTGTTCAGAGTAAAAGGCCTCTGGATGCCTTGACCATTTTTACAGATGCATCCGGAAGGTCCCACAAGTCAGTGATGACTTGGAAAGACCCTCAAACTCAGCAGTGGGAATCAGATGTTGCAGAAGTTGAGGGATCACCTCAAGTTGCTGAGTTGGCCGCAGTCGTCAGGGCTTTCGAGAGGTTCTCTGAACCATTCAATTTAGTAAGTGATTCGGCCTATGTAGCTGGAGTAGTGTCCAGAGCAGAGAGGTCCATTCTGCAGGAGGTGCCCAACATTGTGTTATTTGAGTTGCTCTCGAAATTGGTTAAGCTGGTCTCCCACCGAGAGCACCCATTTTACGTGATGCACATCAGGTCGCACACGGATCTGCCTGGGTTCATTGCGGAGGGAAACAGGAGGGCAGATGCTCTCGCTGCTCCTGCCGAAATGGCCCCACTGCCGAACATCTTTGAGCAAGCCAAGATCAGTCACCGGCTCTTCCACCAGAACGTTCCAGGCCTGGTTTGACGTTTCCGCCTCACCCGAGACCAGGCCAAGGCGATTGTGGCCGCCTGTCCCAATTGTCAGAAACATGCCCTCCCCACCATGAGTGCGGGAGTGAATCCCTGGTGACTCAACAGCTGTGAGGTGTGGCAGACAGATGTCACACACTTCCCCCAGTTTGGGAAATTGAAGTATGTGCACGTCTCGGTGGACACCTTCTCAGGCGCTGTCTATGCCTCTGCCCACACAGGGGAGAAGTCTGCAGATGCTATTAAGCATCTAATTCAGGCTTTCTCCTGCCTGGGCATCCCAAAGTCCCTCAAAACCGACAATGGCCCTGCGTACAAATCTAGGGAATTCTGCAGTTTCCTGCAGCAGTGGGGTGTGGAACATAAGACCGGCATCCCCCACTCCCCGACAGGCCAAGTGATCGTGGAAAGGACTCATTTAAATCTAAATAGAGTCCTATGTCAACAGCAGCAGGTTCTTAAAATCAAACCTCCCTCGGTGCGACTTGCCTGGGCCTTGTTCACCCTAAATTTTCTGAACTGTTCGTTCGAGTCCCTGAACCCGCCTATCATCAAGCACTTTGGGGTGAGCGGACAACTGGCTCTCCGGGAAAGGCCGAAGGTCCTCATCAAGGAACCGGAGACCTTGGGAATGGAGGGACCGCATGATTTGGTTACCTGGGGGCACGGGTACGCCTGCGTCTCCACGCCCGCCAGCTTGCAGTGGGTCCCCGCTAAGTGGGTGAGGCCCTACGTCCCCAAGGCCTCTGAAAAACAGGTGTCCCAGGTGTCGGTGGCCTCCTGGAGAAGGAAGAAAAAGGAGATCTGTGTGGAGTAAGGGTTCCTTTCCCGTTTGACCCCAGGTGTGGCTCTTCCCTTTAATTGTGTTTAATCTTAAATTCTCCATAGGTTGGCGATAACGAGACCAGTCCAGGTGAGGACCCCCAGAGCAGCCTACCTCCTGCGAGCTGCAATCGTCGCCAGTCTCCTGCGGCTGACCCAACCATGGATTGTTCCTCAGACGAAAGCAAATGTGTGGAAGACCCTCACGAAAGCAGTAGGACAGGACCACATCTGCTTGTCCTTGGCTGTTGCCCAAGACCCCATGTCGTCCTGCCTCGTGGGGATCCCTTTCCAGGAGGGAGAGCTTCCCCCAGCTCTCTTCCAATGGAAAAGCAAGTACAACAGTAAGGCCCCCGGTCATGTTGCCCGTGCTTCTGTTGCTTTGTCCTCCTCGGTTTATGCCTCTCATCACTGTTCCCAACAATAACCCGCTGAAATTGGTCGCCGTCCAAATTTCATTGAAACCGGCCTTGACCGGAAAATTACCCTCCCAGTGACCAACCCCCTGGTCCTTTGGTGTGATTAGGTTTCAGGCCTAAACCCGGCCCCTGAGGGGCTACAGGAGCTGGACCTCTTGGGCTCTGCCAAAGCTTTCTTTTGTGTTCAATTTGTATCTACCCCGCCCAAAGGCCAGGAAAAGTCTTTCACCCATGTATTTCAGTTTAAGAGTGTGTACACCGCCGGAATGTGGTGCGATCAAATTGCCCACGTAAAGATGGCGTCCACTCCTAACGATAAACCCCTCTCCCTACCCAAAGGTGCCTTCCTTATTTGTGGACACTGGGCGTGGCCAGGCATCCCCCCTCGCCTGATCGGTGGTCCTTGTACAATTGGCAAGCTGGGGCTGTTTACCCCCAGTAAAACTCAAATTATGGATTGGATTTACAAAAATTCCTCAAGGCCTGCAACAGTCCAAAAAAGAGATCTGGCAAATCTTGACCCGGACTGTGATTCGGACATAATCCACTGGTCCAGGGCCAAATCTACAGCAGTGACAGTTTTCCTGCCCTGGGTCTCTGTGGCCAAAACCATGGGAGAACTCGGCTGATTGGAGTGTTGGGTGGCTAAACAAGCCAATTTAACCTCCACTGCTCTATCGGATCTCCTATCTGACGAGGAAATAACGCGGCAGGCGACTCTACAAAACAGAGCGGCCATAGACTACTTGCTACTCCTCCACCAACACTCCTGTCAGGAGTTCGAGGGTCTCTGCTGTTTTAACCTGTCATCCAAAGCTGAGAACATCCATGATTCCATCTCGAAAATCAAGAACATGGTCAGCTCCATAAAAAAGGAGACAGGAGACTGGTTCGACCAGATTCTTGGGAACTGGGGTCTTTCCAGCTGGACTGGCTCAATTATAAAGACTGGACGTCTGATTTTGTTTATAATAATTATCATTTCAATTGCATTTGGACTAATTAAAAGACTTATTTATAGACTGCTTTCCGTTTCCACCACACCCCCTGACGTTAACCATGCTGCAGTCCCCTCGGCACCAGAAGAAGCAGAGGAGGAAGCGTCGGGAGAACTGGAGGACGAAGAAAACCACGTCCCAGAGGAAGAAGGGCAGTGGCCAGTCCCCTTTGAGAGCTGGCCCACTAACCAGCAATGGTTTGGGAACTTGTACCCTAACTCAGAGTACTTGGCCCCTCAACTGCAATTCTCCTCATTTTAATAATAAAATAAGGGGGAGATGTGGTGGTGTATTTTGCTCATGTTTCTGTATGATTTGTTCGATAAGATTTTACATAATGGTTTGTTCTGTAACCCCCTATGTTTCCCCCTGTATGGTTTACCCCATGTTTGGTTTTATGTCAATCATTGGTTATATAACCTTCTGGTCCTGTCTGTCACTCTGGGGCCTCTCCCTGTGTCCAGAAAGTTCCAGGGAAGGCGTCAAGTGATTGGGCAGGATCCAGACTTTCCCCTCCTATTCTTGGTCTCTCTGAGGCTGGTGTCCCGAGGTGAGGACTCCACGTCCGGAGCCTCCAATAAACTCGGTTGGATACACCACTGGAGAGTCCCTCCTTTCATTTCCTTTGCCACAGCCACGCTGCACTCCTGACAAGCAAAGAACCACTGTGTTGCTGTGGTGTCAGGGCTGGCCGGACAGGCGACACAGGCACCGCCACAGTGTATGTCTCAGATTCCTACATATCTGGCAGCTGTATTGAATATTTTTTCCTTCACAGAGAAAAAGCAACCAGCCAAATAATAAAATCTCTATTTATGTCCAGTCAGTTTTTTCAGGTAGCGAAAAAGAAAAGCCCAATTATAAAAACATGCTGCTGGAAAATTCCCATCTTTGCTGACTTTGTGTTCTCATCTTCCAGAGAGCCTAAAAAGCTTCTGGAGCTCATTGGTCAATATTGCTGTTTAGAAAACTATGCTCCTGTAAGCCTTTATCCTCTGTTTTAGCTTTAGCACAGACAGGATGAACTACCTTGTTTATCAGTACAAAAAAATGTACAGTCCTAGAAAGAAGAGAAGTGTAATGAATGTCATACTGTCCTTTATCCCAGAGGTGGATGAGCTGATATGTCCTAGGACTAATCATTAATATGTCCTGGACAAATGAATAGGACATGCCAAACTGTGTGCAAAACTCAAATATATCTGCTCATATTGTCCAGTAATACCAGCTGCAGACATGTATTAATAAATGAAATGATCCACAAAATCTGGGCTAAGGCACCTCGAGGGACTTGTGACAATAATTGATATTTTTGGCTGACCTCCATCTGTTCCTTTAAATTTGAAATTTGAAAGACTTTCTTTCACCTTTGCTTACTAGAAGCTGATTTTGTCTACACACAACATGAACTTTTGCACTGATGGATTAAAACTTTCTGACATAATGGTATAGTTGCCATTTCTGCTAGAAAGCTTCTATCCGAAGTCCTAATGTGTCTCCCCTTTGTCATTGTCTGCTACTCTGTCGAATTTGAGCAACTTCCAAGCCCAAATGGGACAGCCACAATGAAGAGTGCTGCCTGTTTGTCTATGCATTTTTTTGGCACACACACTGTGTCAGCATTAAACAATTCTAGAAAATATGCACCATAGACTTGACAATTATTGTGTCTCAGCATGCGGCTGTCTGTGGTTTTGATGGTTTCCAAACATGTGAGCCAGATTGCATGAATACCCTAGTGTTGTTGAACAGCAGTAATGAGGTTGTCAGTTGAGAGCTTTAAATAAGCTTGCCTTAGTCATTTAAACAAATTATGTAAGTATTTATATATATGATTGTTTATATATATGATTATATATATATGATTGTTTGTTAATTCCATATTACATAAAATGAGTGCCCCATATTTTTGTATCAATGGGTTATACTTGCATGTTCAAACAGGAGGAGAAGCAGAAAATATCACTGAGTTCCAGCCATGCTCTCTTTAAAGTCCTTGTTGCAAACAACACCCCCCCCCCCTAGTTTCACTTATGGATAAGGCAGTATCTGTAACTAATACTACTTGTTTCCTATGCACAATTATCTAAATTTCATGTACTCTGTGCTCCACTACTGCTGCTGCAGTAACTATAAAACAATAAAACTCCCCATGTAGCATCTAATCACATATACCACAAGACATGCTGATGCGTATTTATGCATTCACTAAGTGCTGAGTCCAAAGCACAAACAAAAATACGCAGCACTTTACCTTTGCAAAGGATGTTTGTTTAGAAATTTTTATTTATTCAGCCAAATGAGATGTTGCTGAGTGTAAAGTAGTTCATATAGTCTCAAGCAAAATAGATGTTCATTAAAGGTTTCACACCGTCTCACACCTGCAGCTGCCAAAACCAAACTACAGCCCAGAAACCAGAAAAATCCAGGATCAGAACAGCAATAAGAACACGACTTTCCTGTCTTTAACCCCTGAGCACACTTTAGCACTAAATAGGTTTCAATCAAACACTTTTTGGTTAACCACCATGAAAACAAAAATCTCAAAATATATTATTTATTCTTTTGATGATAAAGGTAGTTTTAAAGCAGGTTATTTATAATAGAATCCTAGAATGGTTTGGAATGGAAGAGACCCCAAAGATCATCAAGTTCCAACCTCTTGCTATGGACAGGGACACCTTTCACTATCCCAGCTTGCTCCAAGCCCTGTCCATCCTGCCCTTGGACACTTCCAGGGATGGGGCAGCCACAGCTGCTCTTGGCAACCTCTGCCAGGACCCCACCACCCTCACAGCCAAGAATTTCTTATGTATAAATAACTTTAATTTCCCTTCACTCTGTTTGAACCCATTCTTCTTTGTCCTGTCCCTATAGTTCCTTGTCAAGGGTCTCTCTCCAGCTTTCCTGTTAGCCCCCTTCAGATACTGAAATATTGCTATGGTGTTTCCTTGGAGCCTTCCCTTCTTCAGGCTCAACAGCTCCAGATTTTTCAGCCTGCCTTTCACATGGGAGGTAGACTAGTCCCCTTATCATCTTTGTGGCTCCTCTGGACTTGCCCCAACAGTTCCATGTCCTCATGCTGGGAGCTCCAGAGTTGGAGGCAGCATGGCAAGTGAGGTTTCACTAGTGGAAAGGGGAGAATCCCTTCCCTTAACCTGCTGGCCAGGTACCTCAGATGTAGTTCAGGATTCATTTGGCTTTCTGGGCAGCTAGTGCACATTACTAAGTTATACTGGGTTTTTCACACACAAACTCTCACAAGTCCTGCTCCCAGTCACTTCTGCACCAAACCTGTGGGTGCGCCTGGGATTGCTCCAACCCAGGTTTAGGACCTGGCACTTTGCTTTGTTGAAATTCAGGAGTTTCACACTGTCACATCTCTCCAGCCTGTCCAGATCCCTCTGGATGGCACCTCTTCCCTCCACCATGCGACCTCTCCACACAGATCTGTGTCCTCTGTACAGTTTACTCGTCAGTTTTTATGGACTTCTCTCATGCAGCCCAGAAGGAGTGTGAGGAATAAGATCATATTCGCTGCCAGGAGTTTCGGGGCGGCTCAGATTTCAGGATGCCATTTTCAGTTTTCATTTCAGCTCCAGACGGATTGAGCTCTGCTCCGTGAGTTTAGACCCTTTTAGATGGATGATCACTCATCTCTTAAACTTTTATTTCTTACCATAGTGCTCGGAATTTAACCACAATCAGGTGAAAGATATGTAGTGAACACTACAGTAAAAACTCATGAGACAAAGGCAGGGAAGAGAATATTAAAAAAGCCCTCTGGCACATAAAATATATTTTGTTTTATTTTCCTCTCTTTAGGAAAAGAAATAGGAAAATGAAGTCTTCTAATAAATAAAAACTTTATTTCAAAATGTATTTGAAGATCATCTAGAACAGATATCTCTGAAAAAAGTTCATTATTTTCTTCTCATTCTATAAAAAACACTAGACTCACACTTCTTTACATGATGTAGTTATTATCACCAAATTCTGATGCAAAACTAAAGTACAGAGACATTATGTTTCTAGCCTAATGTCACAGTGAAGATTTCTTTCTTTGCAAATGCTCTCTCAGTAAAAGATTGCACAGACCTTCACTATGGCCAGAATACATCAGACAACCTTCTGATGGCTTTGTCCTTGTTTGTCTCTCTTTCTTGATATAAAAAATGGGGTCAGTCTGGCATGTGGATCTTAAAATGCCTCCAGTATATTTCCCCACCTGCAGGTATTATGGGGTCAGGAGACTGAGGCTATATTTATCAATATTTCTGGAAACTTGCATTATTCACTTTAAATATTTCAGGAATGATCTCATTGGAATGTGAATATCATAGTGAAGTGACTTTCTCCTTAAATATTAATAAAAAAAAAAGCTGAAGGTAACAATGCTGCATAGAAATCACAAGCTGAGTAAAAGAAACTCTTTATTAAATATGTACCTGTGCTCCTGTGGCTGGTATAGAAATAGTCCCATGTTTAGAAAACATTAAAATAACACCCTACCTTTCCAGCCAGCAGTCTGGTAACAAAATTATTGATTTGATAGCCACATCACAAACTTGACTTTGGTTGTCATAGATCATCCTTAAAACAAGGATTTCAGTTTTTACAGCTAATATGGTATTTAATACAGTGATAATAGAGTATTATTTTTGTTTTATTTTCTCTGTCTACTTTGGTTTAAATCCAGTTAGAAACAGTCCCTCTAAGTGAATTTTTTATTGAGTTCTCAGTTAAATATGTGGAAATAACGAGTTGGATATAAATAAAGCAAGTATTAAAAATATATTTGAGGGAAAAAAAAAAAAAGTGTTGATAGACTTCAAATGCTTTCTGTTCTGCAACAGAACCATTTGGAAGAGTTGTGAGGAAACCAATTTCCATCTAATATTTCTCCCCTCCTCCAGTCTGTCTCAGGACTGTTGTAAAAGCTGTCAAATTTGCTATGAAGAATGAGGGTTAGAGACCTGAATCTATCCATAACAGCTAATAGCCCAACCATCACCTCCCATGTCAGAGAGGTATTTTACATTTCTTTTCTCCTTTTTACAGATCAAAGCACTGAACCTTCTGATGCATGGTAACAACCTCTAAGTATGAACTACAACAAAAAGAAGTTTCTAACTCTGCTACATTAAATATTCCCAGTTTGTCCAAACAGTTAAATACTATTTAAAGATGGAAACTAAACCAGATGTCTACATGAGATAAGGTTTAATAATTATTCCAAGGCAATCTTTTGCATTTTGTAGCCCAGTTACACTGAGGACATAAAATTTCAAACCATAAAATATAATTCCTACAGGTGCCTGATGGTTTACAGCCTGTAGTTCTGACCTTTTCATGTGTGTGTGTGCATATGTCAGTGTCTGTAGGAGTGGACCTCCCCAAAATGTGTTTGCATGACTTAGATACACTCCCTTTGCCCATTTTTGACTTAGTTAGAATTATCCTTGTCCTGTTGATTCAAATGCCCTAAGGCATTTTAAGCAACCTCCTGGAGACTCAGTCTCTGATGTTCAGACTCTGAGAACCATCTGCCTCAACTCTCTGAGGCTCAGCACAAAAAAGGAAACTATAACACAAGGTGTCAGGAGGCAGGAATTGGGAGGACAGCCCTTTGAGAATCAGTATTTTCACAAGCAAACCAAGTAATTTCTGCATGATTAGTTTTCACATGAGCCTTTTCATAGGTGGAGATCTGAGAATGTATTGTCTACAAAGAGGTTTTTACAAGGTCACATTTCCATCTGGAGCCATAAAAAGGCCCTCCTAATCTGACACAGAGGCTCACAACATGGAACAAATAGTGCTTTAGTGCCTTGTTTAATTGAGACTCAACCTGTCCCTTTCATTCTGTGTTTGTTTTCTTTAGCCTAAAAGCACTGCCAGTGGAAAAGGTGGCCTCCCAGCACACAGGGGCTGCTAATCTTAACCTCCTTCTGTACAAAAAATGGCTTAGATTGACTTAATTATTTGATATGCCTTCATTGACATAGGCTAGTAAAAAAAGATCAGCATGTTAATGCTCCTTTCTAGCACTTTCTTCCCAAAAGCCTTTAAGGAACTCATGAATATTTAATGCCTCTCAGTCGGTGCTGAGGAGATGGCGCCATTAAGGATGAAACCAAATGCCAGTAATTGCGTGTGCATCCCAGAGCTGCCCAAAACCTTGCAGCGAGACCTGCTCAAATGGCTCTACCCTCCCAGCTCAGCCTTTATGACCAAGCACTAAAGGATAGGGTTTTCCTTGTTTTTCTTTTCCTCTTTTCCTGGCTTTTTTTTTTTTTTTTTTTTTTTTTTTTTTTTTTTTCCTCCCACTGGAGAAGGAAACGGATCACTCAATGGAAAAATAAACCCCTGGTCATGTGTATTATTTTTGAGCCTGACATCTGTTCAGAACCATGTAAATGAGACTGTGCTAATGCATAAAAAGTATAAAAAGTATTCAAGCTTAAACAGGGAAATTATGTTAATTCACAAGGGAACAGCAAATATAGTTGACTATTTTTTCCTATACACATTAGGAAAAAAAAACATCTTTTTGCCTGGCATTCTGTACAAATTTGCTAAAGTAGGAGTGCTTGATTTTTGATGTCTGTGGCTAATGCAACTATAATGTATGTGCTTAAGAGTTTGCTTTTCCTGATTGTTGCTTAAAATTAATAATTAGAATAATTCCCTATATCCATATACTTAAGCGGATCAAAGTTTGCTGTAAAGTAATAACTGTTCATATTAGGTTCCCTACAAAAGAAAATACAAATGCCTATCATTATGGTTTTTAGATGGAAAATTACTTTTTTTATTAATGATATTTTTCAATTTCAAATATCCATAATGTAAAGTATCATTTTGCTAGCCCAACGTCTTTTCTTTTAAATAAAGCCCCAGTAAACTAGCTGAAGACTGAAGGTGGCAAGTGTATTAAAAATTCTACATTGTGTTATAGAAATAGCTTTCTTGTTTTTTGTCCTTCTGTATCTTCTGAGTGTACAGTCTGTTGAGAAGCACATGCTCAAGGAAATACATTGTCTAATCTACCCTTATTTTCCTCACTTCTTTAAGGGGGTAAAATAATGGAAATTACTTTTTGATAAGACAGTTGGGTTCATAACTGTGATATAAGCATAAGACTTCAAACTACATCAGGTTGAACTAAAGACGTTTAAACAAATAATAGAGTTGGTCAGACATTTGAAAATGCTGCTATCTCAATTTTTAAAAGCTAATCCTAAACCTGTTTGAAGATGAATCAAGATTATTATGAGTTTCCTTGCTTTTTCATTAAAACACTAAGGTTCTTTTAAATATGTAAATGCAGATGTTAATTAAAAAGCTGTTGTTAAAATGATAGACTGTTTTTTTTTAATCTCTACTTTCGATTCTGACTAATCCTTATAGAGGACAGGACCCAGTGAGCTAATTTTTCTCATGAGAATTGCAGACTGAAGTTTGAAAAACGGCTGTTGTAAAAACAAAATAGGCAAGATCTTAACTCTGTGTTTTATTTTAACAGACAAGAAATAATAAAGTATTTATTTTCAAAGACAAATTTATATACTAATATGTCAATAGACAGCTTGGTTCCATCAAACACTGCTGTGATTATTTTATAACAGGGAATACAGACAACAATCTCCAAAGTTCAGAACTTGTGAAAGAATCTGAAATATTCGCAGAATCACCAAGTTCTGTGGTGAAATTAAACTAATTGAACGTTGTAAGATACACCAGAATGCTCAAGCAGCCCACCCACTTCCTCCTTCCCCACAAACAAAAGTGAACTGAAATGAAACAGACACACAACAAGTGGAAATGGGACACCATTCAAAGATATCTATTGTGGGCTGATGACCAGATACAAAACAAGGTGATCCTAGCAGATTTTTCTTTATTTCTGACAGCTTTGTGCAGTCAACAGTGCTTTCATGATCCATGAGTACTGAATAAGAGTACTGCTGCTGCTTCCTGGGTCCTGGGGGATGCTTTTGATCTAACAAGGTAGTGCCATTATTAGAAAGACTGTGGTGTAACTACCACATCATTGCATACTGTCAATTTAGTTTTGCATGAGCCCCTCAGCTTGTGACGCTCTAAATTTAATACTGTGCTACAGATAAACCAGAATAAATATTGTAAGAACAAAGCTGTCACAGAAACACACTCAGAGTGTTTTGACCCCATTCAAAGGCCCTTCATTATAATTGTCTCTGACAGAAGGCTCCTGTACTGTAAGTACTTTAGTTGCCAATGACCTTAAACATGATTATCATTAGCCTTCTTGTAATTCTCTCTCTCCCTTGAACTCTCTCCCTTGTGCTCCTCAGATGGTTTTGCAAAGAGAGCTCAGTGTTGTACTTAGCATAATTCAAGCTGTTTTAATCAATGCTGTGTCCTTTGTAAATAAAGCTGTGTTCTGAGATGCATGCTGTAATAATTACATCCATAATTTGTTAGAGTTATTGAAATAATTTTGACTATACTAATTTGAATTACAGCCGGAAACAAGCAGTAAGGAAATAAGCAGATAATAATACATATATTAGCATCAAGCCTAAAGTTGGCAGTTGTTTAAGCCAAGAATCTGAATAATTTAACCATGTTTCATAGATGGAAAATCTACCTTCATTGAAAGTGGAACTCATCTATAATCTCTAAACCTTTGTAATCTCAAAAGATAATAAAAACACGTGCCTTTTCTCCTGCCTCCACTAAAAGTACCCGAAGTTGATGTCTTGCCAAAGGCTGACCAGACACAGCAAATGAGCAGAGATCCCATCAGCCATAGGATGCCTCTGTGGAAATTAATTTCCAGCAGTGTTAGGAGCTGCTAATTACCAGTAAAACTTCTCATGGTGTAATTCAGTAAGTAAAAGTCCTCTAAAACAAGCCTCTTTAGGAACATTTTAGAACTCTGTAATTGTAAGACACAGAGTCATTAAAAATTATGAAAAGCAAGGATTGCCCCAAACCTGTTTTCCAAAAGCCATCTCGTATAATTCCTTTCATAAACAAATCACCTCTCAAAATTGAATATATTTCTCTTCTTGATATCCTAATCATACAACTTTTTTTTGAATCTCACTCATTTTATTGCTAGGAGCATTTTAATTTTGAGCCTAGATATGTTAATTTAGTATTATTTATATTCAAGCTATCACTGTTCTTTTTTGCCTAAATCTTTCATCCTTTTGTCTAAACCTTCCTGCTTTGTTCGCAGGTATGTTTTTATGACCCAGGACCCACAGGCAGTAAAGGCTATAATTAAGGTATTTTTGGTTTTTACCTAAAAATTGTTTCCTTCAAGAATTAATTGTTATGAATGAATTTATTTATTGGAAGAAAAATAAAACAGGATAACATCCAGACTTTACGTTTTCATGCTGTTAGAAAAACACTGTACAGTATTTACCACTATTTCACTAAACTTCATCATATATTGTTAATTTGAAACATATATCAAATGTTATTATAAAGATAAATAAATAAAAAACACCATCAACACCTGTCTTGAATAGTCTTGGAGAAACACCATTAATAAATCTTCTCTAGTAATAGAATTCAGCTTTCAAAAAGATAATGGGTGCCTAGGTAGCCAGCATCTTATCCATTATGCAATTATAATATTCATCCCTTTCTTCTCAAATATCACTGGTATTTCCCATGCATACCATATCAAATGTTTCACTGAAGTCCGAACAAATATGATCTAACATATTCCCCAGATGAAATCAATTATCTTTTCAGTGAAAGGTACTCTGCTAGTTTAATTTGGTTTAAATCTTATGTTAAATATTATAGTAAGCCTTCTTCTATGCCTTTTTTTGATGTATCAGTGAGAGCAAGCTGCCAGACATATGGTCCACTGTAAAAAATTGAAAAGAAAAAGCCTTTTTTATTTTTTCTGAAATATCGTGTTGTGTATTCTGTGCAAGGCATACTACACCATCTCTACATTAGTGCAGGACTGCATTTTTCTTTCTTATTTGTATTTAGGTATATATGCAAAAAGATAAACCTTTTCTACTGCTACGCTCATTTGCACACTGATTTAGTACTTCAGATCCCATCACTAACAATTTTAATGGAGATTCAGTCCAAATATGGTTTTGGTATTTTCTTCCTAAATAATAAAGCCTGATTCACACAGGGGTAAACTAATTGAAAATCTGCAGTCCTTGTTAATACAGAGGTTATAATACAGATGGCTATAATTTTATGTATCTATATCTTGTAAACTTGGCATTTTAGTTTTTGCTGTGATCATTAAGTTTTGCTGTATCAGAATGTTACAAGGCCATCCAACATAAAAAAACAAAACAAAACAAAACAAGACAAAAAAAACCAAAAAAAAACCAAACAAACAAATTGGTGATAACATTTGAAGTTAGACATCCAAAACCTGGATATTCAAAGCTAGTTGCATTTTGGTTGGTATTTTTTTATTTTGCCTCTTTCAGTATTTTTTATTTTGTTTCTTTGTTGAGTTTTTGATTTTATTGTTTTCTCTTTTTTAAGAACTTGCTGATAAACTTCATGGTCTTTAGATTTAAACTGTGGTGGTAACACAATTTCCAGTCATTATTCTTAGCAGTACAACAACAGGAAGGTCAAAACCCATCAGAAGAACCCATGTTCTGAAAGGAGACAGTTCACTGAATTGTTGGATGGAGAGCAGTGTGATAATTTTGATTGCCTTCATTTTCCCCTTCTTCTCCTTTTCCTGTATTTTCTAAATTTGGAAGAAAGCTGGAATTAAGTATTATTTCCAGGCAAAAAAAAAAAAAAAAAAAAAAAAAAAAAAAAAAAAAAAAAAAAAAAACCCCAAACCGCCAAAACAAACAAAACCCACAAAACCCAATCAACCAAACAAACCTCAACTAAACAAAATAAACCCACAAACAATGAAACAAAATAAAGGAAACAACCCCCATACAACCTCAAATATCCGAAATATAATTTGTGGCAGAAAAATGAGGATCCCATTTCTTCTTTCATGTCGCCCTGACAGGTCAGCTCACAATAGAGCTGAAATCACTAAGGTGGTTGCAGATGTGCCTGTGCCACCAGGCGTGTCCTTCTCAGGACACTTCTCTGGGGACGATGTGGAACTGACCCCCCCATTGCCTGCTGCGACAAAAAAAGGGTACAAAAAGCTCTTCTGCCTACAGAGAATGCACAAATGCCTTGCATGCAAACAGCAGGCTCTTCTGCCTTCCCAGCTTTTGAGGCTCAGGGGTTTTACAGTCTCTTAGAGGATTTCCAAGTTTCCCTGTTTCACCCTCAGCTCATGCAGGTGATGCATTACAGCCTCACTGTGACCTCATCTGAATACATGAAAATGTAAAAGTTGGGCTTATCTTGCTCTTAGACTGCAATTGTCAGTCTGACTGTTCTGTGGAGTGGCCAGACATCACTGCCGACCTTCCCAGTGGTGTTTTCCATATGGAGATCAAGAGTCAGTGCCTTTGTGTAAACAGGGAGCTCTTTCTTTTCTAGCCCTCAAATATGGAATGACACATATTGGGGTTTCCCGAGAATGTCTAATTAAACAAAAAATCTCAGGCTAAACAGGAGCATTTGCCCCTCATGCTGCAGTCCAATAATTCTTTTAACAGTTTTGACCTTGAGGGCACTGCTTTAACCTGACAGTTCAGTAGGTGAGGCCCCCATGAGAGGGATTGGAAGTAGATGATCTCCAAGGTCCCTTCCAACCCAAACCATTCTGTGATTCCATGAAAAAGCTTCTTATAGTGTGTCTGTGACAATTACAGAAACCACTAGAAGCACACAGAAGAGAAAACAAGTGCCACGAAAAAACTGTTGCAAATATGCCAGGCACTGAAGAAGAGGAAAGAACCCAGTAACTCAAATGTGAAAAGAAAAGTAGGTGTAGGGAAGGACAGGAGATTATGGAGAGCAATTAGAGGGGCTCACTCATAACAATTTTTTGCAGTTTTTCACTACAGCTTTCTCAGAAATTAGCAGGAGTGCCTTCAAATAGTATACTTGAAACTATACAATGGAGAGTTGCAGAAAATCTATTGCTATGTTTCTTCTTATTATGAATATAATAATTACCATTGCCTAAAATGCAGAAAAAGAGAGGGTAGCCCCCACCAAAAATCTTAAATGACACCTATTGAGGAAAAAAAGACAGCTTGAGACTGTTGAGACTTGAGACTTGAGACTGTTCCAGACAATTGCAGCAGTCAGCTCAGCATACAGCTGCTGAAATCTGTTTTCTACATGAGCAGGAGTTTTAAGATGGCTTCAAGGAGGTTAATTAAGTGTCTCAGCAAATATTCATTATGTTGAGCTTTTCCTATGTGTGCAAGGCAGCATGAGAAAAAAGTTCAAACTCAAAGTTGTTTACTCAATACATCTAGGAGCACAAATGTATCATGGCAAGAAAAATTTTATTGAAAGCTGAAATTATTTCTGTATTATTTTTCTCCCTAGGATCAAAATTCTTTAGAAATATACTACCATAAAATCTGTGAACTCAAAGCATATTCCTTAGCTCTCTTTAACTAATACCCTCACTGAGGAGGACATTTTTTCCTCAGGTTTTCTGTGGCAACTCCACAGAGAGGAAATTGATGATTCTTATTCAACTTGCTGGTCACTAGAACTCTGAAGTCCTTTACTACAGAAAAAAGTAGTCCCCAGGCTCAAGACTTTGCATTTCCTTTTGCTGAACATCACAAGATTCTCATAGGGTCATTTTTCCAGGTTTTTGAGGCCTCTCCAAAGGGAGATGCAATTATCTTTTGTGTCAGCCACTTCTGACAGCACTGCACCATCATGTCCATGTATTTCATCTCTGGATGAATTCTTCAGCTGCCCAGAAGAACCAGACCTTCCATTTCTGAAGTGACAGATTTTAGCCTGGTTTCCTAAAGGAAAAGGTTTCCTGCAGTTATGATCTCATTCTGCCTGTCCAACTGTCAGTAAATTTAACTTCCTCTAATATCCTTTAATGTTCTTGTCAGATTCAATGAAATTTGAGAGAAAGACAGCATTCTGAAAGACATCAAGTGTCTATATATCTGAATAAAATATTGGATGATACTGCATGAGAATAAATAGAAACTGCTCAACCTTCATCCATTTAAATTTGAGTGTGAATAGCAGATCAAAATCTGTATATTTGCAGATTGCCTGCAAATCTTTCCCAGGCATAAGCCAAAAAATCTATACACAGGGAAGAGAGGGGAAGATTTAGGCATTGGGAGGAGAAATTAGGCAGAAGTATGTATAGTACTTGTTTATGAATAAGCTTAGGTGTACTGAGGAAAATGGAAAACTCGGAATCACTGGGAACAGTGGAAGGGCTCAGGGGTTTTGCCAGAAAAGGGGCAGAGATGAATGACACGCAACACTAGCTACTTTCTTTACATTCTTTACTCACAAATCAACTTCTAATTTTTGTTGAACCTGTTTGATAATAAGCATTTCTGGTTTTTTGCAAGTTTCTCCTTCTCTACCATGACAAATTATGGTGTAAGTATGTGATTTAGCATGAAGATGAAAGAAGGGCTGACAGGAAGAAGTAGAAATATTGAAGCAAAAGAGAAAAAATGAACAAGCTGAAAATATGTAAAAAAATCTTAACACTCACTGTAGATGCAAACAAGTGATATAAACATTAGTATGCTAAAGAATAATTTTGAATAAGTGGGAAAAGACCACTGGATGAGAAAGTTTACTCCTATACCTATGGCTTCCACCCACCTGCAATATTTCATGAGTCAACTATTTGTTCTTGTGCTGAGTATAGTTTTTGAGCTGAAGGATTTTATTTGCAAATAAATATTTTGTATTGGATTTTTATTGCTGTATTTGCAAAAAATTACAAGCAAGCATAACTATCCTTGGTAGAGATATTAAGTTAGTGCATTATTAAATGCAGGGGACAGTTTTATCCAGATGGACTTTAAGTTACAGATGGGGAAAACTACTGCTTTTTACCTACCAGGATGTGTTATTTGCTTCCACACTTAAAAGGAGAAGCTTTTTTGGTTTTGGTAACGTCAGAATTAGATTAATGCTGCTGTGTTCTTCACGAGAGTCTAGATCAAATAGCTGTAAATCAGTTGGAGAGAGCTAAGGAGCATTTGACTATGGTAACAATGTCTTTTAGATACCTTTTCTAAAAATTTTCCTTTCCCAAAACTTTACTCAGCTTCTGAAAAAACACATCATTATTTTTCTTCATAGGATTACCCATATGAGAAATAGTCACTGTCATAAAAAAAACAAACATTTTTCTCTGCCTTTCGTACTGTCTCTGGATCATTATGGAAGGGCAGTGTTACATGGACAAGTTTTTTGCAATGATGTGATCAACATCGTTGTCATGTTCTGGTCTCCTGCACTCAATTGTTCATTCTGTTTATTGTCTCATATCCTTCACAGAGACTCTACAATATGCATAACTCACCTTTTCTACTCTTCAGTGTTTTTCTCTTGCTGGAAAATTAGATGGTTTCTGTCATTGCCTCTCTCGGGCTTTGAACCAGTCTCTGTTGACTAGAAAAACACAGGTCCTGATCCTCTCCATAAAGATCCTCCTTTTTAAGAGCTCAGACACCTCCTCTTTCCATTTACCATCATCTCAAATCCAGTGCCTTTTATGGAGCTCTTACTGATTGCATTTTTCCTTTTTTTTTTTTTTTTTTTTTTTTTTTTTTTAACCACTTCTTTTAACCCATTATACAAGCAGTGGTGTGGGCTGCATCAAAGCAGCTTTTTCCTGAGAGCTGATCAAACCTCTAATGACACACAGAATGCAATGCTTTCCTAATGTTTCTTTCCTCTACATTTACATTTTTTAATCCTTTCAATTTTCTGATGCCCTTCTCTCATCTCCTTCTACCCAGTTCATTATTTACAGTATCTGCAGCATGTTTTATCCCTTTGCCGTTTATTTTTCTGCTTCTTCTTCCTGTAGAAATCTCCCTGGCATGGCTTCTTTGTCTTTCTGAGGCATCAATATGATTTTTTTTTAAGTCAGCTGCATATCCAGTTTTTACCATATGTTTCTTGACAATTTACAACATCTCTTCCTCTGGGCTGTGTGTGGTGCCAGTACAGTCAACTACCTTCTCTGATATGCTCCTTTTTTGCATATTTATATAATCTGTAGTTTCAAATCACCACTTTTCACTTGTCTTTATTCCATTGGCAATTTCAGTTAATAAATCAAAAAATGCATGGACAAACCAGCTATATATATTTTTACTCTGACATGAGTCTGGATTGCCAACTATCTGGCATAGCTTACAGAGAACAATTTTTTTCTATTTCCTTTTTTCTTTTCTTTTTTTAATTCAGATCTAATGCTTGATGGAGCCAGCTGCTGTTCCAATTCAATTTCATTTCTGTTGCAAAACCTTGTTTTTCAAAAGATGAAAATATATCCTGTAAATCTTCAGTAACTGCTTAGCTGGCTTGAAGGATTTGAAGGATCTTTCTTACATTTTGGAAATGTTCAGCCGCCACAAAGTGTGTTCTTGCAGGCCACACTATGGCAGCAAATGCTCTGATATGTTCAACATCAGCCCTGCAATGTCTTGTGTGTGAGCTGAACTTTGATCCACTGACTAAAATCTGCCACAGTTTCTCCATATCTTGTATGTATCTTAGGTAAAGTTTGAGCAGTTGGAGTAGTAAATGCAAACTTACTGAATGTGATCCCAAATAATAACCATTAGGGGGTCAGTGCATTCAGTAAGGAACTCCTAGTGTGGGGAGGCTGAGCGAGTAAATTGTGCATATCTGTTTATGCCACTTATACATAAAATTATAAAAAAGTTTTGGGTTGTTTGGGTTGCAAAGTATTGTAAAGGTCATCCACTTCCAGCCTATCCATGGACAGGGACACCTTCCACTATCCCATGTAGCTCCAAACCGTGTCCAACCTGGCCCTGGGATGGGGCCACAGCTTCCAGGGATGGGGAAGCCACAGCTGCTCTGGGCAGCTGGTGCCAGTACCTTAGCACCATCACAGGGAAGAATTCCTTTAGGCACTGGAAGGGGGCCTAGTTCTCCCATCATTGAATCTTTTGCTTTTTTCCAACACTAACTGTTATCAACAATTGTTACCAAATCTAAAGTTGCTTTGTACTTCTGGTTAAGAAAGAGTTTCCACCAGAAAAAAAAAAAAAAAAGATTTTTTTTTTAAATTTGTATTTTCTATTTACAGCTATGAAATCAAAGTCAAGTGCATAATAACCATTCTCTAACCTTAAGGACAGTTTAAGACAAGGTATAAAAGTTATGGATGATCTGCAGATAAAGAAGCTGTGGATTACTGTGGTTTTTTTCAGGACTTTTAAATAATTATGGATGGTTATGCAAATTTGAAAGAGGCTAGTAAGTTTTTTCACCCACTAAAACTTTGATCCATGGAATACTGAATAAGAGTCTGTGTATTGAAATAATTTATTAGTTTAAAAGACAATGTAAAAGTTTCATTTTTTAATTTCTATCTCATTCTTCATTAATTTTTTTTTTTTTTAGGAAAATTATTTGGACAGTGAACACTTTACAGAGGACAGCTTTATCGTTTGCACTTAGCTGTCAAAATCTCTTTAGAATGGAAGATAAAAAGCTTTCCTGTGAAATTCCCATTTGCTATGTGCCTATGTGCTCTATTCCATGTAAGCCAGGATGGCTCTATCAGTCTCTTCTCTTTCTGGATACAGGCAATATTTGTTACCTACTGATGTAGGTACAATGAGAAACGTTGCAATCACACCATTGCTGTCCTGCCTTCCACTACATGGGAATACATTGCTTATGATAAGCCCTTGGTTTCTGCTGCCAAAAGGAACGCAGTGTGCTTTATTATCGATTCCAGCCAAGTACACATTTCATCTTTCCAGTTCACTCAACAGCACCTTTTCCTTCAGTTTTGGTTCAGCAGCATCACGGCTCCCCAGCCTGCCTTGCCACTTTGCATTCAGCTGTGTTTTCTGGGTAATCACTGTCACACCATGTCCCAAAAGCCTGTTGTGAGGAAAAGCTCCCTCCTCCCCTTGATCCTGCTGTGGTCCTCCATGTCCCAGGTCACTGATTTCTCATCTAAAAGGAAAACTCTCTGCAAAGGCTCACGGTTTGGCCTGCTGTCTGTCTGAAAGTAATTTCCATTCAATTGCTGTGTTTAATTGGGGATGATGAACAATCGCTACTTTTCATACTCAAGGGTTATTAGTCTGAAGAAAACCAACAGGAACAGTAACAAATACAGCAGAACTCAAATATTTATTCAAAAGTAGGATCAGATTTCCTGGAAGTCTTTGCTAGCACATTATAAAGACAGTCTCAGTTTCTTACAATTTGCCTTCTAAACCTTACACAGGAGACACAAAGAGGAAAGAAAACCAGACAGGGTAGAGCATGAAAAACTAACAGATAACAAAAATATCTCTGTTGGTACCCCTACATCACCAGAGCTATTGTCAGTTGTTGGGTCACTTTGTGAAGAACTGACAAAGCCCACAACATCTCACAACACTGCAGTGGGGTTGGATCCAGATGATCTTTAAGGTCCCTTCCAGACTAAACCATTCTATGGTTCTACAAGCCCAGAATTTGGGCCATGGAAGAGAGGAGGTGGAATTGCTTTCCAGAAGGTTGAAAAGACCTTGTGTTTCAATTTGAGAGTGGTTCAACTCTGTTAAATATAAGTTTTTTAGGTAAGCCTCTCTGTGCAACTACTGCATCCAGTAGCTGTATCTACTTAATTATTAAATTAGTTTGACACAGATGCTTTGATTTTCTGTGTAGTCAGCTGTGCTGTCAATTCTCTTGATTTTTAGAGGACTAAAATGGACGGAGAAAACTTCATCTGTTTTACAGAATCAGGCTGATGAATTCTTCAGGAACCCCTAGTGAAAGAGCTGGACAAATGTTTTTTCCAAAATAGAACATACTGGATAAATTTTGGGTTTTTTGTTTAACTTCTTCTTGTCTAATTTAGAAAGGCCTTATGGAACTAAAAAATACTTAGAACGAAGAATAAAAGTAAGTTCTTGACTCCCAAAACATGACCAAGAGCAATTGCCTTCTGCCTCCTTCTCCAAGCAGCACAGGAGTACCATCTAGAGTTTTCATGATCTAATCCTCAACCAACAGAAATCAGAATGACTGTGCTAAAATTAATGGAAATGCTGCTTTGTGGCCACAAATAAAGATCTAGGCCTCCAGTCTTGAGCATTTATTGTAGGTTTATTGGCCTGTAAAGGGAGCCTGAGGCTTTTGGGTTTTGTTTTTTTGTGGGGTTTTTTTGGTGTTATTTTTGTTTTGTTTTGGGTTTTTGTTTGTTTGTTTGTTTGTTTGTTTGGGGTTTTTTTCCCCTTTTTGAAGGTATGGGCCCTTTGTATTTAAAAAGTTATTGATGCATTAAGTTTAATTGAATGTACAACTTAATTACTGTGAGCCTCTCAGACCAGAACACCAGAATGTTGTGCACTTGCAGTCTGATACATCTGCAACCACACAACTTTGCAGGGTTGCTGTTTCTCAGGGATGCGTGTTCCTCTCTGCTGAGACAGGAAATTCTCACACCTCCTTCCATCTTCTCCCAGTAAATCTTCTCTTAGGATCTCCAAGTTATGATTCTCTGGGTGGGATGCTTTTATTTTTTCCTACTAATATTCACAATTCTCATGCAGAAGATAGGCCAAATTTATAACAGATAAATAACAGCCAAGATATTTGCCAAGTAGGAAGTAAGAGTAGTTGCAACTGACCTTGTTTTTGGCACAGAGAAGTTGCAAAGTCCCTTCTAAAAGTCTTTTGATATATCATGAGGATATCTGCCTATGAAAGAGAAAAGTGCTATTGCACCTGAAAATTCCTTCCTGGACTTGCTGAATTGGAGTTAGGAAGTAGCAAGTCTTCTTCTCAGAAACTCAATGACAGAGGCTCCAACATATTCTGTCCTCAAGAACAGTGGAAAAATGCGGAAAAAAGAAGTGGGATGGAAATTTTGACACATGTGGACTACATCTGTAGCTTGCACAGTTACGCAGAGCATCCATAAAGTCCCACAATCCAGTTGCAACTGCATTTATTGAGGCATGTTTCCCACTGTGGCTTCAAGTCACACTCAGCTCTTTAACTGAGGTGACAGGTATCAAAAGAGCAACAGAGGCTCTGTGCTAATGCGGGGAAACATTGCTCTTGTACTAATCCAGAAGACATTTAACTGGTACTACTACAGCCCAGTTCAACATTTCAAGTATATTTTTTCCTGTTTTATGCTTTTTCCCCTTTTTCTTCCACACATCCTGCACTGCCACTAATCTTCCCAATCACAAGAAAATATGACATCCAAGCCAGGGAAACAGGGTGTCTATATTAATTTATTCTTCTTTCTGTGTGAGAATTAAGCTGAGCTGAAAGGTTTCCAACAGCCTCTCTCCCTTCCCTAACTTGTCTTTTCTGCCTTATTTTTTCCAGACACTGAATTTACAGAAAAAGCAAAGGCTGGAAGGTTTCCAGGGCTGAACCCATTACTGCCAACTGATGGTATTCACCTGAACAGAAGCTATAACATTGATATATTGTGTCAGCAATAAATATGTTAAGAACAAAAAAGTGTGAAGAAAAAGGTTTAACATTACTTGAAATTTTTTTGCCATCTGTCCACTGTGATAAGGTCATGTCCCTTAGAGCTGGTTGGCTCCACATTACAGTGGCTCTGATTAACATTAAATGAACAGTTTAAGACTGTGGTTGTCGTATACTTGTGATTGTGGGGATTTAAGATTGTTCAAACAAACTCGGTGTTCAACCAAAGCATGTTTATGTTGTGGGTCAATGGAGTTAAAAATATGCCTAAGCGTCATCCTAATAAGACAAATAATTTTCACATCCTAAGCATCATAACCGAGATGCAATTAAAAATACTTTCTTCCCAGAATCACATTTTTTAAATTCCATCCTTGCTGAAGAGAATCCCGTCACACTGAATTTTTTATTAGGCTTTTGCTTATCTCAAGCAATATCAAGGCATGTTCAAATACCATTCTTCACAATTAAAATAATGAAAACATTTGTGGAGTCTTCAGTAAGTCTTGACTTTAATTCTAAGCAAATGAAATAACTACTTTTACCATCATTTTAAATCTTCAAGTTTCTTGGTTTTTAAAGAAATTTCTAGACTCCTTGGCAAGTTTAAATATTTATTAATTAAAAAAAAGTTTAAGCTCCAATTGCTAAGTTGCCAAAAGAAAAACAGATTATTTTCTTCATATTTTCAAGAAGATGATGTCAAGTAACTTAAAGTGCAAAGAGTATTTTTATTTTCTAGCTCTTCTATGTAGATTTATTCAGTAACGTAAGAATTATGTGTGAATTTTATGTTTTTTCTTGCACTTGATTTTGACTGGCACAGTCCTTTGCATCCTACAAGTTATGATATATATACACTAAGGCCAATATCAGGCAGGTTTTATTCCTCTTTGTCAAGCTACATCCATTCTTAAGAAATTATTTCCTTCCTGGAAATACTAGCTTCCTGGAAATACTAACAAAGGCCAGTAAACTTAAAAAATTTTGTGCCTTTTCCCAAGATCAGAACAGAAATAATCTAGGGAGCTTCAAGAAAACACAACTTTATTCTTTTCTGTGCCCAAATGCATCGGAGATTTATCTGGATGTTAATGATACCTATTATGTGCTTTAGGAAAGTGACCAGAGAAAGCAAGCTGCTCATTCAGGGAGACATTATCACTACTGTCGTTCTGACACCTTCGATAAAAAGCAGCAGCAACATCACTACAAAATCTTTTTTAAAATCATCAAGTTCCTATAAGCAGTTAGCAGGAGAAAGCCATAGGCATTAATCTTGCAGGACTTTGCTGGCACTTCTGATTTCCTTTGAGAGGTTCTAATTGAGGTCATCAGGTGCCATGAAATTTATCATAAATATAGTTTAGAAGAATTCTCTGTTTAAGAATCACTAAGCTAGCAGAATTGACTAGGGCCCTTTCAGCCCTGACAGACCTTTGGTTTGTTCAGGGTCTGAGCAAAGTTAGACACAATAATGTTGCTCTGCAATTGTTGGCTAACTCTGCTTCATCTTATATCAGCTCATCAATTAAATATTACTCTTACAATCTTGAGGAAGGTCTGCATGGCTGGAAACTGTGATTCTGACATTTCTTTTTTCTGCCACTACCTCTGCAGCATTAGATTAGCTCCTGAACTTTTTCCATCCCAATTTCCCCAGCTGTTAAACACGAATAATCACATTTTGTCTGTCCATTTATATAATACATTTTTTCTGAGTGCACATCACTTACTGCATTAATTTTCAGTGTTTGAACAAGCAGGAAGCAATGACACATAGGAGAAGTGGTGGGGGCAGGACATGAACGAGCATAGAGTGTGAAATGTAGAGCA
Source organism: Sylvia atricapilla (assembly GCF_009819655.1). Lineage (NCBI taxonomy): Eukaryota > Metazoa > Chordata > Aves > Passeriformes > Sylviidae > Sylvia > Sylvia atricapilla. The sequence continues at coordinate 62,823,613 of NC_089174.1, forward strand.
ATATTCCTACTTGGAGAACTTCAAAGTGACTAAAATGTGAACAAGAGGCAACTGCACTCAGGATTGCAGGACAAAATTGCACTTAGATGATACAGCCCTGGATGATGCTAGCTGCCAGGTGCTGGGTGAAGTGTTCACCTAGAAAACTCAAAACCTCTTATGAGTTCTTCTTGTTTCAGGTCAGCTTCTGGAGCCTGAAAATTGGTTGAGTTGTGACCTAGATACCAGAATCACATAATCATAGAATATCATGAGCTGGAATGGACACAAGCATCACACCAGCTCCTGGCCCTGCACAGGACAGCCCTAAAATCAAACTATTTGCCTGAGCATGTTATTTAAGCACTTTAAGTTGCTGCTGTGACCACTTCCCTGGGGAGCCTGTTCCAGTGCTCAACTACCCTCTGGGAGTAGAACCCTTACCCAATATCCAAGCTAGATGTGGAGGATAACACAGGATAGAAAGCTGATTTGTTGAGGCTGTTTTATTTCTTTATTCTAAAATTGAAAAAGTCTTAACCAAAGTGGAAATGCTAATGAAATATTCCAAAAATCATAAACTACTCCAAAGCATCTTGGTAAACTATAACTTTCTAACAGTCTAACAGCAAATCCTCTATATACTGGGTTATAAAATCGATTATGCCTGTAACTGACTGTGGAGGGAATTCCTCTAATTCCCTGGGTTGGGAAGGGAGGGAGTGTTTTCTGCTGAAGTTAAGAAACCCTCAACTACAAAAATTATTTTATCCATCAAAAGCACCTAGCCTTTGTTCCAATATGGACTATTGATAAAGACTAGACTATAACCAGGACCTTGAAAATAAATTGAGAAACAAGTGCTTCAAGTCTGTTTTTAATAGGCTAGTGGGTCATCAGCCTGATTTTCCCAAATTACCATCTGCCAGGGGAAACATAAAATATAACCCAGTCTTTGGAATTTTGCATGTGTGGTGTTTCATGAACTCAAAGAATGATTTAGACAGGACATTAAATCTTTTCAAGCTTCAATCCTCTGCCATGGACAGGAACACCTTCCAGTATCTCAAGTTCCATCCCTGGCCTTGGACATTTCCAGGGATGGCACAGCCACAGCTTCTCTGGGCAACTTCTGCCAGGGTCTCAGATTCAACTCAGCCCATAGCTGATTTTAAAAGACCTTTAACGTCTCTAAATAGAGGGTGTGAAAACAGCAAAGCAAGACTGAATATGTATTTTCAGCATTACAGCTAAGCAGAAACATCACAAACCCCATCACTGTGTTTACACCACCATGGCAATTACAGAGGTCACAGAGTGAAGACATATGTTGAAGCATTGCAGCCATGGACTTCATTTCACTTCAAAAACGCAAAAATGTAATTTTCTTAAGAATCTCTTTCCAGGTTGGCATCAAGTTGCATGTATTTTGCAACTTCCTTCCCCTCTCTTTTCCTGAAAACAAAACCTCAAATCACATGTTTCAGAGCTGCTGTTTCAATAAGCAAATGCTTACCTCACAGCAGACCTTGATATTATGATACAAATAACTCTGTATCTTAACCTACAGCTGAGACTATTCACTGGTTTTCCAGTTCTGAATCCACCTCTTCTGTGTAAAAAGGTGAATCTCTTACTCAATCAGAAATTATTTTTATGAAGGTCTTCATGGCCCATGGGTAACTGCTGTGCAGGTGTGGATGCTGAGCTTGTTACACAGGCCTACAAGGCTTGAAGCTTTCCACAGAGCACAATTCTTAATCAGTCTTGTAACTAGTCCAGCCTTACAGAGTTTTTAACACCTTAATAAAGATTATTACCACAACAGTCCTGTGCTAAGCACAGTTGTTGAATTTCATGAGAAATACTTGTTTTGTTAAGCCTAATTTAACTTTTCACATGCTTTTCAAATTTCCAAAGTACAAGGATCCTAGTGTCAGACTGGGTCTGATTTTATTGCATCAAGTCTCATAGTCAAACCTCACAAACTCACCATGGAATTGAACAGAAAACCCTTGCAAAAGATGAAAACCCGTGTGAATTCCTGATAAATGATTTCTGGCCAGCTGGCACAGAAGACTCTCTGTTTAGTGGAAAAGAAAAAAAAAAAAGGTAAAAAAAAAAAGGAGCTGCTTAACTCTGTGAGTCTCCAGATGAAGCTGTGAAGCTGTGGGAAGCTACAGAGCTCTAGTGCTATGGTCATGCATTTCCTCATCCCTTTAGTCCCTCAAATGCTTTGTTCTGTGACCTCTCCTGTCCTTCCTGCAAAGGACACTCAGGAACTCTGGGGGAAGTGTCCATGCCTCCCTTGCTCACGCCCTAGACAAAGGCTGGGCTTACAGCATGGTGCTCCCACTTTCATCAAGCTGAAGGGAGGCTGTCACACTGCCTGCTTCCTGGCACAAGGATATCCTGACAAGACAAGCTCTGCTCGTGATAACATCAAGAAACCCCAAGGTCAGGGGCTTATTGTCAGCTTTAGGTGTGGTCTGAAAACAAGATGCACACACAGGGCTCTGGTCTTGAGGTCGGTATCTAGGTATCGCTCTCATTTCTCTCTGTGATGTAGTGATTTACAACTTGCCTGAGGCACCGTAGGGGGGAACAGAGACAAGACCTCGCCGTTCCACTTCACGCCTTTAGAGGAGTGTAAGAGTCATGTGGCACATCTCCTCTCTCTTCCAGGGGCAGGAAATCTGTGTAACAACCCAGATTCTTAAACAGTGATTCACCCAGGTGAGTACGGATGTACACAGAGGCTGGTTACAGAAATTCTTTCTCCTGACATTACATTTTTCTGAGGATATTGCACCAGCTCAGTTATTCACATGCAGATGCCCCTGAGTGCACAGGCATTACTCTTTCAATCATAAATTCACTTTGTGTTGTGGATTTCCTCTAGTGAACTTCTCCAGTCCATTGTAGCACATTTTTTGAGAATGGGTTTATTTCCAGCTGCATTTGTAAAAAAAAAAAAAAGAAAATAGTTTTGCTCAGTATGTGGCTCTTAGATTTTTTCACCCTAAAGTTCTGAAAAATTTATTTTGCTTTTTTCAATCTCCCTCCTACGAAATAAGTGAAAATACTCTTTTACGTGAAAAAAAGACAGACAGAAGAGACCTGACTTCTACCAGTACCTTATGAAGACATTTGAAATAAGAGTTTTGTGAGCTAAGATCACTATTTAAAGGTCCAATCTCAAATTAATAGTCAGAAAACAACAGATTACTTTTATTCTTGGAGGGTTTTTTTTAAATTTCAAAATACCTTTCTTATTACATGCAAGTGAAATTTATGTCACAACACTTTATCTTTTAATATTACTAAGCTGAATTCCCCACCCACCTTTCTTGATGATAGACATTAATTTACTCACAGAAAAGCCGGTTGAAAACATCTTCAAAACCTCTTATCCACAAAGTTATCAACACATTAAAAGAAAGATAAAAATATACCTACACTTGCAAACATATATATATGTATGTATGTATGTATGTGTATATGAAATGCCCTTAGAAAAGGATATCTCTGCCAGGTTTTATTTCCTTTCTTTCCATTGATATTAGACATACTGACCTGATTAGCACCTCTCTTCCATGCAGCCCTAAAAAATCCTTTCTTGGTTTATATAAACCACATCCCTCCCTGCCACACAATTCAGCAGATTACTGATTTGGGGCCTATGAATTCACAGAAGTCGGCATAGATCTGGTGTGGGTGTTTCTGCTGCAGGCCGGGCCTGAAAAGAGAAAAGAGCCCATCAGTATGGGAGCTGTAGATGAAGTTTATTTACCCAGATCTAAGCACTCAGAGAAGCCTTCCTCTGGAATAAATAACAAATTTATATTAAATTGCTATCTATCTGCAATATGCCAATAAATGGAACAGAAACATACTATTGCACAGCACAATAAAAATAAATACTATTCAATATGCAATATATAAGAAGAGATACTTACACATACCCCCAAGGCAAGCAGGATTTAGGAAAAAGGCTGTTTGATACTATTCATAGCATTGCTTGATGAGCTCTTTGGAATAGCCATAAATCCTCTGTTTTCCTGGCAGATGGAAATAAAGTCAAAGTGATGCATCAGTTAGCCTCAAAATAAGTCCACTGATATTCAGCAAAAATGTGAGATAACGACCCCAAATTCTGTATTCACCAGGGAAATTCAGTGCACTCTGTGCTTAATTTTCAATGCTTAGTTATGTAGTCTTCCTTGTGCTATGTGCAGCCATTGTTAGTCTGACATGATGAATTGCCTCCTCGGGTCTCAGCAAGGATAATTATTCTCTGAGCAGCTCAGACAGCCGCCCTCGTTGCACACAGAGAGAATGCAAAAGTCAGGAGAGTTTGGAAAACTAGGAAAAAAAATACAAAACTAAAAAGAAAAACAACAAACAACTTCTGACTGCTTCAGTTCAGCATATGATTGAAGTCCACTGGAGCAGATAAACCCAGCAGGGCTGGAACTAGGTGTTCTTTAAGATCCTTTCCAATCCAGTCCAAACCATTTACACATAAAGTGTCTGCTCCTCCCCATCCCTGCTTTATGATGGCAGTAACAGGATTATTTGACTACATCTCACCTCCACTTCTCCTGTAAGCATGAATTTGACATTTTAAATTCTTCATGGCAGAGGCTGAGAACATGATTACCTTACAGACTAGTTGGAGGACTCAGTCCTCTCTGCTCCCCAAAGCAGGGGATAGCATTTTGGTATAAGATTTGTGTCCTGACTGCACCAGGAACACTTGTACATAACACTATACACTTGTATTTTGTAAGTCTAGTAATTTTTTCATCAACATTCTAATAAGAATCTAAAACTTGTTGTTTCAATAAACTGCACTATTTTGGAATCTGTGTTCATGAAAGTTCCCATTGAACTTGGCCAAACTTAGACTGTTGGTAAACTGTATTAATTGGGAATTTGTGATTATGAATGTGACAAAAATAACAGTGTAAGCCACGCTATTGCTGCATCTAGGATTTATTGCACATGACCAGACTTAAGTACAGAATTAGGTGTGATCAGAAATAAAACCCAGCCAAATCCAACCCTCCTAATCTCTGAGAATGAGCTGGAAAGCAAAGGGGCTTATTTTTTCCCAAATTATTATTCTCTTAACACAACAACGTTTCATCAGGGTTTATGGTGCCTGCAATAAAAGGGGGGAATCTCACTCTCTGGGCACCTTCTTGTTAGGTGAAATGGGTTCCCTTCCTCAGCCAATCCATCTGAGAGACAGTGTAGGTGTCCACAGCATGGAGATGAACTTGAAGCCTGCATGAGAGAAGGAGTGAAAAACAGAAAAGCCATCAAGGGCAGAGAGAGATAACACCACTGTTATTGATTTTTTTGTGTGTGTGTGAAAACAGTTCAGATATTGTGATAGGATGTTAATGTAAAAAAAAACTACACAGATGAACAGGCAGATACATTAGAACTGATTGATTTTTCACTTTTATTTTCCTTAAATATATTGGTGGGCTTAAAGCCGTCAAAAAAACAAAAACAAAAACAAAAACAAAAACAAAACAAAAAAACACAAACAAACAAAAAAAAAACACCAAAAAAAAACCCCCAACAAAACACAAACACATAGAAGCTCTCCAGTTAGGCAGTTTCTGAATTTCTGAGCAGTGTGTCAAATGTCCCCCCTCACCTGACCCTTCATTAATAACTGTATTACAGTTCACCGCGGACCTCAGACTCTGGAATTGGCTCAATTTACAAAATGCCATTTTACCCCGATAAGAAGCTCAGACGAAGAACTTATATATATATACATGATATGGGCAATAAAAAGTTTAGGAGTAATAACAGATCTTATCTCCATCACCAGGGGTAAGGAGATATAGAAAGACTAAGTGGTTTTCTCAGCCTGTGGAAGCATTGAGACCAAAACACCTCAGCACCTTCTCCCTGTGACACGTGATGACTGTAAGGGATGGAGATATGCACTGACAGGGATGGGCACACTAGAGACCTGGAAGGTCTTGGCTTGTGAAAGAATCATGTTGCTTACTTTTGTTATTTTGCCATGCTGAGAGAGATTTGGATCTCTGGAACCTTAAGAGTTTGAAGCCAAGGTTACAAACCCTCTCCTTCCTGGAGGGCAAGCAGAAAAAAGAGATTCAGTCAATAAGAAGTTATCAGCTGAAATCTTTATTTGCAGTGTAAATGATCTGCAGACCCTTTTTTTAGAAATCTACATGAATCTTTGCTCTTCAAAGTGCTTTAGGCTAAAAGCAAACAGCCGTAGCCTGTCCCTTCACATGCCTGCACTGATCACCTCCTCACAGTCATTTTTAGAGGAGTCCTTTGTGTTTTCCTTTGTATTTTTCTTCATTTACTTCAACTTTTGACAAGTCTGTGTTCTCAGTAGTCACACAGCAGCTGCATCATAATTGTTTGGAATAAATATTATGCAAACTGCTACTGTGCTGTTTTCCTGCATGCCATATAAAACCAGAATATATACAAGACACCTAAAATAGCTAATTCTTTGTGAGGAGCTGTAAAAGATAATGATGCCAAAGAAATAGTGGGTGGTTGCCCTGATCTACACACCTATGCTACCAAAATATTGATAACAACAATTTTGGAGGAGCAAAGTCCCAGTAATTATCTGTTAAATTGCATAAATGGGCCAGGATTAAATGCTTGCATTGAATAGAATAAGCATCATAGAAAATATACAAACTATTCAAAGAGATGCTGATACTTTATCTATTTAAGTTATTCAGACTTTTCTTCTTGATGTTTTGTTTGGTTTTGGGTTTGCTTTTTTTTCCCACTGAAACATATTCTCTGTTTTGTTCAGTTCTCAGAGCCTTACAGTCTTTCTGTCGTCTACAGGAGATCAGGCTGTTCAGAGGTCTATTAATCTAACACTTGTTTTGATGTCCTTTACTTATTTTATTTGCAGCACTTCCCTTAGCCTCCTTTAGCATCCACAACAGAAAATACTTTTGTCATAGGCCACAGGAAAATGTGATGATAAGCATTTGATTACTGACTTCTCTCTAGCAATAATGCATTTAGTATGAAGTATTTATTAGAAGGAAATGAAAGATTCAGGCTTTTTGAGGCACGGTAGCCAGCTTTCAAGATTAACTGACAAGAAAATATATTGTACACTACTAATGGGAGATGTGTCCCATACTGCTGCTATTGAAGCTGCCACACAAAATAATGAAATATTCTACAAAACATGTCTACAAGGTAATTTATACAGAACCAACACTTGTCATACTGTTGGAAGTGAGTGACCTATGCTGTTCTGCTTTGCTCCACAGCCTCATTAGTTATGGTAGCTATGGGGAGCTCTACGGACAGGTGTCCTGGGACTCCGTGATGGAGAGGAGAAGGGTCATAAAGCCAGATCCGTACTGATTGCTGTCTAAGGCTGTTGCAGGGCACATTTTTAAAGTTCCAGTGGAAGTTCCTGTAGAGAATTGCCATAGTTAACACACAACCCCTGTTACAAAGGCTGCCCTCAGCCAGGATGTGAAGGAAATGACCTGTGCTACATCTCACAGGCTAAGCAGCTCCATGACTGCAGTGTCAGTGAAGGACAAATCCAGAGTTACACATGCTCCTGGGATTTAAGAATGTATTGCTCCTGTTCCCATTCTAGCTGGGAACTAAATAGGTACAGCAGAGCCCTTTTTTATAATCCTCATTTCTGTGTCAATACTAGCCTGAAAGTGGCTCACTCCAGCAGAACAAAGGACCCTGTCTCTGTCATAGAAGAATTTTTTTTCACTCCCTTTTTCATTCTCTTTGATGTTGAATTGGAAAAGGAAGATATAATAAGCTGAGGACAGAGATGGAGAACCTATCTTGTGACATGCACTATGCCACATGACAGGAGACAGTGTACAACACCAACTGCCACTAACAGTCAACATCTAAACACTAAGCAGGAAATTTCTTAATCTAATTCTAACTTTTCTGTTACTCACCATTTATTTATCTCTCCTAGTGCTCATCAGCTCCAAAACCATGCTGGTTGCCAGTCGCTTGAGACCAAGTACATGAAAATATGGAAAATTTACCCAGAAGATAGCTTTGTCGAGATGGAAATAAAAAAAAGTCCAAAACACCTTTAATCCATCATTAAAGAGTACAGGATTAAATTTAGAGATTATTGAAAGACTCATTAGAATGTATTGGGCTGAACAATTGCTATAAATGAAACCCTCTCTTTCTTCTCTTACCACGTTGGCAAACAACTTGAAAAAGAAAAATGCAATACTGATCAAAGTACATGTGTAACTAATTACCTGATTTTACATCCTTCCTCCCCTCTGTGCAGGCATTAATGATGAGCATGAAATACAGGAGTGAGAGCAGATCAAAAGAACGTTACCTGAATGTGCATGAATCTCTTATATCCCCCCTTTCCTCCCAAGACAACACTTCTCATCTCCCTTCTGATGCTATTTCAAATCTGTTATTCTTTTTCGTCTGCTTTTGGTTTGACAGCACTGCATTGCACATATTGGGGATGTGAACCAATGATTATTTCAGTGTGAGACATTCACTTGATTTTAGCTATCTAAGCTTGCAAAATTTGACCAGAAAGTCCAGATTTGATTCAACATGAGGACTAAGTTTTCTGTTGGGTTGCAAAGAGACCTCAAGAGCTCTATCTCAGTTTGAATCTGGCAGCCTCATGAGCCTAGGAGATATTGGAGATATTTCTGATCCTCTGTGTGTGGGGTTTTTTTCTTCCCTTCGTGCAAGCAGCAGAACTCTCATGAGAATATCCACCTTTATGACAATGTCTCTATCTCTTCCTGTAATGCTGTTAAAGAATGACTTTTCTTGTGGGATTTCAGCTTCTTTCAAACGGTAATCAACAACAACTGAATTCCTCTATCAAAATCCCTCATAAAACACACAATAGGAAAGAAAAAGGATGTGGTGCATATTCTTTAACTTCATGTTGTTAGCGAGGAAAACACATAATCAGGGGGAATTGATTACGTGGGTGCTTTATTGATGAGAGCTCTGGGAGCCGGGGTACAAACCCAAATCCAACTCCAACGAGGGTCCAAAAGGGGCCCCGTATTATACCATTTCATTACATAACTCTATGTTAATCATTAAACTTACATTGTTCTATTGCATACATCCAAGCATGGATTTTGTAAATATCTTCTTTTACAATTCTCACGATTCTAGTTTGAAATAATAATCATGTTCAGCTACCAACAATCATTACAATTCGATCATCTATCTTATGATGATTAGGTACAGTTTCACCCGACCTACTTCATTTCCAAGTACAAGTCATCCCAATGTTCTTCTTATCCCCCCATCCCGATTACCCAGGCAGAGTTATACTTGATTTGGTTGGAACAATGGAGGCAACATCCTGGTTGCAGTGAAGCTGAGACTCTATTCCCAGCTTCTGTGGTAAAAGAAATTATTAACCCTATCCTAACAATGAGGGAAATCATACAAAATTTCTAATGTTGTCTAACATCAGTGTGTGGTCTCCCAGTTTATTTCACTTTCTCTTGGTTTTTTTCCTCTCTCTCTGCCTCCTTGGTAGAACAGACAGCCTTTTAGGCAGCATATTATCCACAGGGTGCAATCCAAAGACCACTCAGCTAAGCATTTAAAGCACTTGCTCAGTCTGAAAGATCCTGCAAACTCCTCTTTTCTAGGCAGTCTAGAAACTATAAACCATGTTCCCTACTAATTTTTTCAGTCCATACAGCTTCCTTTCCAGAACCTTCCTAATGCTGTTACTGTTGTGTGGATTTCACAAACACAAATAAATATGTGCTTTGGTTCCTGCACAGAGCCTCTTCATTTCTGTTAATCCCAGAAAAATTGCTGTAATACATCTGTGTTTACCACAGAACCTCCTTGCAACAGAAGACCCTGGTTATGTTGCCTCTATTAACTAAGAATAACTGTTGATGAAATTACATCCTCAAGGCCTCTTTCATTAGTTTCTTTTGAACTTCTGGATGTTTTCCCAGAGATTTGATTGCTTTTAGACTGGCACTTCCTAACAAAGCTTTTGATGTAAACTTTCATGCCACAGTTACTATGACAATAGTGTAATGCTGCAGTAGGATTAATTGGAATTTTGATTATTTTCTCAGCTCAGAACACTGTGTTTTAATAACTGGTTCAACTCGGCTTCAGATCCATGCTGCAATGCAAAGCTAAAATCTTTATTTTGAATTAAGAGAGACACTAAAGAACAATAAATGGAAGATGGAAATGACATCACAACACCATCACAACAGATCCAATGTTCCTCTCTATTGTTTATGTGATTCATGAAAATTATTCATTGTATAGAAAAGATGCACATTTTCTTATGTGCATAAGTTATTACATAACTCTCCTTATTCTTATACCCAAATTTATTTTCTTTCAGGTGTTAGAAATTATGAAAAAGCATAAATGTAAATTCCCCCAAAACAAAGTACAATATGTTCATGTTTGAACGAGAGTAGACATGGGGAGCTTGATAAAGGCATCAGTTATCACCACTGTCAAATTTTAACATTACTCATTCCTCAGAATTTGAAAGTGCAGCATATAACAAGGCAAGGTGTAAATGTTTGATGAGAAACATTTAACTTTTCCTGTCCCAGCTTTGTATCAAATCTCAATTAGATATTGTCAAGGGACAGAAATGAAATATGTCACATAATTAATCAATTCAATGCTCTTTATCACCAAAATTAAACCCCAGCTTTAACTCTCAACAATTCATCGTATTTTGGTTACAGATATGTGTGTGCCTCTATACACATGTATCCTTCTTTATTTGAGCCAACCTGGGCATCTTTGAGGTACCTTTTAAAATCATTCCGCAAAAGTTTTCAATTACTTCTATTATTTATTTATTTATTTATTTATATTCTCATATTTCAGCCAATATCCTACTAGAAATTTCAGTCTAATTACTGAAGATGGAATGCATCTGGACCCAAAAGAAGTTATTTCTCCTCCATGGTTTCCAATCAAATTACACAGCCTCTATTTTGTTGTTGTTGTTGTTGTCTGTTTGTTTTCCTTGTTTGTTTTGAGTTATTTTCTGTTGTTTTGGTTTTGATTTTTTTTAAGTAATGGAAAATCTCATAGAGAAATTCTCACAATTTTGAGATTTTTTCATCTGTGATAAAGGTTGTCAGGAATAGAAAATGGAAAACTATAGAGCCTGTTTGCGCAACTCAACTCAGCCTTGCAGCATTACAATAAAAGGCTGGCTTTTGGAAGCTTCTTGGAGACATAAAAATAATCATTTAAACTCCCCACCTACTGAACACGTAGCCACTGTTCTGTTCAGAGCTTTTTTGTCCATAATTAAAAAGCTCTTAGCAGCCCAGACAACAGAACTTACTGATGTCAACATAACCACAACAACCACATAAAACAAACCACAGCACATACATATAATGTTATAAAATCTTTTACCTCCTAATCAAAATGTAAATGCATAGGAATTCATTTCCTCTCTTCCTCCTCCCCCCCCTCCCCGCCCTTTTTTGGGTTTGTTTTTGTTTTTGTATTGCAAAGCACATTCCTATATTACTGCAGATGCGTAGGGATGCATATCTCCAAGAAATCGATGGGAGCTGTCTTGAGTGGTTTGATCAATGACTGCCCCCACCCATTTCAGCCTGGACATTCATCTCCTGTTGTTCTTCAGACAGTTTACAGATTAATAATGAAGCATAAAACCAAGTTACTGGTAACATATGAGCGAGGGAGATGCAAACCTGAACATCTCACATTAAGGACACTCTACACCAGCAATCCATCAGACTGGTTTGCACTGCAACGTTTGTATAGTTTCTGGTGTCTCCTCACAAACACCCACAGATAAAGAAATACAGTTGCTTTGTAAGAATCCCTCTATTTTACTTATGAAAATTAAACCACTGGCCTTTTAAAGTGCAAATGCAATGAGTCTGATTCTCCCATCAATCAGGCAAAGTAAATCAGAAGTTACTATATTGAATCAAGAATCTATGATGATTTACATTGGTTATTAAAAGTGATTATTCTATGTCAAGTCCAAGAGAGTGTTTTTTTTTGTTTGTTTTGTTTTGTTTTGTTTTTGGTTGTGGTTTTTTTTTTTTTGTTTTGTTTTTTTTTTTATTTTTTTTTTGGTGTTTGTTGTTTTTTTTTTTGTGTTTTTTTTTTTGTTTTTTTTATTTCTGAGGCTTTTTCCAAGATACAGGATCAATAATACTACTGGGAAGAAAGTGGATTATTCAGGGTGGTAAGATAAATACCCTGTTAGATGACCTATATTAATAGTATGAATATAGTATGACCTCATCTGGGACAATAAAATTAAAATTTATCCTGTAGAGTCCCAGGATATTCTAGCTAGATAGCCACCTGTTTTGCTTTATTCATTGATAATGAGTAATTTCAGTCCTTTAAAAAAATGTCGATAAACTATATTTTATTTTTTCTCCTTAAAATAAAAATAGAGAGAAGCTACCAAACTAAAGAGTAGTTAAGATCTACTCCTTAACTTCCATATTTTCTTTGTGTTCTCACAACAGCTGTTTATTTTGGCTATTAAAATCACAAGTTTTCCAAGCAAGTCATGTGTATAAAGCCTTCTTCAAAAGCAGTTGACACACTATAGCCACACAGCAGATGATAATGAAGACAAAAATAAACATGTAAAAATTCATCATTTCACCTACAATATCAAATTTAGAAGCAGGAAAACAGAGGAGGTCACTAACAACAACAAATTATTTAAAGTATTTTTTTTCAGAAGAGCTAATTATTCTTTCTTTATATACATAATTCATATTAATAAACATGGTTTGAGTCTTAAGCAAAAAAGATAAAATCCACCTAGAAGTATATGAAAATAAAATACTTTGAAATGTCCTTTTTTTCATATTCCATCCCCTGCTAAGATTGTATTTTAATTTAATATGAAATATTAAAAAATATATTGGAGATAATAGAGTAAAAGGAATAGGGGCAGTTTTCCAATTATCTCAAAATCAACCAGTTATCCTAACTTATTTTTATATTTTTTATTTTATTTCTCCAAAATTCACTAAAATCTTTAGGTTTTGACAAGTGAGAGAGGGAAAGAAAAAACAGACATTTACTCTTAAAGAAAATTTTACATCTGCTTGAATTATTTTGCCTTTTCATCTTTCTGACAAAGTTGATAAACTCCAGTAAGAATTTGTAAGCGAATCAGAATTTGTTAAACACCATGCCAACAAAGGTGGGCACCAAGAATCCTTGTCACATGTGGCTCACACAGTGAGTGAAGTGGCCAGAAGCAAAACACAGAAGTTCGTACTTTAAAACCCAGCAAAAACTTAATCCTCTCAAACCAGTGAATTGATCCCCCCTAAAGAGACTGAGATGCAAATTGTGGTTATTTAAGGGATTATATACAGATTTCAGCTCAGTGTTTATGTTGGCCTCCCCATTTCAATAATGCAGGGTTGAATGTCATTGGCAAAATTAGCAGTCAAATGCAGACATAATCTTAATAATTGCAAAGAAGCTTTCTGACAAGATTAGTTGCCTTCCAGGACCTCTGTGGGAGATTCGCCATCCTATCAAATCCAGCCTTTCACCAGTCTCCAACCAGATGAAGGCACTGCTGCCACAAAACCTGTGCTGTCTCTCTACTGGGACTGGGTTGGAGGAATTTCAGTTTAAAAACCAAACAAATTAAAAGAGAAAGAAAGAAAGAAAGAAAGAAAGAAAGAAAGAAAGAAGAAAGAAAGAAAGAAAGAAAGAAAGAAAGAAAGAAAGAAAGAAAGAAAGAAAGAAAGAAAGAAAGAAAGAAAGAAAGAAAGAAAGAAAGAAAGAAAGAAAGAAAGAAAGAAAGAAAGAAAGAAAGAAAGAAAGAAAGAAAGAAAGAAAGAAAGAAAGAAAGAAAGAAAGAAGGGAGAAAGGAAGAAAGGAAGAAAGGAAGAAAGGAAATAATTCAAACCTTCTGTCCCAAAAAGCTGAAAGGGGAAAATAGGCCAGGCTGAATAGAGAAAAATGATATCAAGGTTCCCAATTTTTAAGATGAACATGGTCATAGAAAAATTGAATAGCAACACACTTTCTGTTTTTTGAATTAAACAATTAATTAAACAATTAAAAAATTTCTATTTGTCATTTTGGTTAAGTATTTCATATTACTCGTTCTGCATCCTATTTTTGTGGGCATTGTAAATGGCCCCAGCTGGTTTGTAATTACTGAACTGTGGAGAGCAGAGTGAGAACCCTGATCAGAACCATGTCTTTCCATAGCACGGTGCTCTGGCCATGCTTCATAACACTTTACAAAGTTTTGTGGCGCTTTTGTAGCATGAAGACATCACTCTTTGCTTAACAGCAACAATCATTATAAACAGCTATCAGTTTAATACCTTTGAAACAGTGATATATAAATCATATTATCACAGTTCATGTGTTCACTTACTGGTTTGACTTAAAAAAAAAGTCTTCTAGAGAATTAAACATAGTCACACCTGTTGAGAAGTCCTATTGCAATACTCAGCAGAACTAGTCAAAATGTGATTAATGAGATTATGCATCAAAAGAGGTTAAGGTCACTACCCAAAACCATGTGTGTATGGTCAACAGCATTATTGAGCAATTAACAAGGAAGAATCCTACAGATCCATTCACATATCTTTGGATTTTCAGCTGAATTGCCTGGGTTTTTTTGTTGCTATTAGGTTTTTTTGTTTTGAATTGGGGCGGGGGGGGTGGGGGTGGAGGAGGGTTGTTGGGTTTTTTTGTTGTTGCTGGTTTTGTTTTGTTTTGTTTTGGGTTTTTTGTTTGTTTATGGGTTTTGGGGTTTTCTTGGTGGGTTTTTGCTTGTTTGTTTTGGGGGGTTTTGTTTTGTTTTGTTTTTAATTTGTACATTTGAGTTGGAACTCTTAATAGAAATAATGATGCTATTTTCCCTATTCATATCAGAAAGTGTTTTGACTGGAATTTTGTATTGTATTCTGGCTCTTCTTGCCAGCCACGTGTTCCCTTTTGTAGAGGCGAAAAAAAAAAAACCTAACCAAAAAAAAAAAAAAAAAAAAAAAAAAAAAAAAAAACCCGATCTAATTAAATGTATAATTAAGAGTGTTGTTTTTACAATTGTGCAAAGTAATATGAATATGTCAAAAATTCAGAAGAATCTGCTTCCTATCCTGGGTAAAGTTAGGGTGAAGTATACCATGAGAAAGAAAAATTCTGCTTCTCTGAGTCTTTATAATTCTGTGAAGTCTCATGGAAGAGAATTGCACTAAGAATGCTGTTTTCTGTCATTGGATTTACAGACCAAGGGGAAGAAAATATTCTGGTTGTTTTATCCTTTCTTTTCACTGAATTAAATAAAAATATAGCCTTCTTCTGGCTGTAGCCCTCAGATCAGTTCCACCATATTTTATATATATTAATCTTTTCCTATTTTTCTCATTTTGAATGTCTGTGAGACATATTCCAGAGAGACTGATGGAGAATGGAGGAAATAGCTGGTTTGTGAGCTGGCTTGCATCTATATGAAATATAAGTAAGACCAAAAAAATAGCACCAACTATTCAGAAATATCTAAAGATAATCAAAGTGGACTCATAAAAATGAGATCCCACCTAAGAAATGTATTAGAATTGCTCAATATGTCCATTTGCAAATCAGTACAAACAAAAAAACATTGCTGAAAATTGCCTAAATTTCAAGAAAGTACTTGCTACAAGTTTTTCACATTGGAGAGCTGAAATGGAAATACATAAATTTAGAGAAGACATGAGAAATGAAATTGGGGAAAAAGAAGGATAATTAAAATAATGTATAAATAAAATGCAGAAGAGTTGCAGTTTAGTTATGTGCAATTTACTCTTGAGGACTGCTTTTTGTTCAGAAAATCTGAAATTGCTTAATATTGCTAGTTTGTATCTGATACAATCAGACACATCATTAAGTGTTTTATATATATGGTACTGTTGTGAGTTTTGTATGAAGCAACATCTATTATAAATGCTTAGAAAAATAGATGTCCCTCCAATAAATGAAAATAATTCAGACTACACTGGAAAGCTTTGGCTGTAAAATTCAGTGTTATTTGGAGTGTACTGCAGCTTTACTGCTCTGTTAGTGCTTTATTTACCTGTCACTGTATTGGAAATAAAGTGTTAATTCCTGAGGTGCCAGTGTAGTGTCAAGAGAAGACTCCTCAAGGCTACTGAACCATTAAGCCCCAGTTCCAATATTTTCCAGCTGCTGGTGTTGGTCTCTGTTTAGAAACTTAGTCTAAACATGTTCTTCTTCCCTGAAATTTAATTGGCGGAAAGGAAAAACTTCTTTCATTCCTTTCCCTCTTATTTTTGGTTTATTGATATTATAGAGGATGAGTTATTAGGGAAATACTTTTTAGAAATTCTGGCTTCTCTAGACCATTACTTCTTCACCTATTTTTTTAAAAAGTTATTAATTTTGCTGGATTTGTACAGTTGAAATGTCAATCAATCCTTGGATTGTGATGGCATTGGAAAATCTTCCCATGTTGCTTCCAAAAAAATTCAAATAAAGTGCAGAGACTACTTGTAAGAGGCAATCATGACTTTCTTCTTCTCTATTACCATGGTTTACCATGTATCAGACAGTAGATTATGGCCGCTATTTACCAGGGCAGACAGTAAACTTTGACTCTAATAGCACCTGACTTACAGTACATCACATGAATTGGTTTCTATTATCTGATGCTTTATATTTATGGGGAGGTAAAGCAGAACAGATGTCTAACTCCACCATTTTTCTGTATATAATGCAGTACATATATTTTTGTTCTCTTGTGTTCCTGATGGAAAAAAAACCCAAATGTTTTTTCATGGAAATATAACCAAAGTTTTCAACACTTTGATTAAGAGTTAAATTGCTTAAAATACGTTTGGAACATCTTATCAGTGTCTAGTCTGACACAATTTTTTGGCTTATTTTAACAAGCTGCCTTTGGTTAACGGTTTTTCAATTCACCATAATTTATTAAGAGGCCAAATAAACTTGGTTCCATTTTTGATTATCTCTCTGAAAATGCTAGCTTAAATTTGGCCTTGTTTAAATAGCACTAAATCAATGAGAGATCAATGTTAAATATAGCACTGCCTCTTGGAGAGACTTTGATCAATGGAGCATTTGGTTGGTTTTATCTGATTGAGACTTGGTCTGAGACTAGACAATTATGGGAAAATAACTCCTTGAAAGTTAATATATTTTCCTTTTCCTTTACTGTGTGTTCTGGTCACAGTGCGAAGGACTTGTGACAAATGCTGTATAATGTATGTTATAAAATGCTTGCAAAATATATGGTTGTTGATTGTTTCCATAGGCTGCAACATATTTCTTTTCCAGGGCTCACATCAATATATATCTGTGTCTATGAGGATGGAGGAAACTGGGAATTTTTATGCTACGCCTGGCAGTAGGTTTTGCCATGTCTTTTGATTAGGGGAGCCCTGTCAGCTATTAAATTGCCCTGTGGGCCCTAAATGTCAGCATATGAAACCCACAATTTGTAATTCCAAAAACAATTTATTCAAAGGTAGCTGAGTGTTCCTTTATAAGCTACATATTCTGTAAAATCAGTACGCTTCTTGGAGGTTGAAAGATTTATTGACATCTCTTTGAGCTCATGTGTCTACAGGACCACTTTAGGGGCATTCAAGCAAAGGAAGTAGGTGCTGTCAGAGACCAGGGCTTCACAGGAGCTGGAACTGGGGAAGGGTCTAGAGGGTAAATCCTGTGAGCAGTAGCTGAGAGAGCTGGAATAGGAGCTCAGCCTGGAGAAAAGGGTGGACTTTCTAGCTCGGCACAAGTCCCTGACAGGAGGTAACAGCCAGGGGTTTCAGGCTCTGCTTCCAGGAAGGAAAGGACAGGACAAGAGGAAATGGCCTCAAGCTGCACCAGGGGAGATTGACACTTGAAATGAGGACAAATTTCATCATGGAAAGGGTGGTTGAACATTGGAAGATGCTGCCCAGCTCCTGGAGTCCACATCCCTCGATGTGTCCAAGAATGACTGGACATGGCACTCAGTGTTTTGGGCTAAGTGACAAAGTGGAGAGCAGTCACAGGTTGGACTTGATGTTCTCATAGATCTTTTCCTACCTGAATGTTTCTGAGATTCTGTATTGCCAGAAAGCTTATTTCTCCCTGAAGATTTTCACTCCCATGGTTCATGGGAAGGTAAACAGCCAATCTACAATCCCAGCAGCACACAGAAGAATTCTTCACAAGAACATAAAGAGCATTTATTTAAACTATGTTTTTTAATTTAATTTTTTTTACACATCATGGTCCATATGGTCCTAGTACTTTGTGTAGCTGTATTGAAGACATAGCTACTTACAATTTATGGCAGACGTTTAGAAATAATTCTTCAGGCCAGTCTGTAGTTACAAACTCCAAATTAGCCAGTGTTAAGAACAGCTCCACTGTTGAGTCTCAAAAGGGTAAACCTTGTTTATCGCACTTCCATGTCACAGGAATTACAGCATTGCTTGAGGCATTCATGGACTCATCGAGGTTGGAAAAGTCCTGTAATATCATTGACTCCAACAATTAACCCAGCACTGCCAACACCACCACTAAACCATATACCAAGTGCCATGTTAAAGTGGCAGGATGTTTAAATTCCTCCAAGGATGGTGATTCCACAAATGCCCTGGGTAACCTGTTCCAATGCTTGACAAACTTTTCCATGAGAAAAATTTTACAAGTGTGCAATCAAAACCTGTCCTGGTGCTGCTTGAGGGCATTTCCTCTTGTCTTGTCCTTTGTTCCCTGGTATCAGAACCTCACCACCACCAGACTGCACCCTTCTGTCAGGGAGTTGTGGAGAGCCAGAAGGTCCTCCCTGAGTCTCCTTTTCTCCAGGATAAACAATCCCAGTTCCTTAAACTGTTCCTCATCAGACCTGTCCATGCCCTCCTGCAGACATGCTCCAAGAACACTATTTCTTTTTTGGAGTGAGTGACCCAAAACTGAATGCAGGATTCAAGAAGTGATATGGCTTTCGCATCAGACAGAGAATCATCTACTAATCAGATTTCTATAGTGCAGTTTTGCAGGATTCTATCGTCTGCATTTTTCACAGCACCACTGTGGTGAGATGTTCACCTTACTGTCAGCAGGAATCTCAGAGCTTGTGTAAAATCATTGAGTTCACTTTCTGGAAATAGCCTCTTTTTTTTTTTTTTTTTTTTTTTTTTTTTTTTTTTTTTTTTTTCCTTGTGAACTAGCTTCTACATTTTAGCATTGTTTCATGATTTCAGGTTCTCTTTGCACATTCAATCATCAATTTATCTCTTATGAAATGACAGAATCCTCATTATCCATGCAACATGTTCAGAAATTCACTCTGGAAGTCAGTTGTCCTTTTATCTGCATCTACATTTTTACAGTTCTATTTAAAAAATTCTAGTGTTAGATCACTGTAATGTAAACATTTCTTTTAATTTCCTGATGTCCACTCTTAAATACTTCAAGGACACTGCATTCTCCACAGAAAAATAAAAGCACTTAAAAAGCAACCTTAAAAATACAATTTATTGTATTTTTAAAAAGTAGAAATATGATCAAAAATCACAGAAAAGTCCCAAAAGAAGATGTCTGGAAGCTTTTAGGAATAGACATCCTGGTTTAATTGACAATAGGAAAATTTAAGGTAGTTTAATAAGCTTCAAATCTCCAGTCTTGCTCAGCCCAGAAGTAAACACAAATTTCTTTCCTTGCAACCATCAATTCACGGTGTGCAGTTAACCCTTGGAGCCTGCAGTGTATTGCACTGTCCTGAAACACTCCACTTTCCTGTGTGAGAATCTGTTATAGTGCCGTTGCCAGCTGGCAGGTAATTTTCCTGTGGAAGACTTTTCTTCCCAGTAAGCGCTGCTATGGTAATATTCAACCCCAGCCATGTAGCTAAAAGAAATTGAAAGGAATAGTCATTTCCCAAGGATGTCTCAACCATCCAGAGACAGGCATGCTAGGTGGGATAAATCGCTTTTGGAGGTACTTTCATCTCTTTGCCAGTTAGAAATTGGACTGCACACCACACTTTTATGTGCATAAAGCTTGTTGGGATAAATCTTACTCCAAACATTTGAGTTCTGCGACAGGCAATTCCAGTAACAATAACTATAAGGTTGACTGAGATAGAAATAACATTGGAAAAACAGATATTGTCGCTCACAGATTATGGGAAAAGAAAGAGACGAACATGGCCAGATTTAGCTTTACACATTATAAACTTATAGAAGGAAAGATAGGAGAATCAAACTCTCATTTAGGATTAAGGAACAAAGACACAGTTTGAGTCTCCAGGATGCGGACAAGTGTAACACTAGTGATCAAACAAGTCGTGTAGCTGGTCATGGGTATTTAGAGTAAATCCCCAGTCACCAGCATCCCACCTTTTAGAATAGGCTAGCTGGGATCTGGTGGAAGGCATTATCTGTGGTTTTAATTTTACTGCAGCATCAGGAGCTTCTGAAAAATATGCTTTCATTATTCCTACAATTCATTGTAGAGCATAAAAAACAAAAGGACATTTCAAATGAAGAAAACCACAACAGACTCTAACAAAAAATAGTAATGAATTCTCTTCCACACAAAGGAAAAAAAATTGCATGCTTCATGAAATGCCTTGTGTCAAAATTCCTGGAATTATCATTCGTAGGTAAATTCTAACCATTGCCTTGTCCTAGTTTTACCCATAGAGTATTCAGATGTCAACCCACATACATGGGACCAAAAGTAGGTAGTGTTTCCTTTCCTGTGACTGTTTTCAGGCATGGAGTCTTCCATTTTAAATCTTGTTAATTTTTTCCAGAACTACCCACTCTATAGTAAACATAAAAACAAAATCTTATCCTCCACGTCTCTGGCATTTCTCTTCACACCTGACTTAATGCTGAAAGAAGAAAGAAATTTAGTTTACAGGTTAAACAACTTGATTCCTTTTGCTTTATTTTTTAGTTTGTCATTTGTTCAGGCAACAGATGGAGTTGTTTGGTATGTACTATTTATTCAT
Source organism: Sylvia atricapilla (assembly GCF_009819655.1). Taxonomy (NCBI): domain Eukaryota; kingdom Metazoa; phylum Chordata; class Aves; order Passeriformes; family Sylviidae; genus Sylvia; species Sylvia atricapilla. The sequence continues at coordinate 62,844,659 of NC_089174.1, forward strand.
CCTTCTAAAGTGAAATGGGAATTTTTTTAAATAAGGTGGAATCCTATTTCTCGTTGTACACTCTCCTCATTTAGATAAAATTAAAATTTTATTTCCAACTCTTATCCATATTCCAATGCAATTAATACATTTTTCTCTCTGGATTTCATGCCTCCCGTCTCTAAAGCAGCTGTGCTTTAGTCCTTAGCTATCTCACCCTTTCCTGTCTATTTGGCTTCTGATTCCAGGCCTTTTGCCAGTCTTTGGGAGATTTTTGCATCTTCCTGTATAATTCCTCGTCTCAGATCATTGACTTTTTTATTGCCTGCTACCCAAACAGCCATTGACATTGCCAAAAAGCACTTCACTAAACTGACTTAGGCCAACACCAGAAGCAACAGTTGTGATTTGGTAGTCCTGGCACCTAAGTCCAAGGTGAGATGTCTAACTCAGGCAGCCTCAGCTCCTTCTACTGCCTTCTACAAGCAGAGCAGAATTGGCATCTCTAGGGAATGTTTTCTCTTTCCTAATTCCTGTGGTAAAGCAAACCAAATACAATGAACACCTCTTAAACAATCACAAAGATAGATGAAAATGTCAACTGAAGTGAGAGCTATTAGATTAGATTATGAATTTGATAATTCCATGTCAAAAGTGGAACTGGATATTTCTAGTGATAAAAATTTGAGAAGTGAAAGAAGCTTTTCTGGCCTCATCTGTTTGAGAGGTAAATCATGGATACAGACATATAGAAGTTGTTGTTGTTGGTTGGTTTTTTGTTTTGTTTTGTTCAGGAAAATGCTTACATGAGCCTCAGTTTGGGCAACTAGGCATATAAAATGTATTTTTATAATACATGAAACTGGCCTAGCTGCAGAGATGGAGTAGGTGACTCCTTTTGAATTTTTGATAGACTTATTTTCTATCATTCTCACTAATTTCCTGGGAGAAATTAGCCATAGAGGTTGGCAGAGACAAGAAAAAAAACAGAATCAAACAGCAACACTAATGAAATCCCTTATTTCAGGTTAAAATCCTTATATATATTTATATGTGTTTGTGTTAAGTTGCAATGTAGATGGCTATGTATAAGTCTGCTACAGTTGAAAGCTCAGGTTCTGAATTTAGAGTGATTAATTATTCATGTTATTTAACTAATTATCTATCTCAGTTACAATGTAGCTAAGATTACTGTGGTGTATTTAAGTCATGTTGAAATCCCATTTGGATCCTGATTTGGTTTGTTCCATTTCCTTGCCTTTGCTCTTCACCAGAGATGATGTTTCCCATCATCAGATGATGTTTTCTCTGCTCTTCACCAGAGATGATAGGAATACTGTAGGATTTTTAAAGAGAGAACACTCCCCCAAAGCTTGCCCAGTTTTCAGTTGTCTTTGAAGCTGATTACAACTATGGCCTGTTGTACGAAGGTCAGAGCACAATGCTTGCTTGGCTCCAGCTCAAGGGAAAATGATAAATATGTCTGAGCAAAATAAGGATTAGTCTCAAATTACTATTGCATACAATGAACGCTGCTTCCAGACAGCATCATTAGTTCACACAAGGAGTAGAAGAGATCTATCTGACAAATAAACACATTCATCTGCCTTGGTTATAGGACTATCTTTCCTTTTTTTAATGAGTTTGAGACCTCCACCTTTGCAGTTCATCAAGGTGCACAAGCAAAGATTCATGGTTTTTGTCCCTTCTCACAATAAGGAGAGAATTATGTTGATAATGACTTTTGCATGTGACTGGGTATTGACTGCATCAAGACAGTTGTGCTGCCAAAATGTTCACAGTTGCTTATATGCCAACATTTTCATTGGCAATATTATTTATATGAAATATAAATAATATTTTTCATTTTTCAATTTTCTAGTCCTCATGTCTTCTCCAAGAAAAATGAAAGGGTAATTAATTCTTTTTATGGATAGATATAAAGTTCTAAAATTTGCAGCATGAATGTTATGGGGCATGTTAGAAATGTCTTATTCTACCAAAAAAAATTTACCAAAGAAATTTTCCGAAGATACTGCAGGAGGTGATGCACCATATCCACAAGGAAACTCATTAAATGTCTCATTTTGCTGCAGAAGTCCATTCATTAAAATGCCTTGGTTTAGATACCAGATTTAATGGAATTTCTCTATAAACCTCAGCTTCTTAATCTTTTTCCTGTTAGTTTCTGACGTGCTTTATTGTCAGTTAGAAGACGGTAAATATGTAAGCAACGATGTGACAATTTCAGGGCAATACACTGAGTTTATTATCACAGTTTTGAGGAAATCTACTCTGAGGGTAGGACAAAGAAGCCACTTCTATTTCATTCACAACCGAAAATGCAAAATTTACAGAATATAAGGGATTTAGATGCTGATAAGGAAGAAAACTAAGGTAACAGCTTGAAAAGCTTAGGGGGGTGGAATAAAAAGTGGGATTAATTGCATTATTCTGCAATAGGTGCAGAGCAGTCAAATCCTCTTCTCACAGTTAGATTTGTTCTCACTGAGCTACCAGTAAGCAATGGCCTAAGCAATGAAGGTATTTATACTAAGCTGTGGTACTTTATCCTATAGTCAGGTAACAAAGACAAATCATTGTCTTCCTGTCAATTATACTGGGGAAAACAGGATAGAGAGCTATACTTTAAATTGTAAGATTGAAATAGTCTTGAAAATGCAAACATTTGCTGGCAGAAAGACAGATGTAAAGCAAACAGTCCATGACCTGGGTCTGATTTTAGAGGTTTTACAACATGCGATGGAAGGCAAGAACTCCATTCTTTACTATGTAATGTTTCAATAATTTCTGCTTTGTTTTTTTCCTTAGCTGATTTGTTTAACTCTATCAGTTGCTGCTCTGGCTTCAAAACCACAATGGGAGGATATAGGCCAAACCCTGAAGGAATTTTCTGACACTATAGCCTGGGACTTTCCATGTGAACAGATTCAGAGCCCGGCTGAGGTGGGGAAAAAACCTTTTCTTCAGGTTTGATTCATAAATGTCTAAACATTTTTCTCTTGGAATTATTGTTTTGAAGGGGAAAAAGCAAACAAGTATGAGATGAAAACTGCATGTTTAATTTTTGTCCTGACTACAGTTTCAGTGTTCAGCATTTTTGACTGCTATTTTAAGTGCTGGGAAAAGGACAAATAGGCTCAAAGTAAATGTTGAACATACAAAATATACAACATATTTGTTGTGAATTCACATGGAACTATGAAAACAATATTCCCCTCCTCTTTTTCACACTGTGACTGCAGAAGGAGAATTTCTTCTGGAGTGCTATTAGTCAGCAAAAACCCCCCTTATTTAAAAAAAGAGAAATAGAGAGGAATGAATATATAGCAATATCAGCCTGAAAGCAAAATGAAAGCCACTCTGTCAAATCTGATGGTGTGACTGAGTTAGTCATTGTCATGCCATTTTTATACCTTATTTCAGACTGACTTGAGCATATATCTTGGGAATCCACAAAATTAGAGCCTTGTTTTAGCAGTCTTATTAGGGCAAAATTACCTTTGAAACTGAGAGAGAGAGAGATATCTAAAATTTACAGGGCCCAGACTTGAAAAAAAGGAATTAACTGTGTAAGAAATTATTTATAGTGTCCAAACTCATAGTGTTTTCTAGTCAGCAGACACCAAAAACAGTTCCAGCTGGGACAGGATTAGAACTCAAGGGGAAGGACTGGAATAACTGATCCCATCTGCTAGTATCCCAAACACTGCAATGATCAGCTCGGGGCTGTCTTGAACAGATCAAATAGATTTTCAAACAGTGACTCCAACAGCAATCTGTTTAGAGAGATGTAAATCTTTAGGTCCATTGGAGATATCTTGTAGTTCCAGAATTCTGTAAAGCCAGAACAAAGGGTTTATAACTTATCTCAGTGCTCCTATGTGTTACTTATATTACCCAGAACTTTAGAGCTGCAGTACATGAAAACAAAGTGTTAAATCTTACTTAAGTAAACCAAAGTAACACATTTACATCAATAATCCAGGAAAAATTATGGTGCATATGGGAAACAATTATTAGTTTTCATAAAGAAACTGCATCAGTTTACCAGATAATCTCATTGCATGTGCTTGTTTGTTTGGGTTTTTTTAAGAAAGAAATTCAAGAATCACGGGTTTGTTGAAAGGGGCCACTTGGTCCAACCTCCCTGCTGAAACAGGATCACCCCAGAGCACATAGAACAGCATTGTGTCCAGAGCAGTCCGGAATATCTCCAGTGGGGGAGGCTCCACACCCTCTCTGGACAATCTGTTCAGGGCTCAGTCACTGCCCAGGACAGAAGTTCTTCCTCGTGTCCAGGTGGAACTTTCTTGGCTCAGTCCCTGCCCGTTCCTCTGGTGCCATTGCTGGGCCCCTGGAGCTGAGCCTGGGCCCTGCTCTGACCCTCCCTGCAGACAGGGACACACAGGGATGAGGTCCCCTCTCAGCTGGGGCTCCTCTAAAGGCTGGAGAGCCCTGGCTCTCTCAGTGTTCATGGATGTATCATAAGGGCCAATGAACTTTTGGGTATTGTGTTTGCCTAGGTGTTCCCTTACCCAATCCTCTTTGAACAAGGGAAGGTCTTCCTCCCAAGATTCCTTTACCCTAGTCTCCTGTGCCAGAGAATCCTTAGGGCTGGTCTTATCAGTGCAGAGCGATGCAAAGAAGGCATTTAATAACTCTGCTTTCTTTGCGTCCCTCTCTTACCAGGGTTCCCTCTACATTTACTAATGGGCCCACATCATCCTTTGTTTTCCCTTTGTTACTGATGTATTTAGAAAACTCTTTTAAGTTATCCTTGACAGCCTTGGACAGATTTAATTCTCTTTGGACCTTGGCCCATCTAGAAGGAGAGCTGAGAAGACTAGTACTAGTGTATGAAAATCAGAAAAAGAATTTAAACAGTAGAGTGCTTAAAAAATAAGGGCATCAACTTAAGTAACAGGAAGATTTGGCTCCCAGAGAGTTTAGCAGAGAAAATTCTATATACAGAAGACAAAGACTGTCCTGAAACCAGCATATTTGCAACCTCGCAATCCTTTTTTGTTGTTGTTGTTTTTGGTTTTGTTTTTGTTTTTTTGGTTTTTGGTTTTTTGTACAGGGAATTAAACAAGCCATTTGTGAAGGATAAGTGAAGATGAAGAGATGAAGGTGCAGAAGGATCATAAAATTTTTTAGGTTGGAAAAATCCTTTAAGATCATCATGCCCAGCCATTAACTCAGCACCACTGTGTTCACCAACAAACCACATCCCTAGGTGCCACATCCACATCTTTAAAAACCTCCAGGATGGTCACTTCACCAATACTCAGGACAACCTGTTCCAATGCTGGACAATCTTCTCCATGAAGATTTTTTCCCCTAATGTCCAAAATAAACCTCTCCTGACAAAACTTGAGGCCATTTCCTCCTATTAGACAGAGTCAGGGAAAACAGAAACCTAGGTTTTATTGGCATAAATATGATTCATGTGCTTTAGTTAATATTGCCATTTTCTAGCAACTATAACACCACCTAAAAGTCCAAACTCCAAATTATATGCAGGACTAAATTCTCATGAAGACACATGACACTTTCTGCTTCCATACACCTTGTGTATTGATAAGAGGAGTTATAAATGTTAAGTAACCATCTGACCCACTAGAAAAGTAAAACTATCAATCATCAGATTTCCTCCGGGCTGCAGTGTCTCCTTTACAGCTCTATGAAGCTGAGGACACGAGTGCCATGTGTGCTCCCTGGGGACATAAAGAGCATCACATTCTCATCATGAAAGCAAAACTCTTGCTCATTAGGTTACATATCTGTCACAACACAGTGATCAATCTTTCGGTGTGACACTTGCAGGCAGCACAGAACAAAGACTACAAATGCCATCAAAACACAACACAGAGCAGCAAAAAGCTTTGTTTGGGTGAAAATACCCACAAAGTGACCAAAAATCCCCCCTCAGCAACAGAACAAAGGCTCATCAGTGCCATCCCCTCCTCCACCCCCATGTCCTGTTCTGATATTCACACACACAAAGATGATTACAAACAGCTGGCACAGCACTTGCCATTAAAAATTGACACTGGCATTCACCATATTTTTTGAAATGTATTCATAGTGCTGTTTGAATTTTAACCTATGATGAAACCAGACAGGATTGCACATCTCAGTTGCCAGATTTGCTCTACCAAAATTCCCAATTCTAATGATATACTTGAAAATTAGTTTCCATGGGATAACTGCCCTAAACAGGAGGGAAACAGAGAGTTACTGCAGTTTTCCTTGGTGAAATCCTCTTATTGATTAAAACCCACCAAACTTAAAACAGGAAAAATCAGTGTGTCTAGTGCAATGTTACCTCATGCAGATCTTCAAAATTCCTGTTTGTACCAAAATTTTGTAAATTCTTACCTTTGTTTTTTAACACCCCAGTTGGATGTACAGCAGAGTAATTAAAAAAAAAAAAAAAAAAAAAAAAAAGAAAAAAAAAAGGTAAAAAGTGAGAGATTGCCTTTTATGCTGCAGTGCTGCAGAACCTCATTGCTATAGAACATACAATAAATTATTCTAAATACATTGGTTTTGACCTACCTAATTATTGAACAAATTGGGCCATTGTCATTGCTGAGCAAACCAAACCCAGGGAAGCTATAGTCCTGCAAAGGCAGAAGCACTTTTTCCATATTTCGTGCTGGGATCATGGACAAGGAGCCAGGCAGATGTCAGAGCTGTCCATTCTGCCATCCACTCACCTCCCCTATCAACTCTTCTCAGCATATCTCCTTTGTGGGCTGCTCCTTTTAGGGCAACTGATCCATCACTCTTCACAGTGCAGGATTCGAAGGGTAGGATTTGTCTTATCTCATTTGAGATATCTAAAGGTTAGAGATCTAAATCTGAGCTGGTCACCCTAGACTCTTCTATTTTTTTCTCAGTGGAGAAAAATAGGACAGAGGGATGAGTCTCTGGAGATGTTTATCTTCTAGTGGTGTGAATCACCCTTTTTATAAAGCCCCTTCTTTAAGTTTATATTCCATTGTGTTACAGCTAATTCTCATACCAAGGTAGCTAATAAGTCTCAGGCATGACCCATGACCATGGTATGACTACAGCTCTATGCTTTATGCAAAGTGGATCCTTGTAGTTTCTCTTGATGTTCCTGTGTTTCAAATTCCTGGTTTTTTAACTGTAGTTTGAGTCCAAGACAGAGAAATGGTCACTATTTATATTTCTGTTGGGGGTTAGGTTTGTTCCTTTTTACTCTACAAACTTTTTTCCCCATAAGTTACCAAGGAGACTAAACGTCGTACTTAAGACTATTTAACAAAACAAAGGGATGGTCAAAGCTCGGAGGGGGGTGGGGGTTTGGGGCAGAAAAAAGGACAGAGCTTCAGGTAGCCTGGTGGTCTGGTTTTTCGGTGTTCGGGGAGAAGGCACGGCTGGGTTGCTGCTCCTGCTGGAGGATTTCACTGCAGTCCAGTTTTGGGAAATCTACCATCATCTGCTCACCCTGGAGTTCTGGGCTCCTCTGCAGCCCTGCGAGAGCTGGGCCAGCCCTGCCCTGCCGTTGTGGTTCCATCAGAGCTGCTCGTCTGCTACAGACCCTGGACCCCCTGCCCGGCTGGGACACCCTGCCCCTGCCCTGCTGGGACACCCTGCCATCCCAGCTACCAGCCCGGGACTTCTCCACTGTTCCAGCTTGGTGCTCTGAGGATCCTGTAGAGGCAGTGAGACCAAACTGCCCTGGGTTTTTTTTTGTGAAGCAAAGTCCTTGAAGTTCTTGGTACTGTTCTTCTTATTAATGCTGTAGTTGTTTTTGTTTGTTTGTTTGTTTGTTTTGTTATATATTAGTAAAGAACTGCTATTTCTATTTCCAAAATATTTTGCCTAAAAGCTTTTAACAGAAAAAATTATAATTGGGAAAAAGTGTGGTGGTGGTGGTTTGCATTCTCCATTCCAAGGGAAGCTCCAGCTTTCCCTGGCAGATACCTGTCTTCCCAAATCAAGACAATTTCAAATGGTATTTTCTAAGGCTTATGTATAAAAAAAGTATTTTGAGCCTTTCAGAATTTGGTATTTCCACACAAACTTCACATATAAAAAACTGAAACATCCTTGAGACTCAAAAGAAATAACTTTAAAATAAAAAATAGAATTGATCTACAAAAAGCATCATACTCCTCTGTATTCTTCTTTCCTAGGTGATGTTTCAATACAGAAATTTCTTCTATAATGTGTTGAATGGGATAAAAGAGGTTAAAAACAAAAGCCAAGTAAAATCTCACAATATTAAATTCTAATGAATGCAAAGACCTTGAAAACATCAGTGGCTCTGCAAGCCAAGTGCTGATCTCTTTGATAGAATATGCAGGAATAAAATGGTTAGTAGCTGAAATGCTGTGGCACAGTAATAATTGCTTTGCACCTGTAATTCTATCTCTCATTTCCTTATTTCCTGTTTGATGTTTTTGTTTATCACAGAGTTGTATTCCAGTCTCTTCATTTTTAGTCCATTTTGGAAAATAAAGTATGCTGAATGCTGAAAGACACAAGAGACCATTATGATAAATTAAACAATGTTTCTTTCTCATACTAGTTTTTTCCTTAGCAGAAAAACATTTTCTCTTTCTTGCCTGTATTTTTTTTTTTTTTTTTTTTTTTAATTAATTCCTGTGTGGAATCTCAGGATTTGTTGCTATCTCATTATATAAAAAGCTTGACAACTTTTGGCAATGTTTAACATTATTATTTTGCCGTCATTGTTATTATTTTACCATCACTGTTATTATTAGGGTTCAAATCAAATTTCATAAATTAATAAGCTTGTATGGAACTTATTTGAATACAAACCAAAGTATAACTAAGGTTTTGAAAATTTGCATTTCTGCTCTGCCTGGCAGGAAGACACTTTTTCCACACAAGTCATGGACAGAAATTGTTATGGAGAACAAAGGGAGATGTCAGCTACCATTAAAAATGAGGATTAAATTTTGACTGAACCACTGAAATTAAAGGCACAAAAATTGGTGGGTTTAAGAAGCAAAAGAAGGCTGAAGAAGAAAAAGATCACATCTCCAGAATAAGAGCACATTCAGATTTTTATGGACAGATGAAAGTCAGACTTAAATGCAGACATTAGAGCTTGCTGTCCTGAATGCTTATGATTTTTTCTGGTCATTATAGCTCACAAACAAAAGTTATAAATGTTTTCCTGACATGCTCTGGAGCACTTCAGGGGATACTGGTCAGGACCTGAGGTTGGGCTTCCATTGAAGAAAAAGTTGTCACCAAGAAGACAAGAAAAAAAAAAAAAACAAAGGGAATGTAGGAGTAAGTGAGAAAAGGAGAAAAAAAAGACAGTTTGGAGATATTTCAGCCAGGAGGTATCGCCTGTGCTGCTGACACAATGCAGGAGGAGGAGGAGGGTGAGGAGGGCGAGAAGGAGGAGGATGAGAAGGAGGAGGAGGACTAGTAGGGAGAGGAGGAAGCAGCCACTGAAAGTGAACATCCCAGCAGCAGAGCAACAGTGGGATGACTGCTCATCTTGTGCTGAGAAGAATCACATAATGTCAATTAGTGACCACTTGATGATGGTTAATTATAAAGTGATCACACACAGGCGATGAGTAATGAAAAGTTTAGGATATGTCTTTAATGAAAGATGTTGCTTCATTATGAAGAAAAAATTCTCAGCCTTCACCTCACCATATATATCTTCTGATCCTATATTTATACTTCAGATATTTATGTGTTGATAGTTATTTTTTTGTCTCCAAATTATTGAAAATGTTTTTATGCGATTAGCACTGCTTCGGCAAATTATAGGTTCAACTCTTTTGCATCCAGTATTTCAAGCAACCAAGTTTGCCCTGTTTTCTGTATTTTTTGTTCCATTTGCCCCTACTTTTCAGCAAACCTCTTCACTGTAATCTGTAATTTAAATATAAATAACTTGCTCTATTTTCCACCAAAACATAGTCCTGATAGATCAGCATTCCCATATCAGTTAGAGCCATCAATGTCATTTCTAAAGTGGTTGCAAGAGTTACTGAAAAGTCTTCTCCTGCGGTAACTGTAGGGCTCTCATCTGACTATTCAGCTGATGACTGAAAGAATTAAAATGTAGTTTCTTCAATTGCTGAATTTAGCATTAAACTATGTCAAACAAAACATCGAGCTACACAGCACTTTTCAGGAAGAAATAAAGGCTTAATATTGTTGGTAAAACGTGTACACACTCAAGGAAGCAGAGAAAACAAACATAGAGAAAGGACCAGCAATGAAGGGGGCTTATAGAAAAGAGTATAAGACAAGGAGAAAGAGCACATGAATTAGATAGGGCAGGGGGAAGAATAAAGGTAAAGAATAAGAGACAAGGTCCAGCATAAATATTTTTGAGCATTGTTACAGCCAGCACACACATAGATAGTAAGAAAGAGCTACCACAATTTCCATATATACACTCTGAATAGGTCAACCATCAAGTACACTCCCAGGCCACCCTTAGCAGATGAAGATCATTAGCACTATGTAATGACCCCCCTTCCAGGAAACGCCCTAATAGTGTTGTAACACCTAAGCATGGCACCACTGAGATGCCAATTTAATTCATCTTCAGAAAGAAATTCTCTTTTTTTCCAGAAATCTTTGATAGAAATTTTATGGAGTCTTTTCTCTTCTTGCCTTTGTACATCAGAATGTTTCAGTCAATAATCAATTCAGTAATAAAGAACAAAGTTAAGTAATTTGTGCCTAACTTTTGTAAATAAGGGCAGAATTGCTATAGTAACAGCAGAAGGCACTCAGTCACTGTGACAAAAATGTGGCAACCTGATAGCAGAGGCTAATGAGAGTGTTCAATTTCAGCTGAATTTCATTAAACTCAGCTTCTCCCCACTGCAAGACAAGAGGGAGGGGAGGGAAGAGAAGGGGAGGAGTGGCCACTCAGGCAAAGACTAGCCTAATATTTACCCTAATTTGAAAGTGAAATTTGTCTGGAAAAGATAGGAAAAGCTAAAAAACGTGAGAGGGACACAGCAAACAACAAAACAAACACAAAAAGAAAGCTTTTCTGTATTTTGGTTTTCTTGTTGAAAATAAGAAAAGTCCCATGTCTAAACTATAATTTCCTTCAATTCCTCTTTCTTTTCTTTCTGGTGAAATGACTGGGATTTATTATCATCAGAAATGGACTCTTAATCCAGGAAAAGGCTTACAGGACTGAGTTTGGCACCTATAATTATCGTAAATAACACTGCTGAGGTAAAGGGGCCCGAACGCACTTCAGAGAGTGAAAAGCTAGATGTGCACCAGGCAGCACTTGGAAGTCACAAAAAGTCTTGGACACATTGTTCATCTTGGAGACATGTTTGAAGATGTTCCCCTGACAATGCCTTTTGTACGTCCTTCTGAAAATCAGGTTGATTTGAAAACAATAATAATAATATTAATAATAATGAGGTTTAGGTGTGTGAATTAGAGCATTGAGGTTTGTCACTTTGGGCATAAAGAGCTTTAGGGGAGGATTATATACAAAAGCTCTCAGAAGTGCTTTATTGTCTCTGGCTATAGAACACTTAGAAAAAACAAAGTGTTTCCATTAAGAATGCATTTTCTTTGACCAGTGTCGATGTAGAGGAAAAGAAATAACTGTCCAAATCACTCTCTTGCAATTATTTGGGCAATGTACTTTAAAACACACTCCAACTGGGTACTGCTCCTAGAGCTGCTGAAAGTGGGAGGTTGTCACATGGATTTATGAGCCTGCCTATTACAAAACATTTATGGGTAACTATAACTGATGGTCCCCAAAGGAAGTTAAAAGTGATATTTAGCTTAAGTAGTCTGTCCCTGCTCTCTGTTGAAATGCAAGCATTGCTTTATAGCTTCAGGCCATGAAAGAATAGAAATACATGACATGGAAAGTTGTGGAGGCTCCCAAAGACTATGCAGAAAGAGCAACGCTCCCGGCTCTCCCATGGAGGGTGTCTAGCCCTTGAATTTTTCCAATCTCGTTGTCTAACCCCTTACTGTTTGAAGTTGGCAGTTAAAGTTACTTCCTGATATGTTAATTACCATACCCCTGATTGGTTGTTGTGTCTTCCCCTCAGTTCTGTATTCTGATTGGTTCTTTTTGGATCCCTTCTCCGATTGGCTAACTTTTCAATCTGCGCCACTATTGGTTGTTTTAGTAAACCCCACTCCCTGAGTAAAGAATAAAAATCCGTCTCCTGGGACCTTTGGGTTCTTTCCTTGGAGAGTCATTGGATAATAAAGAAGGCTCCTGAAGAAGACTCCCGGCTCCTGTGATTTCTCCCGCGCCACCTGCGTAAACCCCTGCCTGGAAAGAAGCTGCTTCGGCAGCTACAGCCTGGCGAGAGCTGACAGGCTTGATCGCTTCTGCGATCTCACAACTGAGCTGGTCACTCTAGAGGAGTGCCTGTGCCGCCTGGGTTGAGGCCGTCTCTCATTGGGCGACTCACTTGGGAAGGTCGCAGCAGCCAGAAGGCCCCTGCCAGGAAACTGGGCGGTCGGTGACAGAAAGTTCCTATACCTTTTTCTTTTTCTTTTTCTTTTTCTTTTTCTTTTTCTTTTTCTTTTTCTTTTTCCCTTCTTTCATTGTCTTTTTTCTGTTCTCTGGAGAATTCATCTTTCAGTCATGCTCAATGTCATTTTTCACAACTGAGTAGCTTTAGACTTAGTTACAGGAAATGCTCTTTCTGACTATAAAAATGAGTAATATTTCAGGGATTATTATTCTTTTCCTTGGGTGGGAAGGAAGGATGGGAATAGAATCCAACCCCTTTGCTATCACCTGTGGTTTAAGGTCAGGTGTAAATTGTACATTTTAGATTTTTAGCTACATAAAAGAATTTCCAAAAAGTTGAAATGAAAAATTAGAAGAAAACAGTTGTGCTGTATTGAAAGACATAAAGCTACAAATAAAGTTCATGGGAAAAAAATCTTTTACATTTACCTGGGTTTTGTTTATGTCTTTGAAACTCTTGATAAAACACCACATGAAGCATTCAATGAAAAAAAAAAAATTAAATACTAATTTAGACTATGGAATGTCATATTTTAAAATATAATCGGCCATGACATTAGAGGGTAAGATAATCCTAGAGTGTTTTTCTAGTGAGAGGCTGTGAGAGCTTGAGGACTGGATGAGGCTAAACTACGACACCTATTTTTCCAGATTTATGAGAAATCATGTTCAGTTAGGGCTGTGTATAAAGAACTTCAGATTCTCATTCTGATGTATTTTTCCATTCCCTTCAGGCTAAGGAGAGAAACAATGTATGTTTTCACAGAGGACCATTTATGGATAAGAAAACATCTGAATTAGGAGGTTTCAGCTTTCTAGTGTTGTCAGTCACATCATAGAGCTAAGTTAATGACAAAACTACTCACTTTAGGCTGCTCTGGCAATATATGAGGATCATTGGACTTCGTCTGAATATGATTCAGGTGTTTTAAGATCTGGAACCATTCCCCTCTTGTATCCACTACAGAAAGTCCTTTGGGCTATTAAAGCAGGAAGAATAAAGTTAAGGAAGATCAATCATGATTGAGCTATTATTGATTCTAAATTGGTTCTAGTTTTATCTTCAACAAAGTAGCAAGAACAGAGTGCTTGCACAGCTTTTCCTGCTTAGAGGTGTTCAGATGGACACCTTGTTTGGTTTTGGGTTTTTATTCCCCTATTCAGGATTTTTTGTCCGTTTGTTTCATTTTAGTGAGCACAAAGGAAATTCAAGACTCTTGATTGCTGGATACTCCCTTTACCCTAGGGAGCCCTCCTATAAATGAGGAAATTTATTATTGCTAAAAAGGTTGCTGTTGTAAACACTTCATCACTGTAATGAAGGACTTACAGCCTCCTCCCTAGCATTTCCTACATGAGTTTAGATAGCACTAAATATGTATTTTATGATAGTTAGTCTAATGCAAGGGAGAAAGTCGTGCTTCATCTTACAAAGTGATTTAAGGTGCCCCCAGTGACCTTGGGACCTGGTACTGGGTTTTTTGGCTGAGACCCAGATAGTGGTCTGGATTTCAGCTCAGGTGGGAAATAAAACAAAATCACAGGCAAGGACAAAAGGCTTGTGCCCCCAGGTCTGCAGGAAGACAGTATACTGGTATTTTGACATGTCTGTATGAACCATCCCTTATTGATAGGTACAGCTGAGGGAAAATCCTGTGTCTGCTGCTGGAGTATCCCTGGTGTACAATTATTTGTAAAACACAACTGCTTTGTTCAAAGACTGCATTTCAGGGAATCACTGAATTGTCAAGGTTTAAAAAGCCCTGTAAGATAATCAAGTCCAACCCTCAACCCATTACTGCCAAGCCCACCACTAAACAATGTCCTGAAGTGTAACATCTACACTACTGTGAACATTTCTAGGGATGATCCCAGGCTGCCCTGGGAAGCCTGTTGTCAGTGTTTCATAACCCAAATGAAGAATTTTTCCCTAATATCCAGTCTAAACCTTTCCTGGTGGCACATGAGTCAATTCCCTCTCCTCCTGTCCCTGTTCCCTGGGAGCACAGCCCAACCCCCCCGGCTGTCCCCTCCTGTCAGGGAGCTGTGCAGAGCCAGAAGGTCCCCCCTGAGCCTCCTTTTCTCCAGGCTCAGCCCCTTTCCCAGCTCCCTCAGCTGCTCCTGGGGCTCCAGCCCCTTCCCCAGCTCCATTCCCTTCCCTGCACACTCTCCAGCCCCTCCGTGTCTCTTGTCCTGAGGGGCCCAGAGCTGTCCCCAGCACTGGAGGTGCCTCAGCAGTGCCAGCCCAGGGGACGGGCCCTGTCCTGGGGCTGTGTCACACCATGGCTGGGACAGCCCAGGGGCCATGGGCCTCTTGCCCTCCTGGGCACTCCTGGGTCCTGTCCAGCCGCTGGCACCAGCACCTCCAGTGCCAGTGCTTGGGCACAGACTCAGCCATGAGGAAGATGGTGATGCAAAACACCTCCTCTGTTTCAGGGACCAAGGAGATTGATTTGATTTGATTATTTTATTGTTACCATCCCCTCTTTCCCCTGCCCATCCCTTTAGCCCTATATGGCCTGTGTCTCATTTCCTCTGTGCTTTCAATTATTGGCACAGAAAGATCATTCCACACAAGGAAGTAAAATGGCCTTTAAACCACAGTTACAGAAAGATGTTACAAGGCCTGGAAAGGAAAACTGACAGGAACAGTAGTTTCAACAGGCACAGAGATGCCTTCCTGATGGCATTGCTGTAAGAGTGAAAAGATCTCATAGTGAATGATAACAGAAAAGGAAGATGAAGGAATAGCAGGGAGTTCATAGAAACAGTATTACATGCAACCACTTGATTGTCTTCCAACAGAAAGGAATGCGCTTCTGTTTTTGTTTCCAGATCTGGTGATAATGACTGTCCCTATTATGCAGTGTCCCATTTTCTTTTAATAACTGCAAAACATAAAGAGATTTATTTTACAGCATTGCTAAATCCTAAATAAAATGGAAACACAATTAACCTGAGCTGGTTAATCTCTTATACATCTTAATTCAGTATATTTTCCTTCCTCACAATGAGCTTGACCCCCACATAATAGCCAGTCATTGCAAAGCCTGTGATGAAGAGATAGACAGATACTTTCAGATAGAGGTAAGTGAATCCTGGAGAGCTGGAATTTGTAAATTCAGTTTAACCCAGAACCTTTCACCTAGCACTCAAAAACCCTCATGTTAATGTAAAAAATTATTCTCACAAACAAATGAGAATGCACACCCGAAAAAAAATCCAGCATATTTTTAGCTAGAAATAAACAGAAGCACAGCCTGTCTCCAGTTCTCATTCACAGATTCTTTCTTCTGCCTTAATGTAAATGAAAATCAGGTCTTTGGCATTTATCTTCCACGCAGTTCATGCTGTGCCTCTCTCTCTTTTTTTTTTATTTTTTTTCTCTTCGCCTCTTTTTAACCTTGTTTCTAATGGATTTTCTTTAACCTTTTATGTATTGGTGGAGATAAATCAGGACTGACCTTGGACCTGGTCTTCTTCTGTATAGATGATGATTTGTAACATGCAAACTGGACAAAATCACTTGGAGAAATAGGTAATGTCAGTCAGGAATATAAATAGGAATTTTCTCCAGAAGGTGACTGGACTAAGACTATAATTTTCCAAATAGTGTGCTTGTCCTGAAACAGAATACATATAATTAGATCATGAAACATAATAGCTTTTATAAGATCATTTTAATGGCTTTTTGTTTGTATGATTTGAGATGTGCACTCCTAAAAACCATTCTGAGAAAGGAAATTATAAAAGGTATTATTAGAAATATATTGCTGCAAGTGCTTCCTGCAAGACATATCCAGATAATTTATTTTATAAATACACGCAATTTTGTAGCACTGTAATAACATTAATCCAAATTAACAAAAGAGAAATTTAAAAGTGTATATTACACAGAATCACACTCAGAATGGGTCAGGCTGGAAGGGACCAGAGTGGGTCGTCTAGTTCCACCTCCCTGCTCCAGCAGGATCATCCAGAGGACAGGATTGTATCCAGATAGTTCTGGAATATCTCCAGCGAGGACGACTCCACAATCTTTGGTCTCTGCTCCTTCTGTGGTCACCAACACGCTGCAGATGTTTTACCTCATATTCAGGTGAAATGTCCTCTTTAAGAAAAATGTTTAAACTTGTGCTTATCCCTGACACAGGTACATAATTGCTTTTGCAGAGTAACAAAAATCGGAATGTTGGATCCTCTCTCCAGTCTGGCCCACAGCTTCCCAGCTTCCCTATAACACTCTTGGAATTCATATTGCATCATATACTGAAAATACTTCAGTTGATGCAGTTTGGGTGTCTATTGCAGTGTTTGTCTGTAACAAAACTTCAGCTATCAAATCCTCCTGTAAAATGAAGCATGACTAAGACAGACTGAAATGCATGGGTAGAGTTCCAGCCTCCTGTGGCGTGGTGCCTTTTTATCAGCTTGAATGAGGTTTTCATGAGAGGCTTAGAGAAACTGGAAACGCTTAAGTGCTTAAATATATATGTATATACCATAGAATCATAAAATATTTTGAGTTGAAGAGGGCTGACAGAAACCACTGAAGTCCAGCCCCTGGTTCTGCACAGTACCACCCCAAGAATATGTCTATGGATGTGTCTCTGTGTGTGTGTGCATATAAATATATATATATGTATATAGGAAAAGAGAGAGAGAGAGAAATATATAGATATGTATTTTAGATTCCAGGGGTAAAAAATTATAATTTGAGAGGAAGTTTCTCCTCTTGGAAGCATAGGTTGACTTGTAGAGGTAATATTCTACAACTATGGATGTTCAGCTACAGTAATAGGGACAATAATAGGATTTGCTGCAACTCTTGGTCTTTCCAAGAAGTTCTCCTTATGGCTATTTCCTTAATCTCTTTTTTCTGATCTAATCTTCTTCTTTTCCATAAATGTGAGGTGCAGACATTGCCTTAATCCTTGTGCCTCCCTCAGAATTATCTATTTTCACACCCTCAGCTTGTATTGTTGTGACACAGACCTTGAGAACACTTGAGATCTTGAATGAAATCTTGATGATTTCTTATCAAGGCTCAGCGTTGCCTTGTTCAAACCCCTGTGATTCAGGCACTGGACTAGGACGTGATGGGGAAAAAAATCTAAATTAGAGTAGGGTTTAACCACCAATGTTGTAGCCTGGTGGAGAATTTACTCAGTTTTGGAGTCCACACAGTGTACTCCACATCCACAGTGGGGAGGAGGCTCTTGGTGATTCCCCTGATCTTGCACTGATGACCCATGTTCCTGTCAAAGAGGTAATCCCACAGCTGCCCATCTTCTGTAAAGCAGGTTGAAATCCTGTTTTATGCTCTGTTATTGACTCGAAGGAATAGCGTCACCTGAGTGACAAATGTCAGTGGGGTCTGCATGGGGTCCCCCAGGCCTGGGCTGCCTGTCACTGCACTGAACACAATGGGCAGAGTGACAGGCCCTTAACAAGAACAGCTGCAGCAGGCAGCAGTCTAACAAAAGTAATCCTATTTACAGCCTGCCTTGAGATGTTCCTGTGAGTTGAAAAGTTCACCTCTGGCAGTTTCCTGGGCTTGTCACCTTTTCTGCCATTTCCCTTGCATGTAACTCAAAGGTGTGGGGTTTTATTGAATAGGAAATAGAAATAATAAATGAGGGGGAAAAAAAACCAAAAAACAAACTAAAGCATGCTCCTGAATATGGCAGTAGTCCCATCTCCAGGAGTTCAGAAGCAACACATTTTTGTCTCCCTGTCAGAGAGACAAAGCCATTCCTATAAGCCTAATCTACAATATCACATATCCTTTTTATGTGGCTGATATTATTATCTCTTATCCATGGGTATTCAATCCTAACTTAATTAACTTGGCAAGCAGAAGCATTGTGCTATCTCACAGTCAGTGTCTGTGACGATTTCAAACCATCCTACCCAGCTGGGTATCAAGACTTTTTACCTGCCTGCACTTTTGATCTGTGTGGCATACAATAAATCCAGTCAGCAACCCCAGAGAGCCTGACTCTATATCACCACTTTGAGGAATGGACAAACCACTTTTTTTTCCATTTTTTTTTCATTATTCTCTCTAAAATTAAAAGCCTTCTGTGCTCACCAGATGAACTCAAATACAGTCTTATTTTTTCACTTTTCAATTGAATACTCCCTTAGAAGATCCTAACTTAGGGACTATGAATAACTGCTGGAATGGAACATTAATATTCACCCAGTAGTAGATTCAAGTTTCAATTATATAGCAGAAAAAAAAAAGAGAGAGAGAGAAGAATCTGGTCTGACATAGTTTGGTACTCTAATGCGAGTGAGAAAGACATTGGGATGGAATGACAAGATTTTTAATTAAAGGATATGAGCACCCTGAACCTGACCTCTTTTTGAGGTTTGAATGATTTACAAGAAACAGCATCTCCTCTGATCCTATTCTGTCAGTTTTTATTCATCCATGTATTCTGATCTGTCACATTTTAAATGGAGAGACAGAAGTGCTAAAGCATTACAAAGAACCCTCCTATTTTGGAAGACTAAAATAATAAAATAACATCTTGCTATACCCTTCTAGGCTATAGCAAATTAAGGAAAGACTCTTGATAGATTAACAAACCTTGCTACTAAATCACCTTGTATTTTAGTTGATAAGTTTAAAAAAAAATCCTCACCAAAGGCATTTAAGCAACCAAAATTTGACAATGGTTGTTTAAAATAAACATTTTCAATTGCAATATCTGCCACCATTACCATTACCATAAAAATTACAGCTGTGGTAAACATTATGTAAAATTTAGATGGTTTTGGTTCAGAAAAATGCATAACTCTTGCTATAAAATAAAAAATAATAATAAACTGTCATTTTTTAAAACTATCAATGTATTTTTGGCCATATAAATATTTATCAAAGTCTTGTCATCAGGATCCCTTTAATAGCAGCACTAAGAACCAATATGATCTTCCTGGTGGCATCTCTCTTGAATAGTCACTACTCAAACCTGAAGGTCTTATTTCGGGGGAGAGAGAGAGAAAGAGGAAAGACTGAAGAAATCTGAACAGCTGTCAGGAGGGAGGGGAAGAATTTATTTCAAAATCTTCTGTGGGGTTTTGTTAGAGGAAAAATTAAAATCAATATTTCTCATTCTCTGTAGGTAATGCTAGCTATGCCTCCTAGATTAATTAATATTAAAATACAAGAGCCATTTTTCTTTTTAGTCATTTTTGCAGGAAACATGCATTGAACTTTAAGCAAAAATGAAGGACTATGTTTAGATACAGACCTACTTTGAGATGTTAAGTTGTGCTTGGTAAAACTACATCTAATTGTAGGAAGCAGAAAAGTCAGTCTGTCTTCTTAAGAACTCATCATAAATTTGCTCTTTAAACTTTTAATACCATAACAGTTTTCCAAAATAATGTTTTTAACTGAACTTAACTCTTACGTGCTCAGATTTGAAATGAAGATGTACATGTAACCTTATTTCAAATTATAACCATTATTCCTGAAGTGGAATAATTTGATTATAAAGTTCAAATATAATTTCAAATATTGCAATACCCATCTGATATAAACCAGGCATTTCCTTAAGATGTTAGTATCAGTTAAAACTACAATGATCTTCTAAACATTAAAAATAAGAGTGGTCTTGTGAAGAATTAGAGAACTCTCATTTTGTTGAATGACCAGAACAGGGAATATATGTTCTAAAAACAGAAAGAAAAGATGATTGGAATAGTATATGCAAAACTGGGCTATTCTAATAAAAATGGGTTTGAATCAAACTCCAGGCAAAAAGCTATTCACACATCTGTCACTTTGGAATTTATGCATTAAAAATACAAATCAAACTTTCCTGATAGCAACAAAAAAGTATGTAGAGAGATACTTAACAACTTCTAAGAAACCTTTGTCTTCATTACAGCATCCACTGGCTGAAAACTACAGTGGCAATGAGGTCTCTGCCATTCATGTCTTCCACCTAAACTGGGATGAACTGGGAATAACTGTGGTTACCCAGGGGGGATGATGATACTAAAAATGAAACAGATGAAGCTAGTCCTTTTTAATTTTACCATTTTCAAAAATCTGTTTATTTATAAAATTTATTATTTTGGAAAATAATAATAATAATAATAATAATAATAATAATAATAATTATAGTTGTTATTATTATAAACTATGGACATCTTGGTTGTATTTCCTTCTAGGTGTCCAGACAAAGTAGTTGTTTAAGCTTCTTTCAATAGTGCCTACTGAAACATAAATGTTGTCAAGATCACTTCTTTCTATTTTATATATGCCTGAGGCCACAAAAAACACCATGAAGGTCTTGATAGCTCTCATTTGAGGACAGTCAGAACCTCAGTAGTGACCATAGGTCACATTTAAAGGGTGGCTCACTGCATATCTGTTAACAGTGAGCTCTGCCAAGTGTCCATTTCCCTCTTCAAATGTTTTTATTTGATAACACCTGTGTTGTACCTGCCAGCAATGTCTAATCCAGAAATTTTATCTAATGATACTAAGCAAGAATCTGTAAAAAAGTAAATCCTGGTCTTACAGTGCTACACAAGTAAAAGTAGCTTAATTGCAAACACCCTGAGGAAGGTCCTTGAAGAAATTGTTGAAGCCCCTCCCTTTGTTTAACCTTCAGGTGAGGTGAATCTTACTTAGATATACCATTTAGGTGAGGAAGGAAATAATCTCTAAGAGTTTTTAGTTAGAATCCTTCATGTGTGCCTAATTTGGAGGATGGGAGCACGATCCCCTAACCAGATGAATGAAGGGGTTTTTTTTTTCTTGCTTCAATCCCTCAGCTGGAG
The DNA here is from genome assembly GCF_009819655.1 of Sylvia atricapilla. NCBI lineage: Eukaryota > Metazoa > Chordata > Aves > Passeriformes > Sylviidae > Sylvia > Sylvia atricapilla. The sequence continues at coordinate 62,865,984 of NC_089174.1, forward strand.
TAAGTTGCCTTTTCAGCTAATTTGATTTAGCATGTAGCCTGAAGAAAAGTGAAGAGGAGTAGTTGAATAAAGCTGCTCTTTTCCATTCAGCCCTGTTGAAAACCAATCCCACACCCAATTGCTGCAGGTTTCTTCCCAGATCTGTGTTGCTGGGACATCACAGTTATCTCAGCTCACACCTCTGCAGGAGGTACCAGGACAGCTGGGCTGGATTGGGACATCACAAACTTGGAACTAGAGGTAATTTCCAAAAAGTGACAATCCCACCACGCTCCCTGTTCTAAGATAGGTGTGCATAAGCTGCTGGGGATGCACGAGTTGTGCAGTTGTGAGATGCTTCTCTCTCTTTGTCTTACTCTGTCTGCAATAAACACCTGCCTCAGGGATCTTGGAAATGTTCCTCACACCACAACTCACTGGGCTGCCTGCACCTGAGAAAGCCCAGTGGGTGCTGGATTAAGGCCCAGCAGACACCAGGGAAGCCTTGAGTTTTACTGCCATTACCTCATACCAGTGAGGATGTGGTAGGTCTGACAGCTGATTTCAAACAGCATTCCTCATTTAATCTTTTCCTAGTAAGAAAAAAATCCAAGAATACTCCCTATCTGTTCACATTCCCCCAAACAATAGCTGGCATAATTTTCTTTGACTCATAGATTTGTCCTTATAGCCGTGGTTTTCACCCACACAGACCTTTAGAAGTGGAAAGAAGGAAATGCGAAGAAGGAAACTCAACTCTGCTGCATCTAATACAGCAATGATCTAGTCTCTTCCTTGCTGCACTGGAGAAAATTAGTGTCATGGTGATGAAATCCAGCTATATCACAATTTCAAGTGATGCACTAGTAACCATGGCAACAAGGTATTCCCTTCCAGTAAATGTCTGTAATGGTGCTTTTAAGACTGTACATCAAAGCCAAAGCATGGCGTTGAATCACCCTGGAGCAAGTACTGACTTCAAAGCAAAGAGGTCAGAACAATGGGTTATTCATAAACAGAAAATAATTCTTTTCCAATTTGCAAGTTGTTTTGTTTTTCCTCTACGAGGTGCTCTGAAATAAAAGCTGGAGCAATTTAGTGGATTTTGCACTATATTTATGTCCTCTGGGATTACTACACTAGCTCCCACAGTCTCCTTGGTTTCCTACATAGCTTCTGCTACTCTCCATGGGCTGGTGATCATTGCTGTGTCTCTGAGCTCTGCAGCAGGCAACATGGGTTACTCTGAAAACAGTCTGTGTCAAACTTATAGGGAATAGATGGTTGAAATCTTCTAATCTCGTAAGTATCCCCCTACACTCGTGAAATTTTAGCAGTAAATTGAAAAGCTATGTGGTGAAAAAAGATGTAGAAGGAAAAAAAATATCCTTAAAATGTCTTTGAAATAAAAATAAAACAAAAATATGGTAATATCTGAGGAATGTTAATGTTTTTCAAGGAATATTAAACCTATTGCTAATTAATCATGGAACCATTAAGGTTGGAAAAGACCTATAAGTATCCAACTACTGGCCAAGCACTACCAAGCTGACCACCAAACCACATCCCTAAATGCCACCTCTTTTAGATAACTTAAGAAATGGTAATTCTACCCTGCTCTGTTCCAGTGCTTGACCACACTAATAGGAAAGAAATTTTACCTATTATCCAAGCTAAACCTCCCCTGGTACAGCCTGAGGCTGTTTCCTCTCCTCCTTCCCTGTTCTCTGGGAGCAGATCCTGATCCTTGATTCACCCCCAGCTGTCCTCTCCTGTCAGGGAGTTGTGCAGAGGCAGAAGGTCCCCCCTAGGCCTCCTTTTCTCCAGGCCGAGCCCTTTTCCCAGATCTCTCAGCCACTTATCAAGCTTGTGCTCCATAGCCTTCCCTAGCTTCATTACCACCTCTGGACACACTCCAGCAAATTTCAGAAAGCTAAAAAGCTGATTGAAGAAAAATTCCTTGATACAGAGGAAAAATTTTACATCATTCATCAGTGAAGCCAGCTATCTTCCCTAAAACCTGGAGCTTCATGCTTTTAGTTTGGAAGATGATTCCTGTTAAATACCATTTCAAGACTGAGTTTCCTATGAAATATTTTATTTTCACTCCTATATGTTTATAATGGAGAGTCCTTTACTATATGGTGACTGTTATGTCTAGGTCAGGACACTGATGCTTAGGAGAATTTTAATTAGCAGTAACTATGGAGAATCATTATGTGCTCTCATTTGGTAACTTTTGGCTGAATATTTGAAATGTCTTACCGAGAGTTCAGAGCTTTTTTAAAACATTGAATTCCTTATGTGGTAGATTCTGCAAATACAGAGATTTTTCCTTTAGCTCTGTGCATATTTCTGAGTATGTATATACAGGTGTGTTGAAGAGAAAACCTAACACAATTCAGAGTTAGGGGCATTCGAGTAACTGAAGGACTTAATAATTTTGTTTTAATGTCTTGAGCATGAATTTGAACGTCTCTTCCAACATTGATACAAAGAAGAAAATAATTTTTGAAAACCTATAAATATCTATACTATTGTCTTATGTTTCTTGTCAATCTGCTGAAGAAAGAAATTTTAAACTAGTCATGTCTTGGCAAAGACTGATTTCTTTCTTTTGTTGATCATGACACTATGAAGATCAAAAAAGGGATAATACCAGATTTGGCACATGTAGGAAAGTAGATAAAAATCATGTACCAAAAAAAAAAGGCAAAAGTAAGAAAGACAGCAGCAACAACAGACCTGAACATAAATCTACATAAGTTTTAGAGGATGAAAGAATATAAAATTAAGTTAGAATGGTGTACACCTTGTTAATGGATGTGAGATAGAACTCTCTAACAGGAAGATCTTGTACAATCTCAGAAGGCTTCCAAAGTCAATGAATTCAAATGAAGTGACATGAGAAACCTGCAGCTCAAAATGCATAAAGAACAAATGCTAGGAGCTGCCTACTTATTGGTTATGTCAAGCAGCTGAAATCTTTTCCTTCAGCTTTTCAGTGATATTCTCTCCTTATTCAGCTGCACTCTCTCAACTCTCCTTGCCATCAACTCTCAAAGCCCATCTATTGCATTGCACTGATGTCAAAAGCTCAGAGTGAGGGTTCTGTTCAGTGCTGACTAATTTCATCAGGTTTCTGTGCAGTTTTTCTTGAATGTGTGTGTTTTTCTTAACTAGATGAGATGAGATGGCAATTGATTTTTTTCTGAAGGTTAATACTTCTCACTGTGAAGTCGCCAAACCTATTCAAACAAAAATAAAAAAAATGCATCATTCTAGCCATTCAACCAATCTTTTTCAAGGTGGTAAATTACACAGCGTTAATACAGAAATCCATCTTTGTAAAACTTTCATTCAAAGCCTGTAATGTGTTACTCAGTACTCCTCAAAATTGTGGTTGTTTTGACCATAAGAAGGCTGATAACCATGGTCAAATAATTGTGCACTTATGCTGCTGTTTGTCTGCTTCTCATTTGAGAAATGCAGCTTAATTAGAATTCCAATTTGTTTCACAGAAAAAGCTGCCAAGCGCAAGATCTGACATTCAAAACAAAATCAATACTTTTGTAGAACATTTAAGCATCTTGGGTAATATCAGAGGACTGAAGTAATTTGTGTCGTGTAGTAAAGCTCTAATTAAAGATGCGTCAGGAGTAAGAAATGTATTTCTTCATTATTTAGTCTGTGCTTTACTGCTTGGTTCATACGAGGGTATTGATTAAATGTTCATGTTTATTATAGCTCCCCCCTCCAATCATGAGTGTGAGAAATGAAAGTTAGGGTAGATGAAAAATATTCACTGCTTGTCAGGTATAAGAGACACTCAAGGTCAGATGCAGATAAAGAGAAGCAAGAAAACGGAAGTGGTTTTTTAGTTAGTGGTGAGCTATAGATTAATTATATTTTTCTTTTCTCCAAGAAATATGTCTGAATGTCTGTTGAGGAAATAAAGAATCATTACCATCCTTATCTGTTTAAAAATGTTAGACCTGATGAGCTCATGATAAATGTATCTAAAAGTTTCTTTAGTCTATGAATTGACTCCTTAAGGTCAAATTATGAAAGTGCATATGGATGCCAAGGTACCGCACTCTAGAAATTAATCTATTTACCCCAGAGAAGTAATTAATTATTTGAACAATAATTTGATATTTACTAAAAGGGGTGGCAGAGACTTACAAAAACATCATATTTGCCACCTTTCTGCCTTGACAAGGATATCTGCCAAAACTTAAGCAATACCACTGCAGGAGACCTTTTCAGTAACATCCTTGAACCTCCAGCAACTAATTTGTTGTGAAAAACACTTTCTTAATATTTTCTCTCTGTCATTTAAACTCTGTTTTCATGTATTCTATCTTGGACATGGGGCACTTACTATTCCCTTTCTCAGTGCAGCATGTTTTAATGGGTTGGACGCTATTTAACCTGTTCTTATCAAGCACTTGCTGAAATCTTTCAGTCATGAGTTAGTGCTCCTTGAGAATCTGAGGTCTATATGTTAGAGAGATCTATGTGATCTGTGTGTATGTTGCCAAATGGAGGTAGGTAAACCATCACAAAAAAAGTTTTGAATTTCAAGTGTAATTAAGGGAAGATGGATGAAGCTGGGCTTAAGCGTTTTGTTTTAGAAAGCTTTAAAACCTTTATTCCATGTGGCAATTAAATTCTGAAGAGGTAGAGGTAGAAAAAATACAGAAAGTGGAGTTACATGTGTCATCCTCTGGTTTTCTGTGGCTGAAAGACAAGAAATGAATACGTAAGCCCTGGGGCTTCTTAAGTAATTTTGAAGAGGGCAGGTATCAACTTTGGAGATAAGACCATTTGATACAAAAGGAATGGAACCACTATTTCAGTGGGAAGAATTGAAGACGATAAACACACTGTCAACAGTAGAAGAAAGAAAAAAGTGTTTCTTTCTTGGAGTTTTAATAAAATTGAGAGGCTGAAGTCTTGCCACCACCTCTGGTTAACATGGAAGACTATGGAAAGAATTAACTACAGGACATTTAGTCCTCTGCTCACTGTTTTCTACCTGTCTACACCCGTATCAGAAAACAAAAAGCTATGTCTGAATTGTAAACAATTAAAGACTTTATTCATGAGCCTTCACCCTGACGTCTTCTACAAGCCAGATAGCCCAGACCATGCTGTTTGGTCCCCAGCTCTAACTCCAGGTGTGCAGAATGTTCTTCAGGTCATAGAGTCACAGAATCAAAGACTCGTAGAATCATAGAATGGTTTGGGTTGGAACAGGCATTAAAGATCAACTAGTTTCAGCTCCTTGTCATGGAGAGGTAGACCTTCCTCTATCCCAGGTTGCTCTAAACCCCATCCAACCTGTATTTGGACACTTCCAAGCCACAGCTTCTCTGGGCACCCTGTGTCAGAGCCTCACTACCCTCAAAGTATAGATTTTCTTTTTAACATGTAACCTGAATTTCCCCCCTTTCAATTTTTATCCATTATTCCTTGTCCTGTCACTACAGCTCCTGATGCAGAGTCCTTGTCTGGCTTCCCTCTAGGCCCCCTTCACATGCTGCAGGGTGCTGTGAGGTCTCCACACTCCTTCTCTTCTCCATGATGAAAAGCTACAACTTTCTCATCCCATATTTACAGGGCGGGTGCTCCAGTCCCTTTACCAACCTCACAGCCTCCTCCAGGCTTGCTCCAACAGTTCCACATCCTCCTTATCTTGGGGGAAGTAGAACTGCATGCTTTATTCCAGGTGGGAATACTCATAATACCAGAGGAGAGAGGGAGAACCCCTCCCTCAATCAGCTGCAGATCAAAGGTGCTCTGAGATCAGCCAGTGCCCTCTCTATGTTTTGGATACCTCAGAATATCTGAAATGGCCTCAAATCCCCTAAGTGTGGGCAAGAAAAGAAATCTTAAACCAGAGGTAAGACTCTGAATGCTTTAGGAGATGCCCACATTAGAGTCAAAGGCCTGGTGAGGAGGTTAAGGTCCAATCCCAAAAGCAATGTTGTTGTATTAGCATACAACAAACACTACTACAAAGATAATTGACTTTAGCTTTCAATTACCTCTGGCGTTTCTGCACTGGGGTGGACATGCAGCTTGTAGAGCTGAGATGTCAAAGAAGACTTGACAGAAATATATAGAAACATATTTTGAATATGTTGAACTGGAAAATTTCTGGAACACATGTATTCGTACACATCGTAACGACGTTTTAAGACATGGAATTCTTCAGAGGTGAATCTCTCCCAGTTCTAAAATCAGAGTCCTTCAAAATTCAGTAAACATTATTTAAAAAAAAAAAAAAAAAAAAAAAAAAAAAAAAAAAAAAAAAAAAAGCTGATGCTGAAGATTTCAAAAATTTCAGTTTTCTGTTATTCCATTGCATTTCCTGTGTCATTTGCTCTGGGGTGACCCTGCTTAAACTGGAAAGTTGAACCAGGTGTCACCACTGTGGTGCCTTCCGACTTGACCCATTTGTGACTCTGGGTTTCGACAAAGTTCAGGGATATTAATGCAAGAGTTAAGTACATATCTTTTGTTCTACAGACTCAGGGGGAGAAATCTTCCTCAGCTGTCTCCACAGCTCCTTCTTCAGTGGTGTTCTTCTTCAGCACCATTTTATCCTAATTGGATTGCAATAAAAATGCTAAATCCAAGTATTTATACAGCTTCCATTCTATCATGGCTCTTGTTTTCTTTTACTTTCCTTTTAAATGTAATGATAATAAAGAGTATAGATGAAATTTTCTTTAATATCTTTAAAGAAATCTATCCTTCTAAAGAAAGCTATCCTTAATAGCTGTGTATTTAGGGAAAGTGCAGTTTTTAAAAAAGGTGTTCTATCAAAAGAGGCATCTCAGAAAAAGACAAATTTGCTTCTAAGTAACTGGGCAAATGGTGATAAAGACTGCTATTCTCTCAAAGGAAGAATGGATAAAAAGTGGAATAACATTAAGATTTTCTTGCTGGAAGAGATAATATTTAATAATAAAATCAGATAATATGGAGCTTTGGCAGTTTGATTTTTAGGGGTTTTTTTGTAAAAGACAAAATTTTATGAGACTGAATAATATGGAACAGATTTCTGGGATATATTTGCTGATAATGGAAATAAGGCTGGCCTATTCACTGAGATTACACACTGAGCAGTTCTTTGCTGTATTAAAAATTACTGAGTCTTTCAGAAGTAAGCTAGTGCAGTATATGTAGGCATTCAGGTTCTGTTAGCCATTAAACTAAATAGAATATTATTTCATGCATGATTTAGCTCAGTTAGATGGAGAATGCAGCAGTGGGCTTGAAGAGGTAATGAGGAAGTGGAAGTTTATATAAATAAATGTTTCCTTTTTGCTGCATGGTATTTACCTGTGATTTCAAATGCCTTATTAAAAGATATTTATAGATTCCCCATTGATGTGATCCAGAAATGTTAACAGATTGATCTGCCCTCAATGTTGATAACACAGCTATTTGTTGCACTGATGAGAGGAAAGACATAGCTATTAATTGGCCCCTGATGAATGCAAATTCTTTCTTACAGTGAATTCATTGTTTCCCTGAAAACACTTGATTTGGACATTCAGACTAGCAGTGCACTATATCAAATAAAAATGTGACTTAATTGAAGTTAGCTGTGATGTCTGCATTTTATTGATATCTCTTTTCCTTACTGATATCTCTCAAGTGTGGGATTCATTGAATGCAAGTGTAATGGGGTTGATTTGATGCTACAGGAAGGGGAAAACTAGTGCTGAACCACTTTGTGGATTTAGATGAAGCCTACTAGTTGTAGGGTGAATTGCCATAGATTTTATGCTCCTCACCTAGATTGCAATTTTCTTTTTTTTTTTCCAATTGCTCCCCTTTTCTACCATTGAGCTTGAAAGCATACCTGTTCTGCTCAGTGGTTATGGAATAATACACAACTAACCTGCCACAAAGAAATTCCTAAATTTCATTCAATTTCCATGCTTAATTTGTCCTTCAGTCTGTATTCCTTACTATTTTTCCTCTCTTCTGGTAAAAACCCAAACCAAACACCAAAAACCCCCTTTGGACCCCTAAGTTTACATATATTGCTTGCGAATGTTGTTTCCTGTTTGTTTATATTAGGAGTAATTTAAACACATTCAAATTTTTTCCTGATGATCATGAACTTCAATAGGTGCTTAATTTCTCCTGAGTGACCATAATAACCTCACCAGCAGTTATCTTGTGAGGGGAAGGAAGAACAGTTTTTAAGACGTTTTTGCACTCTCAGCTCTGCTAGAGCTATTGCATCAAGAGCAGTTTGTAAAGATAGAATATATTTAAATTTAAAGTAGCTATAGGCTAGCACGTAACTCACCAGGTCAACTGCCAGAAATTCCCCAGGCTGATGAATTGAGGGGTTTAGTGTCAAGTAAGCTGTGCTATTTCCCTTTTTCTGGCATCAATATCTAAGTTAATGGTTTACAGTAAGGTTAGAAACACCCATGTGAATTGCACAGGCAGTTTCTGGATGGTTAGGGGCATTCAGCTGAGCCTGGGGATTTTTAGTGAAAGTTATGCCATGCTAATTCATTCTTCAGGTTCAGGCAAGGAGGTGAGTAAAATCCACATGTAGCAATTGCTCTAAATACTCACAGGAAATCATTCCTGTGTTGAACAGCCTGGCTGCAACTTTTAAAGCACAAATATCTTTCTGGAGTTATATTCAAATAAGGCATATTGATGTTCAGCAGCAGTAAAAAGGGCTTAGCAGGAACACTTTTAGAATTTCATGTGACTGATTTTGTATTATAACACTTTTGAATCATCTCAAAAATGGAATTTTGAAGTATACTATGAAGAATCCTTAACAAGAAAGCTTTAATGTATTATACATTTGATGGCACTAAAAGTCAGCTCCAGTGTCTTTCCCTGAAAATTTAAAATATCCCAGAGAAATATTCAACATATTATGTCACCTAAAAGTTTCTCGAAGTATACCAAAACTAAGAAACATCACAGTTAATAGAAATATTTCTCTTCAATATCTGAGTAAACGAGATTTTTTTTTCTTTTTGAACTATTTTTACAACCAAAATCTTTCTCTGAATCCTATGACTTCTGTAGCAGAAAACTCTATTAATAAATGTTTATGTCAATCTCTTCTTAAGCCTTGAAGACCTTCTCTAGTGAAACATTTCTGCCCAGTTATTCCTAATTCACTCCAATAGACACTGGAACTGAAAATGCCTGTAGAGATATTGGTGTCCAATGTGTCTTTTGTGTGGTTGTACAAGACTGTGTTGCTAAAATTTGTCAGCATCTTTGATCCTTGTTTTTAGTTTATGGATATATTTAACTGTATTTACAGCAAAACCCTTTCCATTCCCTTTAAAAGCTTGGCCCAGCAGCACTTTATCTTTGTGTACATTGCATAATTTATAGCTTACTGGGGTTGGCAAGGTTTGCTCTCATTACTTGAAGCATTAACCAATCATTTAAACCAAACTCCCATCCAGCATTCATGGACCCTACAAAGCAGCAATGCATTTGAAGATAGTCCTACAAAGTGGAAGAAAATATGATTAGTTGGTCTTGAGAGAACATTTAATGAGAAAAAATGAGGCGGTTTTTATTTCTTTAGAGAGGCTAATCTACAAATAAATGACTGGAAAAAAAGAGAGAAAATATTCAGTGTGTGATTTCTGGGTAGTTGCTTGAATATGTATGAACTGTCAGCTGAGATCACTCTTTGATAGCTGAAGGAGAATGAGAAAGACAATAAGACAAGAAGAAAGTGAATTTCAGAGTTTATAGAATGGTAACATCCAGAAGTGTGGTGGTCCTGTAGCACTGACTTTCTTATACCACTTACAGATCTGTGTGAGAGTTGTGTAGGAATGGGAGATAAATTTAAATCCATTAAGCAGTGTACTCTGGAAAAGGAGGAAAGCCAGACTAGCAGGACATTTAAAGATCATCTGATAATCTTAATCCCTGCCTACAAAGAAGTACCATTTCTGAACCACTAGCCCTTTATAAGGAGAGGATAGTTTTCCATATATCAGTAGGAGCAAAGGAGACTGGATTCTGAGTAGGTACAAATATCTTAAACATTCTCTAGACATGTTAGCTCAAAAATAAATGAGTTTTAAAAAATCAGTAAAGTAGTACAATTATTTTTAATGCTGATCAATTTGCACTCTCACAAAGATCGCTTAATGTGCAACAAGAGTATTTATTATCTGATAAATCAGTTTCATTCCCTGGATTTATTTCTCATATCTCTCTTATTTCTCCTTCCTTTCTTACACACCAAAATACTTGTACTTACCTTTTACCATTGTTCTCGTAAACTTCTGGGCAGAGAACACCTTGTTTTTCAGAGCTGTGCAGTTATCTGTTATCAGAGGGCAGGGTGACTGCTCTGATGTTTGCTTTGCACTGTCTGCATACTTGTTCAGGAAAAATGAAAATGCCATATGTGCAAACCCAGGAGCTTATTGTGGTTATACTGAAGTTTCAACAGACTAACGTGAATTCTTAGTAGTCCAGGCAGGTTCATAGCAGAAAGGAATAGCACTGTAGAATTAGTCCTAATATGAATAAAACTACATTTTCCATACCAAGTGTATGAAGTTCAACAAGGGCAAGTGCTGGATTCTGCACCTGGGATGGGGCAACCCTGGATGAATGGACAGACTGCGGCATGAGATGGGGCTGGAAAGCAGGGCCAGGGAAAGGGACCTGGGGCTCCTGGTAAGTGGCAGGTTGAACATGAGCCAGCAGTGCCCTGGAGCCAGGAGGGGCATCCCTGTCCTGGGGGCATCAGGCCCAGCATGGCCAGCTGGGCAAAGGAGGAGGTTGTCCTGCTCTGCTCTGAGCTGGGGCAGCCTCACCTCCAGTGCTGGGGGCAGGTTTGGGTGCCTCAATATAAGAAAGGTCTAAAGCCATTAGAGAGTGTCCAAAGGAGGGCTGTGAGCATGGTGAAGGTCCTTGAGGGGCAGCCACGTGAGGAGTGGCTGAGGGCACTGGGTCTGTTCAGCTGGTGGAGACTGAGGGGAGAGCTCAGTGCAGTTACAGCTTTTCCTTGTGAGGGAAGAGCAGGGACAGGCACTGATCTCTGCTCTGTGGTGACAGTGACAGACCCCAGGGAATGGGCTGAAGTTGTGTCAGGGGAGCTTTAGGTTGAATATTAGGAAAAAGTTCTTCCCCCAGAGGGTGATTGGGCAATGGAACAGGCTCCCCAGAGAACGGGCACAGCACCAATCCCAACAGAGTTCCAGGAGCATTTGGACAACACTCTCAGACACAGGATTGTTTGTATTCCTGCACAGGACTGGGATTTGGACTGTGATTTCTGTGGGCTTCTTCCAACTCTGGCTATTCTACCAGTCTATGATTCTATGATCTAGTAAAAACAAACAAACAAACAAACAAACAAACAAACTATAACTGCTGCACACAAATACAAAATAAAACAAATTAGACAGCAGTCTGTTGTTAGAAAGAACTGTTTCAGCTTAAGTACCTAAGACAAAGCCCCAGGCAAGAAAACACCAATTCAGACAAAAGTGAGCCAGATCAGCCTTGCTCCTGAGGTTCGGCAAACCCACTACAAAGCCTATTATGAGCAGTAGCAATATTGTGTTTACTGGGCAACAGTGCTGCAAAGTGATATTCACAATAACTCCATGATCTACTTTATTAGATCCGGGTTGCAGGAGGACAGTCACAAAAATTGAAGTCCAAAGTTGAAAAATTTTTATGACTTCTGAAGTAGACATGAAAAAGCCTGAGGACACCCATCTGAATGATGAAAAAAAGGTAAAGCTGGAGCCACATAATCAAATAAAGCTGACCAGACCAAGGACATTTTCCACTGTTATCCCATGGTCAATTCTTTCTGGGGCAGAATTTCTTCTCTGGACAAGTGCTCCTTTGCATGTGATTGCCTGCAGCATCTTCTTCGAGGCTTTTGCCTAGAGGTTTCTATTCTTGGGCAGTTTTTTTCATGTAGCTGCTGCCTAAGGGACACTGTGAGGGTAAGTTCATTAAGGCTTGTAAAGCACTCAGATGGTATAATATGAAAGGCTAGATTAAATTCTTACCAAACAATGCCAGCAGGATGTATCAGACCTATGGAATCTTCTTTCAGAAATATATTTGTGGGACAAGAACTTGTGTTTCTCTGAAATACTCAGCATTAAAATTTGCCACTGTATAATCAGTTCTGCACACTGACAATAGAGAAGTTAAATTATTTGGGGAGGGCATCATAACTAACCAGTAAATCACTTATTTACAAATAGTTTCTTCCTCTTGAGCAGCTGCAATGTTGATTGATCTGAGACTATCCATCAGACAGTGAGATAAATCTACAATCATTATAAGTTTCTCCAAAGCCTGCCAGAGCCAATGAATTACTTAATTGACTTCCATGGGCTTTGGAATAGCCTTCACCTGTGTAATCTCTAGAAGGTGTCCAGAGACACAATTTGCTACAATTTTACCTGTATTACTCATCAATAAGAAAGAGGAGAATCACTCAGAAACTTTTTGCTTTTTCATTGTACACCAGCCTAACTGAGATGCAATGTTTGCAATGTTGCATTTGGTGAACCTGAGGAACAAATCTGTTTGCAACAGATTTGGTGAACCTGAGGAACAATTAATTTTGAAGAAAATACGTGCAACTTTAGATGGTCAAAGAAGTAGTTCCAGATGTGACACAAAGGATGCTGCACAGTGGAAAGACTGAATTTTCAAATTAATTATCTTTTCCTGATTTAATTATCACAAAAAGGTTTTTTCTGTCTCTGTATCCTCTCATTGCTTTGTTTCAAGATGTATTTTATCCTTTTCTTGTAAGTTTATTTTTTGGGGTTTTATTTGTTGGTTTCTTTGCTTTCAGGTATCATATATTTTTCACTTTTTTTCTGAAGTTTTGTAGGCATTTCTCTTTGTGAAATAGGGGATTTCCAAAAGAATGACTACTTGATATTAAACTATCTGAATAATAAAAGGTGTTTACAGAATATCACAGCAAGATGTGTAAATATTAGATGAGAGAAAAAAAAAAAAAAAAAAAAAAAAAGAGATCCAGGGACTGATGCAGCTTATAAAAAGTTAAAAAGGTTATATCCTTTGGAAATCAAGTAGATGGACTCATGCTATCATGCAGAATGAATGGATCAGAACCGTGATGGAAAATTTATTTTCTTGAAAAAGAAAGAAGCTTAGATGTATCGATAATCTTTAACCTAAGAGACCTTGAAAGAACATTTTAAAACCTCATTTGCTTCCTTTTTTGTATTCATAGGATGTTTGAAGAGGCTATTCAGCACTGATCATTGTTTTATTCTTTGAAATGAAACCTTATGTTTTCAATATTACTTGCCATTATTGGACAGGACAGACCTTCTCAGGACCTATACAGGTGATGGTTGAAGATGGTCTAAAATTTTTGCAGGTATGGAAGAAATTAAACCTGAGAGCTAATTTATAACTTCCCAGGGATTCTGCTCATGGATCTCATTTGATACAAATAAGAAGGATTTTTTCACTAAATCTCATGGGATGTGTTGCTGGCAGATCTGGCAGACATTAGTAATGAAAGGAAGAAGTAGTTATCTAAGACATTAGGTGTTTATTAGTCTTGGAACTGTAAGATACAGCTATATTAACTCCTGCTGGTGACCACTACTAATTATGCTACTACTTAATTCAAGTAGCACCACAGAAACTGCTCCCATCTGACATTTTATGATATGCAGCATGGTGAACTGTTTATTTAAGTTGATTAATAATGAGCTATCAGAGCAGTTTCAGTTTTAATTTTAGTTGGCCATGTCTAATCATTACTAGACTTAATAAAAGATGGACTTTGTAATGGGAAAAAAAGGCTTTGAACACTGCAACCTCAATAAAAATATATCAGTACAATTAGGTCAGCTTCTGAATCTTCAGTGATAATTGAAGTGTTCTAAAGTTAACAGTGCTAAAGCAGTGTGAAGAAGAAGAGAGTGCAGGAAAAGGGGCTCTGAATTTCTTTAATATATTATTAGATCTTTTGTGGGGATGGTTGAGGAGGAGGCAGAAAGCATCAATCAAAACCTTTGTATTTTGAGGTTATGGAGATGAAATAAAACACAATCAAGTGATACTTCAAAAAGAGATGCTATGGGTTAAGAAGCTCCTGGCAAAGTACTATTTCTTAATAACTATGTGTGAGGTTGTAGAGAAGATGGGCCCCACCCACAGCTTTTTTAGAATGTTTGTTTTTGACCAGCTATTCAATCATGCAGTCTAGACACAGCTTAGCTGGCATGAGAAACACTTCCTTTGATGTTGCACCAATTGATTTATTCATAATAATTTGTTCATACCTTAATATTCTAGAAAGTACTGAGATGTGCAAGATCTGAAGGAGTTATTTTATTTTTGTCCCCCGAGGACACTAAAGACACACTGAAGCATGCAATACAAAAATTCCTCATATTTTGTACTATTGTTGCAAGTATACCCAAATCTTCTCATCTCAAAGAAAGTGGTAAACTTTACTGAAATGCTTTTGCTATGTGCATCCAAACAAAGGATTTACAACTGTTTTGTATTTAGTACTTAGTAATTAGGAAATTGTTCTGTATCCAGTGCTGCTATTACTCTGTTGTTTATGACTGCACATTGTTATTTAAATCCAATCTGTCTTTGGAGGTGTAAATTCAAAGATACTGTTACCTTCAGAGAAAAACTCTCTGTTCAGCACTTGAAGGAAAATATCTCCATAGTTTAAGGTTCTCAGCTCCTAAATAAATTGTTTATTTCATGTATTCTCAAATATTTTGTCAAAAGATTTGAGCAAACAATTCATTACAAGATCTCCTATTTATGTAGGAAAGTAGGCTAATTATGAGTTGCTAACTTTTAATTTGCTTTATCTGATTACATTCTCCATTCCTTATTCCATACCACTTATGTCATGCTCAGGCTCCACATCAGCCAATACATCCTAATTAACCACTTTCTCCCCTTCCTATCCTTTGATGTAATCCACAGATATAATTCCACTAGTTCTGCAGAATATCCACAAAATGTTAATTGAGTTTGCTTAGTGTTTTGTCCATGACTTAAATCTCCATCTGTCACAGTGGTCACTTAGGACAGGAGGTGTGGTGTGCTTTGTGAGGCTCTTGGGCACTGAAGCCAGGTTCAACCTGGGTCACTGCTGCACTTGCACTGCTTAAATTAAGCCTTCACCTCCACTGATTTGGGTGCCTGGTGTCAGAGCATATCCTACAACATGCAATTAAAATCCTGTGTTACAACAATTTAAAACTATTTCCGTTACCATCTCCACCCACTGTCCTTTTGGACCAGACCATCTGGTTTAATATTCTAGATACCTCTCCCTTTAAACCTGCTCTGGCCTGAACTAATCCACAGACTGCAGACCCTTAAAGTTCCCTGCTCCAAGCAGGGTCCTGTTGTATTTCTCTGGGGAATGGTTTTTCCCCAGAGCCCCTGGAGCTTGCAACTCTATAGTTTGACCCTTCCTTCCTTTCTGGACCTAATTGGCTGAGTTCCAGCCATCCCCCTGGCAGGAGCCTTGATAAGGTCCTGCTCTTCCTCTTCTCGTTCTCTTACTTCCTGGGGTCCTCTCTTGCCTCCTGGGTCCCCTCTTACCTCCTGGGGCCTTCTCTTACCTCCTACCCTCTGGGCCCTTGCCTCTTGGCCCTCCTGCCTTCGCCTCCCCGCATGGAATAAACGTCTTGGATCAACCCTGGGGGTAAGAGCCTCTTTTGGAATCTTTTGCCCTGGTCCCCTCGAAGCATTTCCCCCAAAGCCTCCCAAGAAACAGAGCTAGCCCCGGGGGGCTGCGGGGGAGTGCTTCAGTTGGCGCCCAACGTCGGTTTTTATTATATTAAAAGCCCACGCAGTAGCTGGAGCCCCTTCCAGGGGTCTCAAAAGCTTTTGAGCAGTCAACTACCCTACCATCTATGAGTTGCCTTTTTTGTGACCCTAAGTGGTTGGGATTGACCCGGTAGCTTGCCCTACGCCTGAGGCAAGTCGGCTCAGGACTAGGGACTTCTGATGCAGCTGCACGCACAAGCCTCGGTCCACAAGACAGGTAAAATTCCCCCGTGTTGCGGCTAACCCGGGAATAGCTCCTAGCTGGGGGGAGGTTTACCATTGGATCGTGGACACTGCACGGCTGCAGGGTGCGCTAGGACCCAGCAGAGGCAGTTTGAAGTAAACGTGAGAGGTTTTCCCTGGCCGGAGCTCCGCCGGCCGGCACAGCCCACGTTTCGGGGGTTTTCACGGCACGGGTCGGGTCACAAAAGCCAGGCTACGGCGGCTGGACCCCCCCCCAGTGCCCCCGGAGCCGGAGAGAAGCGGCAGCAGTGACGCTCTCTCGGCCCCGTGGCTCCCCCGTCTCGCTTGCTCGGCTCATACCGAGTGTCGGGAAAATTTCATGTTGTGTTTTCGCGTCAGAAGGTAGATTTTGAACAGGTAGTTTTTTAAAACATCAGAAACATGGGCGTACGGCTATCTGTTCACCAAAAGAGTTTATTACAACAACTTAAAAGTATTTTAATTGATGTTAAAATCCCTAAAAAGTTACTAATACATTTCGTCTGTTGGCTATCAGCTGAAATTCCAGAATCTGCCTTGCAAGACTTAAATTCTGTTTCATTTTGGGATAAAATTGGACATTCATTAACTTCAAAAATTGAGAATGGTGATAAAAAAGCTCCTCTATTCATTCCAATATTTTTACAAGCCCGCAAGCAGCTGTTAGAAGCGGAAAAAAGCAGACAGCCACAGACAAATTCCCCAAATGCCTTTTCCCTTTTCCCTGATTCCTCCGTTCCCGAACTGGAAAAGCTCAATGAGCTTCCCCAGAAGAAACAGGACCACGTGTTGGGGGACAATGGCGGACACCATGTGCTTGCTCTTTCTCCCAACGACCCCCTCTCTCCCCAGTTCCCCGCCCCTGCTCCATATCTCTTCCTCAATTCATTCGTGCCTTGGGCTGTCCCGCCCCATCCTTCCTCCCAGTGCCTCCCCCTCCCTCCGAGCGGCGGGGACGGGGGCGGGCCCCTTGCAGCCTGCGGCCCCGGGTGGGGTGGGGGTGGGCAGCTCCCAGCCTACAGCCCCAGCGGGGGAGGAGATTTCCTTGCTGCAAGGGGAAATGGGCAGCCTCCTCCGGGACCCCAGGAGAGGGGGGGGGAGCTGCCTCGTGCCAGACCCCAGGGGGTGGGGGAGGGAATACCTCCTGCCTCCCTGGGCAATGGAAGAGCAGCAGAAATTTTAGTAACTCAGAAAGATGTTGGTGAAAGCATACCCTCTGTGGCACCTGTTGTTTATCTTGGTAAGAGAAACGGCAGGAGAACTTATCAGCCGTTATCCTATCAAGATAAAAAGGAACTTTGCAAAATACAGAGAGAATTTGGAAGATCCAGTGAAATTTTTAAAGGTATGATGAGAGCAACTTTTAATTCGAATGAAATGGTACCTACTGACATCAAAGACCTATTCAGATGCTTGTTAAGTCCCTCAGAATATGACTTATGGGAAACCAGATGGAAAAGGGCTTTGATAACAGTATTACAGGAAATTCACCAAACTCCTGGCGAAGCAAAAGACAATGATGATAATGATATCACACATGATCATTTGTGTGGTGAAGGGAATTGGCACTGTCCAGAAATGCAAACTCGAGTGTTATCCAAGCCAGTCTTAGATAAGATCTGTAATGCTGCAGAAAAAATGTTTTACCAGCTACCAGCAATAGAAGTTAAAGGCAGTTATGTTAACATTAAACAGTTTCCTTCAGAGAATTTCTTGCAGTTTGTGGACCGTCTGAGAACGCAAGTGGAAAGACAAGTGCAAGATCCGGTGGTGCAGGCAGAATTGATCAAGGAGATGGCTCAGAGGAATGCTAATGAGACCTGTCGTAGAATTATTCTTAGCCTTCCCCTCGACCCATCGCCTAGTCTTGCACATATGATTGAAGCCTGTACCAGGAAAGCAGAATTGTTCAGTGCACCTGAAAGGAATCCAGGACTGGCACACCCACAGCATGCGGCAGCTGCGGTACCAGGACCAAGGAGGCAACCAATGTCACCAGACCAGCTGCAGCACATCACCTGCCTCCGTTGCAAAAAGCCAGGACACTTCGCCAGAGCCTGCCCACAAAACCAGAAACAGAAGAAGTTCAACAAACAAAAAAACTGAGCTTACAGCGCGTACCCGCTGTTGATAAAAATACGCGCAAAGACATAAATATAGCGGGACCCACACTGGCAAATGCCTCTCTCTTAACAAAAAAGGGGGAGGATGGGACACACGGTGTGGGGGTGCAGAAAAATAAAAATGTCAAATGTTCAATTAACAAGGTTTGGCAGCCGCGAGGCCGATTCAGGTTCGTGACTGCCAAAGGTTTTCATTTCAGGTCTACTGATTGGACAGTCATTACAGTGGACCTGTCAAACATCCCACAGGATCTGACGGTTTACCACATGGGACTGGACAGTGAGTATTTTGTTATTGGGGACACAGCACACACACCTTTGGAGATTGAGGTAGCTCCCATGACCATTAAGGGAGAGATAACAAGCCTTATGCTGTTGGCACGCTGCATGCACCCACCATTTTACCTAGTAGAGGGGCAAATTCTTGCTCAGGCCATTCCTGTTCCAGCAGAGATCACAGCAGATGGAAAATCACCAGAAGTCTACTGGGCTGAGGTGGTGGGAGAGAATAAACCCTGTATGGCATGTAACCTAGCCTGTGGGCCAGACCGCCTCCATGTGGAAGGGGTCCTGGACACGGGCGCGGACATCACAATTATACCTAAAACCATGTGGCCATCACATTGGGAATTGCAACCTGTAGCGGGCAAACTTCAGGGCATAGGTGGAATCACATTGGCAAAAATTTCAAAAAACATCGTGCAAATTGAGGGATCTGATGGAAAATTGGCCAGCGTCCGCCCATTTGTTGCAGAATATAAGGCCCCCCTGTGGGGGAGAGACACCATGTCCCAGTGGGGAGTCCAATTGGTCATTCCTAAGACTCCTCAGGATTTTTGCAGATAGCCACTGTGGAGCGCCCTACCCAAAAGTTAACGTGGCTGGATAATACCCCAAAATGGGTAGCACAGTGGCCATTGAGTAAAGAGAAGCTCAAGGCGCTTGAGGAGCTCGTGGAAGAACAATTGGCTCAAGGACACCTAGAAGAGACAACAAGCCCTTGGAATTCCCCAGTCTTTGTAGTAAAGAAACCGGGGAAGGACAAGTGGAGGTTGCTCCATGGTCTCCGGGAAATAAACAAAATTGTAGAGGACATGGGACCACTCCAACCAGGGATGCCTACTCCAACAGTGCTCCCTCGAGATTGGCAATTGGCTGTCCGAGATATCAAGGACTGTTTCTTCCAAATTCCACTGCACCCAGAAGATGCCCCACGGTTTGCATTCTCGGTTCCCACCATCAATCGAGAAGCCCCAATGAAGCGCTATCACTGGAGAGTTTTGCCCCAAGGCCTTAAAGTGAGTCCTTTCATATGCCAACAGTACGTAGCCTCATTGCTATCTTCAGTACGTGCCAAGAGAAAGGATGCCATCATCCTTCACTACATGGACGACATATTATTGTGCTGCCCTAATAACATAATACTCCAACACACACTTGACCTAGTGGTTAAGGTTTTAACCTCTGCTGGATTTCAACTGCAGGAAGACAAAGTTCAAAGGATGCCACCTTGGAAGTACCTGGGTCTGGAAATCAGTGCGAGGACCATTGTTCCACAGAAATTGGAAATTGAGTGCAATCCCAAAACCCTAGCAGATCTCCACTCCTTGTGTGGGTCTTTGAATTGGGTAAGACCTTGGCTAGGCCTCACAAATGAGGATTTAGCCCCCCTCTTCAATTTATTGAAGGGGGAGAGGGAGCTGGTTTCTCCCAGGGAACTGACCCCAGAGGCAAAGACGGCGATCGAAAAGGTACAGAAGGCCTTGTCAGAGAGGCAGGCTCATCGGTGTGAGCCAAATGTGCCTTTCCATTTCATTGTTCTAGGAAAGCTGCCACATTTGCATGGTTTGATTTTCCAATGGATCGAGGGGCAGAGAGATTCACTCTTGATCATAGAGTGGGTCTTCCTCTCTCACCAAAGATCCAAGACCATCACTAAGCCACAAGAATTGATAGCTCAGCTGATTCGGAAGGCCAGGGTGAGAATGTGTGAACTGGCTGGTTGTGACTTTACATGTATTCATCTTCCAGTCAGACTTTCTGATGAGGGAAGGAACTCTCCTGAGAGATTGACCAAAGAGATGTTTGAGCATTTGCTCCAGAGCAATGCCAGTCTCCAATTATCTCTGGACAGCTACAGAGGACAAATATCAGTCCATGCCCCGTCTCACAAGTTGTTCAACGAGGAATTCCACCTCATTCCTTGTGAGATAAGGAGTCGGAGACCACTCAAGGCTCTCACAGTGTTCACAGATGCTTCTGGGGCTTCCCACAAGTCGGTGATGACTTGGAGAAATCCACAGACTCAGCACTGGGAAGCTGATGTTGAGTTTGTGGAGGGATCCCCCCAAGTGGCTGAACTGGCTGCAGTGGTAAGAGCTTTTGAGAAGTTCTCAGAACCAATTAACTTGGTAACGGACTCTGCATACGTAGCGGGGGTAGTGTCCAGAGCGGAGCAGGCTGTGCTCAAAGAAATCAAGAATGAACATCTCTTCAGATTGCTTTCAAGGCTAATTCATTTAGTCTCTCATCGAGAGCATCCATTCTATGTGATGCATGTGAGGTCACACACTGATTTGCCAGGTGAAATTGCAGAAGGGAATCGTCAGGCAGACTCCCTTGCTGCACCAGTTGAAAAAGCACGTCTCCCTGATGTCTTCCAACAGGCAAAGCTGAGTCACCAACAATACCATCAAAATGTGCCAGGTCTGATCCGTCAGTTCCAGCTAACACGGAGTCAGGCTCGAGCCATTGTGGCCACCTGTCCCAACTGCCAGCTCCAAGCCATGCCGTCTATGGGCATGGGGGTTAACCCCCAGGGCCTTGGCAGTTGTGAAGTGTGGCAGACAGACATCACACACATTCCTAGTTTGGTCGCCTCAAGTATGTTCATGTAAGCATTGACACATATTCAGGTGCAGTTTATGCCTCTGCCCATGCAGGAGAAAAGTCTGTGCATGCCAAGCAGCACCTAGTGCAAGCTTTTTCAGTATTGGGAATCCCAAAAGAAATCAAAACTGATAACGGCCCAGCGTATGTGTCCAAGGAGTTCCTGGAGTTTGTCCAGCAGTGGGGAGTGAAACGTAAGACTGGCATCCCTCACTCCCCCACAGGTCAAGCTGTGGTTGAGCGTGCACACCAGACGCTCAAGCAAGTCTTGGCTAGACAGAGCAGTTCAACTGTGTGGATGTCTCCGCAGCAGAAGCTCTGCAAAGCCATGTTTACTATCAATTTTCTGAACTGTTCATTTGAAAATATGAGTCCACCCGTGGTACGTCATTTTAACAGTGGCAATCAATTCAAATTGTCTCAGCGTCCACCAGTCTTGATTAGGGATCCTGAAACTTGGGAAACCAAAGGTCCCTATGAGCTCGTGACCTGGGGTCGTGGCTATGCATGTGTAGCTACTCCCTCAGGCCCTCGGTGGATTCCTCAGAAGTGGGTGAAACCTTTTGTCCCCAAAAATCCAGCTCTAGCAGAAGGGGATGACAGGCAAGTAGCCGTTGCCTCAAAGAGAAGACGCCGCCGGATGGAGGAAAAAGAATCTTCCTAGGTGTGGACTCCTTCCGGCAGAAACAGAAACTCCTACCGTGTTTTAAAATGTCTGTTTTTTCCCTTTTAGAGAAAACCTACCTCCCACTCAACCCTGTGATGAACCCCATCCAAGCTGTCATCTTATTAGTGACAAGTGAAACAAGAATCTGAAGATTGGGTCAAGGAACTGTTCAAGGGTTGGGGATTCACAGGGTGGTGGATTTCTATAGTTAAAACCATTTTGTTGTTTCTTGTTATTCTTTTCCTTGTAACCATAGCGTTCAGGATCCTACGTTGTTTGATTTTCAAAGCTATCAATAGTCTCATACCTTCTACCTCAGAAGTCAACCGCATAGAGTTGACAAACCTAAAGCAGTCTGACTTTCCCACCAATTGTGAGTGGTGGGGAAATCAGCATTCCAAGTCAAAATGAACCTAATGCTTTTCTTGTAACTTTGTTAAACAAAAAAGGGGGAATTGTTGTATTTCTCTGGGGAATGGTTTTTTCCCCAGGGCCCCTGGAGCTTGCAACTCTATAGTTTGACCCTTCCTTCCTTTCTGGACCTAATTGGCTGAGTTCCAGCCATCCCCCTGGCAGGAGCCTTGATAAGGTCCTGCTCTTCCTCTTCTCGCTCTCTTGCCTCCTGGGGTCCCCTCTTACTTCCTGGGGTCCCCTCTTGCCTCCTGGGTCCCCTCTTACCTCCTGGGGCCTTCTCTTACCTCCTACCCTCTGGGCCCTTGCCTCTTGGCCCTCCTGCCTTCGCCTCCCCGCATGGAATAAACGTCTTGGATCAACCCTGGGGGTAAGAGCCTCTTTTGGAATCTTTTGCCCTGGTCCCCTCGAAGCATTTCCCCCAAAGCCTCCCAAGAAACAGAGCTAGCCCCAGGGGGCTGAGGGGGAGTGCTTCAGTTCCCTGCTCCAAGCAGGGTCCTATCTATGAGCCACAGTCTCATCAGGGGTTTACCTGAGGCTCACATATTTCAGAATGGCCTAATCCCTGGGCCACAGGTGGTTTGGCGTGTCCTGCTCCCACCTGAACTCACACACAGCTTGCAGCACTTACACTCAAGCTCACACTGGGGCTCCATCCTGTCCAGCACAGACACAGCATAGGCACCCTGGCCATCTGCCAGCCGAGGCACATCACCACTGCTGCTATCAGAACTTTCCCAGGGACAGCTCTACAGTGAGCAGTGAGAGCAGAAAGCAGCCACTAACGAGCACAAGATTGGCAAACAGGAAGGAAGCTGCGTGGCAAGCACAGGAACTTGCCAACTGATCCCTAAACAGCACTAGCAGATATGAATTCTATTCATCACTTCCCAATCACATCTGTCATTACCTCGGACATTTTTGGGGCACCAAAAAGAACTGTCATGGTTTAACCCCAGCCAGCAACTAAACCTCACGGAGTTTTTGCTCCCCTACTTTTCCAAATGGGAAGGGGGTGAAAAAATCAGCAAAAAAGGAGTAAAATTCGTGGGTTGAGATAAAGGCAGCTTAACAGGACAGAAAAGGAAGGGATAATGACAATAATGAATAAAAAAGAAAAAGATGAAATAACTAGAACACACAAAACAAATTATGTGCAATGTATTTGCTTACCAACTGTTGATCAGTGCCCAGCCATCAGCCCCTGGCCAGCTTCCCCTGCAGTTTATAACCTAAGCATGATGCCATAATGTATGAAGCATATCTCTACTCAGCTTGGGACAACCATCCCAGCTTTGTCTCTTTCCAGCTCTTTGTGCCCCCTCAGCAGGAAGGGCAGGATGAGAAACTGAACAATTCTTGACCACTGCTTAACCAAACCTAAAATACCAGTGTGTTATCAACATTGTCCTCATCCCAAATCCAAACCACAGCACAGTATCAGCTGCTGGGAAGAAAATTAACTCTTATCTCAGTTCAAACAAGGACAATAGTTTCTCTTTTGCTACGATAAGAGGATTTCTAGGATCTTTCCAAGCATTTCTAGGATACAATTAATCAAGCTTGAAATTATTTGTTCACTCATGTTACCTATCTCTAGAAAACCTATTCCATGGTTTATTTACATAACAAAACTAAACCGATTCTCTAAAATTCATAAGGCAAATAAATTCCCCTCAAACTAACATAATGACTTATCAAGAGATGTTAAAAGTAATTTTAAAGAATTGAGATTAAATAACAAACCCATATTGTATCAGAATTTCCTCATGAAAACCCATTTATCTTTCTCCTGTCACTTCCTCTTATATCTTACACTTCAGAATCTCAAGGGCAGGATTGCCATTTGTCTTACCACAATATCCTTGTGATTTAAAACTTCCCCAGGCATCATCATCCAAATAGTGATACCTCAAGAAATCATAATCCCTGATTTTTTTTTCTGGTATTGATTTCCCTTCCTATATTTTTTGCAACTAAAGGTAAATCTTTTACACATGATAATTTATTCATACCTCATGCATTTTCAATCTGCCACATAGCCCGTACTCTTTTTTTTTTTTTTTTTTTTTTTTTTTTTTTTTTTTTTTTTTTTTTTTTTTTTTTATGGTGACTGACAAAGGCTGTGAATAGAAAGTTGTAAAGGAGCTAGTGTGATAAAAAGGAAACATTCCTGTAGTCTAGGCAGGGAGGAAGCAATTCCTACTTTCTCTGGCAAACTGCATTAGCTTTTCTCCCCCTTAATGCGGCAACACCACTGAGTAGGTCTCTGACACAAAGGCTGCATTACCCACTGATGGAAGAAGCAGCTATTACTGGTCCATGCTGCTGCCCAGGGGCAGCTATAATTTCACTCTGTGTGTGTGTGTGTTTCACCTGCAGCCTCTCTGAGGGGCTCATCTGTATGCAGTGAGGCTGAGAGCCTGGCCAGCTCACATCCTGCCCCCATCCACAGCATGTCATGGTGCCAGCACCTAGGAAAGGCATTAATATTTATGGTGAGCCAGCACAAAGAAATCAAAGCATCTCTGTCTGCTTCTTGATTTATTCCACTCTTGATAAATTTAATTTTGGAGGAATTTTTGGAGGGGAAAACCCAAAGCCAGTTACAGTGAGGCAGGAATGCACATGTGTGATATTCAACTCTAATTGAGAAAAATTCATGCTGATTTTTTATTCAGTGAATATGGGATTCCCTTTTCAAAATTTAACACATTTTATATTTGTCCTGATTAAAAAAAGAAAAAAAGTAATAAATACTTTTTTCCTCATTAAGCATTTCTCTTTCTTGATGGAGAGGTAAAAGGATATCCTTTCTTCCAAAATCCAGAGATCATTTATGCAGAACCATAATTTATTAGAATCCATATGTTTGTAGTGCCATTTCCACAGATGAAACCATCCCAGAGCTTCACAGTAAATCATTTTTTCTTCCTTCCCATACCAAGTACAGAATGACCAAGAGCTATCTGTGACTGCTTAGGCTGGGTTTGAAATGTTTTCTGTGGGTAAATGGAATTAATACAATTAATACAAAATTAATACAATTCCCAGGGTGGAATTTCTGAGGCACAGTCTAACAACTGGACACTGTGGTGCTGTAGCTGCTTTACTGCTTTACCTACCTCAGCCCTTCCAAGTCTTTTTTTTTTTTTTTTTTTTTTTTTTTTTTGGGGGGGGGGGGTGGGGTGTTTTTGGGTTTGTTTTTTTTGGTTGTTTTTTTTTTTTTTTGTGTTTTTTTTTTTTTTGTTTAAATAATCTCTTGCAACATTGAGCCTGTGACCTCCCTGAGTGGCCAATGAATCACCAAAACTCTTAAGATGGACAGTCTTGTGTAGATAGCTGCACTGCTACATCAGGAACAGTGATGTTTCCTTTAAGGAAAGACTTGCTAACTCAGCCCACACAGTGAGGTTTTAGAAATTGGGTTCAAGTCCTTTGTCCCATCTCTTTGTCAATGAGTCCCTTTCTGTCCTGTGTCTAATGAGTGGTACATTATGCAAAACAAGGATTGTCTCTTGCCTTGTGATGACCACAGCATGTAAAAGGCTTTTGAAAAATGATGAATTTTGTTTGTTGTAAGGAAATGGGACAGGTGTGCTCTGACTGCCAGTAAATAAAGGCAAGTGGGCAGACTTCTCTTCCTTTAAATATGGTCATCTTTTCACATTCGGTCACATAATGAGGCACAAGGCCTGCACTGCACCTTTTGGTGGCAACTCCT
This sequence comes from Sylvia atricapilla, assembly GCF_009819655.1. Taxonomy (NCBI): domain Eukaryota; kingdom Metazoa; phylum Chordata; class Aves; order Passeriformes; family Sylviidae; genus Sylvia; species Sylvia atricapilla. The sequence goes on from NC_089174.1 coordinate 62,891,872, forward strand.
TTATCCTTTGTAGTTTTTGTAGGAAAGGAATTGGCAAAGCTGCACACGCCACATACATACTTCTGTTTGCCATATAAAGTGCAAAATTCCCAATCATTTGGAGTATTTGAAAAAAACCTGGCCATGGAGGCAGAGCTGTGGAAGGGACCGGGAACTGGGGCCAAGACCCTGTTTCTGTGTCCAAAGATTAAAGTCTGTTTCAGTAGTTTCCTGGTCAGGTACCTTTTGAAGCTGAGGCAAGGGAGGTTCAGAATGAACATCAGGAAGCATTTCTCTACAAAAAAAAAGGGTGGTCAAAAACTGCAACAGGCTTCCTAGAGATGTGGTCAGTGAACTTAGCCAGTCAGTGCTTAAGAGCCATTTGGACAATGCCTTTAAGAACATGCCTTAACCTGGTCAGCTCTGAATTGTCAAGCAGTTGGATTACATGATCATTGTAGGTACATTCCAACTGAAAACATTCTATTCTTCTCTTTCTTCTTTCCTTAGTTAAAGCATTCAGCTATTCCCAAGGTCTCATAAAGCCTCAGGCAAAGATTTTTCTGCCTTCTGTATGAAAAGTCTCAGCTTTCAGCCCAGATACTTCCAGAGTATCTCCAGAGCTCCCAGTCTCTTCCAAGTCAACCTGTGCAAACCATAGGATTGTAATAAGGGGGGTTTGCCCCATTCATAAAAAGTCAGCCCTTGACTGTCTGTCAAGACTACCACAACAACAAAAGACGTAAGAACATTTTGGTTCTAGAGCTGTTAACCCCGAATCCCCTGAGTTGCTTGACTTCACCTTAGGAATTTCTCATTTAACATGTGCATGCATATTGCTCCTCCAACTCCATTCCCAGCCTCTTGGGTCTCAGACTGGCTCCCATTTATGACATATTTTACCCTTTCAGCTGGACAGATCCTTCTTGAAATCTTTCCAGCTTAGTTACAAAACCTTCTGCACTTCATGCTAAAAGGACGGAAAATTTATAGACACAGCTCTCTACCCTTCATGTTTATAACACACTTGAATGACTAATAGTTTCCAATGATGCACTGGGATATTTAAATTTTTTTTTTCTGTTTTCTGATGTGTTGGAGAATGAAAGGAAAAGCAAACCAGCCAATCTGTTTAAGACAGGCCACCTTCCACACCAATAGACATTGACAGGGATCATGAAGCCTTGATCTTGCCTATGCTCACAACCCCAATATCTGGTTTATCATTTGGCAGCCCCTCTGCCCTTGATACCTAAACCCATACTTCGCAATATGGTTGAGTAGCCATGGCGGTGTTTAGTTGAAGGTAGGACTTGATGATCCTGGTGGTCTTTTTCAACCTTAATGATTATATTGTTCTATTTTTTTCAATTCATTTCTCCAGCTAAATGTGAAGCCCTTTGACCAACAGCTCTGCGTGACTGCAATTTGCCTGCCCCCAGAGCTCTGATGGAAGCAAGAGTGACAACAGTGTTTGTTTCCATGAAGTGAAATGTTTGGAACAAAGATCTGCATGTAGTTATGTATTTTAACTATGGATAACACCTGGTGACATGAACCTTGCTTTTAATTTGCTACCATCACAGGAATAAATATTTTATAATTATGTTGTCAGCAGATATTCGAGCATATATGCCCCTGGAATAAAAAACTGGCTTATCTTTATCTGGGACCCTTAGCTTGTTGTTCTCTAACATTGTCAGCTTTACCCCCCAAAAATTCATCTTCCCTAAAAACAGACTGTTCTGTTATTTTGGACGGATAACAAGACATGAAACCAGTGCCACAGCTTCTATGATGATTTAATTTTTTGTTACTTACACATCAACATAATATTCTTTTTTCCTAAGTAAAGTATTACAAAGGCATTATGGCTCTGCTTACGCACTTGGTAGCCCTGGGCAATAGTAATTTAACTTGTTTACCACATGAAATTCCTTTGTTTTCTCTACCTTTTTCCAAATTTAAGGCAGTAAACACACCCAAATTTAGTATTGAAAAAGCTTACACAAATTTGAAAATCCAGGCACTGGAAGAAAAGGTTAAAAAAAATTAAAAGCCAGTTAATTCCACTGCTCTCTTTCCTGCTGTAACAATAAACTGTAAACCTTCATGAAAGTTAACATTTGCTCTAGCTAGGTAGTAAAACCGCAATATCATATTTGCTAGATTAGTCATACATTTTCTTCCTTCGAGGGAAAAGTCTGAAATTCCCCTCAGCAAATTCAGAAAAATAAGGAAGATAATTAATGAAAATATTTATAAGAGTGATAAGTCATAAAAATATAGACAAAGTAAGTATGAACCAGATAATTGTTAAGTAATCTGGGATCCACATCAGAAAACCACTGCATGTTTACACATTTGACAGCATATGCGTCAAAGGGATACTTGAGAGCATGGAAAGTGTACAAGATCCTCAAAACAGTGATCTCCAGTCAAAGTAAGACATGTACTTATTGTAGTGGTTTCACATTCACAAATTTCTGTTTCCCAAAATTAGTGAAGTGGTTTGAGTGCCTACGAGATTTATTTAATTTATTTCTGCTGTGAGATAGGATTAGGAGAAAAACAAAGCAGACTCTAAACTTAAAAGGGTATAAAGACAGGTATATCAACAAAACTACAAAAAAGAAAAAAAAATAACAAGAATCAGATTGAAACCTTCAAAACAATTCTCCCCCTACAACTGTTCACTTTCCCACTGACAACATAAAGAAGCCAAACCTGGGATTTTTCATCAGTTTTACCACTTCAAAATAGTCTTTCATCAATCCTTCACACAAGAAATAGTTCTTTAGTGGCTCCCATGTCACAGATCTGCAGCCACTCGGAAACTCTGCAAACTGTGAAGTCTCTCCCATTTGGCAGCCTTCACACAGCTGTGCTCCTGGGCATATCAGCTTATTTAGGGTGAAGTTTAAGGATGAGTTGTCTATTATAAAATAAAGGTTCTCTTCATCTATCTCTAAAATTCATCTCAAGAAACAGAAGTCTTCTTTTTCTATAGGGGCAGAGGGCTTCATATCTCTTTCTCTCTATCTTCCTCTGTTCAAAATTCTCCATTAGATCACAGCTACATCAGTCCACAGCTACAACTAGAACTTTGCATTCTGCCAAAAAGCATTCTGTAAGTTACAGGGATATTTTAGTCTATTCTCCATGGCCTCATAAGAGAAGTCCAGCCCAAACTAGGCAACTCCTCAATCTTTGTCCCACCTAGAAGTTTTACTTTCTCTCTATCTTCATTGACTTCAGTCTCATGCCGTATCTCTCCATGTCTCACTCTGTCCTTTTCCTCTCCACTTGGGGAGAGGGTTAATGTCCTCAGATCTCATTTGTGCAGTGAAAGAGTTAATACCTTGGCCAGGTCTCTCCCTCTTGGGCTCACGGTGCTGGATTTTAAGGCCATGCTGATAGGGGACCTCAGTAGCATCAAACCAAGAGGTTGAAGCGGCCTGGAGAACAGCAGCCAGATCTCAGCAGCCAGGCAGGCTGATGGACACTGCCCCCACCCCTTGATGGTATCGGGGTGCGCCGCCCCTGGGGGCCCGGCAGACACCTCCCTCGGCCCAGGCTGGCGGCGGGACTGCCGTGGGTCGGCTGGATGTCGGCAGCCACGGCCTCCCCTCCTCCCGCCAGCACCAGCATGGCAGAGCAGCGGGGCCTGGCCCACTGCACGGAGCAGGCCAAGCCGCTTGGCACCCGTTCCCAGGCCGGAAGGAAAAAGAGGGCTTATCTTGGGATATCTCTGATTTTAACTCGGTGTGTTCACAGAGGCGTGTCACCTTTCTAATGGCTACACCAGATGTCAATATTCAAACCGAGTCACTGACTGAGTTTGCTGTAACTTCCTGGGAAAAATCACTTCCTTGCAAAACAAACACATTGATAAAGCCCAAACCAGCATCAACTACAATTAAATGCACCTTATCCTAGAAGGAAACAGTGATGCAAACCTTAAAATAAACTGGAAGCAATCACTATTAATTATGAATAATAAATTTCTGTTATTAATTCTGTTTATTTAGGGAAAAACCCCGACAAATCTGACAGGTATTCACCTGTAAATGATGGGTTTACTTCCATATTTGCTTGCACTGCAGAGTCCTTTTTAACTGCATTCCTTCACCAATGGAGTTCAAACATAGAAATAAATCCCTGAGTATATTTATCATGAGAAAACACCAAAGGAATAATGATATAAGTCTACATGCATATACATGATTTCCTAATTTACAATCAGGAAATCACTGATTATTTAAGAAGCACATTTTCTAGTGGGCGAAGAAGGAATGGCCCAATGGTTACTTGAAAAAAACCGTAGTAACAGAAAAACACTCATTTTTTATAAAAGGCTTGTAGACACTCTTCTTTCTTCATTATGCTGTTCTGATTTGGTCCCAAATACTGTTATATTATTTTTCTTTCCTGTTGTCCTGTTCAAGTGTCAACTGATGATTTGCTTTGTGGTATTACTGGCTTATTTGCAAGTATGAGGAAAAATAACAATAATACTAATACCAGCAGCAGTAGCTGTTCGAATATAATTTAGTTGCAGTTATTATTATATTAATAATAAATTATAATAATTATTATTACTATTTGTAATTTCTCTTTTCACTGTAAGGATTGCCAAGCACTGGAACTGGCTGCCCAAGGAGGTGGTTGAATTTCCACCCTTAAAGTTATTCAAGGCTTGAATGAATGCAGCCCTGAGTGAGCAAAGCCTTGGAACTAGATGGTCTTCAGTGATTTTTCTATTACAGATTCATAGAATTATAGAATATTCTGAGTTGGAATGGACCCACGAGGATCACCCAGGTTCAACTCTCAATTTTTTGCACAGGACAGCACCAAAAATCAAACCATGTGCCAGAGAGCATTGTCTCACCACGGCCATTGTGAGAACTCCAATTTATATTTCCAGCTGCTCTGTCCTGGAAATCCTACTCCTTTTGCTGACAGCAAATTGGTGATGAAGGAGTATGAACCTGGAAAGGATATGGTTAAGTAATATTTGTTCTTGGTTTTGGGGGAATACTTAAAGGTACTTAAAGGATGGGAGGTAGTCAGCCAAGAAGTCGTGTAGTCCTTACACTGATAGTCATGCCACTTTGATCAGCTGTCACTTTTTAAGGAAAAGGAAAAAATCAATCAGGAAAACAGCTTGACATCCAGAAAGTCCTTTGGGTACTTGCTTTTTTCTTGTTTTGTTGTTGTTGTTGTTGTTTGGTTTTTTGTTTGACTTTTAAGTATTACAATTTCTTAAGCAGAATTAAGAAGGGCAGAGTCTTGAAAAAGTCTCTGTTTTCCATAAAGGGAGGGTTTCAGTTACCTAAATAGGGATGTGTGCTGCTCTTTTACACAGGGGAAATACTTCAATCATCACTTGCAGCAGCTCCAGAGAGCTTGCGTCTCCTGTGATTCTGTTAAATAAATTACACATATGCAAAAACCTTGAATGCTATCTGGCATCTCTATCAGAACAAGGTGTGTAATTACCTGATTGAGATTCAGTTCTCTAGCACTTACAGCCATTTTAACTTTTGTGTAGCTGTATCAGCAGTGAACAGGCTTATCACATTCTTTTACACAGCCATGAAAAGACATATTTTAACTAAAGGGTAAATAAATAACTTCACCAAGCCAATGAGACCCATTAACAGTTTGTTTTCAGTATGCACATTCATACACTACTTGGCATAATTATTTCATGAAAATTTTGTCTCTAATGGGTTAAAAATCCTCATCTCTCCTTAGCTACTAACAATGCTGCCTGCCTGTACCTTTGATAAGTGTAGTAATATCAAATAGATGATCTGTGTAACAGGACATGACAGCAGCCTCAAAAAGGCAGAAAGAAAAGCAAATGAAGACCAAGCATTCTCCCACCTTTCAGACCCAATTCCCGATCCTGGGGTTTAGCTTTGTTATTTCTTCTAATCTGTTTGAAGAAATGACTCCTGGGCAGGGCATCCTTATTGCAGGGATCATTAATTTGAAGAGAGGCGAACGAAAAATAGGGAATTTGTATTTCAGTCACAAAATGGATCAAAGGAAACTTTCCTAGGGCAAAGTGCTGTTGTCAAGATTGTCCTGAAGAAAGGAAAATCATTACAGAGGATTATCTATAACACTGTTCTCAACCTTTATTTCAGCTTCTCTACCCCAAGGCAGAAATACAGTGTGACTGATTATGATTACCACACATGCACACAAAGACTTGCTCTTCCACAGTTATATTTTTGCACGTGTCTTCAGTGTGACGTTATTCCTAAAAATAGACCTGCCATGTACATATGCACTCACATATGCTCAACCTTAAGATTATGATGATTACTATTATAATAATTATTGCAGTAATAATAATAATAATAACAAAACCAACAAAACAACAACTAAAACAACAATCATCATCATCATCTCTTTGAGGTCTCAGATGGTGTGACTCAAAACACAGAGAAAAATAAATGTTCTGTTTGCAGAAAGATGTGGCAGGAAATTTGTTCCATATTTCTTCCTCAGTTACTGCTCACTGGAGCTTCCCAAAGGTCACCATTTTAAGTTGATTTTTCTGGTGAAACATTGATCCTTTCACTGCCAATTATCCCTAGGTGTGACATGGCTGGTGAAAACATATCTTTTATTAACTTAGAGCAGCTTTGGAGCTTGCTTGGGTAGTGGGACCCTACCAACACCTACACTACCCAATAATGGATCTCATTCTCAAGGCCCCATAACTTCTAGAGCACCTGTGTACCTGTGCAGCTAAATCTGGTTTCTCTCCAGAGATCCACACCTGGCACTTGCTACCTACTGGGAACGGTGTTCTGTCAAGCTACGCATATTTATGAATGCCTGGGATAAATTGTCATGGACTAAAGACATGTAGGAAGCATGCCAGAAATTGACTACTATGATTTAAACACAGTTGAATGCACCACAGTACTCAGAACGATACTGTGATCCTATTTACAATTCTAGGGTTTGTATAGCTCCTGGGACAGAGCATCATGTTAAGATGATAGACAAAGTTGCTTCTAGGGTCTTGCTCTCTGTGACAGGTGTAAAAATCCTATTTTTATAATCATGAGAGAGACACCGCTGCCCAAATGAAAGTGAAAACAAGAAGACCACAACTGAGATTTTACAAAGAATATATTTCATTGCAGAAGATTCAGCATTTGTTTTCATAATAGTTCAGTCTCAACTCAAAAGATGTTTGAGGTGATGTTATGGTCATCCCTAACATTAATCTCAGTACACTAATCTCATGTGCTGATCTCAGGGTTAGACATGAGAAAGATGAAATCACATGCAGAACAGGAAAAGAGAAGTCTTATTTCTTACTTTCCATCTTGTGAACCAGGTTTGGTGCAGGAAGACAGAAAAGGACTTTTGAATTTTTATATTTTTCAATTATTAGAATTGGCATAATGACACCTTCCTTGCAGTCATTGCATAAATGTGTTATCTATAGATTCATTTTAGCTCCTTTGCCAGATGTTTTGATAGGAAAGAGGTTTTTTATGGCACATTTTAATGACATTTCTTAAATAGTTCCTAGGTCATACTCCAGCAAAAAAGAATTTTCTCCTAAAATTATCATCAAAAAGAAATGCAAAGAAAAGCGAAGGTTATCAATTTCCAGGTTAGCTAAGGAAAAAATGTTAACAAAAAAATCAAGGCACAAAAATACGAGGATATATAACATGAAAAATTATATTAGAATGAGAGAGCTGCAACAGATTCTCTATGACAAAAGGCTGAAAGAGAGGGAGTTATTCAGTCTGATGAAGAAAAGGCTCTGGGAAGACCTTGTAGTGGCCTATTAATAATTAAAAGAGCATTATAAGAAGGCTGGGCAAAGATATTTTAGCAAGGCCTAAAGTGATGCAACAAGGTGAAATGGTTTTGAACTAAAAGAGGGATATATATTGCATGTATGTTGAATATATAGTGCATATATACTGGATACATACCAGATAGAAGGGAAAAAATCTTGATAGTGAGGGTGATGAGGCACTGGCACAGGCTGCCCAGAGAAGTTGTGGATTCTCCATCCCTGGAAGTGTTCAGGACCAGGTTGGATGGGGCTTGAAGCAACCTGGGATAGTGGAAGGTGACCCTGCCCATGGCAGGGGTGGAAATGAGGGGATCCTCCCCAACTCAAACTATTCTGTGATTCTGTGAAATCCTAGCCTTAATAAAAAGGCATTTTCCCCAACAAACACAAACAGAATTTTTATGCAGTCAAATATTACAACTGGATCACAGAAACACTGAGAATTGGTTGTGTTCTGCTGTGGATTAGTGAGTTCAGTGTTTACAGCAATGCTTAAAATACCTCTCTAGCCTTTCTGTGGTATGAATCCCCTTCAGAGAGGTGATCTCCTGGAGATGAAAAAGACAGAATGAAATGAAGTTGCCATCACAGCATGCTTGAGAGAGCTCAGTTCACTGGGATTACAGATGCGACGCATTCCTGTATTCCTCTTGGAAAGCAGACAGCTGTGCATGGCCATAGAGGCACAGCAGATGCCAAATGCCAATTTTCAAACCCTAGTGGTTACTTTAATTGCCCCTTTCCACCAATTTGAGATTTTGCAATGGTAGGAAAGCCACAGAGGTTGCTGTCACTCAAGTTCTCTGAACCTACAGCTGTAAGAAGAAAAAAATAAAAAGATGAATGTAGTAAAAAAGACACAAAAAACCCAAGAAAAAAACCCAAATAAGTAAACAAAAGTCCACGGGCTTTTTATAAGCTTGTAAACAAGAATATAAAGGGAAGGGAGAAAAGGAGTTGACCCAGTTGCAGATTTGAGGTTTTACCTGAAAGTTTCATAACGCAGCTGTGAGTGTTTTATGAGAGCAAGGATCCTCAGCAGTGAAGTTACAGCATGATGGACTCTGACATTTTGCAAAACTGTAAAATGTGCCAGTAGCTTTAACAAGCAGGAATGTTTTGACCTCTTGAGGTTCCTGTCCAATTTAGCCATTGCAAGTCTTTGATTCATACAATTAATGGTTACATTCAGCTGAGGGAGGGAGAGAAAAGGGTGACAGGAAATGCCACCTTAGAACCAAGACAGCATTCCTTTTTACTTTTTTTTTTTTTTTTGTGCTCTAGCTCCATTATCAGATTTTCCCTCCTAATTCTTTACTGTGTGTTAGATATTTTCACCACTTTAATTTTCCCTTGACACCTATATTTGCAAGCCTCTTGCTCCGTAAATATGCATTAATGGGTTTGACTAAAGAATCATAAGATTATTTTGCAGAGTTTTCATTTTACATTTGCTAGCGCTAACACAGCAACCACATTAGACAGGTTGTTTGGTTATTTCTTCCATTTTGAGGATAATCCTCTTCTATCTGCAATTTAGGGATCATTGCTTTTCTCTAATGGAAAAAAAAGGCACTTTAAGACCTTGCACACCCAAAAGCAAAAGTGAACACATGGGGGGCTTAAGTCATGCCTGAAAGATGAGGTGCTGTTAGGTATTAGGAAGAAGGTGCAAATTTAAGAGAGCGCTACAAGAGTAATTTTTTCCCCCTCACATTGATAAAAAACAGATACAACATTATAAAAACAAAAGAATGCTCATTTCCATGAGATGAGGAGAGGAAAAACTCTCCAAGAGGCTTGAAGTTTTAAAAGAGAGCCTGTTGGTGAAATAGCAATGTGTGCTGCCAAGGCATGTACCACTCATGCAGAGTTTCATTCCTTTTCAGTTAATGTTAATTCCAAAAGAAAACTCAGATCTCACCTAAGGATTAAAAAAAAACAAACACATTTTCCCCCTGGCTGTGCAGAGTACCACAGATTTGTCCCAGATTTGTCCCATTTTCAAAGGCAATTATTAGTCATGTCTTTACTGCTCCAATGTACTCCTAATGCATGTTTTTTTCCTGGGGTTTTCCAGGTATAAGCAGTAAGATTCAACCATGGAATTCCCATCCCTGGGATGCTGTAGATTTAAAAAGCTAGCAAGGGATCAGGAGACTGGACAAGTTTGCAAGAAGAAAATCTGAGCCCATACAGTAAATGCATGGAAAGCACTCCTATTTTAGAAATATTTAGTATCCTATTAATAAACATTTAAGGGAGAGATCAGGACTGGAATCACACATACATGCTCTGATACTTCACTTTTTCACTGGCGTCCAGATTTGACTGTTGTTGGAGATATTAGAAGGACCTCTTTGACTTACTGTAGCTGGTCTTACATTTTTATGTTCTTAGAAATCCTTAAATGTCCTCTGTCAAAATGTCTCTCCTTTCCTTAAGTGAGGACTGGAGACATATACAGAGTAGAGATACTCCACAGATTGCTTCAGGTATCATGACAGGGAAGAGGAATTGCATGAGGAAAACTAACAATAGAAAAAAACAAGATTTAAGATATAGGACAAGCCTGGGAAAGGTGCAAAATGCTTAAGAGTGGAGATGTAAATGAGGGCACATAGAACTTGTAGCTGAGCACAGACTCTAGCTGATTTCTAGAAAGAAATCAGCCTAATGTCAAATGTCAGGTTTATACTTCCAGACTCACTTAAATTATTTTTTCCCAAAACATTCACAGATATACACCTTTTCTTTTGAAGGGTCCTCATAACTCAGTGAGATAGATTAGAAAATCATAAATGCTTGGAGGATGGGGTTGTACTTCCCTGTTTGCTCATACAGCAGTTAGCAATTGGGATCATTTCTCAATGTGAACAATTCCTAGTATACACATTATTATATTTTTTTTTGTCTTGTTCTTCTGTCAGTCTTGCAGGTACTTTTCTCTCAGAAAATCTGCACATTAACACTTTCCATATCCTACCCTTTAAGACAATACATTAGCAAAAACATCCGTTAAAGAATTCCACACTTTCTTTTACCTGAATATAGATGCTAAAACTCAGTTCATTGCTCATCTCTGTGTCTCCATGTCTGCACAGAAAGTGAGTTTTGGGGCCAGACTGCATTTATATATAGGTGGTAACTAGAGGTGAGGTTGACTACAGCATTCACTCAGTCATTGCATGAAAACAATTATTTCATGTCTTGGAGTAAAATGCCTAACCTGTGAGTCCTCACACCAGATCTATTTTCTCAGAATAAATATGTGAGAAAATAGTTCTTTTGCTTTTCCTTCTAGCTTGTCACTGATCATGAAATGTTTCTACTGCCACAGAGAAATGCTGGTTAATCTTCAGTAGTTTGGTATAAATATCGAATGATTAGAACTATAGGATAAATAAGATGCTGACAGCTGAAATCCTTATATTTTGTCCATTTCTGTCCAATCATAAAGAAATTTATATCCTTCTTCTCAAACTAGAAAGTAGTTTCAAAATATCATATATAAATAATTAAAATTATACCTAAAAATGGTGGGTTGTTTAATGTATTGTGTTTTTTCAATATATAAATTGGTATTTATTCTTTACTAGTTCATGCTATTCCCTAAAAGTAAGCCCCAGAAATAAGACTGCATTAATAATTTACAACATATTTTATTTTTGTCTCCCTTATAAGCCATATTAAAGGCAAGTGCTGGGAGTTATGATATAACCCTTGCAAGAGATGTGAGTATCACAGCACTGATCTTACAGATGGGGAAAATAGGTCATGAAGGATATAAGGGCTGTATAACTGGGACATAAATTGTTCTGTATCCCTCACCCTCCACAAACTCTCTGAAGGAGGTATGTGAAGCTCTAAGATTTCTGGCATGGGACTTGACTGGAATTTCTGTGGTCTGCACATATGCCAGACTACTTCCTCAAAATCATGAGAGGAATCAAAGATACAGTTTGTCAAGATGTAGGTTTTTAACCAATGGGAATGCTAGAAAAGTATTTTCCATTTAGAAACCCAAAGCAATTTCTAAATATTGCATGTATTGCATGAATTTTATAGTTTAAGGTTATTTTTATACCTGCCCTAGGTTATTACTAGGTGCATAGAAATTTGACACTTTTTCCCTTTCTGTTCCCTGGTTAATCTTTTCCTTTGACACTTGTCGTGTTGTGCCTGTCTTATGCCCTATTTCACAGACAGCAGACATGCAGATGGATCCTAACAGGGAATGGTTCCTTTCAGGATTACAAAGAAAAAGAAATATATATATACAATTAGGTTTGTAATGTTCTTCCTTCAGCTGAGATTCACCTTGCTTAACTTAGACACATAAAAATTAGTTATTTCATTAAGCTAGTCATCTAAATTTTCTCTCTAATGAAAGGAGAGGAAAAAGGTCTCTTCAGAGAATGAGTCATCATGAACATGTTAAACATCTATTTTAGGGTAGGATGAATTCCTCTTTGGTAATATCATGTTCTCTCTCATGACTGTGGAGACAATTTAAATAATAAGTTATGACCAGAAATGCATAGTTTTAACAGGATAGAGTTAGACAAGATAAATATTACTTGATTTTTTAAAATTATTTTTTCATCATTGTGTTAATTGCTATATGAACATAGTTAAAAATGAAGCTATAATTTAACACTTGTTAAAAAATAGCACAAAGTGCACTAATTATTTGCACAGGAACCATTGGTGATGCAGTACACCTGTGTCATTAGGAACTGACAAATTTTATGTTCTGAGTTTCAAAGACCCAGGGAAAAGAAGTCATAATATTGTCAACTGAAGTTTAAAAGGAAGATACTTTTTCCTTTTGTTCTTTATGGACAGGAAAGGAAATAACTGTCAGCGGGGGTGGGGTGGTGGGTGGGGAAGTTATGAATTTTTCTCTTATCCTTACTTACTTCATTCTTTCCACCTTACTTTCTAAAGGCCATGGGCTTCACACTCACTTTTCATGTAGCAGTATTAATAAGAGAGAAGTCTCTATTTTGATTACCTACAGGCATCCTGACATTTGAAGTCAGCTATCCAGCTCTGTCATTCAAGTTTATACATATCCACAAACAGCAGCATTTCAGGGGAAAAAAAAAAAAAAAAAAAAAAAAAAAAAAAAAAAGTTGCACACCATGAGAACAACAGGGGGGAGGAAAAAGATAACACTCATGTGAAGCTTTAATTAATGTTAAGCCAATGCTGGCTTGTAGGAAATGTCAAGTTCTAGTGGATAAATCAGGGCTGCTTCTTGGTTTTGCAACACATCATGTTCTGTGTTCAATAAGATGCCAGGCTCCTTATTTTGACTGTCATTTATGGGCAGCGTTTTTCATGTGGTCTTAGAATAAGGTGCCAAAGTTGTCTGGTTCCCCGACTTTATTCTATGATTAATAATGCATTAGCCTTGCAAAATATTTGCTCCCGTTATTACTCTTGAGGTTATGAAATTAAATATATATAACTGAAAAATACAGTAAGTATATGGGAAATAAATCTTTCTCTGGTCTAGCCTTCCCTGTTTTCATTCATAAGGCAGCTCCCTTAGTTATAAGAACAGCTCTTGAATTTCAAAATGCACACATGACAAAAAAGACTTCATTAAACTTGCTCAGCTCTGATTCTCCTCCTTCAGTGAGCTTAAAAGCCCATCACTGCATAAACCTAAATTCTTTTCAACATTCTGATAGTGCAGCTTTATACCAAAACAGCTCCACTGAATTCAACACTTACATCACAAGAAGCTTCATATTAGTAATATTATTTTTATTGTATCATATACATTTTAGGCTGTAACTTCTACATAGAAGGATATAGAAGTTCTGGTGGGTTATTGGGCTTTTTTCAGGAAAAAAAGTTTGGGGAAAATAACTCTGAATCTGGATTCAGACTTGATAAACTGCCTTTGACAAGCATTGTGCTGCTGGGTCTACCAACATACTTGCTAGGAGATATACTCACTGTGCTGTTGTGTTATTGCAAACCCTTACAGCACCTTTTGTTTATTTTCTTTTTCTCCTCTTCATCTCTTAGTTCTGTTTGCCTCCAGATCTTTTTCTCCAAATACTTTTTAAGTTCCCTGTGATCATTTTCCAGTGATGAAGTAGCTGAGGAGACAAGCAGCACCAGCTATGGATGCTGAGAGAGAAATGCTCAGAAAACACTGGAACAGTGGATTCTATCAGTCTTTTTCACCTTCACAGATGTTACAGGATGAGCTTATTCGCCCTCAAGCACTCTCTAATCTATAAATACCTATCATTACAAGACACTAAGGCTTTGCGTATCATATTCCAGGAGTTTGGAAAGTTGGGAGAGTGATTGATCATTTTTGTGACCTAGCCACAAAAGCTTGGAATTAATAACAATAATAATAAAAAAAATCTCAAAACTCTTTGCAATGTTTCCAAAATTGTTACTCTTTTTTAATTAGGAAAATTTTTAAAAGCTTCCAGGCTTAAGGAAAAGTCTTGTTCTGTATACTATATGTAATTAATTATATATAATTTTTATAATCAATAAATTACATATATAAACTATCTGCAATTTTTTTTTCTAAACACCCTATTTTTGAGAGTTTTCTGAGCAAGTAATTGTGTTTTGAAATGCAGAAGTGACATGCTCAAGAAAATTTTTGATTTCCTATTTTGTTCATTTACCTGTTCATGATCCTTGAAAAATTAGACTGATGATCTTCAAGCTGTCAGAAAATAAGTTAAAACTATTCTTAAAACAACAATTTCTGTTATTTACCCCTGAAATCTTTTCTGTGCTAACCAAATCCTAGAGTCTCACATACTTCAGAATATGATAATTTTAGATGGAATTGCCTGAATGTCCTCCTTTGTTGATGCCTTTCCGTATCAAACATGCTTCATGTTTACCTCCTCTGACACTTACTCTTGGCTGGTGTTGAAGAGAAAAGTTTGGGCTTGATGAGTTGCTGCTGGGTGGTGCAAGCTCACCCTGGTGTTCCCCTGTTGTCTGATATCAATGAATGTGAATGACAAGGAGAATTGGTGTTGGGTGCACGAACACATCTGTATTGGTCAGAGGACTATCACGGAGATAATTAGATTGTAACAGCAATGCATAATTAACAAAAGGTAATGGGACAGATCCCAATCTGCTGCACCAGTGGTAAATCCAAGGTAACCCTATTAATGTCGAGGACAGTTGTTTGCATATGTTGTACATTGATTTAACTGAGGTTTGATTCAGACTCATTAAGTGACACATTTTTCACTTGTATCTTTTGCATGGGCAGACTGTGGATGATTACCCTCAGCTTGAATGCCACTATATATATTAACTGTTTTAAGACATGTGAATTAAACTCTGATCAGGTACCAGAGATCCCCTAATTAGAAGTGCAAGCCATGCCCACACCAAATTATAGGTTCCTTAAAGACAAGAAACTCCATGGAATGTTTATCAACAGCTGTGGGTACATTAGGGCATTAGGGTTTTAAAATAGTCCCTAATCAAAACAAGGAACAATATTTCTTGTTACTGCATGCAGGTTTGCTAATTTGTTTTTCGGTGGGGATTTTTTGGTGTGTTTTTTTTGGTTGTTGTTGTTGGTTTTTGTTTGAGTTTTTTGTTTTTGTGGGGTTTTTTTTTGTTTTGTTTTTGTGTTTGTTTTGTTTTTCTATTTATATCAGTAGCAAAGAAAATGTCATTTAAAAGGCAAAGGATTGTTAATGGAAATGGTCAAAACTATGCTCTGTTGTAATGTATCAGCATTCCTTATAAAAGAAGAGTATCCTATAATACATTCTAAGTTAAATTGTGATGGAGAAAGAGGGGTTATTCACTTCAGATGAGTCCATGGAGCGGCTGGGGTAAAAAGGGATCTCTGGAGAACATCTTATTCAACTGCCCTCTAAAGCAGGTTACACAGGATCCAGATAGTCAGGTGGTACTTCAATATCTCCAGAGCAGGAAGATTTGTAACTTCCCTGGCACAGCCTGTGCCAGTGCTCAGTCACCCTCACAGCAAAAAAGGTGGATCTCTGTCATGGTGTCAGTCTTTCGTGTAACAACTGAGAGAGGCCAGCCACCTGGCTTGGCTTAAACAACCAGCTTTTAGCCTTGTGTGTTCACTGAAATGATTTCCCCTTGTCGTGTGATATATAGTCAATCCAGTCATGTTCAGCCAGGTGCATCTCTTTGTGAGCAGTCACTTCTGTAGAGAAACACAGAGTTAGGGGGATTTGATGCCGCAGTCCTGAGTTTTTTCACTTCAGGTGGTGTCTTTTCAAGGGGCGAGCCAGCTATTTTGCTTCTGGAGCCCACAAACAGAGAGGACAGGAGTTTATCTTGGGCACCAGAACAGGATGACTGCATGCAGGCTGCCTCTGGGAAACCAGCCTGGCTGCCAAAGCACATTCCAGCTCAAGGGGCTTTTTAGAGTAGTTAGGCTTTATTATCATACACAGTATTACTCTAAGTATTGTACAGCATGAAATGATGGAATTAGTATTCTAGTGGCCAACCCAGATGTACTCTGAGCTTATGTAAACCAAACAATGAGAATTTCTTGATACACAGAGTGATTCAAAGCCCAATTAAGTGAGCAGAGAAACTCTTTGGTTTCCTTCTGTCTGAAACAAGCTCTTGAATTTTTACTGCACACAATAAACACCCAGTGGCTCATCTCAGTATCAGCTTCAGAAAGAAAGGGAGATGCTGCCCTGCCTCACATAAGAGTTAGTGCCTGTCTGCTACATGTTTGGATACTGCAATGATAATCATTATAACAGAGTCCAAAAAGAATTTTGGAGTTTTGAAGTTTTGGAGAGTTTGGATAGTGTGAGGAAAATAAACCCCAGGCCTGCAGGTTGCATGAGGGAGAATAAAATGTGGTATGCAGTAGAACATATGTCCTACTCCACCAATCTGTAAAATGCTTGTGAACAAAAAAACCCCTCAAGACTAGAGTAGAGACAAGAGCAGGGACTGTCTGATAGTGCAACACTAGGAAAAAAAAACCAACCAAACAAACAAAAAAATCCAAACTAGAAGAGAATGGCTTACTTTGCAGCATTTTGTGATTTCATAGTATTTATTTTTCCAGTTCAGGGCGTACGTCTGCAGTCTGGAATTATATTTTTAATTGAAAGGTGATGGTTCCTGAGATGAGATTTTGGCAGCTTTTTCCATGTGTCAGTGTGCTGCCTCTTCTTTATTTTTTCTCAAAAATCTGTGCTTGTGTGTGGAGTTATACTGGCATCCTAGTGTACTTCTACCCTAGAGTTTTTGTGTCTTTGCATGCAAACTATAATTTAGCTTCCTGTACTTTTTAATTGTTTTGGAAATTCTGTCACTTCCACAGCCTCTGTAGTATTTATTTGGTTTGTTTGCTTGGGTCATAGAGAGGATAAAAGACATTTATTTTTTCCTCTTTTTTTCACTCTCTACTTCTGCTTTCACATGTCCTTATATTTCTCCTCTGTATATATATTAATCTTTAAAAAATATTTTATTCTTTGTATCTTTTTCCCCACTCTATGCCTTTACCCACTTTTTCTGTTTTAGAGGCAAATCAGCATTATTTACCTTGAGTTATTCTCTAATCATAAAACAACAACAACAACAAATTTAGCAAGCAAGTGATCCTTTGGTTCCCGTATTTTTAACACACTTTCCAGATTTCTAAATGATGGTGTTTCCAGAACCTTGAAAGCTGTTTGACAACACTGTCTACCTCTAGTCGTACTTTAACCATTACAATAAAACACAAAGGAAACTTGGTTTCTCTAGAGAAAATTCATTCTTGCATCTCATCTTAAATCTGCAGGTCTAATATGATATGCAGAAATTTGAAGATTTCTCATTATTATTTAAGCATGGTAATCATCTTCTCTGTTTTATCTACAAAGTCACACACTGAGAACTTTGTTTACCTTCAGAAGCCCCATGCCAGTTCCAATGTCATTGTGTGGGGATTTTTTTTAACTCTGAGAAATGCCCATAAATTTAAGTGTCTCTACTAAATTTCTGAGGTTGCTCTCAATAATGTAAATAATTTAACTTCCCCCAAACACTTGCCTCTAAACACCTATGTAAGAAGTTATTTCAAGAATAAGGTGGGGTAACTGAGATCAGATGGACCTTTTTAATATTCCTTTCACAGCCAGAATATTTACTGGACAAAATATCCCTTGAAGACATTTTGAGAACCTCATCTTACTTTGGTTTAGAAGGTTGACATAAAACCTGTAAGATATCTGTAAAATCAGGACGCTAAAAATCTGACTCCTGAGTGGGATGCATAAAATAATATCGTTCTATTTATCGTTTTTTGTGAAACCCTGTATTTGACTGAAATTTAGGTTTATAAAATCTAAATAATAATGATAATGATAATAATAATAATAATAAATGCACAGCTTGATACAAAGGACATCAAAAGTTTTTGGTGGTTCCATAGCAAAAATGTAAGACTACAGAATTTCGGCTTTATCTTCACTAATTAACTGATTTGAGAGAAAATCTTGAAATAAAAGGGAAAATAAAAGTTAATTTCTTCTTTCTTTAGCAAAATTTGGAGGAGTTCAGCCTTCAAGCCAAGCACTGCACCTTTATCCTCTCTCTCTCCCATGTTTCTCACCCACCTCCACATAGCTGACTTGAATTGCTTCCAAATAGGCTGGGAAATTTACAGCTGCTGTTACAGGTCACGTAATACAGGTTAAACCTATGTTTACAGCCCAATAATTTCCCTGTGTCTTTAAATGAGCTATGAAGTATTTTGTAATGCAGATTGTCTGCTTTTTTTATTTGCCCGTAAAAGCAGTGGAGGGAAGCTACAAAAACTCTGTGTTTCCTTGTCACTGAGGACAACCTCGCTGCTGTGCTGCACTCAGCCTGGAGAACCACGACTGTTAAATGGTTGCAAATTCCAAGGAACTGAAGGTGACAGAAGTAGCAGAGGAAGTATCTAACTGGTCAGAAAAGGCAACTGAATAGTAATTCAAGATACAGGTAATTTTGCCATTGTCTTTGCCTAAGTCAGGAGAAACAACTTCAAGTTATCTTCATAAGTTACCATAAGTTATCCCTTATGATCTTGGGGATAAACAAAATTAAATTAACTTCAATACATCCATCAGTCTTGCTGCTACACTAGATGAGAATAATCTGATGAACACTGAAATTTACTGGTTCTTGAAACAGAAAGAACTAAGCCACAGAAATCATATTTATCCATATTTCCTCTCTGTGCCAAAATAAATGGAAAACGAGTAAAGCATGAAAGTAAAAATGCGTAAAGAAATTTTAGAGCTGAAAAGGAGAAACATGAACATGGTTTGAAAACACTGTAACATTCAGAGATAAGGCAGATAATCTATTTTGCCTGGATGTTCATCTAGATCTGATTCATTGCCTTTGATTTCTCATGGATTTGATTTGACAGGCAAGAAATCACTTGGGATAGAGTCTCTCCTGTGTTTGTGCCAACAGCACCCTAAAACCCCAGCTGTGGACCAGGACCCTGTTATGAGAACTTCTGTACAATCATAATTACAAAGACATTTATGCCTTCTTTTATTCAAACTAAGGAAGGTAATTGATTGGTGAGTTGTATCTGAGCCAAATATTAAAGATCTTTTTTACCAGTTCATTTTCAGAAGCATATAAATGACATCAGATTTTTGACTTCAGACTAAAACAGTGCAAGTGCTGAACATGTGAATTCCTTTTAGCATATTTATTTAATATATTTTCCTTGGGTTTTGTTTATAAAGAATCTAGACCTGGAGGAACTATAAATTGAAAGATTATCACCAATCCAATTCTTTGGACCCCAGCAGTGATTATAAAATGATCTCATCAAATAATCATTTGCAAGTGTTTATGAGCCAAGATGTATTTCCTTTGTCAATTTTGCAACCACGCTCTGTAGCATTTGGAAATGCTACAGTTTGCAAATAATTCCTTGCTGGATTTTTTTTTTCCTTCGGGAAAGAAGCAAACTCAAATGAGGCATTTCATTATTACTTCAATAATGCACAGTCAGCAAAGCTTTCAAGTATCTTGATTGTTGATAGCCACTGATGAAATAGGAAGAGATAAAGTTTGTGAGGTAGTGACTTGTACAGACACAACTCACTCCAGCTAAACAGCACTTATTAAGTTAAGTTTCAGGCAGAAAAGAGAGTTGGAAGGAGGGGAATCAACTCCTATTAAATTTGGATGGGGACAGAAAGAGTGGCCTTTGCTGACTGACAGACAAGGCTATGTGGCTGAACAATAATTTGAAGACCTGAATTATTCATGTCCAATTCAAGGTAAAAAGGTTTAACCTGGTGATATCATGGTATTGCAGTATTTCACTAGGGCAGAAAGTGTTATTCCTGACTTTTATTTTATTCCATTCCTGTCTTATACATGAAATTAGAGAAGAGATTTGGAATAACTACTAATTTTTAGAGAAAAATATATTTGCATATATTAAGGTTCAAGAACAAATTGTAATTTAAAATGAAAGAGCAAACAGCTTAGAAAAGGTCTTGACAGTTGAAATTCAGACTTCTACCACTCCTTACTCACCAGAAATATCCTTCTATGTAACTCTTAAACAGAAGAGTAAAGGTTGGTATACTATTGGGACTCTAGCCTTTATTTGAAAATAAAGGTTAGGGTTTTGTGTGGTGGTGGGTTTTTTTTTTTTGGTTGGATTTTTTTGGTTTTTTGTTGTTGTTGTTTGTTTTTGGGTTTTGTGTGTGTTTGTGTGTGTGTGTTTGTTTGGTTGGTTGGTTGATTGGTTAGTTTTTTGTTGTTGTTTTGTTTTGTTTTTCTTTTAATAGAAGTTATATTTCTTTGTTGTCAAGAAATATAAACACAATAGAATCCCGGTCTATTCTGCACTGGTGCAGTCCCACCTCGGGTCCTGTCCTGTGAGCAGTTTTGGGCATCACAACATAAAAAAGACATCAAGCCATTAGAGAGTGTCCAAAGGAGGCCACAAAGGTGGTGAAGAGTGTGGAGGAGAAGGTGTTTGGGAGAGGCTGAGGTCCCTTGGTCTGTCAGCCTGGAGAATAGAAGACTGAGGGGAGACCTCAGATGCCTTCAAATCCTCATGAGGGGATGAGGAAGGGCAGGCTCTGACCTCTTCTCTCTGGTGAGCAAGATGCAAGAGAATGGCCTGAGGCTGAGTCAGGGAAGGTTTAGGTTGGATATCAGGAAAACGTTTTTCACCCAGAGGGTGTTTGGGCACTGAAGTGACGCCCCAGGGAAGTGTTCACAGCACCAAGCCTGTCTGAAATCAAGAAGTATTTGGATAGTGCTCTCAGACACATGGGGCAACGCTTGGGTGTGGTCCTGTGAAGGGCAAGGAGTTGGACTGGATGATCCTGATCCTTCCAACTCAGTATATCCTATAATTCTGTAATTCTATGTGTCGTACCATCTGGTAGAGCTTCCTGATTAGGCCTTCTAAAGAGCTCATTGATTGTGATGAAGGGTTCATGGACTGTACAAAATCATCACACAGGTAATTGCTACAGAAAGCATCAATGAAACATCCTACACATTAAGTACACATAAAGATACATACAGATAACAATGCAGTTTAGAGTGTACAGCCATGGTCAAGATCCACTTCTTTTTTTTTTTTTTTTTATTTTAATTAGCATCAAACAATTAATTGATGGAATGATTTAGCTTAGGGCAGTGTTCAGGCACTCCTAATTCCAGGTAAAGAGATCTGAGAGAATGAACTTAATTGGAGATGCCGGCATGGAAAGCTAGTCTTAGACAAAATCTGAAGATTTCATACTAAATCTCCCTCCTCCTATTATGAAGTGCATTAAACTCCATTTTCCAATAGAAAATCTATTACCAGTTCCTTTTGCTCTTTAGTTCACAGAATTCTGTGTTATTGATGTCACAGGAAGTGTTGGTACCCCTGAAGCAGGTGTTGATTGTTGGATGTACCAGTCTCTATATTTTGGAACCTTTTCTGGGAATTTCTGGTCCCATTGGGGCTCCAAGGGATTTGTGGCACCTCAAGGGATTCAGTTAAGGACGTATTTGAGGACACATGAGAACTGTCTGGGGCACTGGCAATTTACAGCAGCCATCAACCCTCATTTCCTTTCATCCATTTTATTAAGACAACTCTTCCATACGCCCCCCTTTAAGATCCACTTTAATTTAGCCACATGAGCCACTGACTTCCTGATTTTGCTTTCATGGGCCTGTAACTTGCAGAATTTTTAACTATGTTGTTGCTATCCATCCCTACAGCTTTCCAAGAGTTCTCATCCATCTCCCCACACACCAGGTGTAACTAAGGCAGATCTTTTCAGCGACAGGAAGACTGCAGTTACTTTTCTGAAGTGCTTTACCCACCTAGTGACATCCTCCATGGAGACTTCAGAGCAATTAACTGTAGTTATTACTCAGTGCTTACTCACTTCTTATGAAGTCAGTCCCTGTGCGGGGACATACAGGAGTCCTAAGCTCTACTCTGCCTAGGGAAGAGTTACCTGTCTCATCCTTTGTTGATTTTAACACTGTTCCTATGTGTTTTCAGAGCCAGTCATTCAGGACACTGGAGGGAAAGATATGAAAATTAAATTTAGTAGTTTGACCAGAAGTACGGCTTTTTGGTGTGATGGATCTAAATTTTTTTCATAGCCTTGAAACATCCAAATTATTTGAGAGAGTTTATTGTGGTGAAATGAACACATTTTCAGTGTCATTTTCTGCATTTACTTATTGCAGGAAAAGCTACTTTAGGGAGATAATTCCTTTTCTCACACACAAAAACAAGTAGAAAAAATAATATCAGAGTGATTTGCAAGATCATTTTTGGGTGCAAAGAGTAACTCAATTGTACTGAAAATACTGATAACTGACAGACCTTTTTCATCACCTTAATACTTTAAATTGAGTAGACATTGGAACACTACCTGAGAAATCTGAGTCACCAACACACTCTGGACATTATGTCCACAGATTATTCAATATAAAAATAATATCCTCTGTGAGAGCACTAAAGAGGAAAATCCAACCTGAATGCAAAAATGCAAGACACAGTGACTATTGTACAGGGATGACTGCCCAAAGAAGGAATGTTTCTTTTCCAGTTTTCACTTGGTACTGAGCTTAAAAAAAACCCCAAAAAACCTTACCTATTATGCTGTCTTCATCCAAAGATGGTTCAAGAATTTTTACTCTTTCATCATCTCCTTGGGGTATTTTATCTACTTCTGTTTCTTGTAATGCATCACTCACTAAATAATTAATTTACTCAAGTAAGCAGAATCTCTTGGGGTTTATAGAGTTTCTGCATGAGGAGAGATGACAGCTGATAGCTGGTGCTATCTAAGAGGGAAGCAGCAAGGAAGAAAAACCCAACTTATGTTACTTTCTTTATTTTTTTAATTGGCATTACAATCATCAAAATTATTTCTTGCTGAACTTCTCCCATTCGGAAGATCAGATATCATTCCTCTGGTGTTGTGTTAGTAAGTAGGGCTGGGAAGTGGGGCTAGAATGGGATGGAGAATCAAGTCTGTCTCCTTTTATAATCAACTGCAGCATCATGGGAACAGGAAGAGGTCATTATTAGAAAGTACTTTTTGTTTCACTGTACTGACAACCTTAAAATTCACATTTTTCTCACCAGGCTTGCAGAGAACAACCAGCATTTCAGCAAGTCTGGGTATGACACATGGCTGAATGTAAGGAGAAGGCTGGTGCTGGTGAATCTGCAGAGACTCTTTGATGGATTCACCTCATAAAATTTTTTGTATTAGACATACATCAGCATACGTGTAAGTGCATGTAATTGCATGGGTTTTTTCTTCAACCGTAACACTTATGGGTGTGATTAGTTTTTAGTATCTATGGAAAGCACTGTATCATCTACCTCCTAATTTATCTGTGAACAACACGGCCACCTCAGAGGCCTTCACCAGAACCATATGTCACCCTCATTCCCATGTGTGGACTACTCATGTGTGTGTGTGGTTTCTCCTTCTGCTCAGTCTTAATTTAGACCTAATGATTATAAAATAATTAAGTCCTCATATCTGTTTTCTTTTAGTTAAAAAATATCCAATTTAAAATTAAGCATCCTCCATATGAAATTTCAAAATTAATTTACCTTTGCTGTTTGAAATAACTCAGATTAAGTAGAAAATTTCCATATTGTTCCCCATCTCATCTTTATTCGTAAAAAATCATGGAAGATTTTCTGCGCAAGATTTCCGGAGGAGACCAGAGAACTACAGATTATTGTTTTTCCTTAAGTTTCCTGTGGAAGAGCTTCTTTATGTGAAGACTTGCATATGTGTGACTTAGGAGTTTCGAGAGCCTTCTTTTCTCTTACAGTATCTTGAATTTTGCAAGCACAGTGTATGCAGTTTCTGCCATTTAATCTGAGGCAGAATAAATATGGCTGGCTTTTAAAAGGCAATTCTAAGAGGGTCCAATTCCCACTGCGTATTTCCTCAGCCCTTTCCGAAACTATACTGCAACTTCAAAAAAGAGATAGTATTTAGGTTGAAGCACTGCCTCTGTAGATTGATTTCTGCAGTTTGAGGTACCTGAGCTGGCAGAAGACTCTTGAGGCAAATGATCAAGGTCTGAAGGGTCTGTGTGGCTTTTTTCTTGTCTCTGTTGGCGAAGAGGAAGAATATGAGTGGGAGCAGAAGGATATTGACTTTCAACAGTTGGCTGTGTGACTGGTGTTGGCAACAGGGATTGTATTTTATGACCACAGGATTCCTGGAGGACTGAGGAATATTGTGAAGAGACAATAAGGTGGGAAAAAGTCATGAGCAGGCTGGCTGATCAGGTAAGGAGACTTTTCAACTTAGACACAACAAGAGAGTGTGATAACGCACAGTCAAATGATGAAGGCGTGGACTGGCTTCCCAAGTAAATTGCGCAGGGTGATGTGGACAAAGGATATCTAAATGAATAAACTAGGACTGAAAAGGATCCACCTTGAGCATTTGCACATAAGGAAATGCCTTTGGGATAACATTATGTGGAAGGATACCCCTATCTTTTCTGGGAAATCAGTGGGACTGTGTGCATCTCTGCACAACCTCTACACTGCTGCACGTGCATTGAGAGTAAGCAGGGGAAACAAGAGATTCCAGCACAGATGCAAGACTGTGATCATTGCAGATGTCTGCTACACGCTGCTCAATCCTTGTAAGACCATTCTGAATTACCTTTGGAAGCTTATGGTAAGTAGAAGTGTTTCTGATGATTGGAAGAAAGAGGAGGTTGCTTCCGTCTTTAAGAATGACAATGCAGAGAACTGGATGCAAACAAGCCTCTCTTTGGTCCGTGGGAAGGCTATGGAGCAAATAATCCTGCTAACCATTTTCAGGCCTATAAAAGACAAGGTAATTGGGAGTAATCATTGATTTACAAAAGGGAAAATGTTCCTGATTAACTAGACAGCCTCGTATGAAAAAATGTGTGTCTCAGTGGATGAGAACCAGAGACAGCCTTTTTCCAGGCCTTCACAAGATTCTGACACTATGTTCTGTGACATCCTCATAAACAAACCAGTGCAATGTGGGCTACTGAAATGGATGCTGGTGTGTATTTGGAACTGTGATCAGTGGCACAAAGTATGTCTGTAGTCACTGGTGCTTGACTCCTAGGGCTAGAGCTGAGAATAACATCTTCATCAATGTCCTGGGTGATGTTCTGGGACAAACTGCACCCTCAGCAAGTGTGCAGACAATGTAAAACTGGGAGGAATACCTGATATACCAGAGTTCTGCCGTCTTTCAATGCGCCTTTGACCAGCTGGAGAATCGTGCCCATGGGAATCTACTCAAGTTCAACAAAAGGAGGAACCAAGTCCTGCATCTGGGGAAGAATCTCCTCCCAGCCTCTGGTGTTTTGTGCTAAGCTTAGAGCAGCACAAAGGTGATATAATATTTTCATTTTTGCTGTCTCTCCTCCATCTGTTCGGAGGATCAGTATGCCACAGCATTTTATTTTGCTGAGGGCCAGGTGCCTTTTACAGCAGAAATTCAACTTCAAGTAAAACAAGGACCAGGAAAATTCCATGCAACTTGAAGAGGAGAATAACAAGGAGAATAATGGTGGGGAGAAAGAAGGATGATGACATAGTTGTGCTTGTTCCTAAATTGCATGGGACTATGTGTTCCAGGCCTCTGAACAGCTGAGCTGTGAGAGAAACACTTCTTGGGAGAGGCAATGAGAGTGTTAATCCAGTGACTTGATGCAAACCGATACAAAGCTTCTTTACCTCATTATTGAGGTGAATTGACTGGAAAATTCACTTAACTAATTTAAGAGGAAGTTAGTAAGTTTTGGTTTTTGGGGTTTTTTTTGTTTGTTTGGTTGGGTTTTTTTTGTTGTTGTTGTTTTGTTTGTTTGTTTGTTTTGGTTTTTTTGTTTTGTTTTTTGTTTTTTTCCTTTTTTCCCAGTCTCAAAACAATGCAATTTTAAAATCTTTGAATTTTAAAAAACATTAATACAAGTTTCTAGTTTGTAATTTGGGACTCAGTGCTATATTCAGCCGTAACTCTTGTGTTATATCTGGTGTGCAATTAGTAAACATTAGTAAATATATTTTAGAAGACATTAAGTTATTTTCTCTATTCTGCAAGATAATTGAATGTATTTAATTTCAGGAAATTATTTTTAACTGGTATAAGCTTGCTATCTGCAACAGTTTATTTTGTAAAAATAAAATGTCTGCTTAAAGGCAGATTCAGAGACAGCACAACAATAAAACTTCTAATATATGAAATTAATGAAATGTAAGAAATTCCCATTTTTGACACAGTCTGTCATTTGTTAAGAAAGTTATGCTGTTTAAAATGTTATGCCAGTTGTAACCTGTCTGTTAAGAAAGTTATGCTGTTTGTACCAAAATCTGTACCCTCAAAACCTTATTCCAAGTTGTATACCCCCTCTAAAACCTCGGGTTCCCTTCCCCTTCCGTCGGGCTAGACTGTCGCTGTTCCCCGCCGGCTCCTTGAACTCCTGGCCCCGCCTAATAGGAAAATCCAAGGACTTCCATGGTGCACCGCTCCAAAACCAAAGTGCAGTTGCCGGCAAACAGACCCAAAAGCCACGACCCAGCACAAAATCCAGATAAAAGGGAAACACTACAACACTGAGAAGACCCTCAGCTACCTAGAGACCGAATTCTGCTTCTGCCGCCTCGCCACGACCACAAAGAGACTGGGAAGAAGTGACGCCCCTAGACCACCCGAGCCCAGTTGAGTTCCTGGGGATTCCCGCGAGGCTGGAACTCCCGACTCTCTGAGGAGAGCAGCAGATTCGTCTGACACCTGATCCTCAGAGGCAACAGGAGCGGCGACGGTGCAGACAACCGCTCGCGTTCCCCCTTGAAAAAGCTGACTAATAAAGGCTTTTCAAAGGAGCAGGTCTCCTGGCCCATTTATAACAATATACACTCACATGAGGATTGGAGATGTCTAATTTAAGATGCCAGAATTCTTGCCACAGTTACTATATTTACCAGAACGAATTCTAATTACCACATTTTTTGCTTAGGAGATGGAAATACTCACTCTGAAGATGAGTATTCCAATTTAATGTTATTCAGAATAACAGCTACACAAACAAATAATGATTTTAGGTTTAGGTAGTTCTGACTTTCAAGATCCTCAGGGGCTCAATGCCATTAAATATGGTATTTAGTATTCTCTGTAGATAATCCCATTCAATATTATAGATCCCAAGAAAATCCCATGTCTAAACTGCAACCCAACACTCAGCCAAACTGCCCATACTTCTGTTGCTTGCTTGAAGTGTTTATAGGCATGGCTGATGCTGCTGTGGATGTCAGCAGAGAATATGTAATTATTTAATGAATTCAAATCTACATTTCAAATTTAGCCTCTGCACTCATCAGTCTTTAAAATACACACACTGAAACACTGAACACAATTTTGGATTTTAATGCATCAAACTAAGTTTAAAGTCCAAGCAATAATATAAAATTAATTTTATTTATAATTATGTATTCAAAACAGAAATTAAAATAGTCAGGGCTTTTACAAGTCTCTAATATGCAACATGGATGTTAAGAAAGAGTGTTGTGATGTTACAGGGAGTACAGCCATGAAAACTCTTCTCCTCGCAGCTTTCAATGCTGTGTTTCTGATGTCACAAGAACTCCTGTATGTTAGTCTTGGGGACCATGACCCAAGATCCTCTCTCTCTCTTGCTGAATTTAAATCCTGTTCTAGAACAACCTCATCTGCACTGGATATCCACATCTCTAGTCATATTATATGGCATTTTGTTCTTATCTATATATCAAGCTAACAAGGAGAGACAGACATTGAGCCATTTATCTCTGAACAGAGGGATTATTATTACTCCTAAGCAGAACTAGTAAGGAGGCACTAATGAAGCCAGACCTTATTATCCTGTCTCATTTTGTTCAGTCATCTATCAGAGTTTGAACTTGCTGTTTTTCTCCTGTATGAGAGAGCACTAGCATGCACTTGCTTTTCTTGCCATTTCACTTCTCGAAAAATATATAAATGTATCTACTTTATCCCCTTCTGTGTCTCTCTTCCTACTTCATTCTAATTAGGTTGCACTTAAATTTTCTTATCTGAAGCAGGAGCAGACAATCAGAAATGTATTGTGGTCACCTAAACCACAGTTTCTCAGAAGGCAGACAAAAGACAAGCAACAGAATGTGGACAGAAGAAAGACTTAAGGGAATTAAAAGGCTGTGGAAGAATTTGTATATTCTTGCACTATTTGCTCATGGCAGATGGAGGCTATAAAAAAAGGAAAGCCATTGGCAGTGAAATAGACTTATTATTTGTGCTGCTTTCATGACTGAGATTATTGTTGCTATTATTATTGTTGTTGGTATTATTATTATTATTGTCCTTTCCATGTTCTTTTTAGTATATGGTCATTAACTAAAGTAGCAAAGGGGAAAAAAAAAGATATTGCTCGTTTCACAATTACTTTGGAATGTTGCTTTGATAATTAGTTCACAGAAGGTCTCATCCTGGTCAGTACTGTCCTCTCTGCTGAAGACAGCATTACTGTCTGATTTATGTTTCGGCTCATCTCCTCATCCCTTCACATTAATTGTCAGTTGTTGATAGCTATTTAACTAAAGGTGTCTGAGGAAATAGTGTGATTAATAGTAATGGGCAAGACAAGGATTAGAAACATTACCCATAAAGCAAAATAGATTTCCATTCAAATGGAAGATGTGTCAGCTCCCCTTTACGAAGAAAAGCTTCTGTCCTCCTGAAAACCTCTAGTTTCTCACAGTTGATCACATAAAATCAGATAGACAGATAGATATGAGTATGTAAATGATCCTAAGATTCACAGAGGCCAGGAGCACTTCTGCTCAGGAGACAGGCAGAGAGAGTAGGAGGTTTTCAGCCTGGAGAAGAGAAGGCTCTGTGAAGACCACAGAGCCCCCTTCCAGTGCATAAAGGGGCTCCAAGAGAGATGGAGAGGGACATTTGACAAGGGCCTGGAGTGATAGGACAAGGGGTAATGACTTTGAACTACAAGGTGGTAAGTTTAGATGAAATATAAGGAAGAAACTCTTGGCTGTGAGGGTGGTGGGGCCCTGGTATAGGTAGCCCAGAGAAGCTATGGCTGCCTCCTGCCTGGAAGTGTTCAAGGCCAGGCTGGACATGTCTTGAAGGCACCTAGGATAGTGGAAGGTGTCCCTGCCCATGGCAGGAGGGGGTGGAAACTGAATGAGCTTTAAGGTCCCTTCCAATCCCCCCATTCTGTAATCCTGTATATAAACCTATACACCCACACATTATTATGTATATATATATATATATATATATATATATATTTAAAATATATACAAAATACGTGTTTATGTGTATCACTGCATGCATATATATATGAACTTTAAACATTATTAAATTATCATTGGTGTATTATTTATGATTTGACAGAAAATTATGCAAAACATAAAACGTGAGTTAAAGAAACTGCAGTTTTTTCTTTAAGAAAGGCTGACTGTTAATTCAGCAGAACTCTGACATCAGGAATTTCCTACATGATCATTTTGCTGCCATCTATTAATTTTTCTCTCCTCTTAAAGTTTGCTGTGTCATCTGGTCTGCAGGTTCAACCAAAAACTTCTGGCACTGGGAGATAGTGCAGTCCTAGACAAGTGATTTGATTTTTTAATGAAATCATTCATCACTAGAAAACAAAAGTTTGTTTTTGGTTTGTTTTATATTTTGTTTGTTTGGAGGTTTTTTTCTGAGTTTTGTTATTTGTTCTTGTTTTCTTTGGGGTTATTTCTTTATTTGGGGGGCCTTCTTGTTTGTTTTTGTTTGGATTTTTTTTTCTGAGTTCTTTTAGCATTTGGTTGGTTGGTTTTGGATTCTTTAGTACAAGATGTCTAGTCTTCTGTGGTGGTGCATTTTATTCATGTTAGTATTGCGTTCATAATTGCCTGGTATGGTTCTGTGTAATGGTTCATTCTGTGTAACCCCTCATGTTCCTCCCTGTATGGTTTCACCCCAGTTTTGATTATCTGTCCATCATCTGTTATACAACCTCCTGATCCTGTCTGTCACTCTGGGGCCTTTCCCTGCATCCAGAAGGTTCCAGGGAGAGCATCGAGTGATTGGACAGGATCCAGGCTTCCCCCTCCCATTGTTCCCTGCATGGTTATTTCACCTGTCTTTTGTATCATGAGCCACACCCTTACTGTACCCCACTGGCTCGTTTGAACCCTCCCCTGTGTACCACCCCCCTTTAAAAGTTGATGCACTGAAGCCGTCGGGGTCTCTCTGAGGCTGGTGCCCCGAGGTGAGGACTTTACACTTGGAGCCCAAATAAACTCGTGTTGGATTCACCCCTCCAGAGTCCCTCCTTTATTCTTCCAGCCATAGCTATGCTCTGCTCGTGCCAAGCCAAGACCCACTGTGTTGCTGTGGTGCCATGGCTGGCCAGAATTGGCAATACAGGCACTGCTGCAGTCTTCCTTTTAATCCCTTCTAGGTTTGATTTGTTTTGGTTTTTTCCCAAAGAGCCTAACAGATTTTGTCAAACTGTTAGGCTCTTTGGGAATAAAACAAAACAAATTGTTTGTATTTTTAAGTTAACATTTAGGGGCTTTGCTGAAAATAATCCAGAGAAATCGCATCATAGAAATATAGACAAGGAGAAGATTTGGAGATATTTAGAGCAATTTTTCACAATGGCAAGGTTTAATATACTTTGTTGCCCCTAAGAAATACTTCATTCAGGAGTCATACCTACAGGTAAAGTTCAGTAGCTTCATGATCCTAAGACTCTGCATTTGGTATATCCTTCAGCAAAATAATAAAGGGCTCTGAAGGGTTCTATCAAACACAGCATTCTCACTACTTTTAGGAAGGGAAAGATTTTATGTCAAATCTTAATGGTGGAAGAGAAAAAAAGCATGACGTCCCCAAGTATACACGGCCATATTATTAAAACAAAATACTGTCTTGTTAGGTGAATATATTAATTCCTTTTTCCAATTAAAAAAATAGCATTTTCCCTGAAAAGTGAATTTTCTGACTACTTTGAATCACAGTACAATAAATTCTAAAATGATTCATATATACTTTAACACCTGTAATGAAGACAAAGCCTTAGGAAACAAAAAAACCCCCAAACTCTGTCCTTCCTGTTTTTCACTTAATTCCTTTTCCTTACAGGAATGTCATATTCTGGAAAGTTGTTCAAGGTAACAGAATTCATGGAAGCTCTTTAGTCTCTCTACATTAATTATAATTTTAAAGCAGATTGTTTCTGGTTTTTAATCTCGCCTTCTGTTCTATATATCAATTTGAAATATGCCTTCAGGGCAACTTTAGCTCATAATGGGTAAACACTCAGCATATTTAGTATCTCAGCCTCATTGGATATTGGTCCAAAATTATGTTCAGCCCCTCAAAAACTCATCTCCAAACATTAAGATCTGCAAAGTTAGCTGGAAATGTCTAGAAAATTTACTGCAAAATCTTTAGACATAAATAGAATGGAGCAGACCCTTTCATCACCTCTTCTTTGCAGTTTCAGTAATATCAAAGCCAAAAAAAAAATCAAGAATTGAAATTAATTTAATCAGCTGTTGTTCTTATTTGAGCTGAATCAATAATAAAATTTGTGTATCTGGGTCTGAAAGCACCTGCTCTTCAACATTTAAGCAGAAGTTTATTCATGCAGTGCTTTCGGTAACCCCATCTTTTCTTCTTGGTAGCTTTCAGTTCTCCTAGAAAAGATTCAGGTTTACCTCTGCCATTGTTTATCCTCATTTGCCATGGGTACTGATGGATATGGATGTATGTTTGTAGGAGTTGCATTTCCTAGTCCCTGTGCTTGATAAAATGGTCTTGGACAAAGACCATGACATTTAAGAATCCTCTATAATACATCTACCATTTTGTCAGTGTACAGAGGAGAATACTGAGAACTTCACATTTAAATTCACTGATGTTTTAGCTCAGGAAAAACTATAAAGAAGAACAGATTTCACCAGTGAAATAAATATTCTAATGAGAAAAATCCATTATGGGCTTCACAGCATGTCCTGTTCAAATTTTAAGCACACCTTTCAAAGCCATGTTCCAGTTTGAAACACTGTGAGGGATAACAAGTTGAAATGCTTCCATCACAAACGACTCAAATCTTTCTACACCCCCCAGTTTCTAACTGACACTAAGTTTTAAATATCAAAACAGAGACACTTTTCTCATGATAGTTCCACAAAAATATTTGAATTCTTTACATATCTCTAACTATTCACCACCAAGCAGGTGTGCAAAGTACCTGTTCTTTGGACATACTGATACACATACTATTTACCATGAAGAGTTTTGACCAATAATGTGCACATGTACAACCATACATCCACATGTGCACCTGGACATAAGGCAAAGTTACATTCCACATCAAGGTAGGAATTTCACCCTTCATCAGGCACACAAAATATATGCATTCCCTAAAATTTACAATAAAAGTCTTTAGAACAGAACAGAGATATAGAACTGCTTCAATCCCTCATGGTCTACAAAATTTTTGCTCACAGACTTCTTCAGTAAAAAAATTCTGAGCATGTATCTCCAGTCTATAAAAAATAATATATGGACTTGTACTGCTGAGGTTTTCAAATTCTCTCCCTGTGCATAAATTGTTTGTCTGTCTCTTTTTTAGAGACCACTAGAATAGAGAGCTTGTTTCTTTTCTTTGACTTTTCTGAAAGAGAGAAAGTGATCTGATGGGATCTGACACATTTAAGGAAGTTTTGTTTAATTTTTAAAAGCAGCTATATTGCAGCCAGTGAAAGCTGGGTTCCCTTCTCCATACCATCATGCTACAGAGGTACTTAACTGGTAAAATTCATAGTTTTTATTCAAATAGCTGGTACCAGTTAAGTAGGAGTGAAACCAGTTTCATGTAGGCTTTTTTAGACAAGCCTATTAGGTGGTGAAATGGTATGGAAAATCATTTGGTTTGCTCGAAGCTTTTGATGTGCAACAGAATATGTTTATTGTGCCAGTCTTATTTCTAACTTATTCTGTGTATCCCATTGCAGTTCAGCTTTCCATGTTGCAAATGGCAAGAGTCTGGTAATTAGAGGTGGAATGACCACATGAAAAAGAATCATATTTTTAAATTAAAAATTTTGTAGCTTTTTCATTTCAATTTACTTCTCTTTGCTCAAAATATAAATATACAAGTACATGACAGATTTTTTTTGCTGTCTTATAAAAGAAAAGCAATACATAATTATATATTCTTTAAGTATCTTTATGTGGAAATGTAATAAAATGCAGTCCTCATGGATGAGGTATTTAGATTAAACACTTCTGAAAAAAGCCACAAAAGCCTTTGCTAGTGGTGATGGTTGGTTAGTTTGGGGGTTTTTCTGAGAAAAGTAAGGTTGGCAAGTCATTTTTTCATTAGAGATGAAAGACTTAGGACTTACTGAAATACTGTTGAATTGAAATAAAAAAGATGCAAACTAACAAAAACACAAAATAAAACAAAACAACAAACACAAACAAACAAACAAAAAAGCAACTCTGTCATCTCCAAGTTTAAGCACACTGTCGTACTTGCCACAAAAATGGCAAAGTGCAGCTAGGGCAGGCATAGGCCACATTAAAATATATGGAATATCTTCTTTGTTGCTTCATTTAAAGTAACTCAGACACTTGGCATGTCAGAAGTTCATGGAACTAGAAGTGAAAGAAAGGCAAAAAACCTGATTCCAGTCTGTTGACTTGGAGCTACCTGTATTCTTCAACTCATTTCCATCCAGTCGTGTCTAACAGAAATGCCAGGTTACAGCTTGGTCCATAAAATTTCAGAATATGAGCCATTCCTAGTATTCCAAGAAAAATAAATTAATAGATGAGCATCTTATCTCATCCTGGGTGTCTAGCACATCAGAAGTGTTTCCTCAATGTACAAGCTCGTGTGCTTTAGGACCTCTTGGAATATTCTTTGGAAGGAAGGAGAAACAGATATCCCCACTCATCTGTAGCCATACCCCTGTTGACACTTTTTATCACTAACACTTTTTTGGTTCATAATGTTTTAAGGACATAGTGTGGATGTTGCTTTTGGGATTTTAATGACTTCTGTTACTGGACATAGGGTTCATGAGACATTAGTTATTATCAAATAACTTTAAAACATTGATTTGCTTTCATACATATATCTTTCTTTAATTTAGTTTGGGGAATATATGTATTTAACCTGTGAGCAAATCAAAAGAATACTTGCTGTTTTACCAGTAGAAAAACATTTTCTTTCAATTCTTCTTGACTTGGCCAGTCAATAAGAACCTGGGTAATGATAATCCAGTTTGTGTTTGCTCCTTGCATTATGGATTCTTTTGAATAGGCAGAAAAGTTCAGAAGACTTTTTTTTTTTTTTTTTTTTTTTTTTTTTTTTTTTTTTTTTTTTTTTTTCCTATACAGAGGATTTGCTGTGCATAAGAATGAACCTCTGCTTTGCTGGAAAGTACAAAAGCATGACCTATAAGACTCTTTCTCTCTCTCCTTTCACTTCATTGACAAACTTAGAGGAATCCCATCTACCGTGAAACAGGAATTTGCATAAATCAGAAGGCAGAGAATAATGCTTTCTTTTTTGCTATTCCTACAAATTAAATGTCTACAAATAAGCTCCAAACCTTGCTATGATCCAGAGAGGGGATCACAGAACAGAAAGATAAAGGGGTCAAAATTAAGGTATCCTTAGCCTTATGTGGTCCTGAGCAGTAGTACTATCAATTCTTTTAATTTCTTTATTTGCTTGGAAGGTTTTGGTAGGATGGAATTTTACTTGCTGAATTTGAAATTGGAACTTAAATTCAAACTAGAAAACTACTGAATGAAGGAATATAGTTTTCATTTCAATTATGCTTTAGTTTTCTTTCGTGTAAGTCTTTAGATAATTGAATATTATCTACAAACCCTTTCTGAAAATTTCTACATACTTTAATGGGAGTAAAAATACTGCTTTTCTGTAGAAGTAGAAGACTTTCATAATAAAAACAAACAAAAGCCAATACATTTAAAGTCTACAGAAGTTAGTAGCAAATTAAACCTTTCTGTATTTAATAGATCCTTTCATCTCTTCTATAATATTCTTCACATATACTTAGCAAATTAGTGTAATTCTTCTTTACCTTATTAAAATGTATTTTATTATGAGTAAAATATACCTTAAACTACATACAAAACTATCTGAGAGAATGTTCCTGCTTAGAGAAAAACAGGTAGCCCATGTGAAAAGTACTGTAGTCAGAAAGTGAGCTACAACATTTTTGAATTAAGACAAAACAATCTACAATAGGAGTTTATTACCTTTATTACACTCTGTGGCTTCATAATTTTACCCAAAATTTGAGTTCCATATTCTCATTTACATTAAAGTTCCTACAGGTATTTCATAGTGTTATAGCAAAGGTTTTTGGTGTACCACAAAAGTTATGGAAGTATGCTTAATGCAAATTAGATTATAAATAATTCAAGATGTCTTTCAAGAGGACCCTGTGGATTTCACACTCATAAGATTACTACCTCCAATATTTTTATGCAAAAGAGAGGATGCACTATATTTGCTGCTAACGTCTCACAAAGCAGAGGTGACTACGGTGCTAATACAGAAAATGCATTAAAGAATTTTCCCCATTTTTATGGTTAACCACTCAAAAACAAGGAGTGAGAATTATCTCCAGAGTTCAAGATGCTTGTATGTAAGCTAGATGTTTAATTTCCCATAATATTTTTTATTTTTTTTTACCTATGAACAGTACAAAATTCTTTTCTTCACATACCTTAATGATTTCTCTTGTCCACCTCCTGGGTTGGATGTTGAATGCAACTGGTGGAGGGAAAGATGCCTGACTTGCAGTTGCTGATTTAAGCGCAAGCCACCTTCAGGTCCTATGCAGTGACTGTCAGATTCAGGCATGCCCTTTGGATATCTACATGTGTCTATTAAAAAACAACACAAAAGAGATGAACAAAACTGGCATTGCTGATGAAAAAAAAAATTAATCCTTTGTTTTTATGAAAGAATGTTGTTGTATTTTCTTGGGTATTTAAAGACTACAACAATGTAAATCCATACACCCTCCAGCGGTCAGGCCCATACGCCCGCACACTGCCCAAGAATATAAATCAGTTTCAGAGAGAGATGGCAAACACAGTGGATTGCACTGCTGTTTTCCTCAAGGACAGATTATCAAGTTTTATCTCAGTGCAAATTTTTATATCTCTCACTCCAAAATTTTCTCTTCATAAGAAAAGCCAGAAAAAAGGTATCAACACAGAAAAAACAGAGATAGGAATTGTGGAAAAAAAACCCTACAAAATTAGAAGTAAAAAAAAATCCCCTCAAACATGCCCCCAAGCCAGCAAAAGATAAACATACAAAAAATGAACACTTCATTGTCTCCATCCCCCCAAACTAACAGAAAACCAACCAACCAAAAACAAATACAAAAAACTTCACACAAGAACAAACAAATAAAAAAATGAGTCCCATTCTTAAGAAAAATACCAGAGGAAATCATAAGAAAGAAAACTATTCCTGGACTACACCAGATATTGAGTGGGAGGAAAATAATAATGCCTATTTATGACCATTTAGACTATGAGATGCTGAGGTTTGCTCCTGCCTATTAAAGAATCCCAAATCTTTGTGCCATTGTTTGTCTTTGAAATGGTCTTTAGCCACATGTAATGAGAACTGAATTTCCTCACTTGTCTCAGTTTCAGACCTGCAGTTTCATAAAGCAACTGAATCCCTAACAAAACCCAGGGAATATTGCAGTCTTTTCCAACCTGAGCCATGTAATTTTTCTTTCTGCTACACTGCTGATCAGCTGAAAAAGCCACGATAGGGTACTCTGTCTAAAAGTGCCTATTTACTCTCAGTAATTAACCCCTAATTCAGAGGCTGGACGGATAAAGATAATCAAAGTATAAAACACCTGGTGTAATTGGAGCTTAAAAATGTCTTCTACCACCTGTACATTTTGCAGTATATGCATTTTCTTTCATCTCCATGCCACAAATCCTTGCTCAAAGGGGCAATTTGTCTGCATAAAAAGCTGTGGTTAAAGCTGTGGTTAAATCCCTCTTCTTTTTTCTTTCTTTTTTTTTTTTTTCCCCACCTCTCTCAGCTTGTATCTGTACACAGCATCTTTATGGAACAAGCATTTTGCTTACTTTGTGATAGAAATATGACTTATAATTTTAGATGCTGAAATAGAAGGACTTTCTGTTCTAATTGCTCTTCATATCTTTCCACGAAACAAAAATGTTGGTAAGGAAAACACCTGAAGTCTTCAGGTGATTAAAAAAAAAAAAAAATCCAGTGCAAATCAGTAGGACACAGGGAATGATGCGTGCCAAATACTTAAAAGGTTCCCACTCAGAGAAACTAATCCATTGTTTTTATCGTGGAAAATGTTCAGATCAATCTGTACAGCAATAATTCTAATTTTTGCATCAGGTTCCCTGGATCTAATTCACTGTTTGCTGACAAGCACCTTTTGATGACAACCATGGCACAAGTGTAACTGGCAAGAAGTGTGTTGTTTTCCTCAGTGAAAAACACTGGCTTTATTCAGAGATGAAGAGTCTTTCAGCAAGGTGCTGGACACAGTCAGAGTGTTGTACTATTGGCACTCAGTAAACAAAAATCAGGTTGACAGTTGTGACATGTGAGAAGAAAAGAGGTGAGTCCAAGCAAACAGGTGTAAAACGGTGGTGTGCCAAGCTCCCAAGGAAAGTGAAATCGAATTAAAAGTGTGAATATCTTTATGTCCAACCTGTCAATCCCAGTTGTCTGACAGTGGGCTCATCGCTCATGTCCTTGTCCATGGGCTCTTTGTAGAACAAAGTAGATCTTACATCCTTCATAATTTAATAGGGAGAGAATTTGTACCACAGGCCTGGAAGATATTTCTTGGATCACAGATCAGGGGAACGCAGGTAAAGTGTGTTTATTCCAAAAGAGCCAACAGAATATTAATGGTTTCTACTCCACTATTAATCTAAAAGTCAGAAAATTATCTCTATAATCCACATCAATAATAAATTCACTCTTATTTTCTGCTAACTTATTTTATGTTAGGTGCAATTTGGCTTCTTCAATAACCCATTCTGAAGCATGCAGAAGTGCAGCTCTTTGAAAAACTTCGCAGTGGTCTGCATCTCTTTACCACTACTTCTAGATGAGTTAACAGTTTGAAAATGTATCATAATCTGCATAAAAATAGAGTTTGCTAACTGATTTGGAATAATCAGATCTGACTATAATTCCTTTTTGGTATCCTCATTTGAACAGCACATCAATCACAATGACCTCTTTTGATAATAATGTTACCATAATATCTAATTTCATATTAATTCCATTGTAATTTAGTGGGCATTTATTCTAACAGTAATTCCTATGGAATTGCATCTGACATCCCCATGAATACCAAAATAACTCAACATGATAAATGTTACTACATTGAATACCAAAGGAGGAGATAATGATTTGCCATTTGTAATAAAATGTTGCCTGCAAATTATTAGTGGACATTACTGCCTAGCATTAAGGATGTTCCTGTGTAAATCTGTTCACATCCAACCACATCCCAAATGTCTCCCCTGTGCGCCAACACAAGCTTGAGGAGAGTTGCTCAGACACCTTTTTTTTCCAGACTCAAGATACCTGTGATTTATCATCCTCCACTGAACGCATTCTATCAGGGATCTCACACGAATCCCACATGCCAAACCTTGGCAGCCTGTTAATAGGAAAAGCTTGAAAGGACGCAGAGACAGTTTCCAACAGTGGTTGTGCCAAGATGCTTCCTGATATCCTCATTTCTCATTAGTGTTAAATTAGTCTCTCCATGCAATAGTTAAGAGGCACTCAGCTCTTTGGCAGCTGTCAGATGAGGCACAGACATGAGCTCTTGTTCTTGTTCAAAATGCATGTATACCTAGAAACATTAACATTTTGATATATTCATAAATATTAAAAATATTTTAATATGCAAATGTCTATCTGTGCCTATACATCTCAGTTGACATATGTATAGCTTACAGAGGCAGAGTGGGTGGGAAAGGTGGTTGCCAGCATGATATTGCAGAACAAATGAGGCATAATTTGTTCTCAGCTTTTAGACACACCATCATTCTTGAGGAAATAAGCCTGGCTAAACCAGAGTACAGGTATCCCTCACTTGTCTGGATAATAACCCCAGGCCATTAGGGGTCACTTTCAGGGTTCATGACATCCTAAGAGTGAGATTAAAGAGAAACTGGTGCCTCAGGCTTTGCAAAGCTTCATGCCTTCTGTTTCTACAATGGCTTCTTGAGAGACTCACTGCAGCCTTGGAAGGCAGCTGTTTACAGTCTTGTAAAGAGAAGAACAGCAGAAAACTCAGAAGATGTTCTCTTGCCAGCATTTACGTAACTAAGAACTGGCATATGTATGATTTGGGAGGTATATAAAGAACACAAGGTCGCGCATTTCTGTTGAGGAATTTCCAATTATGCCTAAGGCTCAGATGATTTTTTTTTTTTTCTCATTTTTAACTGTGGCCCCCATCAGGAGTGCTGCAGAGCAAGTCCAAGTACTTGGGACATGTTTCCCCAGCATAGCATTCAGTCTGGATAGTCCAGGAGCAGCAAGATTTGTAATCTTAAATGTCCTACAGATCCTATAATCAGCAGTGTGGGCTCAGTATCGCCTCCATCAAGCCAGCAATTCCTAAAGGAACGGAGATAGGAAACAACTACATTTTACTTTTGTCTGTTAACTATCAGAATGTGTTTCCAGATATTCTGGATATTTAGTTGACTAAGAGATTAATATTTGCACAGCTCTATCTAAACTGCAACTTGATCTTTCCTTTTGCTGCAATTTCTTCACAGCTGAGTGGGATAAACTCAACAGTAGAGAGTCCCTTCCCATTCAGTTCCTCCACAAGTCCACTTTCATGCATATTATGTGTGCACTGATTACTCTCAATGAGAGTGAACGTATTACAAAACTAGAAAAAAACCCACCAATACAAACCAAACCAAAAAGATACCACAAAAAGAATTGTATGTTTTCCCCACTTCTTCGTACAGCCATAGCCTTCATTTGTCCCTCTAAGTGGTAATTCCCTTCTCCAACCAGCAATCATTGTCTGATGCACCTTAAGGAACAGCCTATTTATAAAGGTACCAGTATCATTCTGAGGTAATTTCCTCAGTTTTAAAATATGGCAAAGGGACACCAGGTCCCTGAAGAAACCCCAAAAAGGAGCCTGCAAAGACAGAAGGTTTATCTATGCAGCACTGAAGGTATCCAAGCCTTAAACAGCCTGTGCTTGAGAGCCAGTAGCATGGAAAGGGGAAAGGTGTGGGCCAGGGATGCTGCCAGAGCCACAGCTTACCAAGCTCATAAACCCTGTCAGCAGACATAAATAAGAACAATGTGTACAAACTTGTGCTATGCTTTTGTGCCCTGCTGACACAGCATACAGTCTTCATCTCAGACTGCTGAAGTGTCAGGTGTTTTTCCAAAAGCAAGAGAATCAGATTCTTCCACTCACTTCAGACCTTCTTTCAGTCTAACTGATATCAAACCGGCCATTAAAACGAGAGTATCTTGGATGTTGGTTAGTAATTGCTGTAATGGGATTTAATATTCCACTGCCAAGCTAATACCAGCATCAAAAAGCTAAGATTGGCATTTACTCGTTTGTTTCACAATACTCTATAATCTAATTACATAATCCTAAGTGAAATTCTGAAGCTCCTTATCAGATGGATGATTCAGCACAACACCAAGTGCTGCTTTAAGTCAACACCAAAAGTCTTCCAAGCAGTAAAGGTAGCTTACAAATTTCAAGTACATAGCTGCATATTTGACCTCAAAATCATAACTTTTTTTTTTTTTTTCTGCAGGAATGCTGAATCCTTTCTGTTTTCTGCTATTCAGCTGTTTTATTTTTCTCTTAGCTGCAAACTGAAAATTTTAAAAATTTAACTTAAAAATTAATTTTGGAATTAATTTTAAATATTTTAGTATTTTCTTTAATGAAGATATTAATGTGCACAAAGAAAATGATCAGAGGAACTCTTCATGTAATTGATCAATGTAAACAGAACCAATCTGTGTTCAGTCATGAAGTGCGGCTCATAACAACATCGATCAGTGTACAGAAAGAGGCTGAAACAGCCAGAGAAGGGCTGAAAAATGTAAGATCCAATCTACAAGCACACTCTGGCA
Organism: Sylvia atricapilla; assembly: GCF_009819655.1. Taxonomy (NCBI): domain Eukaryota; kingdom Metazoa; phylum Chordata; class Aves; order Passeriformes; family Sylviidae; genus Sylvia; species Sylvia atricapilla. Next base: position 62,933,498 of record NC_089174.1, read on the forward strand.
TTGAATTGACATGTCTCTCCATTCTGTATAGCCCACAGCTCAGTTTTGTGCTTGTGCGCGCCATTTGACTTGCACATGAACCTAAGAAGTGAATGTGAACTGTTAATAATGCTTACACTATGTTTATGGGGGGGTTTTTTTAGCTCTTTCTCACAGTGGTGGTCTGCACTTCTTGTGTAGAATTAAGCACTGTTGGCTGTAAATTAGCAAGCCAGCACACAATTCAGCTGTAAAGCATGCAGGAGAATGAACACAGATCAGTCAAGTCAGCTATTTACCGAGTTTTTGCCTTAGAGATATGTTTTACTGTCTGTGCTGAGGAGATACAGAGTACAAATGATTTTTATTCTTGACAGTCTAAAAGTATGGTCGACTTTAATTATGACAACATTTCTAAGTCCAAACTCTGGTCTCTCTTACACATACACACTGAATGAAACTTTTTGTAACTCACTGAAATTCTTCCTTTTGTTCTGGGTATAAAGTAGAAGTGAATGCCCTCTTGATAAGACCTGGCAAGTGCAACTAATAAAAGAGTACAGGAAATTATGAACACTAATGCAGCACTGGAAAGTGAGTCATAGCTTCAGATGATGACCACATAATTTAATTACTACATTCAATTAAGACAGTAGCTGCCCACAATAGGTTTTTACCCTTCCTGGCAGTTGTAGGCACAAACTAAGAAACAAAGAAAACAAACAGAACAGTAGTAGTCAGTTTTTCGCTGTGTGCATATAGGTATGTCTGTGTGCATATAGGTATGTCTTGAAGTAAAAGCTGTATTACAATACTGAATGTAGGACATCCTAATGCTGTACCAATGTGTGTCTATTCAATACCCTGGAAAATGTCCTGTGATTCCCAACAATTAACAAACTGATAGGTACACTGTGATTTCCATTTCCCTAATTTGAAAATCAAAGAAATATATGCAATGTGATTTGGGTTGTACTGTTGTTATTGCTGCTATTATTATTACTGCTACTACCACTACTATTACATTTTAGTAGTAGAATTTTTGGCCTATCCAAATTTAAGGTCATGTTGAGCGAAGCCAGAGACAACTGTCCTAGGGTGCATGGACCTCCCACAAGGTGAGAAGGGATGCTGACCCACGCTCAGTCTCTGCAAATCAAAACCACTCCTTCGTCCAATTTCAAAGGGGAAGAGGACTTATTGCTTGTGGAGGACATGGTGACTCTAACCATGGACTGACATCAGTTAGCTGCTGTGAATTCCTTCTTTGTCTGTTTGACATGTTCAAACCAATTCACATAATGGTAATAGTTGTGGGGCTTAAAATCAAAATGAACACAAAAGGAGATGCGGGAGCACCTAGAATTTCAATTGGCTGTGTCTCGTTTTCCGCCTGAGGTAACATTTCGACCTTCTCCTGCCACAGATCCAAAGGGTTAGTGACCAGAAGTGGGGTTTTATACACGACGCGGAATCGGGTGATAGTGTGATGAGAAGCCTTTTGTTTATCTCTGCTTGGAAACTGATTAGATTTTTAGGGAATTCTACAGGCTTAAACAGGATCCCCTGCAGGCAAGTGGAGAGTGTCATTGACAGTGGCTGCAGACAGGCGAAGGTGGTCTTGCCACAGCGCATGAGCACGGATAACCCACATGTTCTTTTGCAGTTGGGTAATGACCCATGCCTCCGTAGACAGGCCAAGGAAGAGAGGAGAAGTGAAATATCTCCATCATTGAGTCAGGGATGGTTGCCCTCAATGCTAGAAAAGGGTAACACACACAATTAAGGGGACAAATGAGCTTCTGGAAAGAGGGGAGATAACTGGGAACTGACAGAGCTCTGTTCAGAGGGGAACCAGCTCTTTCTTTCCTTTATGTCGGTGTTGGTTTGATACAACTGTCAATGTTTCAAGGGTGCTTAACAAAGTGTCACTGTCAGGGTCCGCAAACATATGCGGGGAACCTGATGGTTTGTTTTAGGATCTCAGAGCACAAAAGACACAGCGGGGGACAACTCAATACAACAAAAATGCACCTTTATTTAGTGCCACCAAAATGCAATAGTGGGAGAGAAAATAGAGAATAGTAAGAAAGATAGAAAAGAGGGTAAGCGGATTATAGCTACCAACGTGGAGGGCCGAGATGCCTACAGACACGGTTCTTCTCCAGTGGGGTGATCAAGAAAGTGAGCGGGGGTCTCCAGGGTTTTATAGGCTGGTCAAGGCAGGGACCAAAGCGAGTGGCACAAAGCCAAAGCAGGAGTCACTTGTGTTGAGGCAAAACAACAGGCCCAGAGCCAAAGCAGGAGCCACCTGCATCAAGGTTAGGACAAAGCAGAGTCACAGGGCCAAAACTGGAGGCACCTGCGTCGAGGTTGGGTGCTCAGGGACAAGCTGCACACCGTACGTGCCGTGCTCTGGTACGGGTGGACCAGTTTGGGCAAGTAGTCTTGGCTCAGTCCACTGTGACCAGTTCCATTGTTCTTGCACTCCGTTCTCATGGAGATGCATACCAGTCCTCCAAGACTTGGCAAACATTCCACCTCAGTCAGGCCAGGGCTCCTTTCAGAGTCTGGGGTCTCAGTCCTCAGTCATTGGAGACAGTCATGAGGCATATCACATCCTTGGACAGACTCTGACAGTCACACAGTGGGTATTGCCCATGATTGTAGAATTTATATAAAGCTTTACCATCCTTTTGGGGACCCACTTAGGACTGGAGGGAGTGGATATGCGAGCGTATCCATGCCCCCAGGTGATGAAGTCAAACTGGCCCTATACTTTCTTAGTTTCAAGGTTCCTCACCACGACTGGTGGTTTCTTGGCTAGCTCCATCTAACCCAATGTTCCGGCTGAAGTGATGGACTACCTGTGGATTCACGTTTTCAAAGGAGCAATTGAGAAAGCTGATAGTGAAGAGTGCCTTGTTCAGCCACATATGTGGGGAGGAGAGCTGTGAATCCTCCTGCTGGCGCTCCAGGACCTGCTTGAGGGTATGATGGGCTCATTCTAGTACTGCCTGGCTGATGGGGGAGTATGGAATCCCTTGCTGATGTTCAGTTCCCCACATCTGCAGGAAACTGCCAAACTCCTCTGAGATATATGCTGGCCTATTACCAGTTTTTATCAGCTTGGGGACCCTCAACACGGAGAAGGCCTACAACAGGTGTTTTCATGCATCCGTGATCTTCTCCCCTGCATGTGCCAGGGTATAAACAGCATTGGGGAAGATTTCAATCAAAACATGGACATATTTCAGCCTGCCAAGCTGGGGAATATGAGTGATGTCTGTCTGCCACACCTCACAACTCCCAAGGGGTTTATCCCAGATCCCAGAGATGGCACAGAGTTGGTCTGTTGGCATTTGGAGCATGTGGCCACAATTGCATTGGCCTGGTCTTGCTTCAGGTAAAATCAGCAGACTAGACCCAGAACATTTTGGTGGAAATGCTGATGGCTGAGCTTGGCCTGCTGGAAGATGTTGAGCTGCCAACCAGCTGGACTGAAGTGGATAGGGCATCCACCCTGAGGTTTCCTTCCTTCCTGGAAGGTTGGTATGCGATCTCACATGCATCACAAAATAGAGTTGCTCATGGTGGAAAATCAGGTAAGTTTCACAAGCAAGCCAAAGATAACTGGGGTTGGAGACCTCTTTGAGTATTGTATGCTGTGCCCTGCAAACTACCCCTGCAACACAGGCTGAATCAGTAATTAAATTTATTGGTTCTGAAAACCTCTCAAAGGCCCTGACAACAGCAACCAATTCAGCAACTTGAGAAGATCCTTCATCAATATCAACATCGGCCTCCTACTGCTGAGTTTGAGGATCCTTCCAAGTAATCACAGACTTATGAGATCCTCTGGATGCATCCATGAAGACGGTCAAGGGCTTGAGGAGCTTAGGGCTCTTAATTTCTTTTGGAACCAAATTAAATTATGTGTTAAACAATTCATGGCCGAGAGAGTAAATTGAGATTTTTCCCAGGAAGCTTCCAGGGAAATTTCCAGGGTGGACTGTAGCATCTCATTTCTTTGGAGCAACTGCTCCAAAGTCTCCTTGATTAAGCACCCAGTCTATAATCTAATAGAAAGGTGAATGCATGTGAAATCGCAGCCTGTCAACAGGTGCATGTGGACCCTAGCCTTGCTGATCAGCTGGGCCATCAGATTTTGTAGCCTAGTGATGCTTTTGGACAACTGGTGACTTAGGAACACCCACTCTATGACTAAGATGGGTTCTTTCTGGTTGTTGTCCGATTGGAAGATTAGACCATGGAGGTATGGCAGTTTCTCCAGCACCATGTAACTAAGTGGAAGATCAGGCTCACAACGGTGGGCCTGCCAGCTAGACAGCGTCAATTGAAGCTTCTCCAATGCCTTTGGGCCTCCACAGAGAATACAGCTCATCTCCCCCTTTTAGTAAATTGAAGACCAGAAGCTAGATCCTCCGTGGTGATCTCCAGACAGGGCCTAACCCAGTTCAATGACCCACACAGCTAGTGGAGGTTCCTCAAAGTCCTTGGCCTATCACTGATCTCCAGCCTCTGAGGTGTTATGCTGCAATTGGAAATCTCAAGGCCCAAACACCTCCAGGGCAGCAGCCTCTGCACCTTTTCTTCTTGTATCTCAAATCCTGCACCGGTCAGAGCAGCAACAGTCTCCTCAAGCAGGTGTGCAAGTACACTGTTGTCGGGGGCACAGAATAGGCCATCATCCATACAGTGTAGGATGATGGCCTCCTCCACCTTGGCACACACTGAGGACAGCAGCTTGGAGACATACCACTGGCAGATCACTGGACTGTTCTTCATCCCCTGGGGAAGGACCCACCAGTGGCAGCGTTTCCAAGGAGCCTCTCTGTTGATGGGGGGAACAGAGAATGCAATCCATGAGGCACTGTTCAGATGTAGAGGAATTTGGAAAAAGCAATCCTTTAGGTCAATAATGGCCAAATTCCAATTTTGGGAGAGCATTGTGCAGGATGGCGCACCTGGTTCAAGAGGGCCTATGTCCTCAATGACATAATTTATTTTCCTGAGATCGTGAAGGAGAAGCCACTTGTCCTTCCCCAGCTTCTTAATGACAAGAACCAGAGAATTCCAAGGGCTATTAGTCTCTACGATGCTACCCCCTGTTAATTGCTCCTCCATGAGTTCAGTGAGCACCTTCAATTTTTGTTTGCTTAACAGCTGTTGTGTTGTTTAAACAGGGGGTGGTACAGTCAGTGGAACAAAGTAATAACCAATGGGTACCCAGTGGGTGGGAAAATCAAAGGGAGTTACAAATAACAACAACCAATGGGGTACACAAAGGGGAAGATACAAAGCTCAGGCACCAACCAGTTGTCATGGAACACAGAACATTCTAGGCAAAGGGGAAATCTTTGATGGATAGGCAGGGGTTTAGCACAACTGAGGATTGGCATAGAAGGGTCAGAACAAAGGGCAGGGTCAACTTGATGGACAGGAGGGGTGGGGGGAACATTATGTACAAGACCAACTGTGAGGAAAAACAGAGGGGAGTCAGGGGTACAGTACAACAACTCAGGACTGCAGTATGGACCCAGAACTGTCAGTGATGTTAGGCAGCCCAGAGTAGAGCTTCCCATGCCCTGCCACTCTGACCCAGAGTACGTGATCTCAGCAAGCATCTGAGTAATTTGCTCTGTGAAGTATATGGACCGTATTTCTATGTGTTGCCATGTGGCCTCATCAGCCCATCTCCCACCCTGACAGGACTGGAGAAGGCTGTGCACAAGCCAGTCAAGTAATACTATAACCACGGGGTCACATCTCCTTTTCTCATAACTAAATCACAAGCCCAAGAGCAGCAGCAGTGCTGCAGTACAGACTGATGGTTAATTAGTACAACCTTGAGAGCATCTCCAAAGGGAGGGTGCAACACCAGGCACACAGCAGCCACACAATACTCACACACTAGCTATTGTGCTGGAGAGCAGGATAGGTCTTTGTACAGGTTTCCAGTGGTGCTCCTTTCATCCACATCCCAAAGGGTCCAAGGACAAAGACAAAGAAAAGTAGACTGTCCAGGATTATATAGAGGTACAAGTGGGCGGAGCCAGGCAGTGAGAACCAATCAACTGAAGGGGTCGGCAGACAAAGAACCATGGTGGCTAACAGGGAAAAGTCAGAGCAAACAGACAGGGGTACAAACCAACGAGGGTACAAGTAATGGAGAACTTACTCAAACTAGGATATATATGGTCAACAGGGGTTGTTGATAAAGCCAATGGATGAACAGGGGGAGTAGAACTGAGGTAAACTGACATTGTCACAGAGCTCCAATGGAGGGGCCTAGGGGACATTCTTCCAGGGCATAGCCTCTGAAAGTCCTCCTGGCAGGCCTATAGGCCTCCACACATCAGGACTGCAACAAGGGCCCAGAACCACCACTGCTGCAAGACAGCCCAGAGCAGAGGTTCCCACACCCCACTGGTCTGATCCAGGGTGCCCTGCTCTGACCACAGCAGCATTCAAGTCATCTGTTCATCCAGGTATTTGGCATGCAGCTCCATGTGCTACTGTGTGGCCTCATCCAGCCCATTTCCCACCCTCTGCAGAGACAGGAGAACTCTGTGCACAAGCCAGACAAGAAACAGTATGATCACCATGGCCTGCTCTGAAAGGGAGAGAAAGGGTGGGTGTGGCATGTGACAGCTCAGGCCCAGATAGGAAGGCTGGGTGTCACGGGATCTCAGGGGTGAAAGTCTCTTTGGCAGTGAAATAAAGGAGTGACAGGCACAATCTGGTGACCTGAAAAAGAACCACTTTAATAAGAAGAAAAATAACAAACAGTAAACTGAGCTCAGTATGGGGTGCACCAAAAAGGGGAGTGCCAGGTGATAACATGTAAGGTAGAACAAAGGTGGAGTCTGAGAGCAGAAAAGGACAGCAACTTCTCAGATTCTGAACATGAATCTGAAAAATCGCTGCGTTAAAACTGTCTTAAAAGTTTAGGACAACCACCGTCCATCAAAGGGATCTCATCCACCCAAATGTCCCTTTCCATCTTACGGTGACTGCAGAGAACATTTTAAGTACTGTCCTGAACTTCAGTATCGTCAGCAGGTCCATTATTATCCACCTCAACAATGTCACTGGCTGGTAGGGAAACAACCAGTGAAACACAGGACGGCCCCATGCAATGACATCAAATGAAAAGTCATTCTGCTCCATTCTCCCTACCACCCTAGATTTTGTGAAGGGATCACTGTCAACCACTCATACGTTGAGGAAGAGCTCTGAGTCACCTAGGCCTTCCAACAGATTCAGGTGGGAAGTCGATGACAGTTGGTGGGTGCACTGTCCATCCAATTTAATGATGAATATTTGTATAAGATTCCCACAGGAAAATATGGACCTCCTAATGGCCCCAGAGATATATCATCATTGGAGACTGTATCAATGTATAATAAATAGCTCACTAGTCACCATTGAATGAGGTTAACTGGTTTAATAAGCCTCCAATCACTAAAATCCAGGGAGCTGGGAGAGAGGAGTAGTAGCCCTTCTCCTCTTCACCTAGGCAGGGGTGCACCCTGTTACAACATGTGCTGGCCAGGTGTAGTGGTGCGTATCGGTTCTTTTGTTAAATATGGGTTAATGTTAGTTCATTCCATGTACCCCCGTCCCGTTCCTATTTGATTTGTACCCCTTTTCGGTTATATGTCAGTCTTCTGTTCCCCTACTCCTAGGACCTGTCGATCCTACCGAGGCCTCTCCCTGGGATCTGTAAAGTTCCTGGGAGGGTGGTGAGTGGTTGGAGAGGACCTAAGAAGCTCCCTCCTTCCCCCGAGGGATTGGTTCCTGGAGGAATCCCTCATCCCCAGGACCACTCCCAAGTCCTTTGTGATTGGTTCCTTCCCTAACCCTTCCCCTTGCTCCTCCCCTGTGTGGTGGTGCATGTTTGGATTTTACCTTATTTGTTCCTGTTGTATGAATTTGTCTCCAGAAGGTTCTTTGTAAAATGGTTTGTTCTCTGTAACCCCCTCCTGTTCTTCTCCCTTGGTTCATCCCTAAGTTGTTTACCAGGCAGTTGTCCCTGTCAATCTTTTGCCAGTCAGTTTGCCCCTGCAGCTGTTAAGTGCCAATCATTTGTTATACAGCCCTTTGGTCCTGTCTGTCACTCCGGGGCCTCTTCCTGTGTCCAGAAGGTTCCAGGAGAGGTATCGAGTGATTGGGCAGGATCCAGGTGGTCCCCTCCCAATTTCCTATGATTTGTCAATGTATCTCTTCATTATGCTGAGAGCCACTCCCTACTTTTCTGTTATTGGATTGTTGCTGTACCCATCCCTGAGGTCCAGCCCCCTATATAAGTTGCTCTCCTCAGGTACTTGGGGTCTCTCCTGAGACAGACCCCTGAGGTGAGGATCTCTTAACTCTGTTTTCCCTGTCTCAGAGGAGTCCCATGTTTTCTCTCCTGCCTTTGCTGCATTGCTGCTCCCGGTCAGCCAAGAACTCTTGTGTTGTCGTGGTGCCAGGGCTGGCCAAGCTGGGCGACACAGGCATCGTGACACCCTGAATACTGTCACAGGGCAGTTTGTGCTCTGCTGTGGCAGATTCCCTGAGCTGAGGCTGCTCCCTTTGGGAGCTCTAATAAACTCCAGCAGCAAACACTCCACAGACTCCTCCTTTCTTCTCTTCACCATCATTGCACTGTACCAATGCTGGGACCCATTGGATCGGCTTGGTTGGCCAGCCTACTGCGCTGTACCGGACTTGTCACTGGTACCAGGGCTAGCCAAGGCAGGTTTGGGAGAGCACTCCCAGGGAACGCAACACAACAGCCAGAGGACTAAGATTCTCCTGAGTACCTCCTTATATTCTACCATCTATCCTTCCCGTTGGTTCCTCCCTTTGAAGTCACTGTCCATTGGCCAGTCTTTCCTGCTTCCAGGCTTTGGGCTGGCTTATATCCAGGGTCTGCCCCCTGCCTCACGGGGCATCCTGTGATTTGTTGTTACCATGGCCTGGCCTCAGGAGATGTTTGGCCACCAAAGCTGTCCATCCGGAGGAGTCCCTATGGTTCCCTTTTCCCTTTCTTCCTCCCCTTTCTATTCTACAGTGCCGCCTATCAGGTGTCCCTTATACTTTGCTTTTCCCTTTCCCTAGACAGTACAACCAAAACAAGAAAACCCCAACCCAAACCATACACCCAAAATGAGAAGACCCAAACCCAAACTGTACAATAAAACTGCAGAGATAAATTCATGTATTATCAATGAACCTAATAAAATAATTGTCCTTCCCAAAGTACAAACGGCTGGACCAAAAAAGGAGATCATGGTAACTATTTGCTGCACAGACCCAGTGTACTTCCTGTACATAGATACCCCAACTGTCCAAGTGTTCCATTGTGGGGTGCTCCTGGGGCCTTTCATGACCCCTCTGTGGGTGATGCTGGTGGAAATGAACTAACTTTTATATACAGTTACGTGGGGACAAAATCATTGAAGTAAAAGAAAACTGCTTATTTGTAATAATTCAGCTGAGCTCAGTGCACATCTCTTTCTGCTGACAGCTGAATGCATGCTTCTTGACAACATGCTGCTTTAGCAAATAGCTGTTTTTATACCCTTCTGCAGCTGGGGGTGGTCTCTGTCTCCTTTCCCATTGTATGGGTACTCAGGAACTTAGATCGCCTACTCTTCTGTCCCCTCCTCTCATTCTCCTTCCTTTTTTAGTCAGGTCTTCAGTCCCACCCCTCTCTCAGCTCTCAACACCACCCAACAGATTAACCAGAACAAATCAGAACCATAGATAACTACAATAGAGAACAAAACCAATGACTTTAATTCCTTTACCTAATAACCTTTGTTGTGAGTGACCCAGACCCTGAGTAGGAATGAGTTATAAAAGTTTTATTGAGAACAATAAAAAATTTCACGAAACGAAAGTCATGCACACTGATAGTATGCACAAAATTGCAGGTCTGCCTTTTATATGCCTGGTATTGCATCAGCTTTATGCATATTTATTTTGATCTTACAAAGCCTTGCCCCATGTCACTCTTTTTGGCACCAGTGTAGTTTCATCACTGTGGTCATCAGGGTTATCACTGGATAAAGTGCTACTCATTTTAAGGTCGTGTCTCAAAGGTTTGGCCAGCAACCAGTCTGTCCAATGTAAACTCATAAACCCACACTACAACATACAAAACCAGCCTCCTGAAAACCAACTTCATAACTAGGCCATTATAACAACATCAAACACTTCATAACACATATCACTGTCTTAAGATTAACAACACTATATTTAATATCAATTCATGTAATACCTGGTGAAAACCAATTCCCATTAACTTGTTTCTCACATCTTTCTGGCTGCAGCCAAATATTACTTCATCTCTCACAGTGCCAATAAGCACTTGTTGGTTCTGGGAGATGAAAGGCTGGACATGAGACAGCAGTGGGCATTAACAGCCCAGAAAGCCAAGCCAATCCTGGGCTGCTTCTGAAGAAACATGGGCAGCAGGTTGAGGGAGATAATTCTCCTCCTCTGATTCTGCCCTCAGGAGGCCCAAACAGGAGCACTGTGTCCAGGCTTGGGCTCCTCAGCATAGGAAAGATGGGGAGGTGTTGAAGCAGGCCCAGAGGAGGCCATGGAGATAATCAGAGGGTTGGGGCAACCCTTCTATGAACTCAGGCTGAGAGACCAAGGTCTGCTCAGCCTGGAGAAGGCAAGGCTTCTCATTGTGACCTTCCAGCAATTGAACAGGAGCTTAAAAACAATCTGTGACAGCAACTTTTGACATGGGCAGAACATGAAAGCACAAGGAGAACAGTTTTGCATTAGAAGAGGCATTTAGATTGCATCTAGAAGTTTTTACTGTGAGAGTCCTGCAGCCCTAGCAAAGATTTCCCAAAGCAGCTATGGCTGCCTCATCCAGGGAATGATCAAGGCCAGGCACGGGTAGGGCTTGCAGCAAACTGGGCTGGTGGAAGGCATCCTTGCCTATGGCATGTGGGACTAGAGCTAGAGGAACCTGAAGGTCCCTGAGCATTCCCCGATTTTCTTATCTTGGGTAATAACTTGGGCCGTAGGCGTGGAACCCTGACAGGATGTGAGCCTGGTGCTGTCGGGATCAGTGCCCCGGGGAAGGTGGCGCAGGACTGACAAAGGCTGCCTGTGCACAGCCCTTGTGAGGCACACGGCGGCCGGGGAACCCACAACCGCACCAGCCACTATCGGCCCACCGGGCCTCTTGTTCGGGGGCTGCCGGGCGGCTTCCAAACACATGCGCGGCCCCTCATAGAGGGAGCAAGGCCAGAGGTATGTAGAACCGAGCCGACACCCAGCTCCCTCAGGCCCGGGAATGGCGTGCCGCCTTCTCTCGGGCCGCAGCGGAAGCGGCGGAGCTGCAGGGTCTGCCCGGAACTGCTGTCTTTCCGCCCGGATCAGAGCTGGGAGCCCCTCGGCAGCTGGCAGGGGCCTCCAAAGCTCCGTGACTCGAGCAGGGGACCAGACATGGGCAGCGGCGGGAGGGGCTGGAGGCGCGGTGGGAGCAGCCGCCGGAACCTGACCCGGGAAAGGCTCTGGAGCACCTGTCCGGGGGAGATGGGGAAGCTCAGCCTGCAGGAAAGGCAACTCGGGGTGCTAGAGGTGAGCTCAGCCCCTTCTATCAGATGGCAAGTGAGAGGACAAGCGGAAATGGCCTCAAGTGTCACCAGGGGAGGTATAGATTGAATTTTAGGGATGTTTTTTCTTCGAGGAAAGGGTTGTCAAAGACTGGAATAGGCTGGCCGGGGAATTGGTGGAGTCACCCACATCATCTGTGTACTGGCCAAGGAGCGACGGGCGCTACGGTCCTTTCAGCTCTCCCCAAGCTGAGAAATGATTGTGCTTAGTTAGTAAAAAGAAAATGAGCTATGTATTTGAGGTCTGCCTCTGTGCATCAGAGTCTTCTAATTGAGCTGAACAAAAGAGAACAGAAAAAAACTGAGGCCCAGCAGACTGCTGTATTCCTTTTGTTGTGCTGACCCATCAAAACTGCCAGTGATTATATTGAATTGAATTGGCATAGCTTGAGGCTACTTAGATTAGAATCAGAGAATCACAGAATAGTTGGAAGGGATCTGTAAGGGTCGCTGAGTTAAACTGCTTACTCCTAAGAAGATAGTTTCACTAAACCCTGTTCCTAAGAACATCATCCAGATACTCCTTCAGCTCTGACAGGCTTGGTATTGTGAACACTTGCCCTTGAAAGCAATCGCACAATAACATTGGCCGGCTTTTTGAGTACCCTGGGATGAGCTCCGTCGGCCTCACAGGCCTGGATGCATCAAGGTGGAGGAGCAAGTCTCAAGCTTGGCTGGGAATTAATCATCCTTGCAATCCCAGTATTCCAAGACAAGGATCTAGGGTTCCCAGGACCCATCATCAGTGTTAAGGACATAGAGAAAAGGAGGTGTTAAATGGCTGTGCTTTGTGTCCTTTATGAGAAATACCTGACCTCATCAAGTAACAGACTGAGGATCTATCTGATCCTCCTTTTGCTTTTGACTCGTCCCTAAAAGCCCTTTTTGTTGCCCTTTGAAGCACTGGAACTGGCCAGCTGGAACTCTGCAAGAGTTTTGGGCTCACAAATGTTCTCCTCCTGTGGTGAACAGCAGCTGTGTAGTTCTGCTGTGTCACCTGTTCTTGCTTCCAGTGGACACACATTTTTCTTTGGTGCCTGAATTCTAAAAGAAGATCACTGCTCAGCCAAGTCAGTCTTTTGTCCCACTTTCCATTGCCTTACACGTGTGCTTTTGGGAGATAGCTCTTCAGAGGTGACCAGCATTCGTCCTGTAAGCTGATTCTTGTCATATATTACCCTCCCCTTAAAGCTTATACTGGAAAAAAGATATTAACATATATTTCTTTTTCACAGAGGCATTCTATTACTGCCAATTTTTTATAGCTGTGTTTGTCCCTTACAGTGTGTTTATACAGTGTGGAACACAAGGGACCTTGATCTTTGCTAGGACACCTTAGCATGATTCAACAGAAATAATTAATGCAGAACTTTTTCATTATTCTTTCCTTATAGTGTCTCAGTATTTCAGTCTGAGAGCAGGGGAAAAAGGAAGAAGGAAAAAAAATAGAGGACAGTTTAACTTGATAGTCTCCCATGAGTTACAGTAGAAAAAGTATCTTTAGCAGCTACCATATTCATATGAATTAATCATGCAATTCTGGTAGTAATATCTCACATTTCTTTACCCTGTTCAATCTATTTTAACATTCTCGAAAGATGCACTACATTTGAGCCACCAAGTGTTCACCTAAAGCAGAAGACCAAAGGGGTAAGTGTAGCAGATTCTTGTTTATCCCCATGAGAAAAGAAGAAAAGCCTAATTTTCCTTCATTTTCCATCAGTCTTGTGAAAAAGACTGAATAGGTTTCTTCTTCAACTGTTTCTAGAACTTTCATCTGAAAACTCTTTGCAGATGAATAATCTGGAGAAAGAATGATGGCCCTTTTTGCCAGTTTCTGTGTCTGGACTAGTAAATTAAAAAATCCAGGACTGTTCTTTTGCTAAGAGCAGCTGGAATAGGATCATCTGCTTCCATCTTATAACCTCTATTGCTCTCCAAACAAGTCAAAAATCAGAGAATCACCAGGCTGATTTGGTTTGGAAGAGTCCTTAAAGACCCTCTTCTTCAAACCCCCCTGCCATAGGTAGGGACATCTTCCAGGATACCAGGTTGCTGAGATCCCTGTTCAACCTGGTCGTGTACCTTGCAGGGATGGGGCAGCCACAACTTTCCTGAGTAACCTATGCCAGGGATGAACTTCTTCATAATAGCCAGTCTAAATCTGCTCTCTTTCAGCTTAAAAGCGTTCCCCCTTGTCCTTACAAAAAATGCTTGTTTAAAACAGACACTAGCTTGTCCTAAATTACAAACTGTATCCACAATTGGTGTAGTGGAGTGTGGGTTGCACCAAGGGCTCTCTAACCATTTATCTGTTGAGATGTCTCTGTTCTGGGCCTTGGCACTTCCCTGTCTCAGTTCAATAGTGTAAGTGTTAGGACTGTGGGCAAAAGGACTTTATATTCAAGTTGGTGAATACTGGAACATTAGGCAAGCAATTGATCTCCAGATGATATGTCTGAACATAAACCAGTATCCTGAAAGAGAGAACTGTCTTTCCATTTTCTTTCATCCCTGCTGTTCTGCACATTGCAAAGCCTATGTTAGCAGAAATAGAGAAAATAGATTTTCCTTTTAAAGTATCTCTTCTACCTGTGAATTGTGCCATTCTTAACCATCACAAATTGCACCTTGACAGATGGATCTACACTATATTGAGGTGGTTGCAGTATGTCCTTAAAATATCCTTTAGACTGAAAAAAACCTGGTGTTGTCTTCTGCATTCCTGCCGCCATAGTCATAAGCTCTTTTGCAAACCAAACATGCTTGCTGCCTTTCCTTCACATCTGTAACATTTAACTTTAGTGCCTCTGCCCCTGAGGAGCTGCAGAGTAGCATTTCAATTCACCATCCATGGATTTGTCCTGAAGAATTAAGAGACATGTCAGCTTATCAGTCTGTGGCCTTTTCTATTAACATTGTCTTCAGGTTGACTTGGCAGCACACAAGAAAAAAAATCTTGTTACCCAAAGCTGGTCTGGCTTGCCAGGATAGTGCAGCTGTGGCTCAAATCTGTTAAATTTTTAAATTGCAAACATTGTTATGACTACATAAAATTTATTACTTAGAATAATCTCTGGTAAAAGGTGAAGAAAAAAGTGATGGAATAGAAACCATAAAAACAGATATGGAGGAGGGGTTTATTTTGCAAAGCCTGGAAAGTTTTTTTGTTTATCTTATTTACAACTTGGCCTGACACTCTGGAGATAACACTGATGGAGTTATCATGTAAATTATAGGACCTTTTCATGTTCCCAGTCTTTGGAAGATCTACATGGACACTCTTCTAAATAAGCTGCATGTACCTTATCACCTGCTCCTAGGCTTTTTCAACACCATTTTCTGTTGTTCTTTTAATAATAAAGGTATGGGGAGAAGCATGATAACCTCAGAATGTGATGCCATGAGTAATTCTTCTGAGATGTTCTGGCATTTTAGCCCCTGCACTTCTCACTGCTCTCATTTTCTATGACATCCTGGCATGGAGCAAAGTATGACCTTCTCCAGGATGTTCTCCATGTTGCTATAAGGCTATTTAGTGCCCAAAACAGGTGGCTAAACACCCAGTTTTTAAGTACACAGGGTGTTTGAGATACCCACAGGAGACTTGCAGATTTAGTGTAGGAGTTATTCCTCTTCAGATCCTCAGCTGGTCAGGGGGAAAAGTTGAGCTATCTTAAAGGGGCTTGTTATTTGGTGAGGATGCTGGGTTGATAGTTGGTCTCGATGATCATAGAACCAATATCATAGAATCATAGAATCCAATCGTATATAATTGGAAGAACCCTTACAGTTCATCCAGTTCTATCCCCCTGCCAAGGGCTGTGATACTTTCCACTATTCCAGGTTTTTCCAAGCCCTGTCCATCCTGGCCTTGGACACTCCCAGAGATGAGGCAGCCACAACTTTTCTCAACAACCTCACCTCACCACCCTCACAGGCAAATTTTTTTTTTTCCTTACAGCCAATCTAAACCTACCCTCTTCCAGTTTAAAACAATGATATTAGATGTCTTTTTACTAACATTAACAATTCTATGATTCTAAGATGCTGACAAATAAATTGAGCTCCAATAGTGGGATTTAGCTGCAGATTAAGATACTTTAATTAGTGCTTGGATTCAGTTAGATACTAAAGTCCTGCTGGAGTTGATGGAAATCAAGTTATTGCATACATTAGAGCCCAGGAAAGGTGCTGAAACCACCTTAAATCAGGAATATATTTCTGTCCATGAGTCTAGCATCAGCAGGAGTTATATTGCAGCAGGTCTCTGACAGCTGTGGCAGCTTAGACATTCAAATTACATTTAGATACAGACACGGTGACCACAAAACGTTTGTTGGTTTTGTTGTTTTGAGGTTTTTTTAATGAGTTTTGACTACCACAGTTGAATATTCCAGGAAATAACCTCCAACCAAAACAAAAAAACCAAACAAATTCTCCCTAAAAAAACCCTTAAAAATAAACAAAAAAGCCCCAAATAAACCAAAAAGAGTAAGAAAGTCTGTTTCGTATGATTGTTAGCTTAGTGAGACAATATGATTTACATTTTTCCTTCTACTTTTTAGCTGTAACATTGGCCAGGTTTTCTCATTTTAAGTAACACTTCTTACTCACTTAGGCTCTCCCAGACGCTTGTACAAGTGTCTGATCTCTTCTGCTGTTCTTAAACTCCCATCATAGGTAGAAGATAATAAAATTCATACATAAGCAAGATTTCCATTGTGAAAAGTAGATCAACCTAAAACTATTTTTGGTTTATATATTTTAAACCTCAGAAGAATAAAAATTAATTAAAATCATAATTAATTATTTATTTAAAAAAATTCTATTAGCATGAAACAACAAAAATAATAGTGCGATCTAGGAATTCTTGTTATGTTTCTTTTGCTCCCACTTTTTTGTTGTTGTTGTTGTCCAAAATCAGGTGCTCAATTATGTCCTGTATGGTGCATAATATTTCTTTTACTGTGTAAGGGGAATATATCAGGAATATGTCTGTTAAATTGTTGGGGCGGGCGGAGCCCCAACTGCTTTGCCCTGGAGAGAGCCAAGCTGAGGAGTTAAGAAAGAATTTCACAACTTCACCCACAGCCCCTAAGGCAAAAGACAAACTTTATAGTCACGGCGACCTGTCCGGAGACCCACAAGCCCCCTCGGGATTTTATGTAGATCTGTTACAATTGATTGGTTTTGAACTCTTTTCCTCCCACCCTGGTGTCCCATAAAAACCCCTGGGTTTCTTCTGGTTGGCAGAGGTACCTCGTCCCTGGATCCCTTTCGCTGGTACCTTTGCAATAAAGTTACCACCTGTGGAAATTCCACACAAGACCTCTCTCTCTCTCACCATGACCAGCTAAAAGAGGGGCTAACTCACAAGGGCATGAGCTGAGAGCACTGAGCTGAAATCACTGAAAGCTGAAATCACGGAGCTGAAATCACTGCTCTGCCCGATGCTGAGAAGCCCCTGTGCCAGCTGAGGAGTGCCCTGACCCCTCAAGAAGCTGTTTCTAGTGAGACATCTTTTGGGGTGGTTGTGGCTCTCTGGGTCCCAAGCAGCGGACCCCTCTACCAGCTGGAATATTAAGTAAAGGGTATAGTGATGCAGAATGTCAGAGCCTATACAAAAGAAGGCCTATACATATATGTCATACACATATGACAGCTGCAGATCTGCATCTTTTGCTATTCCTGAAACCACTTTCCTTCAAAAAAAAAACTCATCCCATGTTCCAGTTCTTTTTGATTATAGTGGTTTTTTTGGAATTGAAGCTGTTGTTTAGCATATTGAGACGAGTTGAAAATACCATTTTTATTCTGTTCGTTTGAGAGACTGCATAGCTTCTACCACATTAGGAAAAATTAATAGAGAAATGTTCTATTAAAAAAAAAAAAAAAAGACAAAACCAAACAACAACAACAAAAACACAAGTAGAACTCCTGGGTAAAGAATTTATTGCAGAGCAGATTTCTGGAAGCTGCAAAGACACATAGGTTGCCTCCTTTTTACTATCTTTTCCTAAATGTTTGTTCCTGGCTACTGTCAAGTGCAGGTTTTTAGGGTGAATTTTTAAGGTAAATATTTCTGATCTGGTTCTAAGTATCTGCAGCAAGGTAATAATGAACTGAAAAAAATTCACAATAAACCAGTAATCCTCTTTTTTGGAAGGCTTTGGAACTTTCCTTGAAGCTGTCCTAGGCAAGTGCTGAGCTTACCTTGAAGCTGTCCTAGGCAAGTGCTGAGCTGCACTGGCTGAATCATCTTGTCATGAGAAAAATTCCTCACTGACAACAGAACATGAAGCTGTCTTCAGAAAAGTCGCTTGGCCCTGTGTATTCCCATGCATTTATCTATCTCGTCATTTGTCTATCTTCTCAGATGATCTTAAATCATTTACATCTTTAACACTAAGGATGTAGATCTTAGGATGTTTTCACCCTAAGCCTGAAAATCAAGTCATAATGAATTATAGTAACATTTAATACTGCATCTCAGATTGCAGCAGATGAAATTTAAATATCTTAATCATGCCCCCTATACTGTGAAATTCCTGAAATCAAATTCTGAAAAGAATATATGGCCTCAGAGAGAATTTTTTCAGCCTTTTGCAGAGAAGAGCCTGGACATCCACCAGACTGACACTCAAATATCTCAAGGGAAAAGGGGCCTTTTATGTTAAAAAAACCCAGACTTGCAAGTCAAAGTCACAGCTAGTCAGTGCTTGGCTTGTACTTTTTGATGGTACTAGCTGGTAGCAGTCTCCATAGAAAATCAGATAAATGCAAATCTGTAACATGGATTAGGATATTCTGCACCTTTTTAAGCAGATACATGTCAGCATGTCCTACGTGCTTTTTACAGGTGTTGATTGAGTAAAACAGACAGCATTTTATTGAAAGATCAGAAATTGAAGTATCATGCCCCATTGCTGATTAGGTTTTCACTAAATAATTCACTGGTTTATGACCTGTCTGAAAGTAAAGGGTACCCACATTTCCAAATGAATTTGACAAAGTGCATCATTTTCAAATCTTACATGAGGCAAACTAACACAAAGTTTGGTGCTTTAGGCTTATATTCACAACTATTCACTTTCTCATGCATTGTGCAGAATTTGGGCAGACTTGAATGAAGAGACAAAAGGATGGTTTCTAAGGCTCAGGGTTTATATCACATCTCATCATCCTTCTCTTGATGTGTTTAATCTCCTTTCCTGCTGTCAGGGTATCTGCAAATGAATAGTTAGACATCTTAGGTGCATTCAGAAAATATATGGTTCAATTTACACTCAGTTAATCAAAAATACTTTTAAAGGTATATTAACAAACATTTTGTTATTTATTTAGGTAGTCAGCACAAAGTACTAACACATAGCATCTGACAACTCCAGATGAGAACCAGAGTCCTTTGCTAACCGTGGACTTGGAGGTTCTTTTTGTTTTCTACATTTTCTACAGATAATTTGCACAGCATTCTGAAGCTGTGCTTCAGTTTTCAGTGATTGTTTCCAGGATGTGTAATGTCTAAGCTATGGAGGTTATTTAAATCATGTAACACATGAAGTTTATTTGTTGGGGAAAACATTTGACCATTTTTATGCAGATCCACCTACTTAACTTCAAGTACCTATATTGCAAACTTTCAGCCTCCCTATATAGTTAAAGGATTTTTATAACTTTTAAAGGATTGTGGTGGGTTTACCCTGGCTGGATGCCAGATGCCCACAAAAACCACTCTCTTGCCCCCCTCTACAAGTGAGCAGGGGAGAGAAAGTGTAAAAAAAGGTTCATAAGTTGAGGTAAGAATGGGGAAAGATGGCAAAACAAAATTACCGTAATGGGCAAACCAGATACAGTTTGGGGATATTAATGAACTTATTACCAACGAAAACCAGAACAAGATAGTGAGAAGTAAAACAAATCATAAAAACACCTTCTCCCACTTCTCTCTCCTTCCTGGGTCTTCCCCCCCAGCAGTGCAGGATGATGGGAATGGGGGTTATGGTCAGCTTATTACACATAGTTCCTGCAGCTGCTCAAGGAAGGAGGTCCTGCTGCTCCAGGGCGGGGTCCCTCCCACAGCAGACAGTCCTCCAGACTTCAGCCAGAGTTCTCCCCACAATCTGCAGCTCTTCATTAACTGCTCCAATGTGGGACTCTTCTCCACAGGGTCAATCCTCCAGGAACACCTACTCCACTGTCCTCTTTGGGGTCACAAGTCCTGCCAGAAAACCTGCTGCAGCCTGGGCCCCTTTCTCTCTGGGTCAGCAGGTACCTGTCAGGACCCTGCTCCCACTTCCCACTTGCAGAGCCCTCTTTTGGCCATCACCTTGTGCTGGCATGAGTCTCTTCCATGGGCTGAGTTGTGTCTCTGCACCCCCGTTCTCTCCCTGGACTGCGGGGACACAGCTGCATTATCATGGGCTGCGCCAGGGTCTGCAGGGGAATCTGAGCTCCAGAGTCTGGAGCAGCTCTTGCCCTTCCTTCTGCACTGCCCTGGCTGTCTGCAGGGCTACTCCTTGCACATGTTCTCATCCTGCTTTCCTCTGAGCACAGCTGCATCTGCACAATAACTTCTTTTCCTTCAGAAATCTGTTAGCACAGAGGTGTTACCACCATCACTGACAGACTTGGGCTTGGGCAGCATAGGGTTTATCTTGGATCCATCTGACATTGGCTCTCTTGGGCGTAGAAGAAGCTTCTGGCACCTTCTCACAGAAGCTACCCCATACCCCTCTTGCTACCAAAATCTGGCCAAGAAAAACGCGAACCAGGGATATGGACGTGATGAAGACCTGAATAAGCTTCTAGATGTGCCTTACTGTTTCAGTATATCAAATACAGGAGCAATAAGAACTCAGTTTGAAATGATAAATTTAAGTGGGATGTGAATATTTGGCTTTCAGGACAAATCTATAGCATTTGATGCACTTTCAATAATAGTTAATTTAAAGCATTTTTCAATAATATTTCTAGACAAATACATGTAGAGGACACACATTTAAGGAAAATTCATGCTGAAGGAGAGAGGTAACACCAAAATAATGTATTAGGAATTAAAACATATATTTGCAGATATGTTTGAATAATTTCATAAGTTTGGGCTCTAATAGTAAGAAATAAAAAAATATTTTCATAAGCTTTTTTTTTTCCCAGTCTATGTCCTATGAAAGTATTCTTCACACGTTTCCCTCCACATCAGCTTTTTCATCTATTTCAAACCTCTTTCAGTATCTCTTTTCATCATTACTTAAACTTATTAATTTCCTTTTTCCTCTGGGATTTATAGATATATTTTTACTCTGTAAACTACTTTGAGAGAGACTTTTTATGAAGTACCATGGAGAAGAACTAACGTTACCAATAGGCAGCTGCTTCCCAGGCTGAACTTCTAATTGAGTTATTCATGGTTCATGCAGGGGAATACTAACAGTGTATTCAGGGGTTACCAGGGTTAATTGTCTGTCTAGACTATAGGGACTGCATCTCTTTAACTAAAAGACCACTAAAAAAGTAAGTGAAGCTGTCTGGAACATGATTATTATTTTATGCGTAATGGCTATATTTGAAGTGTCTTTTTGAAGGTTCAAATGTAGGTGGAGGAAGATTTGGGAAGCAGAAGGAGTGAGGTACACAGAACAGTTAAAATGAGATAAGGAAAAAGGACAGATGGAGCAAAAAATAGTTCAACCTGATAGAGGGATTAAGTCACTGCATTTGGTTTGTGTGTTTCAGTCTTGGTATCACTGGATTTTGTAGGTGTTCCTGTACAAGTTGGAATGTTTATTAAATTACAGACTCTGGAACCAGGAAATAGCTCACAGTCCTCCAAAGAAGGGGGAACTAGGCTATGAAATCTTTTCCGGATGCAGAAGTGGCCAAAGTGTACTTAGATAAGACGTTTTTAAGTCAGCAGCAGAAGCTGTTTCTGCAGGTGCAGGAATAGCCACATAAGGCAGTGTTCTGTACATGGCTAAGAGAGTTGGGAGACTTTATATTTGGTATAAGATTATATATAATGAAGCATTATCAGTGTCCAGGGAGAGTCATGTAGGGCTGTGGAATGGGTGTAAGAACTGAGGAGTTTTGCCCCATCCAGCTGAGGATGTTGCTTCCGAGATCCTTGTGATGGAAACTGACTCCACCAAGCAGAGACGGGTAAACAACTTGAGTCCTTATGCATGCTTTACCCTGTGCATAGATCCCCCCAAAAATTACTTGTTCCTTTTATCCTTTTTTTCCCTTTTTTTTAACAGCTCCTCTATCTGTTAATATCTGTGCAACATGGATGTCGAAGTAGGTGAATGCTTATGTCAGCACTTCACCTCGCTGAAGCACAGACCACGGTGCTAGATGGTAAGAAGCTGACCCGAATTTAAACCAAGGTTTGTTTCCTTCCTGTAACCCTTTAGCAAGCTGTCAGCACACATTGCTGGAGGTAAAGCACTACCACCACTACTGTGACTACATTGTGTTAATTGGCTTCAAGCAGTTTATATGAATCAAATCAGAGCATAAAGTAAACTCTTGGCTCCTAGGGAGATGGTAATGTGTACAGCCAGTGTTACTGAGCTGATCGTGGCTTTCTGTAAACATTAGACAGCAACTGTGTAAGAGTTCAGCTAAGTCTGTGTGATGTTATCTTTCAGATTTGCCCAGTGTCATATTGAATGAGATCATGTACGACAGCAATCCCAGTGCTCGCTTTGACAGGTTCTTGGGAGAGCTGCTGTTGCCTCATCCTAAGAATATCCCATCCTGCCTCTCCTTCTGGACCAGCTGTGTTCCAGCTGTGAAGAACAGGTGGCAAGCTGGGCTGGGTGTCAGACGTTATTAAAGCTGAATGCTGCTGCTGTGTTTGTTTCATGCCCTGTAGAACTTTACCTCACTTACTTCAAGAGTAAAACTGAGCACATTAAATGATTTAGCAGCATGGTGGCCAGCTCAGTAACCTGAAAGAAACACATTTTCTGAGTAGTCAAAGAATAATGCAGTGAATAAGCCCTTCTATAGTAATAAAATTCAATAACTGGCCAGAGTGGTTTTCTTTTTAGATACTGAATAAGACCTTTGGCACGACACTTTTTTTTTGTTGGTTTTGTTTTGGTTTGGTTTGGTTTGGTTTGGTTTGGTTTTGGTTTTGGTTGGTTGGTTGGTTTTTTGTGTATCCCTTTTGAGTTTTTCATGCATATGCTGATGACTGTAGTGTAGGTTTATACAGTTGTCACCTGATGCACTGCTCATGGATTTTTGCCTTGAACTACATCTCAGTCATTGAATGGTGCTTCTGATTTTCAAGGGATGTACTAGTGGAGGAGGTAAAAATTCTACAAAAAGAATGATGGGCTGGTTTTGGTCAGCCTAAGGCATATTCCTTGACACTTCTTTTTGGGTGATTTCTGTATCGCATTCAAGCACCAGATAAGGAAGTAAGGAAGACTGACTGTAGATGTTTTAAATTCTAGTTGTATTCAAAACATTCTTTGAATACATAATATGGAAGAGTTTAGGGAACAAATATCGCAGCTCTTTAAGATATTCTGTGGTATCACTGGTAAAGTACTCTAACAACAAAACACAAAATTAAAAAGCTTTCAGAGCAATTGCTTCAAATAACTAATGAGTTCAGAAACTTAAGCACTGGAGCAAGAATTCTATTGGCTTTCAGATGGGCTTCTGTCTCTTGTTGGTAGAAATCCAGGTGAAATTATTATTGAAGATAGACCCATGTTGCCCTGTAATACTAGATTTTGTCCAACTGTAACCCAGAAGTGTTTTGCATCTAGAGGTGGAGATAGCACTCACACAGCTCAGTGGCAGGATGGGCGTTTGAGGACTCCTCATCTGTATCATTCCTAAGCTAGACAGTTCAGCCCTAGCATCAGCATTCAAAAGCTTTTGGCACCTTACTTATTTCAAGCGTAAGAAAAGGCTGTGATTAAATTAATGTACACTTCAGTCTATGATGTGTGGTTTTATTTAAAAACATGTTTTGAATAAACAACAAGATTTTAGTGCTGCTCAGAAAATCTGAAACCAATGATACCCATAGATGAATGGGTTCCTTGCATGTGCATCTTTAAGTTGACTTTGAAATCCTTAAATATAGTTTACAGAATCTTTCAAACTCTTTGAAAATTTCTGTGACTCAAAATATTACTTAATTCACAGTTGAAAGCTTATTATCTCAAAATCTATGGTGAATAAATGACATAAGTACTAAACCCACCTAATAATAATAATAATTTCACTTATAACTGAAATGCAGCTTTCTCCTCAGAATATAGAAACACAGAAAGCAACCCAGTATTCAGGCTAAATTTTGGTAATCCAAATATAGTTCCTGTAGAGATGATACAGCATTTTCTAATATTTTTCCATACACCATGCACTTGTTTTTACCTACTTTTTATTAATTATTACAGCAATGATTAAAATTACTCATCTTAGGAGACGGACTAAAAGAAATGTCATAACTCATTGATAAAAATATTAACACTTTCACTAAGCAAAATGTAATCATCTGAAATGGAAAGCTAACACGTTACTTAGGCTAATGGCCCTTAGAATTACATGAATTACTAATCACTGTCTTGCAATTCACCAGATATGCTCTTTTCCTTACCCTTTTGATTCTCATGTGAATAAATTTTTCTTAATGTTTATTTAATACTATCCCAAATAAAATGCAATACAGCACTTTTTGGTATTCCCTAGCCAATTAAGCAGAATAATTGAACCCCTCTGCTGCCCTTCCTGTGTTGTTAATATAAATTCATAATTATCTGGCTCCCATCGTATTTAGTGAGCTTTGATCAGACCATATCTGGTCTTTTCTATTCTGGAATAGATCACTTTTTTCTTAATAGTAAAATGGCTTTTTCTAAAGTGTTACTTTTCTTCTCTGGACATGACCTCTAGGGATCGCACAGATTTCTGTAGCTGTTGTATGAGACCTCTTATCCTGTCAGACATTGCTGCAACGTGGTAACATATTGGCTCTGCATTGGGATCAATCCAATCCCAGGCCCTGAGATTCAATGCATCTTCTCTAAAAGATGTGAAATTTACTGAATACATTAAGGAGGAAGTCTAAAGTCCTTACGGACAGAAGTTAAGAAAACTAATTTATACACAATGATATCTTCATGCATGTGTAGATAATGAGCTATATGGTCAGTTAAAAACCATGCAAAGTTCCAGAAGCACTGGCAGAGCTCTGAAGGCCACACATAATTTTGCTAATTATAATGTATTCCTTTCCATTACTCTAATTATGACTTCTCTGGAGCATTTCCACCTATCAGTGCAGAAATCTCATGTGAGTTCCTATCTCTCAGCTCTCTATTACTTGGTGCTGTATGGTTATTTGTACCACTGTATATTCTGCACAAAATACAGCTATGTCAGACCTGTGCAGATTTTTCTACTGGAATAAATGGATTGTCCAGGTAAGGGAGAATTCATCCATGGCTCTTCCTGGTCTGGCCATTGAATTATCATTACTTTTTTTAACACTCTTTCATGTGACAGCTTCTCCATTGCTAAATGGAGATAGATAATGCCTGAAGTGGATGTACCTTGAGAGAATTACTTTCCATAGGTTTGGATCTAGCCATTTCCGTTATCTTGAACTTTCTTTCCTCTGTTTCTCTTTCGTATTTGATCATCTGTTTCCAAAGACAGGTAAAAAAAACCTTGTCAGTAATTTACTGAGGAAGAAAGAATCAGAATAAGTGTAAGGTTAGCTAGAAAGAATCAGTTTATTCTGCACGATGGTATATCCAGTTTGGGTGAAAATTGTATGGCACTTGAAGTGAATCACTGAAATAGGCAGATAAAGCCCCTGATTTTAACCTTGATCCAGCAGTGCTTTTCTATATTATACTGACAGATGACCATGTCTTGAATTACTCTGTCCCCAGAGTAAGGCAATGTGATCTCTGTAAGTCTAAAATCCAAATTACCCTTTTCCTGGGCAATATCAACTCTTGTCAGAAAAATCCCAGCTGAGCTATGATCAAACAATACTGCTGAGAGAACAGAGCGAGTGCACTGTGGTGGTGACTGGACACCAGTGATATTCCCTCTGCCCCCCGTGAGCTGCACACAGAATACACACAGGATGTAAATTCAGATGCAAGAATAGATATGTATTAGGAAGTATTAACAAAATAAAGGACTATTCAGTAACACTAAGGGCAGCAGCATATGGACCTTTCATTTTGCTTTTTGTAGGACTTTATTTGGGGATTTTTTTGGCTATTTCTAAGGAGTTTTCGTTTGGTTTTTGTTTTTGTTTGGGTTGGTTTTTTTGGTTTTTTGGTTTTTTTTTTTTAATTATTATTTTTTTCATTTGTTAGAATCAAGAATTTTACTTTAAGAGCTGGTGGAAGCACAGTTTCACTGCTGATATTCTCAGACAACATTAGATATAGTAGATAAAGCTTGGTACAAATCTGACACCCTAATTTATAAGGCTGGTGGTCTATTTTTTAAAAGTCTGTTGAATAACTTCATAATTCACTGTCATGGAAAAAACTTCATTACTGGACGTGAATCTGTTACATTAGATCACCAGAGCATGACATGTTGGGGGAAGGGCCTTTATCTAAAATTTGCAATTAAACTCTGTGTTCTGAGTGGCTGCTGACCTCCACTGTTGAAAAATATTCATGGATGAATGGATTTCAAAGCCAGGAGGGTCTCTTTTTTAACCTAGCTCAAACGATTCAGTAACATGGGGCTGAGAGCAGCATCTAGTAAATGTTGCATTCTGGTCACAGCTCTTGCAAGAATGACAGAAATTCTTTCTGAAAATATCTGGAAGTTCTTATATCAAGATTTAAGATAGTGAATTCACGCGGGGTTTGGGGTTTTTTTCACAAATTAATGATTCTGTTACTTCATTACTCTATTTAAAATACATGCCTTTGCAGCTTATTGGTTGTTCTGAACCTCATTGCTGCAGGGGTTGTCAAAAATCTCCCACATGAATAATTAACAAATTTCTCTCTGTGAACCATTTATATAAACCATACATTCATTTAGAGAGATAGAACAGAAAGATTTGCTTGAAGATGATCTCTGCAGATTGTGCTATATTTCCAAGTTTGCACACAGAACAACTACACTATCTAATTAAGCCATTTAATCTGGGTATTTAATCAAAAAAGGTAAAGGCCATGATATGAAATTTCCTTTTTTTTTTTTTTTCCGTTTCTGAGAGTCTGTTTCATTTCTTAGTCTTATATTAGAAACTCTGTGTTTGTGTGTGCTTGTTTGCACACATAATGAACAAACAGAGAGGAAGACGATTTTTATGTATATGTGAATAGATAGATGGATAACATGCATAATTGCTTCGAGCAGAGGGTAGAATCAGATGAACCTCAGTAGTCCTTTCCACCATAAATTATTCTGTTGTTCTATGATTCAATTCACTGATCATTAACAGAATTTAAGAGTCTGCCATTTGACCGTGAATGGAGATTTACTGCAGCTACTACTGATAGATCAGGTATTTCAGTATTCCTTCCTTTCAGCCATTCCTACATCTATAAATCATAGAATCAGAGAGTGCTACCTGTTTTGGGTTGGAAGGGACCTTAAAGATCATGTAGTTCCAACTCCCCTGCCGTGGACAGGGGTGTCATTCACAGGATCACATTGCTCCAAGCACCATCCAGCCTGGCCTTGAACACTTTCAGGGCTGGGAAATCCTCAACATTTTTGGGAAACCTGGTCCATTGCTTCATCACCCTCTGAGTAAAGGATCTCATCTTAAAGCCTGTGCTTCCCAGTTTAAAACCACTACCCATTGCCCTGTCACCATTTTCCTTTATAAAATGTTCCTGTCCATCATTTTTATAATCCATCTTCAGCCACTGAAAGGGGCTCTGAATTCTACCCCAAGCCCTCTATTCTCCAGGCTGAACATAACCTAGCTCTCTGAGTCTGTCTTCATAGGAGAGGTGCTCCAGCCCTTGGAGCATCTTCATGACCCCTTCTGGACCTGCTCTAAGAGGTCTGTTTATTTCTTGTGTTGAGCACCACACAGCTGGACACAGGTGAGGTTTGACCTGAGCAGGGTAGAACTCACCTCCCTTATGGTGGGGGATCAGCCCAGCACACGGGCGATTTCAGGGCCAGGACACATCCAGCTCTCGCCGCTCACAGCCCCAAGTCCCTCTTAGCAGGGCTGCTCTCCATGGGTTTTCCCAGTCTTGATATCCGAGATTGCCTCAACCCAGTTGCGTGCACTTTGCCTGGACTTGTTGAGCTTCATGAAGTTCTTTTGAACCCACATTTCAAGGTTGCCCTAGTCCATCTGGATGGCATCCCATCCTTCTATTGTGTTAGCTGCACTTCATTCAACACAGGAAGACAGTGAAAAGCAAAACTGAACTAAGTTTTGCAATGCATATTGTCTGATTTTCTCAAAACCTTGACCACAGTCACATGTAACCATTTTCAATGCTTCCTTGGAATCACAATATAAAAATGTGACTGAGATTTACTGCTTATTGTTAGGGCATGATGTTGGCAGTTCATTTAGACAAAGAATCATAGAAAGAGGAGTGTTTTTCTTTCTTTCTGGGTAATATTGATCTTTCTGAAAAAAAATCTAAATTAATTTTCTATAGATGTACAGCTTTTTATTTCCAAATTATATTGCCAGAAGCAGAAGAAAACAAGTATTTCACATGCATTGGTTGATCCTATGCAAATTTAATATTTTTTCAGGTTCTAAATGTTTGAATGGATATGGCATCACACATTACCAGTAACATCACAGCTACTCGCTGCTGCATGATTTTTTTTTTTTCCCTCAGTACAGAAACCAAAATCAATTGCCCTTGGCTCTACAAAAAATCTGATCCTTTGAAGGCAGAAAAGGTGTCATGTCCTACTTCTGAAAGACTGGGATGTTGCCATGTCAGAAACTGCTTCATAAGAGTCTTTTCCTTATAAGATTTATAAAAATATTACTTCAGACAGGGAAAATGCATCTTTCTCCTAACAGTAAATTTTGATATGGGAGTGAGAACAAGGGAATTGCTGTGAAGATTCTCCAGTTCTTTGGGAAGAGGCTCAGTAGAAAGATATTTTACATAGCACTTGTTGATATTTTATATTGTTTGTCCATGTTTTTTTTCTTCAGCCTCTGTGGTTCAACACTAATTTTCTGATTTACCGTAGCTGGAAGGCATGCAAAATATAGTTACAATACTAAAGTAAATAAAATTTCAGGTTATTAATTTCAGCATTTTTTTTAAAAACAGCTCAATAAATAAAATGAACAGAAAAAATAGAAAAAGCTTTCATGGGTCATTTATTTTAGGAAATTATTGAATGAATTAGAATTAAGTAAAGACTCTGAGATTTACTCTGGTATAATAGCATGAAATTAAGACCAAGTTTTACCTGTGCTGTTACTAATAGACAGTATATTCAATTACATACTAAATCTGATTCACTTGTCTGTGCAATTAAAATGCAAATGTTCAGGTCATAATATTAGAAGCCTCCCATTTTGGATGTGGTATTATATGGTTTTCTTGTTGCTGTTGTTAACAATAATTCATATGTGAAGGTAACATAACTTTAACTACCAATATGTGCCTATCATGAAACAGAGTTTCTTGTGTCCTATATGCAAGTCTAAACTGCTGCAGTGAAGCACACATATTTTCTTGGTGGAAGTCTTTGGTTTCTCCAAGCACCAAAATTTAAACTATGCCAGTGCCTTCTTTGTCCAGCCCTGTGGACAAATGATTCCAAGTAATAAGCTTTCTTTGATCTTCTTTTTGTATATTTACCTCAGTCTTGAAAATTGGATTTTCAAGATGTTCTTTCCTTCATGAAGTGTGAACATTAAACACTAAGTGGGACTGTAAACAACCTGACAGGCCAAGACAAACTGATCACAAAGCAAAATAAAATGTATTTCATAGAAATAAAAAAGCAAAAATACTCTGTGTCTGATACATTCTAATTATTGAAAGTATTCATGATCTATAGTATTCAAAGAGTATTTTATTACTGGCTAGAATGTGCCACTATATGATGTCATAAGAACAATGTCAGGAAACCCAGAGGTCTGGCCAGTTTCCACAACTACTGTCTCTCTGTGCTGATTCCAGCCCCCAAGTCAGATGGAGTCTGTTCGGCAGAACAGTGAACATTCATTTGCATGAAAGGCAGCCTGGGATATATGTCCTCTATTGTCACAGACAGTATTGATAAAAATAGGTTTTATTGCTTCAAAATTATTACAGTAAGAACAATCTTTTATGCTGGCTTGTCTACAGAGTTTAGGAATTCCCAGTGTTATCCTTATGGGAGGCTAGAGGTATGTTTTATTGTTACTAAAGAACATATAGAAGACTTGAAACTGCCAGTTTATTGTGGCCCAAGAACCTTAAAATTGGAAAATAAACAAAACTTGTTTTTTGTAGCTGCCAACTTTGAGTTTATTGCCCTCTGAAAGTGAGGGACTGAGTGTATAGCAGTTTGTCTCCTGTCCTTGAAGAAAGAGAATTACTCTGTTGGTTTTCATTAGGTTGTTTTTGGTTTAGGTTTTTTTGTTTGTTTGTTTGGTTTGGTTTTTTGTTTTTGGTTTTGGTTTTTTTTTTAATCTAGACCTACTTATGGGCTATCACAACTGCTACTTAAAACAACCTCTTGGGAGAGACAAAAAAAATAATGCAGTTATGTTGTATTACTGCTGTGTGATGTAGGAGGCATCCTGGTTTCACCAAGTGTTTGGGCTTTTCAGACTTTAGAAGTGAAGCTATTCTTCTGTCAATTCCCTGCTTTAGACAGAAGCAGTGTGGTAAATGCAGACAACCAATCTGAAGCATTGATGGTCACTAGACTGCAGAAACTGAAGTGAAGGAAGCTATTGACTTTTGTTTAAAAAAGGAAAGAGGATGGGGCAGGATGGCATGGACTTCAGGTTCAGGCCATACACAACAACAGGCATGTTCAGGTTCAGGCTATACACAATACAGTAGCAGGCAGTCTGGGAATATTTTGACAGCATCTCCTCAGAAATGTCACCATCTCTCTCAAATCCAGTGTCTCTTACAGCTGGTCAAAAGCAACTGGCGACTTCTTGCTGCTAGCTATCAACACTCCAGGAATGTTAGCAAGCGTTCAGAAGAAATGCTTTGGATGAGCCTTCTCTTTCTTTTGGAGTCTGACCCATGTTCCACCCTTAATATTTAGAAGCTCTTGAAATACTGGTGTTTCATCTGGTGCAACTTCCCCTAACCACATTGTCACATTAATCTACACTCGTCAAGGACCAGCATCCCAATTCTTTACAAACGAAAGGCAGAGATACTCAATAGACACCTTCTGGCTCAGATTTCTTCACTTGAAGAAAAAATTATTTCCAGGAGTATGTATTAGGCAAAAAAGCCGTTTCCAAATTGGACAATGAAATTGCATCTGTACAAAAAATTGCAAGTATCCCAGATCAGTCTCTGGCTATGATTCGCATTGATGTGGGAGCACCTGCACCTACATCAGTGATTTCTCTGAGGGTCAACCAGGAGATGGCAGTGAGTCTGCCTGTTGGATGTGGCTCTAGTCTTCTGCAGGTGCTCTTCTGTGCCCAAAAATAGTTTGGGAAAGTGCCTATTGGCACAGATTAAAAATGTGTAAGAGACTGTCCTAAAAACTTAGTCTAAAAACAAGTGAATTTCCTGGAAACATTCTTTGACATATTCAATTTATTACTCTAGACAGCACTCTCAGAAGCAGAAGTCCAGGGCACGTCAAGGCACACGCCCTCACGCAAGAAAGCTGCACTTGCCTTCCTGAAGCTGCAGATCTTCTTGATGCCTCCAGTATGGCAAGGACTTGCCATCTGCTGCACAGAAAGAAGGCTGGTTCAACAATGGATTATTGGTTTGTGTCGCTGCATTTTTTTAATGCGTCTAATTGTGAGTCTTAAGAGGTACAATCTCTCTTCTGTACATGTTCTAACCTCACAGATCAGAAATGTCTTTGTACTATGATAAGGGAAATCAGCTCTGTAATTGAATCAAAAGTACTATTAAATAAGAAAGGGTTCCTAGACTAAAATAACCATAGAAATACACCAAGATTTGGTCTTTATTGAGAAACTCTGAAGTTTTCCAATATGTTTGCTGTGAAGAAAATTGACTATCCAAGAGAGAAGAGCTTTTTTACCCTGTAAAACCCAATCATTTTGTAGGTTCTTCTTCTTCCTGGTGGTTTCTCTGGTTCCAGATCCTTGCTGATGGCAAAAGACAAAGTGCTTTTTGTGCAACACACCAACATAATTACAGCTAGCTGGGTGTCAAACCTATCATTTACCCTGGCTTCTAAGCCCTGAAATGGGAACTCCATATTTTCTTGCCACCCTGTAGGTCCCTTGGTGAGATGTATAAGACGATCATGTGGTGGACTTGAATGTTTATTTTTAAGTTGATAGGTGGATTTGTTTCCCAAGGCAGTGAATTTGCATGGCTGTAGGGGAGAGGAGAGGAGGGAAAGGAAAAGGTGGAGAGGGACAAGAAGGAAGAGAGGGAGTGAAAGGCAGAATGTATGTAAAAACAAATCTCTTCTTGAAGCACAAAAGAAGATCATATAATTTTAGAATGGTTTAGCTTGGAAGGGGCTTTCAAGATCATAAAGTTTCTACCCCCTGCCATGGGCAAGGAGACCTTCCACTAGACCAGATTATAGCTCCGTCCAACCTCACCTTAGTATGTCCAGGATGGGTCAGCCACAGTGACCCATGCCCCGTTTTTGTAGGCAACCTGTTGCAGAAATAGCTGACTATCATATAAAGACAGGGCTTGATTTAAATATAGCTTTTATCTTTGACAGAGAATGATATTTTTTTTTCCTCAACCAGCATGAATTACAGTTTCTTTGTAAATGTTACTAAAGAAGTGCCGCACTAGTCTGTCTTTCATTTATATTGCTTTTATTAGGAGATTGTTCGATATTCTGAAAAGAAAACAAGCTGTAGAGCTATAAGAAAATAATAAACCTTAACAGCAGCAAGGTAGGAGAATGTAATTTTCAGTTTACGATCATAAATGCCTCAAAGCTCTTAACAAATATCTAGTAAGTTAGCTTCAAAACAGACCTGAGAAATAGTAATGTATTTTTATCACAGAAAATTGCAAGAAGAGAGAAGCTAAATCAGGAGCTAAAACTGTAGCTGATCCAGGAATATAACCTCTGAAGTCATCTCTATTCTTCTTTGGGAGGTTAATACCAAATTGACACTAGGCTGAGTATCTTTGCCCCTGACAGCTGAAAGAGGAAATTCTATCTGCTTTATTTAGATGCCACATCACCAGCTCTATGAGTTTCTGGCCTTAAGAGGGCTATCCAGTCCACTAACACAGCTACTGAAGCTCCATACATAAATTTTACAGAGCACAGCATTAACCCCTGAAGACTTGTCCAGCTTATCTGCCTCTCTCGTTCTGTCAAATTTCTGAGGGCAGTGACTCTTCATCTAAGTAGAAAAGTAAAGCTTCAAAGTCTGACCTTAACTTCCTGCCATCTTGAAAGTTTGGAGATTCATGTTTTAAAAACATCTGCAAAAACTTGCCATTTTGTCTGGCAGCAAACTACAATGCTTGGTTGTGAAAAACACAATCACCATGATGCAGAATCTGTCAAGCACAGTGACACTTGAAGCTCAGTTCAGTTGCCCCACAAGGATGTCTGGTGCCATTTGGGATGATGTCTGTCATCCTGCCTGGCCTCCAGCAGATGCTTCGAGGAAGAGCAGGGTTTCTGCAGATCCTGTATCATGTTTTATAGCTGTCTGCAGCAGGTATTCACATGTGATGGGGGGGAAAAAAGTCAGAAGATGCTTTAATATAACTAACTTAAATAAACTCTTATTATACAGCTTAACTAAAAGTTCATATTGGAAACCAGACTCTATCCTGGTCACTCAGGCTCAGTTAACAATTATAACCCTCTTCAGATAAGGTTTTTTTCTAAACAGGAGCCTAGAATAGGTGAGAATGATCACTCTCTGAGGTACCTGCATTATAGTCATATCATCTATATCAGGATTTTAAGGTAACAGCTAAACTTTAGGTGTCTGTCCTTTAGTTCTCTAAAGTGAGGTTGTTGCTCTACAGAGCTTTGAGCTTTTCAAGACATTTCAGTTTATATAGAACTTTCCCGAACCACCTATTTCTTCACAGTATTGCTTTAGCGTGATCACAATGTCAAAATATTTTATTGCTGTGAACTTTGCTTTTTTAAATTTTACCAGAGCAATGTTAGTAACACCATACTCCATTTTCTTGCAGCTTTGTTCACAGCGTGCTGCCAGGTTCCCATCTCCTGACAATTTTTTTTCTCCATGGTAATGCTACCTACATTTGCTGTAACAACTCACAGAATTGTAGAACCATTTAGATTGGAAAAGACATCTAAGATAATTGAATCCAACCATTAACATAACACAGCCATGTCCACCACTAAACCATATCCTCAAGCACCACATCCACAAGTTTTTTGAACACTTCCAGGGATGGCATTTCTACCACTTCTCTGGGTAGCCTCTTTAAAAGGGTTAACAACCCTCTTAGTGGAAAAGTTTTCCTTAATATCCAATCTAAACCTTCCTTGGTGCAGCTTGAGGCCATTTCTCTCCTCCTGTCCCTGTTCCCTGGGAGCAGACCCTGACCTCCTGCCTGCCCCCTCCCATCAGGAAGTTGTGTAGAGCAATAAAATCCCCCGAGCCTTTTTTCTCCAGGCTGAGACCCCTCAGCTCCTTCAGCCGCTCCTCATCAGACTTGTGTAAAACTACTCTACTCTGACAGCTAATACACTTGTGCCACGAGTTTGTTGGCCAGATCGTGATTGCCAAACCATATTGGCACTGTCAATGGAATATATATATATCCCAAAGAGTGTCCAGTAGTGGAGAGAGATTAATGGAATATGAAGCTTAAGAAACCTCAGTTATTATCTCAGCCTCAGGACTGCTTCTCATGAAGTGTCTTGGAGGACATGGCATGAATAGATGTCACAGAAGCAGACAGTTGAGCTGGGAATGGGGGAACGGAATCTGCTAAACTTAGAAGAATTAGGAGTGGTGAGTCATTTTCAGCTGCCTTTGGGAGAGTGCTTTTGTTGGCCTGCTGAGGGCTCTGAGAGTGAGCTGAGAATAACCAGTTCTCTCTGACTACTCGTGAAAGAGGAGAGAGCATACAGCATGGAGATCCTTCTATAAGCCCTGATAAAGAACAAGATGTAGATCTTTGTGTGTCTATTTCTTCCTCATCATTGCACACAAGTCTGGAAATTTTCTCTCATCCTGAGAGAAGAGATCACCTCTCAAAGGTATGGTTTTGTGGTTTGCTTCCCACTGAAATGAATATTCTGTTTTTCAGGGCATGGCAAACATTTTGTAGGAGCTCAGGAGAGGGAGCAGAGGAGTAAATGAAGAGTGGCAGATCTCAATTCCAAATCTAGACCA
The DNA here is from genome assembly GCF_009819655.1 of Sylvia atricapilla. NCBI lineage: Eukaryota > Metazoa > Chordata > Aves > Passeriformes > Sylviidae > Sylvia > Sylvia atricapilla. The sequence continues at coordinate 62,968,631 of NC_089174.1, forward strand.
ACAGAAACACTACAAAGTCTTGATAGAACTCCTACCTCATTCCATTTTTTTTCTATATTGTAATTAGGAAAACTGAGAAAACACAGTAGAAAGGACTAACACAAGTCACTTGATAAGGCAGTTTTGAAAACAGAAGGAAAACCTACATTCCAGCCTTGGTCTAAAATTAAAGAAAGCCTTCTCAGGAGAGATTAAATCATCCACTGAATTTCCTTCATTTCACAATTTTAAAGGTCTTCTGTAAATGGATATTTAAAAAAAAGGCTGTATAGTGATCATCTATACTGCACACTAATTCAGCATGGGAAAAAAGAAAAGATCTTTTGCTCTAGAAGTAGGAGGTAACAAGAGTGCAGAAGTAGGCAAGATGATTTGGAGAATTTTCCTTAGCTTCAACCAATTCTTCAAGTTGTTTCAAGTGCTGACAGGGAATTTGGCCCCTCTACTCAGTGAGTTGCTGCTCCTGTCAGACTGTCCTTGTCATTATTCAAGTGTAACTAAGCATTTCTGACTTAAAAAATGTTTAGTTTTCTAAGGATCCTAAAACATGTTCTAGGTGTCAATTTGACTTTATATAGCCTTACAGTTTATGTCAATATTACATAGATTCTTCTCACAATTTTTGCCTAGGAGAGAGGATGAATTGACAAGGACTAAAATCTTAGTTCTGGGTAAAGAGGAAGGGAAGTATCTTTTCTTCATCATAGACAAAAAGAGAAAACTGGTATGTAGGTTAGTTTAATTTCCCAAGGATGCTTGATTTAAAAAACAAACAAAACAAAACAAAACAAAACAAAATCAAGTAATTCTCCACCCAAAACAAAACAAAATTTAAAAAATAATGTTAGAGGGTATAAGAAAGGCAGGGGGATTTATTATGATGTCTGTATGGTTTCTGTAACAAGAAAAACCCTTCCCCACCCATCCTAACTCTATTTTTTGATAGCTAATTTAAGGGGTTTGCATTAGATAATAGGCACTGATTTCTTCAGCACCTTATTTTTGTTTTGGATATCAGAACATTTGTACCAAACAGTTCTTCCCTATCAGAAGAACTTGTGGTAATGACTCTCAGCTACCTTGGCGTGTAACCAAAAATAAATTAAAAAAAAAAATCTTATTGGAAAGCTTACTTATTGATTTGGAAAAGGATGAAACATGTGAAAGACTTTTTCTTTTGGAAGCTGATGGAAAAAAAAGTAAGATTCACAATAATTTCATCTGCCCTGATATGTAAACATAATACAATATTAATGGATTCTGATAAGTTTATGTAAAGTGCTTAAAACGTGGACACATATCAAGGCATTCAGACTAGATTCCAACATTTTTTTCACTTAAAATCCATGTAGCCTCCTCCTGGCCTTCATTACCCTTTCCCATTTAAATCACACTGTGAGCTGGACCTCAAGACAGGTTTGCCCACAGCCTGGTCAGAACTTGGAGAACTGCAACACTAGCGACTTTGTCAAAGCTGCAGGCCCCCTACACACCAGAGTTCCAGTGATGTATTAGATGCAACCTTTGTGTACCATCTTGTAAATTAATTCATCATTGATTTAGGATAAAAATTGCATCTCATTTGCCAAAGGACACTGAGCATGAACTGGTTGGGTATTGCCAAGCAGTGTACATTGCCAGCAAACAGTTAACACTCTCTGCCATATTTATATCTTCAAAGATGTGCTAGCATGTGTAAGTGTCTACATGGCTCCAGAATACACATATGGATGCAGAAGCACCAGAAAAATAAAAATATTAACCTAAACTTGTTTAGGGGAAATATTTTATCCTGTAATCAGCCTATGTGAAATCCCTCTGCACGGTCCCAAGTAGGAAAATGTATTAAGATTCTAAATATGCATCAATGTATTTTTTCACTGGATCTGCTGTGGGCATTTAAGACTTTTTTCCCTCTCAATCATGATAGCATCTGACACTCCAGGGCAAAAACTAGATTAGTCTCCGGACAGTATATCTTGAGACCTGGTGGCTGCAACTTTGCTTCACAGTGCCTGTATTTTGTCACTTTGCACGTCTAAATTAAAGGAATATGCATATGAATGATCACTGAGTTGCTCCCAGCTCAGGTCATTTGCTTCTGAAAGTACGTGTCAGCATGCATTTTTGTGCTGGAGGAAATGTGCAGTCCATGTAGGGGATGTTGGCCAGTTCCAGGTTCCTTCAGGATGAGATATCATTTAAATTACTCTTTCTGAGCCACATGATATCTATACCAATTAGGAAAATGAAATGTTGCAGTATAAAATTTTAATGCAATCTTGCATTGAGCAGCTTATTCTGAGGTTGTATTTTCACACATGACCCTGAGTTTGGGGTTACTTTAGATTTGTGAATTTTTTAATACTCAGTATAATTTCCTGTATAGTCTTAAAATATTATAGTCATAAATCAGAATTTTACAGCAGAGATTTCAAAAAACTCTACCACAGTAGCATAGTCCATTGTTTGGTGCTCAGAGTTGCATGGTCGAGTCAAAGTCACTTGATTTTTCCTCGGTGATTCTCCTTCTTATTCCACCTCAAGTTTATGACAGCTGAATTTTGTTGTTTCAGCTTATGCTCTGGAGGGTGTAGAGTGAAGGAAGAGTTTCAGTTCTCTTGTTCTCTTCCTTAAAAAAAAAAAAAACAAAAACAAAAAACCAAAAAACAAACAAAAAAAAACCCACCACCAACTTGGAGAAAAGCAACAAAATGTATTCTGAGTGGAACAAAAGGGATAGTGTCCAGAGAGAGCATTAGGAATATTCAGGGAGTGGGTTAGTTCAGTGTCCCAGGCTTTGAGAGCTCTAAATGCCAAGCAGGATAATCAGGTGCTGCTGTAATGGCAGCCTCCCTCCCAGAACTGATGCGAATCACTGCTATTATTGAGTGAGATTCTTTGAGATCATATGATGGAAAGCCCTGCAGGAAGGTGAGATGCTGTTCCTTATTGCCACTGCCTTCTCTCTCAGCTATTCAATGTGCTCAGCTAATGGCTGCACTAGTCATTATCTTTCCTATATATCACGATTATACTATATTACACTAGTCACAGTCCTCCCCCTATTTCACTATTAAATGAGACTTACTTTTCATTTGAATGTTATTGAAGAAGTTAGTGTGTCTAATTGAAGGTTTCTAACTCATTTATGGTAGTTTTAAAAGCTTAATCTTCAATTTTGAAAGCCTAGATGACTCTGATTACATGAACCATGAGCTACAATATGACTCTCTATATTTTCTGTGTCATTAAGTGCTCTGATTCATTTCATGGCAGTGTGGCATATATCTTTGCACCTCTGTATATATTACACATATATTCAGCAACATCAACAAATAAATGTTGAAGCAATGTGCTAAGCTATATTTATCATGTACTGCTGCTGTATTAGTCGTGCCATGGCAACTGTGCCATAGAAGCCCTTCTAACACAGACAGCTGAACTAAAATTTCAGTTCTTTAAAAATGCATGTAAGAAATGTCAAATGTGGCTTTGTTCTAGAAATCATATGAGGTAATTAGGTGGTAAAGAAAGCAGGTAATAAGCTGTATGTAATGATTAAAATAACGTTTGGGTATATGTATAAGACAAGTATCCATCATTTTGGTACTTTGAGGGATTGGTCTTGATAAATACCTAAAATAAAGAAGGTCTATTCATCCTAAAAAATCCAATAGCACAAAGAAAAGTCTACTTAGATGATGAAAAGTAGTAAATTCTGATTGTGTGGCATGAAATGAGTAAACCTTTTGGGTTTTGCAAAGTAAAGATTTGTAAGGGCCCTAATCTGTATGATTGTAGTGAATATGAATCAAAAAAGGTCATTAGGGTCAAAAAAGTCATATGACATTTGAGCTATCTTTGGATATTTCTGGTATCTATTAATTTTTAAGAAGGTGTAATGACATTACTGTGAGAAATTTTTGCCAACTGCTTTTGATTTTTCCTATTTACAGTGTATTTATGTAAACAGCATTCTCTTCTGGACAAGTTTCTGAAGGCTTTGGGGATGTTTTCATTTAAATAATAATCACAGTTCTGGAACCTACGTAAAGATGATAAGAAGATAGTTGTTTTGGGGGCATACCAAAGAATATGGGTAGAATCCTAAAGAAAATACACCTCTTCACAACTAAGAAAGAAACTTTAAATGAGCACCAGTCCTTCTCTGTGACCCTGGAGGGGTGATCTCCTGAACAATCAGTCTAACGGATGTGTCCAAATGTCTGTACAGGAGCAAGCCGTAATGGAACAACACAGATTTTTCTCTTAGTACTATTTCCTGTTTGTAGGAATTATGCCTTTCTAACCTTAGTAAAATTACAGCACTTCTCCTTTGAGACTGCCAATTAAAATGGGATCAATAAGTAGCTAAGACCATAACCATATTAATAAATGGTTAGATACATCCACCACTATTCCCAGGCTATTCTACTCTGAAATACACATAGGATTAAACTTTGTTGCCCTGTGAAGGAGAGTAACTGTATTCAGATTCCCTATTGTGTGTGGTCCCTTGTATATGCTAACACCTATGCTGTGTCCTGAAATAATTTAGGAAAATGTCAGTTGTGTCAGGCAAATAAGGTACTCCAGACTGTCCCAACAATTCCAAGTGGGAGTTACAGAGCAGCAGAATTTCCTGGTGAGTTTAAACAGAAAGATATAAATATGTCCTCTGTGTCTTCCAGTTGCATCAATTTATGCATTCATTTGAATCAATTATTTTACAGCAAGTAATTTTTCTGGGGGATATTCACATGATAAAAGCAGAATTCTGTTAAAAGGTAAACAAACTTTGCAATACCCTTGACCTCTCAGTTCAAACCATGCCATGGTTCTTTGGAGACAACAGGCAGCCTTACCAGGCTTTGTGCCAAAAGTCCTGTTTCTGTACCAGCATGGTTTTCTTTGGTTAGGGTCACTGGCAAAGAGAAGGATTCCACATCCATGTTTCCCATTTGAATGCCTACAGTCATCTTCTATGCATCATGACACATTTCAAGGGAGAAGTTAGAAATCTCTCAGCTTTCAAGGACTGACTGACAGGGTAATGAATAAAAACCTCAAGTTCATCAGGCCTAAAGCAATGGCCAACGAACTGCAGAAGCTACAATACTTTTTGATATTTTATTGACTGTCATGTCAGTCAGGGATGCGATCTAAAACTTAGTGTAACACTAAGCTATCTTGAGATTCAGTCTCTTTTCTTGACAGAGAGATAATAGGAGGGGGTGGAGGTGTGTGTTGTGTTTATTTCAGTATTTGTTTGTATAACATTGATCTTTTGATGGGATCCTTGCAGACAGTAACGGGGTCACTAAGGATCCTTGCTCCAGATGACAGCATCTTACTCAAGGTGTGAAAGGCTGGCATGCTTCAAGAGGTTCTGGGACTAAGCCAAGGCTGATATTTATCAAAACACAAGTGATTTTGGGAAAACCCTCCTAATTCAGTTCTTCCATCTTTTCAGCACCTTCAGTGGCATTTGTTTCAATATTACTGAACACTCACCTTTTGAAAGTCAGATCCCTCTTCTACAACTCTGAGCTCTGATGCTTGAAACCACTTCCAATTTTTGAAAATAGCTAAACATATTAATGTATTATTTAGTACTATAGACTGTGGTTTTCTAATAGCTTTAACAGTGTGGAAATGAGAAGAAGTCATGAAGAACTCAGATTAGTGTCTGTTTCTTCTCATGATTTTTTTTCTCTTTGTTCATATTTTGAGAGGTTTTGAGCAATGAATATTTTTTTGGGAAGAAAGGGAGCTTAGTATAACAGAGAAAGTATCATGGACATTTTTTCTTTTATCAAGGGTGGTTTGTGTGCCCTCATCATCATGATTTGTCTGTAAAGCAGAAAAGATGGCCCTACTACCACCATTCTCTCCATAGAATCTCCATGACATTTATTTTCTTGCAAGCTGGCACAAGAGGAAAGTGGGAGCTGAGTTCAATTTTTTTGACCCTCACAAATAAGAAGTGAAGGAACTCAGGGAAATTAAATAAGGTAAAAATACATTGTGTGTGTGTATATATATATATATATATATATATATATATATATACATACATAAAAATATACACAAGAAAATATTTCCAATAATACTTGCTATTTTCCTAGCAAAGCATCACTCCATTTAAATAGTGGCTCTTGTAGATCCACAGGCCAGTTTTTCACCCCTTTCCATCAGTGAAAGATTTCTCAGTCCAAAAGGGCTCAATTCAATGAATAAGAATACTTGGTGCAGGTTTCCAAGAGTACTTCCCAGCATCCAGTTTTCCTCCCCACCCAAAGGGAGAAAACACCACCTGTCTTAACAGAATAGTTTCTGTCTTTGCAACTACCATTTATTTTCAAGCCTTGCTAACCTCTATGCTGACTCTAAGAAGCTTGGATAATTTTGAGAACATAATGAGGCCATAATATCATAATTGAGGATATAAACTCATAATTTTGAGACTATAATTGTTATAGTTTGACCTGAGGCATAAAAGTGGCTGAAGAGTTTTATGAAGTGGCTCCTGAATCAAATTCATCATTCCTACTGTAGAAACAGAGCCCAGGGTGATGGTTTGTGCTGCATAAAAACATACAGAATGTGCTAATGTGAGGAATACCTAGAGCATCTTTTTGTTCACCATCCTATCCCTTGCAAATCCCAAGTGATGTTTGCAGTTCCCCTGAGCAGTGTGTCATGGCATTCCCCACAGCCCTGGCACCCGTCAGTGCTGCTGGAAGGACTTCTGGCATCCTGGTTCTGTTTCCTTTCAGCTTGCATGCCCAAATTTTCCTTGCACAGAGATAAGGATGTACACAGAGAATGCACTTGCCTTTGTGTCCTACTGATTTACCTGGTAGCTTAATTGCCTCATCATAGATACTCAGGGTTGGAAAAAGCTGATGCTACTACTTTCATAATAAATATTACCCTCCTAATTTTTTATTTCTTTTCCTCACAAACAGATTTTCTACTTGCAGGTTTTTGCCCTTGGGAAATAATAATAAAACCAAAATCTTGCTGTTCTTGCTATTCTGTTGCTTTTCATTTCAGCAGGAGAATGGGAAGGAAAAAAGGGCTGCAGATATTTTCTTGCTTTATTCACCTACATTTAACAACGTTATTTTCTCTTTTAAACGGCTTAGTACTGGACCACAATGTAACTAAAATAAAATAATTCTTATATCTTTCTCTGCACAAACCTTGCAGCTATGTGTAAAGAAATCTAGGTAGGTATCTACCCTAAAAAGAGTAAACTGAAAAAACTTCACACTATTTATCCCAAGGCTAGAGTTTCTAAACCTTAGAGTTTGAGAATTTCTATAGGAAGAAAAGGTTGGCAGTATAAAAGAAGGATTTTTTTAGTGTTATTTAATAATGTATTCCACTATGATAATTTGAAGCACCTTTCTTCCCTTAGGCATAAGATTTTCTGTGAAACATTACTCAAGAGAGGTTCCTTTTTTCTTCTAAAACTTAAGAGTGGAATCAAAACTATTGATGAAGTCTAAAAGCTTACTAAAAGCAGTATAGTAATTACTGTGCTGCCTTTTTTCTTCCCCTCAGTACTTGGTAAAACTTAAGCTCTGGGAAGAAAACACTTTGACATGATCAATATCCTAATACATTTCCTGCCTTATGAAACTGGTAAAAGATCTTGTCTGATTTGACCCTTTACATCTGAGTGCTTCTCCCTCCACCCTTCACCCTAACTTCTTAATTCAGCTGTTTTCCTTCCAGTGCTGCTTGGAATGGATCATTTGGTGACCAGTGATGTCAGTTGAACTTTGTCCCCTTTCTTTTGCCATCTGGAAAATTGCCCATTTGTGTAATACAGCTCACAAAGAAACCATGTTATACTCAAATGCAGCCAGCATCATCAACTGAAACTTAAACCTAAAGCTTGAAAAATTTTAAGGAAAATATATTTATTTAAAAAAATCATTAAAAATAATACTTTTCTCTGCTCATCCTTAGTTAATAATATCTGGGCAACCATGCACAGTTACAGTCTCAGATGTTTCTGTCACAAGATGAGAAATACAGAAAATTCCCCAGGAAATGAATCTTCTTTGAATAACTGAGATGGAATTTTTAATGTCATGTCAAATGGGTTCCTCAATCTTGGTTGCAATAGTGCAATATGTAAACGGTAATGAGCTTTCTGTAAGTATTCTTCCACCTACAACTACTTGAGAATAAGAAAAACCAAAATTTATTAATCTGAAAAGCTGTGTGAATGCCTGATATGGTAGTTTAGTTGTGTGATTATGTCAGTCCTGATGGCCGTGTTTTTATATATGATGTTAGCCCAAAAGTATTTGCAGAGGATAAACCTAATCAATGTAATTATCTCACAAAAGATCTTCATCTACTTGTTTCAACCTAACTATTCTAACTTCCATATGACTTACCCAGCTGAAATTTTTAAACTTTGTTTTACAGTCCATGAGTCAGTTCCCTTAAGCTGATAACAAATAGTACAAGACTGAGATTCTACTGAAATTTATTTGATTCAGGGTCTTTAATCAAAGCTTTTTTTTAACAGTAGTATATGACTGTGTAATAGAAAACCAGTCTAAATACAAGTCCTCTTTTCCCATATACAGCTAACAGCAGTAACATAATTATAACATTGGCTACTGATAGCAATCTGTAGGGAAAGTGGGAAAATTAAGAGCTAAAACGGGGAAATGATGGTGTATTAGTATGCCTGTATATGAGCAGAGAGCTTGTTTTGTGTGGGAATGGCATCAGGAAAGCAAATGCACATCCAGAACCTATGGTCCCTTTGTGCTTGATGATAAATGCTTCCGAAGTCTGGGATCAGTCAGAGCTTCCCTGTAAGAAAACTAGTTAGAAGTGTCAAGCATCATTCTGTACATGAATTTCAGACAGGCACGTCTCTGGCAGGTCAGGACATGACCAGCCTGGTCTCTTTTGAGCAGGTGACCTGCCTGGTGGATGAGGGACAGGCTGTGGATGTTTCTGCCTGGACTCCAGCAAAGCCCTTGGCACCATCTCCCACAGCATCTCCTGGAAAAGCTGCAGCCCTGGACAGGTTCAGTCCTCTCTGAATTAAGAACTGGCTGATGGCCCAGCCCAGAAAGTGGTGGGAATGGTGCTGCATCCAGCTGTGAGCCGGTCACTGTGATGTCCCCAGGGATGAGTGATGGGCCCAGCTGTGTTTAAAATCTTTATTGGTGATCTGGATGAGGGGATCAAGTCTACCCAGAGTAAATTCATGGAGGACACCAAGCTGGGTGGGAGTGTGGATCTGCTGGAAGTCAGGAAGGCTCTGAGGAGGGATCTGGAGAGGCTGGCCATGGGCTGAGGCCAGTGGTGTGAGGGGCACCAAGGAGAAGTGCCAGGTCCTGCCCTTGGGTCACAACAACCCCTGCAGCTCCAGGCCGGGGCAGAGGGCTGGAAAAGGCCCTTTGGGAAGGGCCCTGGAGGTGCTGGTGCCAGCGGCTGGACAGGAGCCCAGGAGTGCCCAGGAGGGCAAGAGGCCCATGGCCTCTGGGCTGTCCCAGCCATGGTGTGACACAGACCAAGGGCCATGATTCTTCCCATGTACTCAGCACTGGTGAGGCCATGCCGTGAGTGCTGTGTCCAGTTCTGGGAATCTCAATTCAGGAAGGACATTGAGGGGCTGGAGGATGTCCAGAGAAGGGGAGCAGGGCTGGAGAAGTGTCTGAAGCACAAGTCCTACAAGGAAAAGGCTGAGGGAGCTGGGATGGTGTCAGCGTGGAGAAATGGAGGCTCAGGGGGGTCCTTCCCTCTCTCCACAATACCCTGACAGGAGGGTGCAGCCCAGTTGGGGGTTGGGCCCAGTTCCCGGGAAACAAGGGGAGGACAAGACAACATAGTCTTAAGCTGTGCCAGAGAAGGTTGAGGTAGAACATTATGAAGAATTTCTTTGCAGCATGGGTGATTTGGCTTAGGAATGGGCTGCTCAGGGAGGTGGCAGAGCCCCTTTCCCTGGAGGTTTTTAAGGAAAGCCTCAATCTGGCAGTTGGTGCCATGATCTAGTTAATGTGGTAGACTTGATCTCAGAGGTGTTTTCCAACTTGATTCTGAAAAAAATGATGCAAATTATATAAATATGTAATGATATAAATGATCCAATATAGACAGAATGGTATAGTTCTATGAGAATGGCCCATAAACTTTCTCAATTTATAAACATTAAAACAAGTTTTATTGAAATTTTGATTTTAATTTCTTCCTATTAATACTAATGCACATCTTGCTGCTTATTCAGGAATTCAAAGTATTCCACAGTGCTGGGCTGTGAAAACTTACTTCATAGGGATTGATAATCTATTTAAATTCTCATAATTATAGGGGAAAATAATGTAATGAATTACAGGGATTTAGAGCTAAAAAGCAATGCAGTTAGAGTTTCTCTTGAAAAGAGACAATACTGTGATATGAACAAGCATAGCCATTTCATGATTGTAGGGACTGAAACTTCTAGGAAAAGGAGATGAAACAGATGAGAACTTCTGCTATCTGCAAAGTTAACAAGAAGACTGGATCACTTTGAAGTCTGTTCTTGAAAAATGTCATTAAAAAAAAAAAAAGTCTGGGCTTTATTCCCGTCAGCAGTGATCTTGTCAGGAATATCAACTACCACATCCCAACTGAGGATTTGCATTCCTGAAAGGAGCTGTGACCTGGAAAAGGGAGATTTGGAGCCATAAGTTGGCCTTTTGGCTTTCACAGAGGAGTCAGAGCCTATCACTGACTCAACAGCAGCAGCTGGCAATGCTGGGGTATCAGGGACCTGGAAAAGGCCCACATAAACTGCAAACAAGACATAATGGTCAACCAGCAATGCCTTATATGATGACACAGTCAGTGATGCTAAACAGTGGCTGAATAAACCCTCTGCATTAATCTTGAAATAATCCACCAGAAAAGAACTTATCTATTAAAAAAAAACAAAAACAAAACCAAAACCTAACTTGACTTAACTTAAAAAAAAAATCACCTTAGGATCAAGAAAGATTGGCCTTTTATTCAAGGCTTACTGATAAAGCTTTTTAAATGTTCCCCTTGTGATTTATAAAACCTAACAGACAGATTTTACTCTGAGATTTAAAAAAAAACCCCAAGTGTTGATTGACACCAGTTTTATCCAGCAAGAACTTCTGTAGATCACAAGCCTTTAAAAATGGACAGAGATGTATGGCTGTGGTCTGCTCAGAGAGTAAAGGCTGGTCAGCATGGCATGGCAGAGCATAGCATGGCACAGTGTTCCAAGGGCTTCTGTACACAGAATGAGCTAGGACTAGGATACAATAAAGTAGCAATATCTCTTCATAGAAAGATAAAACCATTACCCATGAAATACAAAAATACAATGGCTGTGCTTTATTATAAACCCGTGACACATCCAGGCACACACATATTTTCCTAAAGTACTTTAATAAGGCTTCATACACTTCCACAACATGTCAGAGATTGGGTTTTTGCTTTGATTTTCACTGAAATGTGACAAACTTTGTTTGCTATGCAGTTCTGCTTCCCATTGCATATAATTGTCACTTTGGTAACTCTAGCGAGTGATTAAGGCTGAGACTGGGCTCTGTTTTACCTATTTTGTTAATATTCGCCAGTACAGCTGTCTCATTTTCGCACAAAAATGTCACTCTTTTGCTTTGTTATCCAAAACAGCTCTATGACAGTTTTGATGCACTTGTTTTAGTCACTGCAGCTGGAATTATGGAAACAGGCAATGCATTAGCAAACAACTAAAACCCTGCAATTTTCTGCCTCATGACAGTCAGAAATTACAAGAAACCACTATTTACATTGCATGCCATCAGAACTCTGCAATCAGACAGAAGCCAGTAGATGATATTTAGCCTTTGCATTAGAAACCACAGTTTCTCATATAATCAAAGTCCAAGCTCAATATTGTCCTTCAGCAAACTTTGGGAAAGCAAATGAGCAAAGCAGAAAAAATCCCCATGAAAGTTTTTTCCATTATAAAGATTCACAAGGTTTTCTTGGAAGAGAATATAATCAATTAATATCTTTAGGTTAAAAAAATTTAGCTTATAATGCACAGGATCTGGACAGGAGGATATCTTCTAGTCCATGTGGGGAAATGAAGTAAAAGAAGCAGCACAAATGGCCACAAAAGGCTGCTCTAAAGGTCAAAGGGAGAATCACTTTTAAAACTGAAACTCATGTATGGCACATTAGCTTTTTTTGGGGGGAGGGGGCAAGGAAAGCAGGTTTGTTCTCTTGTTAAACTGAGTGGGGGAAATCTCAGAACTTTCAAGTGCCTGATGTATTCCAGACACACAAGACCATCCAAGGTGCCCTCATGAGGCCAACAGATGTGACACAGCACCTGCTGGTCTTCTGGCATTTGAAGCAGCAGCTGGAGACTGGGCAGAGCTCTCTAAAATGGTGCCTGAAAAGGAAGTGGCATTTTCTTCAAAAGGTAGTGGCCTTTTCTTCAAAGAGACGTGGACTGTTTATTTAGGGGAGTGATCCAGGACTGGGTTCAATGCCAACAGAAATGTGTAGTAAAAAAAGAGTAAATCAAACTTGGAAGCCTTTTTATTCCTTCCTCAGTGTTAAAAGCAGTAGAAGGCAGTTTCTTGCTCAAACGAATGGTTTGTATGCAACCAGAATATGATCCTGGGAGACATCAGTGCAAGCCTTTGTACCTGTATTCACAAACATTTTAAAGACACAGTATTTTTTTCTGTTAAGTTTATTTTTTACCTTCTGTCTTTTTGTTTGTTTGTTTGTTTGATTGATTTGGTTTGTGGGGGGTTTTTTGTGGGTTTGTTTGTTTGTTTGTTTGTTTTTTGTGAGTTTTTGGGGGGGGTTGTTTTTGTGGGTTTTTTGTTTTGTTTTGTTTTGTTTTCTTACTCAATTACTTCTTAGAAAGCTTTTTCTGCTTGCTTCTGAAGCAGAGTAGAGCACAGATGGGCATGTGAATCCTATATATTTCACTAGATATGGTTTATTCTCTCTCTCTTTTCCCTGAGTTTTGAATTTGGCGGTGGCATCTAAGAACACAACTCACGAACCTATAATACCCCTTCTTGCCTCTTCAGCTCAGGATAACATCACCGGCAAAAATCTGTCCTTAGTGCAGAAAGCAAAGAAGCAAAAGAGGCAACAAGGGAGTCTGTGGTCAATCTGCATCATGTATCAGACTGTGCAGTGCACCAGAAAACATAGCATTTTAATTAATTTACTCTAGATCACTTTAACTTCACAGTAGGGTTTAATGATCAATGTTATCAGCTTTATGAGTCTGATTTTGCTTATTGCTCATATAGGAATAACCAGATGTTCTATAAAAAACAAAATCACATATAAATAACCAGTGAGTTTAGCCTGAGCTTTTATTAGAGGACGAAACACAGACTATGCTGTTTCTGGACGACAAAAGATAGCTCATTCCTGCAGGGGATCTTTTATAGTATCATAAATCCTCTCTCTGGCATTTTATTCAATTCATTGTTCAAATATTTGCTATCTACTGATGCATTGAATTTTCTTTGCTTTGTTAATACCTATTAAAATGTGAGCTTATTTTCTAGATACCATAGTGGAAGAAGGGGTCAGATGTCATGACACTCAACCCCTTCTTGTCTGAGAAAAACAAACACACATATTCTCTTCTCCTTTGATAAAAGAATAACTTTTTTTGTCTTTCACAGTGAGCATTTTCTCACTAGACTTGTTTTCTTCAAGACTGGACTTTGGGTTTAGGAATGTGATTTCCACAGATATATCAAGGAATTCTTGTTATCCCTAAACTGGCTGAAATAGTTCACAAGAGCCATGAATACTGACCTTGGGAGGGCTACCATGAAGTATGTTGGATGTCTAATTTATTTTCTCAATGTTCTTTAACTATGCTCCATGTTGTCCAAATTCATAGGTAGTAGAGATGTGTCTACCTAATAAAGCCATTATTCTAAAATAAGTTATTCTAAATGTGTGTGTAAATGACTCTGGAGAAGGATTCTCTCTGCCTAAATTAAGGTTCTAGTATTTTCCCCCATTCCCCAGAAGCCCTTAGACTGTTTTACCTGAGACATTAAATGCAAGGGTGAAAATACCATTTTTCTCAGTCTGAAAAAATCATAGCTGCAGTTTTACTATACTGAGACATCAGGATCAGACCAGATTAAAGAATAATCAGTAGCACTGCCATCACCACCTACTTTGCCTCACTTTTGTTCAGGGGAAAGAAATCCTATTGTCACCCCTATTATTCTGAGCTACTTTTTCCTCTGTGAATTTACCTCTCTTTTCCTTGTACTTTTGTCCTCAAAACTGCTCCAGGAGCACATTTTCTGCCTCAATTCTGTAAGTCCTAGGGAAGGGGTGGAATACTCCTCCCTGGAAATGTTCAGGGAACCACTGGACGTATACACACAACATGCCAGTTGTCAGAGCGGTTTTCACTTTTTTACTTTTTTTAAAATTTGTTTTGATTCTTTTTATTTCATCCCTAAGGTTTTCTTTAGGTTTTTCAGTTGTGTGAAATGTGATCTAACAATCTAAAAGCTAGTTTAGTGGCAGGAGTTGTTTTGTAAAGGTTTTTGCTTTTAAAAAGGAGATACAAGTAAATTAACTACTTTTCCAGTATTTTAACTTTCAAAGTTTTTAAGCTGTTCTTTTCTCTTTTTTCCATCCTTATCTGTAACGGGAAGTCAAGAGTTTTTTGCAATGGGAGGAAAGTAGAAACAATCACAAGCTAGGAATATGCCAGAGAGAATTTTAGGAAGTCTTACAGTTCCATCTTGAATCTGTCATACTTCATAACCCATGGCTTTTTATCCCATCACTTCTCAGCTGGCAGAGTCCTTTTTACAAGAAAGCAAACCTTTGTTACCTTAAATCTTAGAATTTACATCACCATTATGTGGTATAACAGGAAATAAGGTTTTGATTAACACTTTGACCTCCCTGAAGTCCAAATTCTCCTTGCCAGCCTAAAGAAAAATAGGGCTTTACATCAAACTTAAGCCTTTCTATTTGATGCAATATGGTGGGGAAAAAAACAAAAACAAAAACAAAAACAAAAACAAAAACAAAAAAAAAAAAAAAAAACAAAAAACAAAAAACAACACTTTTCTTCAATAACACTGGAAACCTCATTTAAGTTGAAAATGTCATACCAAAACATCCAGCATTAACGTGTCAAGTCTTTACATATTTTTTTTCTTTCCACAGAGAACATTAATATTGTAGTCTTCATCCTGGCTTCTGAGATCCCTCATAGTGTGGAAATTCAGAAGTGTTACAGGGATACTTATAATTTTTTCTATATTTATTTTTTCTGCCTTCTCTGTTTTGGTCGTGTTCTCTTTGAGGCAGAGACTTTCTCTTATTAGATTAATTAATTTCAGATAATAAAATAACTGCATGTAAATTTGTTCCACTGATACTTAAATGTTAATGTACAAAATAGTACTTGTAAAATAAGTCCTTTAAAAATGTGAATGTTATTTTTTTTCCACATATGAAGGAATTTCTAAGAGGATTGAAATATATATGAAGAACTAATTTTGGGAGTATTTTCCATTCAGTAATTTATAAATATTCTATAGTCTCTATATTTTTTTGGAAATCCCTTTAAAATGGATTTATAACTGGAGACTAAAAGTGTGTCCCAATCCATTCCTATAATAGCTGGGGAATATTAATATAAATACGTTGCAAAAATTATTTCGAAACCGAAAGGAAGAAAAACAAAACTCTTTCTTCCAGATCAGATTTTTGAGCAAGCTTTGGATAATCACTTGAATGTTTGGACATCCCTCTGAAACAAAGCTTTTTTGATGTTTATGCCTCATTAATCACAATCAAGAAATTGGAGCAGTTTATCTTATCTGCAAAAAATATTTCAATTCCTTTTATATGGTTTTCCCCAACTGTTCTGCAACATTGTCGATTCTGAAGAAGGTGAAACAGAATAAATAGATGTGAATTAAATTAATTTTTTGCCCCTAATTATTCCCTGAAATTCCGTACATATGTATATAAGCATACATATGTATATATCCATACGCTTATATTTACATACACATATTATTTTGTGCATATGTACATATATATACGTTCATGCATAAATTTATTCTTTTATACCTGCAAAGAAATTGATTTCTTTGTGAATATGGATTTCTTCCCTGCTGTAAGATGGAGTCACCACCTCTGAATCTGAATGAAAACTTCACTCCCAGCACAGTTGCTATTGAGGTATTTTTGAACCCAGCCCTCATCTGTCTCTAAACTGGGATGGACAAGAGCCATGTCTGCCATCTGGCCACCACTCTGAAAGCTCTGTGAGATAAGCTGGTGGTGCCAGACCCCTTTCTTACGGACAGATGTGCATCTTCCACTGACATTCATGGCTGGCGTCAGTCACCAACCACAGCAGACAGGTCAGTCACTGAGCTGGCATGAGGAGTGGGATGTTCTCCAAGACACAGAGGTGTGTCCCCATGGTTTTCTGTACTGGGGGACAGGTTAAGGGAGCGTGGGATGTCCTGCTAACACAGGAACATTAGGGCATGTCGCTAGGGAGTCAACAAAAACTGTCTGGTTGGCTTCAGGTTTCGACCCACATTTTGTATGACAGCTGTCAAATATTGCAAATTCTGGACCACTGATCTGACTGCTGGATAAAGTTTATCTCACTTCTCTCATTTCCTTACCAGTTTGCTGAGCATCGTGGACCTGCCTTAAGGAATAACCATTAATGGGTGGAAGTAGTGTGTGGCAGGGATTGGCAGTTGTGTACATTGCTTTCTGATTTCCCATTGCAAGCTTTCATGATTTCATTTCCTTATTTTACTCCCAAAACGTGATTTCCGGGCTGTGTGAGGTTTCCAAAGATTACAGTCTTGTCTTTTCTTTTTCTTTTTTTTTTCTTTTCTTTTTTTTTTTTTTTTTTTTCTTTTTCTTCTTCTTTTCCCCTCTGGATTCAACCTCGTCCTACAAGTCTATGAAGGATTAGGATAAGGAACCGAGCATGTAATTGCCACACACTGTAATCAGGGTATTAAAATTCATTACTATAAACTTGTGGTTCTTCAGCATAAGCTCCTGTAGTGCAGACCTTCAGCTTTAGTTCAGGAAAGAGTCTGCCTACCCACAGCACTGTGCAAGATTGATGGATATCCTGGACTAAGTCCATGCTGCAGTGGAACACAATGACAAGATACCTAAACATAGAGTATATCCTTACATACACGAAAATAAAACACCTCACCTGAGATTGTGTATTGTAATTGTGTAAAACGTGATGTATTCTGAATCACCAGGGATGACTGGCACTGGACTGAAAGATCTGTAGTGTCTTGGAACACTGTTAGTGCACAGTGGTGTTATATGATGAGTATGTAAAGATGATGGGTGGGCTCAGATATCTAAAAATATTGCCATTTCAATCTAGGAGTGAAAAGAAGTGGCCTATGCATTTAATTCAATTTGGCAAGCCCTGAAAAAGCTGAGCGTGCTGCTGCACACACTCTTTCTTTAGGAGAAACAGTAGGGATGCACAAGCATGACAAGTTACTCCTGGGAGCAAACCCCCAGAAAGTCTGTCAAGGCAAAGCGAAGCCAAGATACCAGTCTATATGGAATAAAAATAATCATTAAAAAATACATAAAATTGAGAGGACAGTTATTGTTGAATGGAAAGTGAGAAGGAATTCTCTAAGTGCTGACTAGCACCATCAGATAATTGAGATGGATACTTACAGGAACTAGCTATCGGCTCACCTTCAGATTTAAAGAAAAAAGAAAAATAAAGAAAGGAAAAACAACAAAACAGCAAGAACAAAAAGAGACAGAGAGACAAGGATTCATTTTAGACTCAGATGGAAAAGAGTGTTAAGTTACTGGAGAACCCAGAGCAGAGCTGTGCTGTGATAGATGGGGTCTCACAGAGACAGATTTGAGAGAAGTTTGAATACAAACACATAAATCAGGGATACATCAAGCTGAGATCATGATAAATATGTTCTGAACATTTCTACTGGGCAAACTTCAGTTTGAGATTTAGGGAGCATGTAATAGACCAGAATTAAAAGACAGCAGCACTGAAAACTCGCTGTATCCTGGGGGCATGGAAGGAGTGTTTTTTCCTTGCTGCTGCTGAAGCACCATGACACAGTGCACAAAGGAGCACTTGCCCTCCGTGCAGGTTGATATGGGTGTGTTTTATCAGAGCATGGCTGTACTACACAAAAATCATGATGAAGCAGAGAGCAGGGTGCCTTTGCCAGTACAGCTGAACCTCAGCAGGAGTGATGCAGAAAGTTTGGATAGGAGGCTGCTCTCAGCAATGTGATCACTTGGTTCTTCATGCTGAGAAATTAAAATGACAAGCTCCACACAAGCAGTAGCCAGAAATACCTTCCTCCTGAGGATTTCAATGTGATATAAAGATATCTAATGTTAATTTGATAATTAGCTCATAACTTTGTCTCTATTCAAAGCATGTTCCTAGGCAGGAGTAAAGTGAAGGAGGTAAAGTGAAGGAGGGAGAAGAAAATACAGGATGGGAGAAGAGCAATTCCCAAAGCCCCTTCAGCAGCTGCTTTTCTTGGTTAAGAGAGAGATACAGAGTATGAAGAATGCTAAAGACGTGAACACACAGAAAGAATGTTCCCAACCTATGAGGCTTTAGTGGACTCTCTGGAGTTTAGAGGATTCTCGGGAATCTTTGACATCTTTTTTTTTCCTGTAGCTTCACGTAATAATAGTCTGGGTTTTAAATAGGCAATGAAAACTTAAACCGTTTTTTTTCTCATTTTAATGGTACTCTATATTAAATCCACATGAAATTGAGACATCAGCAGAGAGGGTTTAATTTGGAGCTCTTTCAAGACAGAGTGCTTTAAATTAGCCCCGTGATAGCAGTGTTTAGAGATAACAACACTTTGGGAAATTTACTTAAAAAAAAAATTAGTTTACCTATTTCCAACTTAAATGAAATAATGGCAGCCTGAAGGAGGTTTTCTCAACATCTCTGACTGCAAAGAAAAGTTGGTGAAACCACCATGCTGCTTCAGGGCTAGCAATAGAGACTTCTTCATAACTCAGGCCTTTATGGTAATGGGTGACAGCTCTGCTTCAGCTCTAATGTTGCATAGAGGGACCTGGCAGTGCACCCCAGATGCTATGTTTTCCTCTCATTGCTGTCCCTAAATTGAATCGCCTTCCATTAACATCATTTAATCAAAGAATGAAACAGAAAGAGCACTACAGGAAACAAAAAAACCTGTGACAAATCACAGGAACATTTTTACAAATACACCCACATCCATGCCACTCCTCCAGTTCATGTTGACAATCCATGGAATCAGTCAGTGAGAAGAACACTGCAAGAGATTGAACAGATGGAGAACACTACACAGGTCATCTGGCACAATTCCCAGTGTGGGATTGCTCCCTTAGGTTCATTTTCTAACATTTTGTCCAATTTGGTATGACTCAATGAGAAAGCAGAACAAAGAAAGAAAGCAAAAGGAAGAAAAAAACCAAACCAAAACAAAAAACCCAAACAAAACAAAACTAACCAACCAACCAAACAAAAGGCTAAAACAAAAATAAACAGTAGAATAGAAGCAAACCAAATCTTTTGGGAATTATTAAAAAACTCCAATAGCAAACACGAAAGTCTAAACATTTTACTATGTCATTTTTTTGCCCAAACGTTTTTTTTCTGAGCAGTGTTTTAATTTTGAAAGTTTATCCATTATCTGATGTTTATTTAATGAAGATAGGTCTAGCTAGAGTAGAAAAGAAGGTTCCTTCTACTATAGTTGATTTCATCCACTCAAATGCCTGGATAAAACTGAAAGGCAAAATTTTAAAACTACTGCCATCCCAGCCTGGAAGAAATCTTTGTGAAGCCAATGAACATGAGAATGCTCCTTATTTGACTTATATGGGTCTTCTTTACAAAGTGATGAATGTATCTCAATGTCTTTGTCAATGGTAATGGAAACTCCCTCTCAAAGAGGAAGACTGAAGGTAGGTAAAGCAAAAGTTCCAGCTTTTGTTCCAGCTGGGTTTAAGGCATACCATGGATTGAACAAACCAGGAACATCAGTAGAATGGGATCTCCAGAATCTTGAATGTAATAAAAAGCTTCCACTGCCTTTAAGGATTTTAGGAAGGCAGAACAAAAAAGAAATAACTTTTTTCTGGACTCCTTCCGTGTGTAGAAGACCTAAACTACCATATAAAGTTGGACTAATTAGCTGCTGCCATAAGTTGTGAAAGGTCATTCTGAACTTCATGTTGTGTCAGTACATTTTAAAGCCATTTTTCTTTTTTTTTATTATTATTATTATTCCTTGCCATTTCTATGCTTTACTCATAACTTTATTAGCAGAGTAAAACATGCTGAATGTCTCAGTAGGACATGGAAGTAGATTAACTTCTCAAGCATGTTCATGGACAAGAAAATAGATCATGTTTGTTTAAGCTCCATTCCAGTAATGCACTTTTTTGGGGAAAGATTTGGAACAGGTTTAGTTTTCAGAAGCAGATGTTATCTGCTGAGTGCCAGACCAGCAGTTGGTGGGGGCTGCAGAGAACAGAGAGCTCTGCTTCTGCCCAGACACCAGCATATCCTTAAGCAACCCATTCACATAATTCTGCTGTTTTCAAAGCCCTCTGACACACTTCTGGGACTGAGTTGATGTTGACATCTCCAAACCAGGACTTTCAGCAAACCCCAGGCTCAGAAGCAAGTCAGGGGTGAGCACTGCCGCTGCCTGCACATCCTACTGTGCAGGGAGAGCATGGCAGAGATGCTCCACATGATGTAATTTTAAGGCCTTTGATTGTACTTTTACTTCTTTGAGGCAAAAATGTGTGCAATCATCATCACATGGTATGAATATTAAGGTCAGATGCAATCTCCTGCTGTTAGAGTGGGAGTCGGCTTACTCACAGATCACCTACTTTTCCAGAGCTGATTACAGCAATTACTGGAAAAACCACAGCTCTCTTACAGCCAAGTCCCAAGCATTTTCCTTCTTAAAAAGGCAGGCTGCTAAGGTGCTCCACCTCATCAATTATAATCAGCCATCTCTTTTCTTCCAGTGGTTTGTATAAATGGAAATTTATTAAAGTGCTGAATCATAACGCTAATTGCAAAGTTAATTTTATTCAGACTTCTAAGCCACTGGCATTAAAGGAGAATTATTATTATTATTCCACCCCTGTAACTGGAATGTACCTTGCATTATATTCTCTTGGCAAAAATTAAATCTGTTTGGGAGCTTGAGCTGTGTAGTGTTGCTTTATTTTCCCACAGATCTGTATCTTTTTATGTTGGACTGAAAGTTCTCAAAGGCAGGGAGATTGGCTAGGATTATCTAGCAAAAACTTCAATTTATATTGATTCATATTGGTTCACTCTAGACTCTCTAGGGTTTTGGGATTTACTTTTCCTAAGCTAAATTTGTATTTTCCACCATGGGATATCTGGTCCTTAACAATGTACTGAATTATCCTTATTTGACTGACTTGTGCAGTGTGTCCCTTGCAGAGGGTAGGTAATGCTTAGTCGCTGTGACCGCTGTCATAACTGGATTTCAGAGTACTCTAGTAAATTAAAGGAAGTTAAAAGAATGTAATTCAAGACAATGAAATTACTCTGGGCTTTCCAAAATTATTGGGCTTTGAGATACTTGAAGGGTGTAATGACATCACAGAAATTTAGGTCATCATTTTAATACGAAGCAGTCACTGGCTGGTCCAGGATCACTGTTTCTGGGATTCCCTGTTCCTAAACAAACAAATTAAATTTCAAGTGTAAAGAAAGAAAATAAAACAAAAATAACAACAACAAGAAGAAGAGGTCTTTAGGTTTATAAAAATAGAGGAAGATTTTGAGGAAGATTTTGTATGATTTTGTAAATGCTGTAGCTTGACTGCTGCACTGATCTCATTCTCTTGCAAAGATGTCCTGCCCAGAGTACAGACATTTATTTACCAACGTGCTTCTTTCTTTTCCTTATATCCATTTTCTTCATGGAATCTTTCCTTCCCCCAGTCACAGAATCACAGAGTAAAGACCTCTTAGAAATTGAGTCCAAGCTTGATCAATCCCCACCTTATCAACCAGAGCACTGAGTGTCATGTCCAGTAGTTCCTTGGACACCTCCATGAGTGATGACTTCAACACTTCCAAGATTAATGACTTTAATACTTCCTCTGGGCAGTCCTTTCCAATATTTAAGATATCCTTTCCATGAAGAAATTCTTCCTGATGTCTAACCTGACCCTCCCCTGGCACAGCTAAAGGCCATTCTGTCCCATACTGTCCCTGTTCCCTGGGAGCACAGCCCGACCCACCCTCCCCCCCCCCCCCCCCCCCCGGCTGTCCCCTCCTGTCAGGGAGCTGTGCAGAACCAGAAGGTCCCCCCTGAGCCTCCTTTTCTCCAGGCTCAGCCCCTTTCCCAGCTCCCTCAGCTGCTTAATGGAACTTACTCCCCAGAACCATCACATATTGTTGGATATCCAATTTTGTAACAATGTTTCTATCAAATTACATGTTTGCAGGTGACTTTTTACAAAACTAGCTAGTTGATAACTGGGCCATGATTAGACTTGCAGGGGGCTGAAATCTTTGTCTAGCTATTGTCATTAGTTGTGCCAACAAGGCCAGGCATATCTGTAGGTGGATCAATAGGTAGATCTACCCAGCCAGCCTTAACTTTGATCAATTATTTGTTTGCTCTCTGAGCCATTCAGATATGAACAAGTTCCAGGCTAAAGCTGTGTACACAGCCATCTAAAATACAACATATTTTTCCCCAAGCTCATGACTGACTTCTGTCCACAAATGTCTCAGAGATGTCCTGCTTGGTGCCTCTACAGAGAAAGCATTCATCTGCCTGGATTCAGTGGTAAAAGCAGGCACTGTGTCACTAAGACACCAGGACCAGCCTTCCTGGACAGCTGCCTTCAAGGAGAGCTGCTTCAAGAACATGCAGACACACTTAAAGATGTTAAAGTACTGTAACTAGAGAGTTTTCAGCAAGGAGAAAGTTGCATCTCTTGCCTGAAACAAAGAGATTTTCATTTTCACATTCACCATCTCTAATTACTTTTATACATTCACGTTTATACATACATTTATTTGCATACGCAGACAATTTAATTGAGTATCTAAGCTGTATTTAATTTTTGGACACTTAGTGAAGTAGTCTGCAAATCTGTGTTGTGTTTCCCTGATTAGTGAAAGGGAAGCAGAAAATATCTTCTAGAGACCTCCACTTGGAGATCTCTCTACCAAAAGGCTGAGCATCTGAATTAGGAAAATAATACCTTATTCACGTGGGTGCCAAAAAGTACCCCACTTCTTAGGGGTGCAGGCTGTATACCTGCAGAAATTCTTCCAGATTCATTGGTTGTTTCCATAGAGCTTTTAGCAAGTCCTTACCCACATGTTTGGTTTGCACTCATGGTTCCCTTCTCCAGTCCTTGTTACATTTAAGATACAAGAACTGAGAATTTCTACTGTGTTATCTACAGTAACAGTAGTGTATGCTGCTTTTCTTCCAGAAGCCAGACATTTTCCAGTTAAACAAAAGTCTTAAACAGCTAATGGCTTCAACTACCATCATTTTATAAAATAGAATACTTTTTTTTTATTATTAAATGATTTGTGGTTATTCAGTGGTGAACAATATTGATTTCTCCCTGTGTCCCTTGCTTGCTAAATTTCTTCCATAATGATAAATGCATATTGTTTTTTTGACAGGCTTGACACACTTGACTTTTTTTTTTCCATACTCATTGATATATTGCTTACAATTTGTCTCTGGAAACCAGATAAAGCTCCAAAAGTCCAACTTGTAAATTTTTGCTGTAGTGCCTTTGAAGCAGTTTCATGTTTATTTACAGATGAGATGCTATGACAACAACAACAACCTAACCCAAAAAAACCCAAACAATAAGCAAACAGAACCCAACAAAGCAACAAAAAAAAAGCTCACAAAAAACTGAAACAATACAATAATAGGAAGAAAAGAGAGAAACCTGAGAAACCTTTCCTGAGAGATTCCAGAGTAGCTGGAGAAGAAGATTGAGTTGCATCAATATTTTATTTATTTTATTATATCTTAGTGTCTTGGTTCTCTCTCTCTCTCTCTCTCTTTTTTTTTTTTTTTCCTTAAATTTCCTAGGTAAGAGGTTCAAGATTACCCAAACGTATTTGTATAACTTCTTTGAGTAAGGAGACAAGAAATAAGGTTTCCTTTTTCTTTTTCTCTTTTCTGCTTTATTTTTAATTATTTTTCTTGTTTTCTTGTTTCCTTTTTAATTTTTTTTTCCTTTTTCTTCTTTTTTTTTTTTTTTTTTTTTAGTCAACATAGATTCACCAAGAGGAAAACTAAATTATCTTCGAGGTCCACTCCAGGGACCAACTCCCAGTTCCTCAACAGGTACACCTTCATAGTGGCACCTGTCCTGAAGATAGATAAATAAGTGTACGATATGTACCTACCAGCATATTCCCAAAGTGTTAAAGAGTTCTCTGTAAAAGTGATTTGTAACTGGAACTCAGGCTGGATGGAGGAAAAAATCCCAAACCTACTAGATTTGCTTAACTCTGAAAATTTTACTTAGATATATTTATTTGGAAGCTGGCATCCATATCCTTTATATATATTCAATAAAAAGAAAGATCCCACAGTAGAACTCAAAGACTTTAAATTAGAACTTTTCTCCTTATCATTTATTTGTGAAGACTGTGGCTACTAGACAACTAACACAAGCATGTGAAATAAGTGTCCAAAATTTAATCCTGTAAATTTTGATGGTAGTTTCTTAGCTAAGATTACAATCTATTGTATCTGTTGATTTTTCTATGATTTTAAAGTTTGATGATGACCTAAGATACACTGGGTATTTTACCAAAAAATTACCTTTATGAGATTTATAAGGCCAAATCCAAGTGACTTCAGATGCTGAAAAATACAAGAATTACTTTGCTTTGAAGGCTTTGCAGATGGAGAATGCCAGAGAGAAGGTAATTTGGATTTTCATGATAGATCAAAAGGGTGCTGTGAGCATGCCTCTAATAGTTAATGATGATAAAGAATTCAAGGAAATGTTCACATCATCCAAAGAATTTATTAGATTTCACCCAGTGTACTTTTTCATCCTCTGTAAAACTCATTTACTAAAGGTTTTAAGTGTGAAATTGCTTGTTTTCTAAATAATGGGGATACAAGATTGAACTATTCCATCTGATGTAGTATGGAAGCAAGAAATAATGCACCTA
This sequence comes from Sylvia atricapilla, assembly GCF_009819655.1. Classification (NCBI taxonomy): domain Eukaryota; kingdom Metazoa; phylum Chordata; class Aves; order Passeriformes; family Sylviidae; genus Sylvia; species Sylvia atricapilla. The sequence goes on from NC_089174.1 coordinate 62,993,946, forward strand.
AAAGTAAAATTTAAAAAAAAAATGACAAAAATAAAGTGAAGCTTCAATGTTTTTGCAAACATAATGGGGAGCCCAGCTCTCTCTTCTATTATGCAACCATAAAAGGAAAGATAGAGATAAATTTCCCTGGAGTGACAGGACAAGAGGTAATATCTTCAAACTAAGAATAGATGAAATACTACGAAGAAATTCTTCCCTGTGAGGGTGGCTGCCTCATCCCTGGAAGTGTCCAAGTCCAGGCGGGATAGGACTTGGAGTCACATGAGACAGTGGAAGGTGTCCCTAGTCCTGACAGGGGGTTGGAATGAGGTTTAAGATCCCACACTCCAAGTATTTCAGCCCTCAGCATTGGATTAGTTAAACTGGTAGTTTCATCCCTGCAGTTCTTAATTTTGGGACAGTGGGGTAACAGAAATAAAAAAAAAAAAAAAAAAAGTTTAAAAAATGTTAAAAAAAATGTAGGGGAAGCAAAGCTACAGGTTTCTGTTTGTACATTCAGAGTGACTTTCAGCTGCTATCTTGAAATTTGAAGTGAAAATCTAATGATCAGTCCTGTGCACAGAGACTCTAGACATGTGCACTTGCTGCTGCACAATGAACCAAAGTGTTTTCTTAATAATTTCTGGTAAAAAGGTCCAACCTACATTATTTGCAACCACACACTCTTTGAATGGAAAAGTGTATCCTTTATCAGCAGCTCATTAGCTACCAAAAGACCATTTCCATCAGCAAAATCAAGGCTATTTGCTAGAAACCTATTTAATTCTCACTGCTGAATCTGATGTGGGTTTAGATTTAATAAATGTCTACTAAAAACAAAGTAGTGATCCTCGGGTGTTTGAACCTTAGATACCAGGGGATCAGATTCTTTTCATGCCAGTATGAACCAGCAGAGAAGTGAGACCTTCCTAACAAAGCTGATAAGCAGTCTTGATGCTGATAATGATTTTTAGTCTAATTTGGCTTGGATTGAAAAGGAACTGCTTCTTTCAGTATAAAAGATTCTACATTTGGAATAGATAGAATTCAGCTTGGGATTGCTTTTTGGGTTTTTTCCCTCCCTAACTTGCCGCTGTAAAACAGGGCTTTTAACTTGTAAATTGAATATTTTCTTGCTTATTTTTCTTCCTGTTCATGAACTTTATAGTGCACAGCAAGATCTAGGACTTGTTCTAAAATAAGTAAAAGAAACAAAACAACAGCAGACCTATTTATGAATGGGTACTAGGATTTAAAAAAAAATCAGCTCCAAACTTTCCAACCACCATATAAGCAACCAACTGATATAATGATAAAACAATAAAGTAACAGTATGCTGCAGAGCCTTCTGCAGTGGCAACATCTGTCTTAATTATGCAAATAGAAGGCTATCATCAAGCATCAAGTTCTCTTTAATAAAACCTCAGAGACACTCAATTTGTATCACTTAGACAACTGCAGTTCAAATATACAAACTGCATTTAAAAATACACATTCTTTATGTGCCAGTTGTGAACTGAGAGTTACAGAGCTGGCATTCTCTGTTACGAAACATGATAGGAAGCATACGGATTCCCTGGGGAATTTTGACAAACTGCTTCATAATGGTGGAAGTTAGAGCTGCTTTTCCTGCATGATGCTACTGCACAATACATTTCCAATGAGAAGTTATTTTAACTGTGGTAAATGTGTACAGCTAAGCTATCACTACTTTGGTACCACAAAATTGTGGTTACAGTTTTGAGTAAATTTAGATTAAAAAGCTCTCTTGGGTCCACTGGTGGAGGGCAGCGTGTGTTTGCTTCTCACCTCTTCTTATTGAGCTCCTTCCTGCTGATTCTTGAGCTGCCTTATGACTTGGAGGAGAATATTGTGCTCTCACACAGTTTCAGATCTCCTGCCCTCCAAAAAGTTCCTATGGAATCAGAAACCTGTCCAAAAATATGGGTGGCTACACTCTAGCAGGTGGGCTGCTGGTGTGCACATAGTAAATTAAATGCAGCAGAATTTGCATTTTGTGTTTGGGTATTTAGACAGATTCTCATCTGCTAAAAGTTAGCATCCCACCACAGACTTTGTGTTGTCCTCACAAGCCACAGCTCAGTATCATGGCTGAAGAGGGAAGACAGAAACAACAGTTGGCCTGAGTGGCTTCCAACACCATTGCTACTCCCCAGCTAGTCTGGGATTTTGTGGGACAGCATTGCGTCACCTGCCTGAACCAACTTCATTAGCTTATGCTAAGCAAATTGATTTGTTTATGAAATCCAGTGAGGAACTCAGAGTTTATGGCTCCGATTTCAATGTTTCATGTTAAACCTGTAGTTGGACTGTCCTGACCTTCTGAGAGGGTTGACTCCTCTAAAGAATGTTCCTGGTTACTGCAGACTGCTTTTGGACTGCTACAAGCCTATCCCATCACCTGCTGAGCACTGTGACACAAACTGATGATCTGAGGCCTGGGATAAATCCCAGTCTAACCCTCCAAGTTGTGCTTTTCCTCTTATTTGCTTTAGCCATGAATGTTTTCTAGAATTAACAAAGTGATTGTTTGTTGTAACTCCCCTAATGGACCAGTTAATTCCCCCAGTGGATTGTTGGGCCATTTTTGTGTTTCTTTAAACGTGAATCAGACTGCAAACTGAAGTCCACAGTTTTGCTTTAGGGCATGACTACTACTACACTGTCTCCTTGAATCGTGTTTTTCTCGTTGCTACACCACTGGTTGCCACACTTCCTCATTTTATCTTGTTCTTATAAGTATTTTCTGCAAAATTAGAGCTCTAGTCACAGATATTCCCTCCTGCTCTTCACAACCTCTATGAAAACTGGGACAATTTATCTTGGTTTTAACTTTGTACCTTTCTCTTTTGTTTCGTAAAGCACTGATTTAGGAAAATGTACCGGCTGCACTAGGTTATATTATTCATCCCTCATGTAATGAAGATTAAATGTGAGGACTCCAGCAGCTTCTTCCATATCAAAGGAACCCACTTTTGGTGGTAGGTCTCTTATGAATAATTTTTGGTACCTCCTTCAGGACTGATTCCCGGAGAGATACCCATTCAGTTCTCCTCTAAAAATTCAGATTGTATTGGTAGTTGTGAGCTCCTAGAGTACATGCTTAAAATTATCCTGGTCAACCACATTAAAATTCTCCCTTGAATTATACTCCCATCCATGTTTCTGGTCCTTCTCTACTTCACTCACCACAAAAAGTCTGCATCAACCCCTACTCTGATTTTTAACCTCTCACTCTTAAAGGTATTTCATCATCTAAATTACCTAATAAGCAAAGCAAAATTATTATAATGAAATGAAAACAATAGACAGTCCTCACTCAGCTCTATATTCTCTCTCTCCGTTCAGGATTCCTGCTAAAGAGCAAAACTGGTGGTTTTGTATTTCTGTGACAAGACAGTTTGTGGCTTAGTGTTTCCTGCACTGCCTGAGCCCATTTGTCATAGTCTAGAGTCCACTACACTTAGACAGGAATGTCAGAGAAAAAGCAAGTGAATTATAGTTTGACTTAGGTTAAGGTTAGACCTCTAAGTTGGCAGAGAGATAAGTCCTGGGTAAACTAGACAGCTGTGGTCAAAATGGACAACTGAAGTGCCGAGGGACCTTAAAAAAAAAATCCGTACAGCTCCTAGAGTTAACCTTTACAAGGCAGCAGAAGCACTCTGGAAAATGTGAGGGGTGGATGAGGAATAGAAAATGTGAATCGCAGAGCAGGATTAGACTGCTTAATCCACATCCTCAGATAACACAGAGGAATTGAGTCTTTGCTGACTGAAGTAGGTTGCACCTCAGAACTGGAAAGCAGATGCAATTTCTCTTGAATTAAACAGTAAAATCAGGAACTAAATGAAGGGAGAAAGAAAATCAGATTCTGCTTTCAGGCCCAGTTTCCATTACAAAGCTTGGGAAGAGTATCTAGGACATGAAATGAGGAGAGAGGAACAAAACGCCTGGCATTCTGTCCACAATTGCTTTTAGCTGGAGAAAAATCTGAAAACAAATATGATGAGGAGCTGACAGACCTTTAGAGTCCAGATGCTTGGGTCAAAGTATTTTAGAGGAATTTAAGGAATTTAAGGAATTGTAACATTACAACAACATGAGGTATTTACATATGAATATGCTGATTCAAGCAACAACAGGGAGACAGACTAACAAATAGTACCCTTGGTGCAGAGCTGTGAATATGAATAAGTGAATGAATAAGAAATGGTGAGCTGTTATTGATCATCAGTCCTTCCTGGAAGGTCTGCAGATCACTCACCCATAATGAGATTTATTCCTCAAATATATTTATCTTTAAGAAGTAAACATCTATATACAAAGAATAGTCTGTACACAAGTTAGGTATATAAGCTGTTATTATCATCAGTGGAGATCAAGACAATGTATAAAATAGAATATAGACACGCAGCTGATCAAATTTATGTTAAGCCTATTTTGATTTTCTGCCCAGAATGCAATAGTTAGCCATATGTTTCTGATAACATCTTTAAGAGAAATTCTTACGAGATTTCTTAAGAGAAAAGGTACTCATCTTGGTTCAAACCTAAAAATGAGTTAGCTAGCTGGTAACTGAGCTAATTATAATTACTCTTATCCTATCCTATAAAAGAAAATTCACTGCAAGTTCACGGCAACTACTGAAAAAAGAATCAAGTCGGCTCCATTTCCAAAGTCTGGTGGCTTAGCAGTGAGAGACAAGTTTAGTTCTCCCTGGCAAACTGGGACATGGGACAAAAATGAACAGAATTTCGGACTTGACCCATTAGAAAGGTTAACTGAGAATTTACAGAGTCTGAGTTAGGTTTCTATTCACTCCACATCTTAAAAAAATTTGTTTTCTTTGCTTTTTGTTTTCCTCCCCTAGCTACTAGAATGCATCATTGGTGTGTTCCTCAGCCAACACCTGACAACAAACTGCACACTGTCGCAGGTATTTTAGGAAAATATTTAAACATTTCCCTCTGCAACTGGAGGAAATGGTTGCTTTCATTACGTTCCTAATGGTGAGAGTTTTAGCACAGCCTCACAGCAGCACTCCAGGATGTTTTCTTTAGAGAAAACAGAATACAAAATAAAATATAGCTGTTATAAACTGCTAATTATAGTTTATAATAGTAATAATCCCAAAGAACTTGATCATTAGTGTAGTTAATGATCAGTTTGTTAGGGTTTAACTGCCATTATTTCCATCTAGGGATACCTAATTAGCAAACCAGTCATTAAATACTAGTAATGACTAATTATTTGAGGATTAAAAGCTTAAATATAAATAAAAGTGAGATTGAGACTCTTAAAATTAATGCATTAATGTACCCCTTCCTCAGCATGAGTTACAGGCTACATCCTTTCCTTATGACTAGCCGTCTTTCTATAGAGTTTTAATTCCCTCTAAATGACTTTCTTTTTTAATAATCTCTCCAGATGCCTAATTCACATACATATTGGCCATTGCTTCAGAAACCCAAGTCTTTCCATTTCGTAGAATGCCTTCAATATTGCTCAAATTGTTAACTTCTTTTCAGCTTTCAGGATGCTTTTTGGGAAGGCTTTTGATCTCCTTGAGTTTTATATTCCTGGCCACATCAAATCAAGCTGCCTGCAATTAGCATGAATAATATTATTTTCTATGTAAGATATCAAATGTACTTACACAACTGTATCAGGATGACTGAGGAAAGCAAATACAAGGCAAATATAGCATGGATCAACTTGAGACTTTTAGTTAGTGCAGAACCGAGTGCTGTGTGCGTGGCAGCAGAATGACAATGGTAGGAAAGAGAAAGGCAGGATAGGCACAGTTTGTCATAATAGAGAGAACCTGGATGCACAGATATAGTTCAGCTAGGACAAATATCCACAAATATATGGATTTATCCAGAGTACAAAATGTAGAGTGTCTGCAGGCCACTGAAGCTTTACAGATAGAGGTGAATGTTATTTAAGTGGGACAAAATATATTCCCAGCTTGCACATCAGTTTATTTTTAACTTGTGTCTATTTAACAGAACCTATTTATTTTACAAATGAACCATAAATAAACTACACAGTTTTATCACAAGGGGCCTCTCGGCCAGAGCAAAGGCAAAGTTAAATTTGACAAACCAGTAAATGGCATAATTCGTACTGAATCTAACTACAAAGATAATGGTAAACTATATAACTCAGCTATTTAAACATGATGACTGAATAATCCCAAGATTAATTCATACTTCAGGGATGGTTACAAGTGCCAAGGCACTGCAGGGAGACAGCTGATATATCAAGAGAAGACTATTGTACAGATTTTGTGCAATCCTTCCTTATTTCCTTGAATTATTCTAAAGTATTTCAGTGGGAATCTCTTGGTAATATTTTGTGTCAAACAATATAGTTTCCCCTCACTCTTTTTTCAGTAGGGTATTTGTTCAATAAACCCCAGGACATAACTTTTTATAGAAATTATAATTGCTGTATTGAAGTCAGTGAATCCATAACATCTTAATCTAGTTTTTAACCTAAACCCTGTGAAAAATCCTATTGAAAAGACACATAGTTTTTTTTTCCACATTTCTATTCTTAGGACTTTTTGTAGCAGAAGTATAATTCACCATGTTTAATGATATGGATAAATTAAACCCAAGATCTGTTTTTTCTTTATGAATCTTGAGGTAATGTTTTCAGCAGCAGCAGGTCATTTTTCAGCTGATCAGTAAGAACATACACACACACAAAGTTTGTCCTCTTTCAGAGAGACTCTGGGTATTAAGCCTTCCATGGTTGGGTTTCATGTGAACAAATGTAGACACAAAACTCATATTATCTAAATTGCCAAAATACCCATTTTTTTCTATATTGACTAGAATAGATAATGCAAATGCACCCATATCCATAATACAGTCTGTACTTCCAAAAGAAATATCACACCTGATGAAGTAAATTTGATTTATTTCTTTCTGTTATGAGTTTTACTCACTCAAAGTTAATTCTGAGTTATTATTGGTGAAATGGGAAAGAAGGCATAAATACAAATAAAAGCTATCTTTTATTCTTTTGGCTCTGAACTGTAGACTTTTGTTCCATCCTGGCTTATGGAAGCTCCAGACTGCTCCAGGCATTGAAAAAGTGTCAGAAAGAGGCTTTAGTGGAATGACTTCATGTTTACATCACAATCAACTGGCAGGTACAACCAGCATGTGTGGTGCTGACGCTCGGTGAAAAACAGTCAGTCACAAAATCATGCTTTACTCTGATGAGTCTGCTGACTCTCATGTGTGAAAATAAGTTAAAAATCCCTAATTTTTCAACATTTGCAGTTATAATTTTAAGGAGTCTGTATGCATGTGAACATTTCTGTTTTAAAGAACTTTCACGAGAAGACTGGCATAGTGCCATCCTCCCATCTTCTCCCTGTACAGTATTAGCTGGGGCTCAGAGAGGGAAAAAAAGATCTTTTCTTACCCTAGCGGTGGATTTGTAGCTTTCTATTCGTCAGTGCTCAAAATGGAGCTTTCCTCTGGTTGTAGTAAGGAGTCAGGTTTCTAATGGAGTGCACAGCATTTCTTTTTTCTGAGAGGTGTGTGGTATCACAGCAGCTCAGCACCATTAACATTCACTGCTACAGGGAAGAGAGAACTCTTCTACATTCATTGATCTCTGTAAGCATATCTCTCATGATATGCTTAATGAAAAAAATACATCGAATATGATAACACTGCCTTAAGGAACAGAGGTAATTATTCCATTTCTGTGTGTTGAGAATAACTTACTTCCTTCTTTGGTACACATCAGAAAAGGAGAATGCTATAAGCACATTTAATCTTTCTTTTTTCCTCCCCCCCTCTGCCCCACCTTCTCTGTTCTGCCCACTTCAAATAAAATATCTTAACCACCTTCTGGTCTGTGACCAGGTGTCATTGAACTGTGATGTATGAAACAAGGGAAATGTGAGCAGTAACTAATTGGGTGAAGGACTCTGGGCTGCTATAGCAGCTCTGCACAATGAGGTTGGGGTGTTGTCCATCATGCTGTAAGGAAGCAGCAGGCTTTAACCCTTTCCTCCTTATGCACACATCTTCCACCACACTTCTTTAAGTCATTGATTATTCTCTCCAGGTGATTTGTGCACTCCACAAGTGTTCAAAGCTCTGTTAACAAGCCTCAAAACACTCTCTGTGATGTGGAAATCCCTTTGCCAGCATGACCAGCATGTCAAGGGATGTGATTCTCCCTCTCTACTCTGCTCTTTTTGAGACTCCTCTCAGCAAGTGTAGGAAGGATGTGGAGCTGCTGGAGTGGTCCAGAGGAGGCCACAAAGTTGCTCAGAGGACTGGAGTCCTTCTGCTCTGGAGCCGGGCTGGGAGAGCTGTGGGTGTTAACCTGGAGAAGGCTCTGAGAAGACCTCAGAGCCCCTGCCAGTTCCTAAAGGGGCTTCAGGAGGGCTGGAGAGGGACTTGGGACCAAGGACATGGAGGGACAGGACAAGGGGGAGGGGCTGCAAACCAACAGAGTGTAGCATTACATTAGATACTGGGAAGAAATTATTTTCTGTGGGGGTGGTGAGGCCCTGGCAGGAGTTGCCCAGGGAAGTTGTGGATACCCCATCCAGAATGATGAAGTTGGATGGGGCTTTGAGAAACCTGATCTAGGGGAAGTTGATTCTACCCACGAACTCTTAATTGTCTCTAAATTCCATTCCACCAACACAAACGATTGTGTGATTTGTGATTGGTAACACTGCTGCGGATGGAGAAGCACAAAACTCAGAAACACAACACAAAAGGTAAATGGCCAGAACCATAGTAAAAACTGAGTTTATCTTGTCCTCTCCAAAGGTGTTTTTGTCTCCATTCTCTATTTATATGACAAACTTTGGATTTTGATATATATACCACAGTCACATAGGACAAAGCAGCAGCTCAGGTGAAATGAAAAGCAGGGAAGTGATTTGCCAAATCTTGTCAAAACAGACCTTCTAATTTCATGTAGTGCTGAGCTGAGATTTCCTTTACAAGACTGAAATATCTTTAAGGGAGATCACCATTAGCAACAACTTCTGAGCAGTCTCCTCTCCCTGCATATATGCTTGGGAACTTGGATTGATTATCAGAACATGGGACCAATGTTGTTAGAGAGGTGAGGAAGTCATGGGTGTGTGTTTCCTTCAGAATGGACATCTACAGACATGATCTCAATGAGTCTTACTAATTTTTTTCTTAAGTGTCCTGTAATAACCAGAACACAAATAAAAGAGATTAAAGGATGAGTATATGTGATGTATATCCCTGTTTGTCTATCCTTAGAAACATAGGTTTGTATTCAGTATGTTCTGGGTTGAGCTGCCTCCTATCCCATATATCCATCCCATATCTTGGATATGTTGTTATGTCTCGCAGCTGAACCCTGCCTCTTGGGCGAGAGCCTGCAGTTCCTGCTCTCTTTTTTCTTGCTTGGCTGTTTCAGCTCTTGCTTCAGCTAGCTCAGCTGCTTTTGCCTTCTTCGCTTCGCTTTGCTTCGCTCTGCTCTCCGGCTGCCCCTGCCGCCGTTTTTCTTCCCCCTCCCCCACCCCGCTGCTTCTGTTTGTGTTTTTTTTTTTCCCTCCTTCCTTTCTCCCCCCCCCCACCCAAGGTTTGAACCGGCTCCGGACCTGACCTGACCTGAGAAGTTGGAGAAGTCCCGGGGCTTGCAACAGACGCGTCAGCACCCTCCTCATCACAGTAACCCGTCTTTTCCCACTATTCGGTGTTGGGGAGTGTATTTTTGTCAATAAACCGGTTTTTCCACTTTCCTGCGAGGTATTTTCCTTCCCGAACCCAGGGCTGGGGGGAGGAAGGGGTGGTGGACGTTTGGTTTAGGGGACTCCTTTTGGAGGTTCTTCCCTAATTTACTCCAAACCAGGACATTTCTTGGTGCATTGGCCAGGAAAGGGCCAGAGAAAGTGGAAAAACCTTAATAATAATATTGATGGTTCTAGTTGTTTTGTGGGTGTATTGGGATGTTTTTTTCTGGATTCATAATGTCATTCGGGGTGAAAGCCTGCCAATATTTCTGGTCCCCAGGGATTTTTGAGGTTTTAATATTTCTGTGGTACCTAGGGTTATTCCCTTACATAGAAAAAGCTCTGGTATTGCTACTAATACGTAGCTTTTGGGGCCGTGGGGCACTAACCAGAATATTCATTGGGCTGGGCTTGCTTGTGATGCTTTATAGAAGAGCAAAGTTAAAGGACCTGCTAGAGAAATTCAGTTCCTGGGAATTAAGTGGGAAGATGGACAGCGTCAGATTCCCACTGATGTCATCAATAAGATCACAGCGATGTCTCCACCAACTAACAAGAAGGAGACACAAGCTTTCCTAGGTGTCATAGGTTTTTGGAGGATGCATATTCCAGAATATAGTCAGATTGTAAGCCCTCTCCACCTGGTAACTCGCAAGAAAAACACTTTCCAGTGGGGCCCTGAGCAGCAACACGCTTTTACTCAGATTAAACAAGAGATTGCTCACGCGGTAGCCCTTGGCCCAGTCAGGACAGGACCAGACGTGAAGAACGTGCTCTATTCTGCAGCCAGGAGCCACGGTCTGTCCTGGAGCCTTTGGCAGAAGGTGCCTGGGGAGACTCAAGGCCGACCACTGGGATTTTGGAGTTGAAGTTACCGAGGGTCGGAAGCCAGCTATACTCCAACAGAAAAGGAAATTCTAGCAGCCTATGAAGGGGTTCGGGCCGCCTCAGAGGTTATAGGTATGGAAGCACAACTCCTCCTGGTACCCCGACTACCAGTGCTAGGGTGGATGTTTAGAGGAAAGGTTCCCTCCACCCACCACGCCACCAGTGCTACCTGGAGCAAGTGGATTGCCCTCATTGTACAACGCGCTCAAGTTGGGAAATTGAATCGCCCTGGAATTTTGGAAGTAATTACAAACTGGCCCGAAGGTGAAAGTTTCAGTCTTGCAGATGAAGAACAAGAACCAGTGACCTGGGTTGAGGAAGCTCCGCCATACGACCAGTTGTCAGCAGAGGAAATATGTTACGCTTTATTCACCGACGTTTCCTGCTGTGTCATAGGGATGGGTTGGAGGTGGAAGGCAGCTGTATGGAGCCCCACATGACAGGTCGTAGGGGTCGTTGAGGGAGAGGGTGGATCCAGTCAGTTTGCTGAACTTAAAGCAATTCAACTGGCCCTAGATATTGCAAAGAGAGAGAAGTGGCCAAGGCTCTATCTATACACTGATTCTTGGATGGTAGCCAATGCTCTGTGGGGATGGCTGAAGAAATGGAAAGAGGTGAACTGGCAGCGTAGAGGTAAACCAATTTGGGCTGCTGAAGAGTGGAAAGATATCGCTGCCCGGTTAGAAACCCTACCTGTGAAGATTCGCCATGTAGATGCCCATGTCCCCAAGAGTAGAGCTAATGAGGAGCAGCAAAATAATCAGCGGGTAGATCAAGCTGCAAAGATAGGGGAGTTGAAGATAGATCTTGACTGGGAGCACAAGGGAGAGTTATTTCTAGCACGATGGGCCCATGATGCCTCAGGTCACCAAGGTAGAGATGCCACCTATAAGTGGGCACGAGACCGAGGGGTGGATTTAACCATGGACAGCATTTCTCAAGTTATCAGTGACTGTGAAATATGCACTGCCATTAAGCAAGCCAAGCGGATGAAGCCTGTCTGGTATGGAGGGCGGTGGTCTAAATACAAGTATGGGGAGGCCTGGCAGATTGATTACATCACACTGCCTCAAACCCGCCAAGGCAAGCGTCATGTGCTGACCATGGTAGAAGCCACCACAGGATGGTTGGAAACCTATCCTGTGTCTCATGCTACAGCCCGCAACACCATCCTGGGCTTTGAAAAGCAGATCCTTTGGAGGCACGGCAGTCCCGAGAGAATTGAGTCAGACAATGGGATTCATTTCAAAAATAATCTTATTAAAACCTGGGCTAGGGAACATGGCATTGAATGGGTATATCATATCCCCTACCATGCACCAGCCATGGGTAAAGGGGAGAGGTACAATGGGCTGTTAAAAACCACCCTGAAGGCATTGGGTGGAGGGTCCTTAAAAAACTGGGAGCAGCATTTAGCAAAAGCCACCTGGTTTGTTAACACTCGAGGTTCCACCAACCGAGTGGGTCCTGCTCAGTCCCAGCACCTTAATGTAGTAGATGGAGATAAAGTCCCAGTGGCCCATGTTAGAGGTTTTTTGGGAAAGACAGTATGGATCAACCCTGACTCGAGTACAGGCAAACCCATCCGTGGAGTTGTCTCTGCTCGAGGACCGGGTTGTACATGGTGGATAATGCAGAAAGATGGAACAATGCGATGTGTACCTCAGGGAGATCTGAATATGGGGTAAGATTGATATGTGCTGAATGTTACTACCATTGTCTGCGTGTTAGATCAGTTAGACATGAAACAGAAGGAAATGTGTAAGTGTCGAAGGTCTGAGCAAGTAAGACGGACGGAAATGTGTAAGTGCTAAAGGTCTGAGTAAGTGAGATGAAAGTTTTAATTGGATGGATATATGGGATAAGGGGTGGAATGTTCTGGGTTGAGCTGCCTCCTATCCCATATATCCATCCCATATCTTGGATATGTTGTTATGTCTCGCAGCTGAACCCCGCCCTCTTGGGCGAGAGCCTGCAGTTCCTGCTCTCTTTTTTCTTGCTTTGCTGTTTCAGCTCTTGCTTCAGCTAGCTCGGCTGCTTTTGCCTTCTTTGCTTCGCTTTGCTTCGCTTCGCTTTGCTTCGCTTTGCTTCGCTCTGCTCTCCGGCTGCCCCTGCCGCCGTTTTTCTCCCCCCCCCCCCCTCCCCGCTGCTTCTGGTTTTTTTTGTTTTTTTTTTTCTCTCCTTCCTTTCTCCCCCCCACCCAAGGTTTGAACCGGCTCCGGACCTGACCTGACCTGAGAAGTTGGAGAAGTCCCGGGGCTTACAACAGACGCGTCAGCACCCTCCTCATCACAGTAACCCGTCTTTTCCCACTATTCGGTGTTGGGGAGTGTATTTTTGTCAATAAACCGGTTTTTTCCACTTTCCTGCGAGGTATTTTCCTTCCCGAACCCAGGGCTGGGGGGAGGAAGGGGTGGTGGACGTTTGGTTTAGGGGACTCCTTTTGGAGGTTCTTCCCTAATTTACTCCAAACCAGGACACAGTACTTGTATTAAGTTACAAACAGGCAGATTCAGCAAAGCTTCAGATTAACTTAACTTTGTGCAAAGGTCACCAACCTGCCTTGTGTTTAATGGACTCAAATAGGAACCTACAATCATCACCTCAGCTTTAAGGACCCATAATCTTCTGAGGCTGAGGTTGAAACCATCAGGCTTCATCTCTGAAAGGACAGGGATCAGTGGAATGCATGAGCCATGGATATCTGGTAAAGAAAAATTGCACCACTAAAATGACCCAGGTCCTCAGTCCATAAGCCCTGCTCATAGCACATATGAGGATGATAAAGTGAACACGGGAGCCAGGTTGGTCATGAGATAAACAAAAAAGGGGAACTAGTGAGACAGACAGAAGCTAAGGCTAAAAAACTGACCTAAATAACGAAAGAAAAGTTAATGCAAAGGGACAAAACAGGAAACAGACAAGTCATCATCATTGAAGGCTAAAACCAGAAATAAAAGAAAGAAGTCTTGAAGTTTCAAACTCATTCTAATAAATGGCTTCTTTCTGTGAGTGCAATTTGACCTCCATTCTCTTCTTTAGCAGTCTGAGCTGGAAGTACAAATCAAATCTCTCCTGTACAGATGTGTCTTTGATTTCAGAGAGGTGCAGACATAGAGGGAAAAGTTGATCTGAGAAAGACGGTTTTATAAATGGAAACTTCTCCTCCAGGGGATCTTTTTGGAAAATTTTGGAAAATTTGACCATGCAAGACAAAATCAAAAAAGAGGCCCAAAGAGTTTTAGAGACATTATTCAGCAATTGTTGCTGTTTCTTTTCAGCAACTGTGGAGGCTTGGTCTTCAGAACAGACAGCACGGCGTGTACATTCTACCGGTACCGCTGGGCCTAGTAACAAACGCATACACCAGTATGGTGGACGGTTACAAAAGGCTTTTATGATCTCAAAAATGTAGTTTATATACTCTGGGGTCTTTACTACGTCAGAGGGGTATTGCTACATTTCCTGGGTTAGAAGGAGGAGTGGAAAAGTACTGGCACATGTTAGTAGAGCTTACATTCTTGTGGTGATAGCTTATCTTAGGGGGGGTTGGAGTGCCCTTTCCTTTCCGTTACAGCCCGAGATCTTCCGCGCCGCCTGTCCCTATCCAACCACATCTCCCCTCCCCTCTTTTACAAAAGAACGAGGTAGTTATACATATATATATAGATAGAAATAGGCACTAAATGAGGTAGAAGGTTAGGATTTAACAAGGGAAAAAGGAGTTTGGAAACCTGAGTAAGTTTTTTGCCAGATAAGTTTGGAAAATCTTGTGACTGGCAATATTCTCTGATAAATTCACAGCATTTCATGTTGGCCTATGAACAGAATGTTAGTCTGATCTAGGCGAGCTTTGACAAATGAGACTATCTTGTTCAGCAGGCATGGTCCGAAGGTAACAGCTAAAAGTAGCATTGCCAATGGGCCTACCAAAGTGGAAAATAAAGTGGTTAACCATGGGGATTGGTTAAACCAGGATTCGAACCAGCCTTGCTGAGCTTCCCTATCTTTCTGTCTCTGAGCCAGTCTGTTTCGGAGTTCTGCCATGGAGTCTCTGACGACTCCGGTGTGGTCCGCATAGAAGCAGCATTCCTCTTTCAAGGCAGCACACTGGCCTCCTTGTTGCATGAACAGGAGGTCCAGTCCTCGCCTGTTCTGCAGGACTACTTCTGAAAGTGAGGAAATTGACTTTTCCAAATAGGAAATGGACTTCTCGATCCTCTGCAAGTCCTCGTCTATAGTCATTTGTAGCTGAGACAAACCTTGATGTTGGGTTGCTAGGGCCGAAACACCTGTGGCCGTACCGGCTGCTCCTAGGCTGAGCAACGTTGCGATAGTTACACTTGTCAGTATCTCTCTTTTGTGGAGTCTGTTAGATTCTTCAAAAAGGCTGTACACTTCTTCGTCTGAGTGGTACAGGACCCTAGGAACAATCAGAACTTGGACACAGAAGTCGTTAGAATCATCGAACTTGGGAAGAAATACACACGGACTTACTCCAGATCTCTGACAAACCCACATTGCAGACGCAGCTGGAATTACCCACTTAGTATTCTTTCTGTTAGGCTTTACAACTCTGGTGCAGACATTCCCTTTTCGCTCAGCCAGGGTTGCATTACCAAAGCATTTGCCTCGACCTGTGACTTGACTCAGGGTAATACCTCTGCGGGGTGTGTCCCATCTGCACTGGTGAGGTGCATCAGCTGTGGAGTAACTGAATGGGGTGTTTAAGGCAACTCCTTCATAGAAAGGGGGTTGGACATCATAACAAAGCCAACAGGAATTGGTTAGGTTAGGGTTAGATTCGTTCAGGGATAGGAAGGTAGCTTCTAACATACGAAGGATTGGGTCTGGGTCTGACCTGGCTAATCGGTCCATCTGAAAGGCTTTTGCATCGCTAGTTGGGATTTTGGTGATGCTTGTGGGTACAGCTTTGGGGTAGGTCATGTTTCTCTTTGTCTGCGTGCTTTTAATCACCTTGTTGGGTCCAACCGCTCGGGGTGCTGAGGGTTGAAGCCTGGTAATTCGCACATTCACACACTTTTTCGACCCTTGAAGGACCACTGTCCACGCTTTACCCACTGTCCAACTAGGATGATTGGGCTGCAAGACTGTCATGTTATAGTATATGCATTTTCGAAATCTAGGGATTTTATAGCTGTTCCGATAGGAGTTTCCATGTACAAAGAGAGGTGTTTTACAACCTGTGGGTGCCCAGGTGAACTGTAGGAACTTTTTGGGTTCTTGTGGGTCCCACCCAGGCCCTGACGGCCTGGCATCTGTTACTATGGTTTTGCAGCCCCAATGCCCACAATACCCCCACCCGGGGTTGTTACAATAACTTTTTCCTGCATTTGAAGCTGGGCACCAATAGGATAGGTACATGTGTGATGAGTGTGGAGAATAGGGATCTACCTTTGGTTGTCCTGGAAACAGATTGGTAATACAGAGCACGAAGGATGGAGTGTTTGGTGTGGTGATGTCTCTGAGCACCTTGTCACTGGTAAGGTGTCTCATGACCCACCTGAACGGCTGATGTGGGTAGTAATCTGGGCTGGCTTGTCCTCTGGCGACAAGCCCCAATTGGTTAGTTTGTACTGAGTTTGTTCCCTTACATTGTTAAAAGCTTTGCTTGGTTTCGCTGGAAACCTCATAAATTCTGTTATCTCCGTTTCCAAATCGGACTCAGAGCTCTCTGTATAACTAGCCGCGGAGCTGTGGCTCCCTTCCGTGTCAGAAGAGAACTGGTGGTAGGCTTCCGGTTCGCCATGCCTTTTTGTCGGGCTCCGCCCCCGTTCCGCCTTCCGCGGGTGGGTTCGGTTTTCCCCTCGGGTTCGGCCCCGTTCCGCCTCCCGCGCCCGGCCCCTCCCCTCCTCCCGGGGGTGGCGCCGGCGCGTTTCGTGGGGGCCGTCCCATTCCCACCCCCTGGGCTCGCCCTGTCTTTCCGGAGGAGGGGTTTCTCCCTTGTAAGGTGACATTGGGAGCGGCTTCCGATCGCGTGTCCGCCCCCCCCTCGCTCTCCCGCGCGTGCGCTGTGTAGACCAGCAGGTCCGGCTGCTGCGCATGCGCGGTCGCGGGGTTTCGCGCTTCCGGGTTTTCCGCACCATGTGGTCAGCCGCCCCGCCCCCACTCTGGACCATCGGCGCCATCTTGGCCACATGGCGGTGGTGGTGGCAGCGGTTGGCCGCCCTGCCCCTGCGCTGGACAGTCGGCGCCATCCCGGCATGGCGGCGCCGCCGCCGCCGCTTGTGCCCCAGCGCCAGCTGCCTGCTCGGCGTCCCGCGCTTCCCGCGCGAGTTCTCCCCCGTCGGGGGGTCGCTAGCCGGCGCGCTCGGCGGGAGCGCCGTCGAACCCGGCAAGGTGCCGCCACCGGATATACTCGGACCCTGGACGCGGCGGGGAGGAACGATTGGGTAAACCATGGTTTTTTCGGGGGTTTCAGATCCGGGGGTTCCCGCGGGAGGGTCTGGGGTTCTCCTGTGGGCTCCGGGGGGTTCAGGCATGCGCTCGGGGAGGCGGGTAACGCATCCGCTTCCCGCATGTCCTCGGGGGGTTCCGTGGCACTGTAGCCCCCCTCCCTCGCTCCCTGCATTCCTCCGGGGGTTTCCGCGGTCCAGCGGTCCCCTTTCCCCAGCTGCGTAACGGCAAATAAACACGTTTTTGCAGCGTTCCAAGTTTCTTGTTCTTCTATTGCTTTCCGCAACGCTTTCTCAATTTTCCCCATGCTTTTAAAACTTTTCCGCTGCCAGTGGCTATTGTATCTTCAGCCAGGGCAGCGGTATATCTCTCCCAACCCTCTGAATTTAATATATCTATGGGGCGCGAAATCGCGCCTAAATCCGATAATCTTGCAATAGCAAGAAATAGGTCCCTTTGGTCCCACCGTACTTTCGAGTGGGCTGCAATCAAACTTACGACCTTCCCTAAGGCTTCCATGCCGTTTGCGGGTCCCTTGGGGCGTCCCCCTTTTCTTCTCCTTCGCAGGAGGAGGTCGGGCTGGCCGCACTGCCGCTGTGTCCTTTCCAAGCGCAGATCCCGTCCGCCAAGGTCTCCTTTCTTTCCCAGGCTTTCGGCACCACTAGTTGCTGTTTCTTTTCAGCAACTGTGGAGGCTTGGTCTTCAGAACAGACAGCACGGCATGTACATTCTACCGGTACCGCCTGGCCTAGTAACAAACGCATACACCAGTATGGTGGACGGTTACAAAAGGCTTTTATTATCTCAAAAATGTAGTTTATATACTCTGGGGTCTTTACTACGTCAGAGGGGTATTGCTACAAGCAATTCATCCACCCCTCTGCCAAGCAGACATAAAATTCCATGTCCTATTCACCACTCATGATGTTCTAGACCCAGAATAGTATGAGTTATGTGAACCTGAGTACTTGTACCAGGACCAGGTCATTTTCACTCAAAACGCTAATTGGTTTTCAAAACCAGGCTGGGTGGGAACTCTGATCAATCTAGTCTAGCAGGAGGTGTCCTTGCCTATGGCAGGGGGTTGGAACTAAATAGTCGATAAGGTCCCTTTCAACCCAAACCATTGTTTCTGTGCTTCATGATTCCAAGTACACATGAGAGGTGGGCCTGTTTAGAATGGAGAAGACACGGCTGAGAGGCTCATCCATGTTTATAATTATCTGCAGGGAGGGTTCAGAGCAGGGCCCAGGCTCAGCTCTGGGGGTCCAGCAACAGCACCAGAGGAACAGGCAGGGACCTAGCCCAGGAACATGGATGTGAGGCAGGACTTCTGTTTTGTGCAAAGATTGAGCCCTGAACAGATTGTCCAGAGAGGGCGTGGAATCTCCCTCACTGGAGATATTCCAGACTCCTCTGGATACAATCCTGTGCCCAGTGCTCTGGAATGGCCCTGCTGGAGTAGGGAAGTTGGACCAGATGACCTCAGCGTGGTGTCTCCCAATCTTAAACACCCTGGGCGTCTCTGTGTGTGATTTGCTAAGGCACTGTCTCAAACACCCGACATCAAGCTTGGCCATTCATCCTGACAACAAACAGGAGCAGCAGCACACTCCGAAGATGTGATAAATATTTTTTAGTGTCCCATTACTGCATAGCCATCTGCTATTTATTGCAATTTTTCAGACCATAATGCATCTATCTGATATTTATATAGATGCTTCTTTTGTTACCAGAAGAAGTGTATTGTAACTTAATGTGGCATTAGCTTAATGTTCCATTAAAACAGAGTGCTGGCAAGTGTGTGCATATATATATCTAAATTACTATTTTCCTACTCATGTTGAGGCAGTGCTAAGAAGTCATACAGATACTGAACTTCTGCTAGGCAATATTTTCAATACTGAAAGAAAATAATTTGTTTGTGCAAAGCCACCCATTTCCTTAATTATAACCACTCCTACTGTAAGAGGAAATTGATAATTGAGTACAGTAGGAAATAAAGTGACAAGAGTTTTATTGTATGATCCATTTTTACTAGTATTTTTAACTCACTCCTATCCTTGGACAAAAAAAAAAAAAAAAAAAAAAAAAAAAAAAAAAAAAAAAAAAAAAAAAAAAAAGGATGAGAAGTCTTTGATATTATTGTGGCTTATTATGGCTTGGTTTCCTCAAGTGTGAAATTATACCAAGCAGAAACTGTGAGGCTGTATATATTAAATACCAATATAAATGATTCTTACAAGTTCCCAGGTTATCAACAGAGACAAAAGACAGAATTCCCACAAAAATCCCTTCACTCTCTGTGAGGCATTTAAACTAGCCAGGATTGTAAAATGTTTGCCTGTTTTAACCACTTTTGAATTTCATAACAAAACAGAAAACCTTGGATGAAGTAAACTAAACTAAGAGACTGGTTAAGGTGTGTCAGGTGTCCAGGAGATGAGAATCTCTCCATAACACTGCCAAAGCTGTTGGAAGGACCTCGACTGATATGTTTTCAGGCCACACATGTTGGCGCTCAACAGTGTGAGGATTTCAGGTTTCCCAGTGAAGGTACAGATGCTGCTCTGTTATCAATAACATCCTGTGTGTAGCTCAGACTACCGACAGATATTACAAGTGAGCTGTGGAACATGTCAGGACACCAGGCAGGCTGAGCTGAATGTTTCAGACTATTGGGTGCCCTGAGCAGTGAATGCGCTAATGTCAAACTAGTCTTGAAAATGTTTGTGTTTAAACATGTTAACCAGAGCAAGGCCTGCAGAAATGCCACAAAATATCAAAGGAGAATAAGACTATGTAAATGCAGTCTGAGAGTTTCTTTCTTTATGGAAAGAGGGTTGTTTTGTCTTTTCTTTTTTCGTAGTCCTCAAGGTCTTCTACCAAGCCAAATAAATGGTAGTTCATTGCTTTGATTCACCACTCACTGAAGGATGCTGCCCGTTTGACTTTTCCCATTCACTCCTGGGCTGACTTCTTCACTGAGTTAACAAATGTATAAAAATAGGATAATACATCCATGAATCACTCCCATACTATAGCTCAGTACAGAGCAAAGTTGTGCTGGTGGTACTGATCCTCCATGGTACTACAGACATCTGCTATTCTTTCTCTAGGAAGTCCCCTTTCTAATTTTTTTCATGTGTTACTTTAGACATTGGATCTTGGCAGTCTGAGGCTCATCCCTATCTTTCTCCATGTGCAATATACCATGGGATGGGGTCATATCTTTGTATCAGGGCTCTGAGACACTCAAGTTGCAGTGGTCTGTCACACAGAATTTGTGGGACCAAAATAGTCTTGGTGGCATTAAAGCTCATCAAAATCCTACAACACAGCAGTGTCAGTGCTATGTGGTGATCCCATATGGAATACAGGGAGGCAGTTTTGCACATGGGAGACATAGAACATTTGGGTTGGAAAAGACGTTAAAGACCATCTTATTTCAGCTTTCCTCCCATGGACAGCAGCACTTTCCACTAGATCAGGTTACTCAGCCTCCCATCAACCTGGCCTTGAATGCTTCCAGAATGGAGCTGAAACCTCATCTCTATGCACAAAGCACTGCTCCAGACTAGGGCTGATGGTGTGTTGCACTGGTGAACTGTAGCTCTGAACAACTCTGCAACTCTAAATCTCATTACAGGATGTCAGGACTTTTCCTTAGAGACACACTTTTTTAAAGCCCACTTTAGAAGATGGTGAATTTATTTGTGTACGTGGTAATGAAAATTTTTAAAAAGCCCTAAAGCATGTTATGTCATTTCTAAACAAAAAGTAATCAATTTGCAATCTCATTTCTCTGTGCCAACTCTGTAAATGTGAGCTTTATAAATATAAAAAGAAAGTTGATGATTAACCCCGAGGTTAATTACTAGTACAAGGGTGATATCTCCAGGCAACGGAAGATCAGATTTCCACGATGCTCTGTCATGTTCTTATGCTTTCAGCAACTGAAACACAGAAATTTTTCCCAAGGGGAAATAGGTAAATGAACATCAGGAAGTCACACAATAGGCCAGTATCAGGGCTATGGCCTTAGGGTCAGGGCTGGTCTCCTAAAGACCTGTGTTTCTTTCTGAGTGTGATGAACAGGAGGTAAAACTGACATATCACATCCTCAAACCAAGCAGAGAAACAGGGGATGCTCCATCCCTGACTGTGAGACTGTACAGGAGTGTCTGAAATCTGTACAGGGAGGTTGTAGACCCTGGCACAGAGCCCAAGAAGACACTGTCTTTAACTTCAGTCCATCAGAAAGGCTTCCAACACTGAGAGAGGAATTGCAAGTCACAAAGGTGTGACAGACAGTAGTGTAGTTTATCACAGGGTGGAAAATTTTGAAGTTTTAGGGTTCTTAGAATGGAGGTGAATGGAAAACAAGATAGAAGATTTAGGGCAGTGCCCCGAGTTCTTCTTATTCTCCTTAGTCTCCATCTTCTGCTGTGATGGGTGGCAGAAAGTAGTTCAAAGACATTGAGTCAGAGTAGAAACTACCTGTTTGGTATAGATAATAGATATTAGCATGTAACTATAGATAAAAAAACCACATAATTATCTGTATAAGAAGGCAGTGGCCTCCCATAGCAGGGAGTCGCCTCGTGTCCGTGCTGCTGAACAGACCTCGGCACAGAAAAATTTGTAAGATAAATGATAATAAAGCAAAAAAACCTTGAAAAAAAACCCCTTGAAGACTCTGTCTCATTCTTACGTCTAGCTTGAGCCTCTCAAAGAGAAAAAGGCTCTCAAGTGAAAAAAAAAACTGATTCATGTTGTAGAAGGAAACTGTGCAGGGCTGTCCTGAAAGAAACAGGGCGGGGAGGGAGAGGGAGACGGAGGGGAGGGGACCTATTTTTCTCAGGGTTAAACACATTTTCGTGTAGTCTTGCTTTTCCTTTCCACTCGGCTGCACTTTTCCTGCAGGGGGGAAGTGGGGCTGGGTGGGGCGGGGGGATAGCAGGGGGTGTAGAGAATGGCAACAATAAAAAGTCTGTGGTCCTTCGGCAGCCTCAGCCCGGGGAGCGCCGGCAGCTGACTGGAGCCGGGATGCTGGGATGCTCTTCTTGGGCTACTTTGCAGTGCCACCTGCTGGCTCCACTCTGGCCTGCGCGGAAATTTCCACGCTGGTGCTTGCTGCAAGGCAGTCCCAGCTGCTGTGGTAACTCTGCTCCCCAGATTGCATTCCAGCAGCCCGCTGGGCTGCAGGGAGGGCTCGGCAGTGCCCGTAGCCGGCCCTCATCGCTCCGGCCACGAGCAGGCCATTCTCACCCACACTTATTGATGACAGCTAGATTGCTCTCTCTATTATGATTGCCAAATACCAGTTTATTAATATTTGCTGAAGCCTCCCTTAGACATGAGGCTCCCACTTTTTTTCCCGTTTGCAGAAACGCCTTTTCAGCAGATGAGAAGCCTTTGATTTTGTGCATATGCAGCAGGGAGCTGCTTTAAAAGGGAATTTTGTCATAGACTGTTGTGGTTTGAAAGTAAAACGAGTGAGAGGCTCCAAGTCAGAAATACAATTTAATGAGAAGAAAAGGGGAAAAAGGTAAAATAAAATAAATGCAATAATACAAAAACGACCACTGACAGAGTCAAAATACAACCTGATCAGGGTGATGGAAGCAGGTGAGCTGGTCTTCCTGAAGCAGTGATCTCGTAGAAAGCTCTGGTAGCTCTGGTTCTCTGGGAATCCAGTGGGTGAGGGCTGCCTGTACTGTCCCAAATCCCACCTTATATCCAGTGAGAATGCTTGGTTCCTGCCCCTGGGCAGAGCATCTCACAATGGGATGATGAGTCATACAGGGGGTCCTTGATGGCCCATTAAAGAGAGATAGCTCCTGGAGGGAGTTTTCTGTGAGTCATGGGCAAGGCATCGATGGGCCATTAACAGAAGGCACCTCAGAGGAAGGGGGGCCTGGGAAGAGCACTGCTCCAACAATTGGATTCATCAGTTCATGAAGATGGTAATAGAATACATCCTATACTACAGCCCAGGACAACTTATAGAAAGGCTTGTATTGCATAAGAACTTAAATATAATCTAGTTCTGATACCCCTGCCATGGACAGGGATGTCACCCACTAGATCATGTTGCTCAGGCCCCACTTTTTGTCTGTTATCCCCTTCCAAGGAGCTCTGTTTGCCTTAGGATTCAGCAAGGATGCTTGTATAAGAATTAACGGACTGGAAAAGCAGCTTTAAAGATGTAATTTCTTAAAATATTTTTGAAGATTTGACACAAGTATCAAGTTTGTTTCCATAGTTAAAACCAAATAAAAAATGTCTTTCCCCACTCACCTCTACCAAGGATGCAGCACACAGGTACTTAAGCTACCCCAAACAGATAACACCATGCACCGTGAACACTGTGAAGCTGTGACTGTTCCATCCCTGAAAGTGTTCCAGGCCAGATTGGGTAGGGCTTGGAACAACCTGGCCTGGTAGAAGCTGTTTCTGCCTGTATCAGGAAGTTTGAACTGAGAGATGTTTAAAGCCTCTCCCAACCCAATCTGTAATTATTCTATAGAATAATAGAATATTTTTTTATTTTTATTTTTATTTTTTTATTATTATTATTATTAATAATAATAATAATAATAAAGAATTATTCCATAGAATAATTCCATAGAATCATGGAATAATTCTATTATTATATCTGCATTAGCAGCTCAACCCTTCACTGTTTTTCTGAGGAAGGACCATACCAGCTCAGACTCATTGCTGTCGGTAGATATAGCTATCGGCCAGAATTTGTGATGTAAAACTCCATTATTCAGTGTAAGCAGAGATTACTGGTCACAAATGAGGTTTATCCACATTAGCAGCAGCAGCTCTTGGTATAGAATCCACTCCTCTTACAGGCATATTTTCTCTGATTGATTTCCTGATGATGGATTCATGGATCTGGCCAGGAAGGTCTTGTCATAAGGATGAATAAAGAGGGCAGGAAGGATGTGCAGGGCATTAACAGAGAAGGTTTTGGGGTCATTGTCTTGTGTAAACCAGAAGAAATATTCTGATAGGAGAGTAAATTTAATAAAAATACTTGTGAATGGTAAATCCTTTCACTGCTATGGGAGGTGCAAATCTGGCTGAAGCACTGCCATTATCTAAAGTGCTCCCATACCCCTTGAACATCTGTGATTTCAGATTCAAAACTTAGCAGGTTTTCTCCCCTCCTCACTCTCTGCTGTAATATCAGCATTTTCTCTATACTTTTCAGGAATAAATTATGGGTAATTCTAGGCAGCAAAATAAATTTAGGTTTCCTAGCTGCCTTCTTATCATCAAGCGTTTATCTCTGAAAGGGGTGAGAAAGTAGGAGTTATTCCAGCAAGGCTTATCACACTGATCACAATTATTTTGCTGTTACCTAAGTGCTCACTGCTCAGTGGTTGTATTGTTTCATCTTCAGCTGCAATGACTTTACAGAAAGGGGCTGGATGGTAATAAGGAGTGATTCCTGTATTGTGTATTATTTCTCAAAATTTGAAAGTTATATGAAATCATCCAAATTTTTCAGGGCTGCAGTAGTGATTCAGACCTGAGCACCTGAGCCATTTAGCTGGATTTGTCATGGCTCCCATTCCAATAGCTCTGTGGAGAGCTGACACACACAAATGCACCTTTTTTTCCCAGCTGTATCCTAGCATCAAGAAGCTCTGCAGCCAGGTCTGGACATGTCTTTCCCATACAGACCAAACCTGATGTTGTGATTGTGCACTGGGATGTTCTGGAAGATAAGAAATCTTCAAACTGTGGTAGTGACCACAGGCAGCATAAGAGCTCCCCATTTAGAGGAGCATCCCATGCAAGATGCTCCTTGTTTCAAATAATTTGCAGCACAAACATAACCTAACAGAACTGCAGGTAGAAAAAGAGCAGATTGGTCCTGCTGTTGCAAGGCTGAGAGAACTACACCCCCAGCTTAGGCTGGGTGCAGGTGGGCGAGGCTCCCATCATACACAGCCCCACTGAGCTTTCATGAGCTGCCTGCTCTTAAGTAAATCCCTGATGTCTGATGGCTGAGTCAAGGAAACTCCATGCCAGGCCGACTGAGATAATGTACATATCAGGATCTCTTCCTCCCTTCCTCACTCCTCACATTTCTCCACCTGAGAATGAGCTGTTCTACTTGCTGACTCCAAAACCCTGCCAACGAGGCACTGAAGCTGATTACTTTGGGATGCCCACTAGAGCTGTTCAGCTGCTTTCTTTCTCATTTCAGAAGTTTCTGATAAGGGTCTTGATCCATTTAGTCACCACAACGTCTGTAGAAAAGCTTCAAACACCCAGAATAATGTATTAAAATATACAGGGGATTTTTAGTGCCAGAGACTATTGAAGATCTTGGTGAGCTCTAGCAAAAAGCCAGTGGCTGCTTTGCTTGAGAGATGAAGAGGTTATCATGTTCCTCAAAGCACCCCACATTACTGCTTGGTACCCCCTTAATCCTTTGGATGTGAGTAACTATTCTTCATTCTGTCACCACAGGAACCCTTGCATCTTTCTTCTTGTGGAAAATGAGGTCACCTTGAATCATGCTGGGTCTTTCCAGAAGACAGTGAGATCCACTCACAGCATGACAGGGGAGCTGGACTTACTCTCCCCATTCAGTGATTCCTGTGGGGTCTTCTGCAGAGCAGCAGCCTCTGTTGTAAAAGAGCACAAATATCATGTTTGCAGGTTAAAGAATTAATTTCTGCAGCAGAGCAGGAACTGATACTTTGTGAAGAATATTATAATGATATAATGTTTCCAGATAGTAATGCAAAAAGCCAGGGATGAATTCTTTT
Organism: Sylvia atricapilla; assembly: GCF_009819655.1. Taxonomy (NCBI): domain Eukaryota; kingdom Metazoa; phylum Chordata; class Aves; order Passeriformes; family Sylviidae; genus Sylvia; species Sylvia atricapilla. The sequence goes on from NC_089174.1 coordinate 63,019,812, forward strand.
TAAAAGATCCAATTCCTATTTCAGCTACTGAGGAGCTTTAGTCATCACTGTACGATGAATGTTTCATCAGTATTTATTTTAAAAACAATTTCTATCATCAGTCAGGATTTCAAATTGGTTTTAACCCTTTACATTTCCTGTAAAATACATATATATGTAAATGAACAGACACAATTATGCTATTTAAGGGCATCGCTATATACTGAGAACAGAGAAAATTGGGTTTTTTAAGCTGTTCAATGACAGGAAATTTATCTCATGATTTATAAGGACAGATTTATTTTTCTGTCTCCAAAATCTTCATGTTGGCAAATTAGGAACCTCTCCCTGCCTAGTTAGTTACCAAGGCATAAGTTTTTAAAAGCATCTGATATTCCAAGCCAAAATTGTCAATTTTAACTCAGAGGACTGGCAATTATCCAGGAAGTTGTATTAATAGTATTTCTTACCCTTCTGTCACAGACACAGATTGTATTTCTGACTGCAAGAACTTGGAAATACATGTTGGCCAGTGATTCCTGACCAGCAAATGGCACCCATGTGGCAGAGGAGGTCGCTTTTATTCTGCTTCATCTCTTTAGCTTCTTCTTTGCTCTACACCAGTTTTTGTGAACCCTTGTGTGGAATTCTTTGGTGTGCACAAGGTTCTAATCACCTTAATTACTCACAGCACAGCAGATTACTTGGTCCAAAATGCAATAATGCAACTCCAGCAATGACTGACCACTTTATTAACATCAATATTAAAATGTTTCATGTCAAAGGCATTAAAAAAAGATATTATGTCAGACAATCTTTGGACAGAAGCAGCCTCAGTTTTGTCTGATGGATAAAGGCCTCACCTGAGTGTTTGTTTAACATGGAGAACAAGCTCTTAATGGTTTTCCATGCATTTGGGCCTGTAAAAATTAAGAAAAATACTCAACCCCCACAATGAATTATTTGTGAAAAGGTTGCCAGGGTGACCTCCACACTTATCATGTGAATGTGTGATTCCTGCATATCACTATTGTTTCTCCCTTTGTTCATGTTCAGGTCATCTGAAATTATGTGTGATTTTGCTGTAGTAGTAATTTGTTGGGTTCGGTTTTAATTTCTTGGAAAACTTACAAGTATAGAGTAGTCCAACATATTGTAGAAACTCATGGATCCTATCACAGCATCACAGAACCTTGAACATTCATCCATACATTGGAAACTACTGGCTTGTAATTTTTAAAAATCAGGTTAAAGACACCCAGTATTCCCCGTAATTGCATGAAATTCAGTTATCCCCTTCAGGTCATTGGAACTCTAACTGTAAACTCTGCTTTGAAGGGCTGTAAGCTTCAAACCAGTATCAAGAACAAATAAGATGAAAACGAAGAGTTGCACTAGAAGGACTCTGGCTAGGTGATATTCCTGGTACCCCTACATTCCCCCGACTCTGCAACCCTAAAAGCACACCCCTAAAGCCTCTCTGAGGCTGTGGTGGATATTTATCCCTCTCCTTACATGTGCTCAGCTCATGCATAATTGTGGTCTCTGAACTGGGCATGCCATAAAATTCACAAGCAGATGACTTTGCAAATATATGGCTGACTGTTTGGAATGGAAAAATTTTCTTGGTGCCTGTCAGTGGGGTTTATGGCCAGAGTATTCCTTTGTCACAGTTTACCAGGAACGTTCAGGAATCCTCTTGTGCCCTTGCTAATACTGAACAAGTGGATGCTCTCATTTGGTTTTTTATATATTTATTTATTTTTATTTTTGTTGGGGCAAAAATCTCTGCATAACAAGCCAACATAAAACTTAAAATGCACTGGGGAAGAGCTGTAAGTTAACTGTATCACCTGGATTTAGTTCCAGCCTTTTGTGCTGAGTGCCATTTGCATACATCAGAGATTCCTGGACTGTGTGTGTCCAGGTCACTTATTCATTATTATAATTTATTTCTAGCACAGCAATACCTCAAGGCCCCAGGGAGAGGCAGTTACACATACACGCATATAATGAAAAGAGAGTTCTTGCCCTGAATTGCTCAGTGCAGAGCTACCTACCTGGTACAACAGCCTCCCATGCAGAGATGCCAGAGTTGCCTCTAAATGAGATGATACATTTGTGTGGTGTAGTATAATGCCATGCAGAGACACTCTCTGTTCTGGAAGCAGTGTAGTTACATGACTACAGACCTATATCTAGGCTGAGTTTGCAGTAAATAATGCATAAACTGACAGCTACAATGCTTCTAGTTTTAGTTGTCTCTGAAAGTGCGTTTTCCTGTGCAGATCTGTTCTTTAAATTTACTGCCTAAACAGAATGGGTAAAATAACAGCTAAAAGTTTAGAATTGTCACACTCAGGAGAGAATGCAGAGTTTTATCCACTGTGGCTTTATCTGTCAAATTGGGATAATGTTCCTTGAGAGCATCTAAATGAACTTGTCTTCACTGAGGAAAAAAAAAACCCACAAAACGACATAAAAAACCTGACAACCCCTCCCCGCTATCAAACCCACAACTCAAATCCAATTTATTTAGCTTTAGTAAGTCATATGTTTTAAATTCTCACACCTTGCACACAGAGGTAGGCCTGGCTAGAATGGATTACTCAGAGTAGTAATGAGCTTCTTACAATGACAGATGAAAATGAATTAACACTAGATGGTGATTTTTTTTTTCTTTCTTTCTTTCTTTATAAAATATTTTACTACAGGCAGGAATTAGTGCAAGGAATTCCCATGTTCTGTGCTGTGCAGGTGGCCTGATTATATTAACACAGTGGTCCCTTCTGACTCCACAGTCCATTAACTTAAGTATGAAGTTAGAGGAGAAAGCGGGATAAAACTTGGCAGTGGAAGTAATTGATTTTTTCAGGTCAGAAATGAAATCAAATCAGAACAGCAAACATCACTTAGGATCAGCATTTTTATTTATTTATAATGTTCAGGAAATTGAAACAATTTACTTTGAGTTGAGTATCCATATCAACCTGAGGTAATCTGATTAAATTCCTTTAAGAACATGTTTAATAAAAGCACAGGTGGAATTCCTAAAACCCAGGGGCAGAAGGGTGTCCTGGGAAAAAGGGAAGTTTATAGATTTTCTAGTCCCTTTGAGGAAATTTTTGTCAGCTTGATCCTCCAATCTTTTCCTTATCCTTATGTGTTCCTATGGATTTTTTTTGTTTTTTGTTTTGTTTGTTTGTTTGTTTGTTTTTGTTTGTTGTTGTTGTTGTTTTTTGTTTTTGTTTTTCACAGATATGTAAAAATATAATCATTACACTTGGATTTATGTTTCCAAGGATGTTTGAGGGCTAAACTTGCAAAAGCAAACTGAAACAACATAATGATCTTTGTTACAAGATTTACTTTACACTATTAATGACAATATGGAGCTGCTAAACAAAAATCAGAATAAGGAATACTGTCATTATGCATAAAGACATTGCAAGGGTCCTCAATCTCTGATATTTTGCTCTGTTTTGGAATGAGAAAAAAATCAAGTGTCTGGGTTTCTATGAGATGCTAACATTATGAGCTACAAGTATTAGTTACATCTGTGTTTTGTCTACTCTGACAATTCTCTGATATCTCTCTGTTTTGGGACTATTAGCATAACAATCAATTTCAAGGGGTTTGAATCTTTCCCCATGCTCAGAATTCAGTTTATTTCCCCAAAGGCCAGGTGTATTTGAAATGAAGATCCCAAACTAAAAATAATTAAATAAATAAGTAGAATTACCAATAAAGAGCAGGTTAGTATCTTCCTTTTCCCCGTGGCTAATTTTTTTCCCCAGAGGTCATAAAAACTGCTGGAGCAATTATCATCCTGTTACATTCTGGAAGAACATTTTTAAATAATTTGAAAAGTAATCTGTTTTTTTAACATAATTACTATCATTATATTTTTTACATGGGAGTAAACTAAGAGATAAGTACCTTCCAAGTCAATAAATATCTTAGCCTGAGGCTCTATAACTTTATCTCTGAAGTGTTTATCTTACTAATCCTCCCTAGAAAAAAACAAATAATTATTGCCTAATTATAGTAGATGTGAGTTTTCTGTTTCAATTACAAAGCAGGATGCCAAAATATTTTTCAATATTAGAGGAGCATCTCTTGAACCTGGTTGGAAATGGAGTATAAAGTGAAACATGGGACATAAATCCACAGGTATTTTTTTTTTTCCTGTTGTCCACAAAATAAGTATCAAGAGTTTGGCTCCCTCCATGAACCTTGCAAGAATCATTCCTCTGCTGTTAGTCAATCATGCCCCTGGAGAAGGAAACATCCCACTTACTAATAAGATTTCAAGGGTCGACAAGGGAAGACTTCATTATAATGGTCTTCTTTTCATAGAAATGGTTATACACTTCCCAAGGTGAAGTACTGAGAGATATAATCTCTTTCTAATCTCCAGGAACTGGCACTTTCTTTTATTAGTATTGCTTCCCCACCATAGGTTACAACTCTAGAAAATGCACAACACCAGTCATTAGGCACATTTTCAAAATCCGTTGATTTCCACAACATTCCAGCATGTGTCTAAGGAAAAAATATGATTCCTTCTCCTCCTCGGGAAAAGAAATTATCCCCTGATTTAAACAACATCATGCTGACATACCGGTAAATAATTTAAGTTCAAGATCCACGAAAAGGTATATAAATAATCATCTCATTCCCTGTGCATATTTCAAATTTCATTTCAGGGCCACTACTATCAACAGCTACTAATCATGGTTTCATAGGATAATTAAGGTCAGAAGGGACCTCTCAATATTATCCAATCTAGTCTGATACTAAATGCAGGCTTAATTAAATCAGGTACAGGCACAGGATCTTGCCCACTTGAGTTCTGAGTATTTCCAAGGATATCCAATGGAGTGCTATTATTACTTTTTTTTTTTTCTGTTGTTGTTGATATTAAAATGGGGCATTGCAAAGAATGAAGTAGAAGTTTCAACACTGAACACTTCCAATTCTTTCATCACTGCCCCTATAGGAACTTTTAATCCATCCTTTAAGTAAGATCTTCTCCCCAAAGATACAGCAAATTTTTTTTATTCAAATCAATATAAGTGAAGCAAAAAAAAGTAATTGTACATGTGGAGCTGCTCAGAGTATGTCAACCCTAAGGCAATTGTGAATTTAGAGGTCTTTGCTCTCCCTGCTCCCTTCCAGGTAACTGTAAGGACATGATAGTCTCAAACTCATGGCAAACCTTTCCATCACAATGAACAGAGGTGAGGTGAGTGATGAGGGTGAGAAAGAGCAGGCTGCAGAGAATCTTCAGGAAGAGTATAAAGGAGGAGAGGGAATCCATAAAAATGTTTGACTGGAATACCACTTAAAACCATGACACACCTAAAAGCTTGAAGGCAGAGATATTAATACTATTTTTTGCCATTGTATCGGATGGGTGAGTGTGGGATGATGGAGTGTAAGAGAATAGGGACAGTACTGAAGGCAATCTCCCACAATGAATTGCAGCTGTACTGATTGCCAGAGAATGGGAATAGCCTTGCCCTTCATGAGGTCACAGTCTAGGTCCAAGGGGCATGGGTGTTATAAAAGAGTGGGTTGTCTGGATGAAAGTCAGTTGGAGCTTGCTGGCTGTGCTGTGAGGAGGAAGGGTCAAGTGGTTGTGCAAGGGGCAGATAAAGTAAGAGGCTCTATGGGGCTGTGTAAGAAAAGAGTTAGCTGGTTCTGCAGAAGAAAGACATAGGAAAGAGTACAGAGCAGGAGTCTATGTTGTGTGGAGCTGCCCATAGGGGGGTACAGTGCAGGTCAGTGCACTAAGAGGTTGCTAACTAGCTGATGCTTGGAGCCTTTCATGGTGTCAGTCGTACCTCCTCTGTCAGGCCATGAGTAGAGCAAGGAAATGAATCACCACCAGCAAGATGCTGCTGCAGGTGGGACTCAAGTACAAGGGGAAGATTCTTGCAGGGAAGGAGGCTGATTTCCTTGATGACTGATGAGAGCTGGTGCTGGCCAGCAGCCTGAAGAAACAGCAAATCTGAAATCAGGGACACCAGTGGTCAGATCCTCCAAGGAAAATAGTTCCTAGATAAAGGCTGAAAAATATGGATGAGAATCTGGTTTAGGAAAAAGAGATTAGAGTAAAGGATTGAGAGGATAATACTTGTAAAATCTGTAAGGATTATTACAGAAACTATTCAATTGAAAATACCTTTTTTTTTTTTTTTTTTTTTTTTTTTTTCCCCATCCTAAAATAAGCCATGTGAGAAGGGGTACTATAGTGAACTAAAAATCACCCACTGCTCCTGGAGCCACATCAAGCAGTATCCTCATGCTCTCCTGGGCCTATCACAGAAACCAGACACTATTTATGTTTCCTTAATTCCTACTGCTGCAGCATTTTATAATCACATTCTATTGTTCTGTTTCTCTCTCATCATTTTTGCTCTGTAAAAAGCAGACAGGGGATATATTTACAAAATTTATTGTTCCTAAAGTAGCACAGGCTCTAAGTTATTCCTGAACATCTGCTATCATATTCTGATGGATGTCCTGGGGTGTTTGATACAATCTCTGTGAAGTCAAAATTGAATATGCTTTTCGCCCTGTTCTAGTCCATCATGAGCACCAATCTCCTCTCTTATATCTTCATCTCCTTTCAGCTTTTCTCCCTTGAATGACTCCCAGATCTGGGGTTTTGGGGTTTGGTTTTTTGTGGGGGTTTTTTGGTGTTTTGGTTTGGTTTTGTTTTTTTTAGTTTTCTTCCCAGTTCCAAAGCAATATTTCAAACATCAAACCATGTTTTCTTCCAGAATGCTTCTCATCTAACTCCCACAATCCTAAAACAAGCCCTTGTATATTCAGCCCTCACAACAGCCAATTTCTTTGTATTCAACATGAAACAGTTAGACTTAAATAAAAAAAAAAATAAATTAATTAGCACTTACAGTCCCAGAATTGGTTCTAATGCCTGACTTAACACAATCCATGAGATGAATGAAGTTATCTTCTGCAGCAACGCACATCACTGACAAACGGTCCTTGTGCTTCAAGAACTGAACTGGTTCAGAAAGAAGGAAAAAATAAAAACATAATTACATCCTTGCTGTAACTACAGTTGGCAATTCAACTGTATGCCCAACACTCACAAATACACAGTAAAAGACAGGGCTACTACTTCCTCCTACAGCATACACTCTGGTACCCAAAATTCAGAGGGATTGCATCAAGGCAGACCAGTTTTGTGTCTCGGAGCCTGGCTGGAGCATGTTCCATATGAGCTGGAGTCTTCACTGGAATTTACAGGAAACTTCTATGCAGAGCTGTTGGCTTTGTGTATGCAGTGCTGTATGCACTGCTTGATTCATAGCTGAGTTTCTGGTGGCTTTTTGTGATGTAAGCATATCCAAAAGGACAACTGACATTAGTGTAACAAACAGTGTGTCAAACTCACCACCTGAGCATCTAAAATCATAATCCATTCTGCATTCCGTTTTGATTCCTCTAAAGTTTCAGATTATATTAGGGCAAATGAGGGGCAAAGCCACAGCTTTAATGCCACATGGATGTTGTTTGTGTAACTTTAAAAGCTATCTCAGAATAATGCCTTTCTTCTGAAAATTTATTTTCTTACATTTGGATATCTTTTTGTTTTGACATTACAGGTCTGTGTCTGCTGGTGAACTAAACAGAAAGAACAAGCATAAGTATACACTAATAAATTTAGCTCCACATGGGAAGTCATTGATTTTGCTAAAATTGTTGGATTCATCCTGTACATCATGCTTTGGTCATTGCCATTTAGGGCTCTTGTAAACAGCCTTTTCAGAATTAGTAATGGGAATACATCCTTTATTGGAGAAGCAGGGAGTCCAACAGCATGTATGCCACACATTTTGCACCAGCAGGTCTGAGTGGAAAAAACAATCCCTCGTCACATTTAAATCACTTGAATAAAACTCCTGAAACCAAACTACACTTTCTTCCAATATTTCAAAAGATTCACGAGCTATGAGTTCCATGTGGATCTGCCTTTTCCCCTAAATCTGTGAACAAAACACCTTGATTTGCTTGAAGTACTAGTGTTTTCCATTTATCTCATGTGATCTAGGAGTTATTTCAACCTTTATTCCATGCTGGCAGATTAAAAGATTTAGTATCAATCTAATAAAAAGTGATTAATATATCTATCCTTCTTGGCAAATTCTTCAAACACCACCACATATAATCCAATATGTAGCTGCTTATCCTGATTAGCAGAGGACATGTTCAAAATTTAGAGGTACCATCTAGCAAGCTACTGAATGAGGCAATCCTGATGTATCTATCCCTGCAGAAGTAAGAAAACTCTGTTGGAGTCAATATCTGTTGGCAGGTGGTAAAGAGAACAGGAGCATTAAAAGGAAAAAGATCTAAAGGAAAGATTAAGCCATAATCACTGAGAAAGTTTCTGTAATAGAGAATCAAGGCACTGCTTTGCATGGTTCCATTCTGTCTGGGTTGTTCAGGTTGGCATTAAACAATATAAGATTGAGCACTTGTCAGATGAACTAATGAGTTTTGGATTGATTTCTGTCTTCTGCAATGCTACTAGCATGTTTGACAGATATGATTTATAGGGCATTCTTTGGGCCTGTTCATGAGAAAAGCTGTTTATTTTGGTTGATGGACAGGGTTTCTAATGTTCCCAGTGGAGTGTGCAGATGGCAGGAAGGACAGTAATCTTTGAGACCATCTCTCAATGTCTAGGGTATGTCTCTTATAAATTTGTAATCATGATCTCAAGAAACTAATGTGGGCAGGCTTCCTCTGAAATTGTTTTTGTGACCTTTGGCCAGTATAATGCTCCCTGGAAAATGTATGTCTGGTACTTTTGCTGTTTAGTAAATGGAGCTTGTATAGGCAATCAAGAAACTATACTTTCCTTTTTAACTGATGTGACACATATACACAGTTTTGCACATTTACAGTTCTATTCCCTCTGGCTTAGAAGACTTCGTTTGGTACATTATATGTCTATGGATATTTAGTGCACTGGTAGACTGCAAGAAAAAAAAGGCAGCAAAAAAAAAGGTATCCAGGAAGTGTTGGGAACTTAATAAAATCTCTAAGGTGTGAAGATAACAAATCCAAGCAGTTGCACTGCTGAATAATTTTTATTCTCATCTGCTGTTCTTGCCATTGATTATTCTTTTCTATTTTTCTTGCTCATAATTAGATTGTACATTCATGGAATGTAGGCCGGGTACTAAGCTGATACGGCTGCATTGACTGAAATAAAAGCTACACCAATGCAGAGAAAACATGGGCTTGTTTGCTGTCACTTTCTTACCTCTCAAACTAAATAATGAGTTTTTAAGGAGGGTTTAAAATACACTAAGTAACACTCATAAGCATCTCCTGAAACTTCAGAAGAGAAGAACGATTGTGGTGTGAGTTTAGATGTCTAGAATGGACTGTTTCCACAGCTGTCTGGTGATGAATGTTGGTGACACTCTGCTGAGATGATCCCACATTTTGACTCAAATTCCAGTCCTGCAAAGGTCAGCTGTCAAAAATTTGGTTTCCTAGCACGAGGAATTGAGGAAGTTTAATTTTTGGGGAATGTAAACTGCTGGCATATTAAACTTTAGGCTTAAAAGTTTGAAGCCTTTGATCTCTTTACTGAGATCCTTTTGGTCTCTTGAGTCCTATTACTAGTCCCAAAGATGGGACATTTTTCCCCACCTTCCTTTCTCAAGTGTGTGTATGTCTTAGAACAAACCCTAAATTTTCAAGAAGACCACTCTGTAGCCTTATGCTTGTGGCATGATGATTTTTCCTCAGTAAATGCAGAATCCAAGTTGAACATCAGCAGGGGCATAATGATGCTCTGTTGGAGAGCTGAGGTACTGAAGAACTGACTGGCTCTGTTTTCTCCAGATGCCTTTGGCACAGCTTGGGGTGGTCTTAGGCACACAAGACATCCACAAAGGACAGACAGAAGTGACACAGAGCCTGTAGAGCAGTTGTGCCCTTCTAGATAAGCAGCTGCTTAATATCTGTGATTAAGCACCTAATTCGATCCTTTACCATACTTCTGGGAAGCTTCCTACTTCAATCCTGACTTCAACTTTTCTCCCATCATCCTTCCCTAGCATGGCCACCAAAAGCATGTTGGGTGATGGAATAAACACTAACAAGAGTATCAGCAGAGCTGGAAACCAAATTTGTGAAGCAAACAAGGAGAGCCAAAGCAGCAAGAAGCAACCAACTTTGCATAACTGATGGAAATCATGGAAACATAATATTGTCCAAAATATGTTAAATATTAGAAAGAATTGGAGATTAAGAAGATGAGATATAGGGAAAAAATTCTTGCGTGTGAGGGTGGTGAGGCCCTGGCTCAGGTTACCTAAGCATCTGTGGCTCCCCCATCCTTGAGAGTGTTTAAGGCTTGGTTGGATGAGGTTTGAAACGACCAGAGATAGTGACAGGTGTCCTTGCCCATGGCAGTGGATGGAACTGGATGAGGTTTAAGATCCCTTCCAACCCAAACCTTTCTATGGTACTTGTTAATGAGGTCATTACTGCTAAGACAGTTTTTTATATCTTGCAATAGGACCCAGAATATAGAGAAAAATTAACCTTCCAAGTCAGCACAGGACTAGAAAAGCCCTAAATCCAAACAACCCTTTTATACACTGGACACACATTATTTGGTGCCAGATTTGTTCCTTGGCTCAGAAGGCTCTACTCTTTTTATACACAACATCCTAAATATCTTGAGTAGTTTTTGCTTCCTGTTGGCTTCAGCTAAACAATAAAATCACTTTTCAAAGGAATTTGTAGTACAAGCACCTCTTTGTTCTCACTTTAGGCATGTGCCAGGTCTCTCAGTTGAGGCTGCAAGTTACAGCATTATGTTACTGAGGTATCAAATCTGTGCTGAAACACTGCCACTTGTAACCTCGGAGCTGCTCCCTCTTTATCTGTGAGCACACAGGCTGTGGTGGGTTTGGAGCTGGGCTCTGTCTGCAAATGCAGTGTAGACACAGTGTCAGCCTACTCATTTACAAATTACACCATCTTTCTCTAAAGGTTTATCACTAAACGTGTTTCAGCTTATTCCTTCTTATCTAAGCCTGCATGTCAAAACTGTCTGTACAATTTCAGGGGAGTTCTCACTGCAAATGTGTGCAAGAAATATTAGTGATTGCTTGTCTCTAGTGAAGCTGCCTCAGTGAGCAATCACAACTGCTTTTTCCGCATCTGGGTGCTGTTGTTTCTGCTTCTCCTACTACTGCCAAGAATTATCCTGATTATCTCTCCCTTGAGATGTTTATAAGTGAAGACCTACCAGATTATGCAAGAAGTTTTTGCTATTACTCCCTCTGCTCATGAACTTCCACATTGGGGTAGTTCATTTAACCATCTTTAATCCTGACTACTACATTAACCATTTCTTCCTGTTTTATCCCAACATTTTTTCTTCTGAATTGATGATGTCTTCCTCCTTCAAGTCATTAGCAAGTTTTATAACCAGTTTCCAGTACTTCATGTCAAGATTGTTTAAAAACTAATAATGCATGATCCCAGCCTCTTTAAGAGTAACAGCAGGCTATTTCTAGCCTTCTATTACCTCTTGAAATACAATTTCTTAGCTCTTGAAAGAATCTGGAAGGAATCCTCATTTTCTATTCCTGAACAAATAATATCTTATATAGCAACAACTAAATTTAATATTATGGACTTAGGTCTACGGCACTGACAATATATATATATATATATATATATAAACAAAAAACCTATTTGATTTGAGAAAGATGTTGATTTTATCTATACCATTTCTCTGTTATTTCCATCATTAGACTATTCATTCCTTGAAGTTGAGCATATTATTGAGATCAGCTGGTGAACCTCAAATGTACTGGATAATTTGCTTTCCATTTGCTATCTATGTTTTTTTATTTTCCTTTTGTAATACATGAAACTTTTTTATTTTGTTATACATCATAACACCTAATGTAACCCAGACATGATGTGATTCACACATGATATGAATCTTGATACTTTCCTGTGCATAGCCAGGAGTTGGACTTAAATGATTCTTTTTTTATTCCTTCCTACTCAAGATATTCTGTGATTCTCTTGTTTTATGATTTTTTTTTCTGAAGTTGTTATTTTAAAGGAGTTTATGACAGTATCTATTGCACCCAAAGACATTTAGGAATAAAACTCATGAAGCATTAGCTCTATGTTGTTTGTTGTCATTTTAGGACCCATACCTTAATTAACATTCCAACCTTATTAAGAAAAGTATTTTAAAAGAAAGAAAAAAATATCCTGTTTTAGGACCATGTGCTGGCAATGGTTTCTTTAGTCTCAGAAAATGGAAAAATGAGGATTGTGCTGAATCCTCACTCCTTCCCCATCACTTTCAACTCATGCTCACTGGAGGATGTCCAGCTGCCACAAGCTGTATGCCCTCTGCACCAGCAGGAGAGCAAGGCAGATTTTTCTCAGACAGGGGTGTGAGGTTTTCCTTCCCTTAGCCTCTTTGGGGGCGGCTTAGTCATAGTTTATACTCACAAATTCTTTGGGATATTAACTTGTTAACAGCCAATTCCCACCAAAGTTCATAGAGTTAATTCAGGGCTCAGAATGAAAACTCACTGCAATTTTATTGACCCCTGCAGTCAATAAATCTCCCCTTCCTCAAATGAGTGAGAGAGGGTAGCACAAGTCCCATTTCTCAGCATTGTTTTTCTTTGCTTTGATCTGTTAAGAGAAAGAGGAATTCTGCTTCTCTTATTTGGCCCCCACAGGTTAAAGGGACGGATGAAATTGGGTGAAATAGTACAACTGTCACCTACTGGTTTCAAATGATGGTCTGGGAAAGGATTTCTCAGGACTTCAGGTGGCAGATTTTTTTTTTTTTTTCTCACACCGCAGATCAAAAATTATTTATTGGAAATAAAAAAATGTTCTTTAAAAAAATAATTCTTTTTGTGTGATGCTATATGCGCTCCAAGCTTCATCTTCTGTTCTCAAAATTCTGCTATTCATACCCAGTATCAAATGAATCAATCCCAGACTCTTATGGATGATTATTACTTCTGTGTATGTAGCAATTAAATCTCATGGACATGACTCTTCTCATTTCCCATCTGTTCTGTGTCAATGAGCTATACCAGTGACCTTTTCTACAACCATGGCCATTCTCTGTTTGTACTGCAATTTCCCCAGTTGTTAAGTGAAAATAATGACAACTTTCTTTCCAAGGGCATGGGAAGATATAACAATGAATGATGTCCCATGGGCCTAATTCAAACTCCACTGAAGTAGCTGAGAACCTTTCACCTGACTTCAACATGCATTCAATCAGTTGCTGTAAAAGCCAGATCATTCTACTGCACACCAAATCTCAGGGCTGGTGTAGCCCCATGCTTCAGGCAATCACATAGCAATCAACTCTAATTTCTGCAAACAGAATTATTAATTTATTCATTGTTAATTTTTCACTCTATAATTTTCAGCTCTTGGCAGGTCCCCAGTAAAAGTACACAGTCCTTGTTGTCCAGAATACTGTATTGCCCATCTGATTCCTATGGCAAGGGTTTTAATCTGCTTGATGAAATTACTGAAAGAGTTATGTTTCCCTCCTTTTTTTTTTTTTTTTTTTTTTTTTTTTTTCCTCTCTCTCTCTTTTTTATTTTTATTTTTTTCAGGCTGGTGCAGACCTCTGGATAAATTTTATTTACAGGTATCTTTATGTCAAATGTCCAAATATGACCTTTCTCTGCAGACAGCCTTTCCTATCACTTTTGGAATAAGGCTGTGCACCATAGGCTGTGTCTGTCCTGGTAAATTAGATGTTTCCAGTGCTGTTCTCCGACAGTGAGACCAAGAGGGAAGGATCAATCCAGTTCACACAAATAACATTTTTTTGCTGTCCAAAGCTGAGTGTCTGTATGCAAAGTGCCAGATGAGATTGGCTTCCTGCCCATGAAGGCTTCCAGTCTATTCTGAGGCCTGTTTGTAAGACTGAGAATCAGCCCAGGTCAGTGCCACATAATGTGAAACTTCTACAAACAGTTTGACAGGCTATTCTTCAGAATCTGGGAATGCTCTTGGGCAATTAAAACCTCTGAGGAGAGCAGAATGAAAATAGTGCCTTTTGATGAATAAGCCATATTAAGATCAGAAAAGTGTGGTGCGTGCAAGAAAATTCAGGCATATACTTCGACACCATCTTCAGCTAGACTCCTCTGGAGAAATGACAAGATATGTGAGGAGTTTTGCTGCCTTCATGTAACAGGAAGTCATGAACATTTGATCTACATGAGACTTGGAAAATCTTGCTCTTTGCTATTACAAAAAAATATCCCTAATTCAACTTTTTTTTTTACTCCCAACAATCTATTTTTAATTCCTGACTTTGTAAAATAAATTCTGTTTGGAGAAAGCAAAAAGTATACTTTGAATTAGTTGAGTTTATACACAATAGAGACTGAAGACCAAATCTCATGTCAAAGATGGGGGAAACATTGGTGGTTTGTCTGGGGAAGCAGTGAAATCTCCAGCATGGGAATATTTTAAGAACAGGCTATGCAAACATGTGCCTGCTGCTATTTTCCTGGGGCAAAGGAATGGACCAAGAGACCTACCGAGACCCTGATTATTTTGTTTTTTGGAGCCCAGGGTTGCAGCGGTGCCTGTGTCACCAGTCCGGCCAGCCCTGGCACCACAGCAACACAGTGGGTCTTGGCTTGCCAGGAGTGAAGCGTGGCTGTGGCAGGAGAGAAGAAAGGAACGACTCTGGAGTGGTGAATCCGAGTGAGTTTATTGGAGGCTCCAGACGTGGAGTCCTCACCTTGGGACCAGCCTCAGAGAGACCCCAAGGGTCTCTGTGCAGCAACTTTTAACCGGGGGTGTTACACAGGGGAGGGTTCAGCCAGGGACCAATGGGGTACAACAAGAGTGTGGCTCTCAACATAACAGACAAGTATAACAACCATACAGGGAACAATGGGAGGAGGAAGCCTGGATCCTGCCCAATCACTCGACGCCTTCCCTGGAACTTTCTGGATGCAGGGAGAGGCCCCAGAGTGACAGACAGGACCAGGAGGTTATATAACAGATGATTGACATATAACCAAAACTGGGGAAAACCATATAGGGAAGAATACGGGAGGTTACACAGAATGAACCATTGTAGAGACCTCTTAAACAAATCATGAACAAATAATATGAACAAAACACACCACCACATCGGGTTTTATATAGTAACAGTGATTAAAATCTTATAACTGGAATTTCATGTCACCCTCCTAGAAAATAAAAGTAATCAAATTAGAGTTTTCAGTTTTGAAGAATGTAAATTTACCCCTATTTTGTCAATATACAAAATGTCAGTGATTATATTAGCTGACTTTTTGCATCATGTAAAACTTTTAAATAAATTTATTTAATAATTACATTCCCCTGTCCAATGATTTTTATGCTAAGATCTAAAAGTAAATAAAAGAAAGTTTTTATCCACTGTTGTTAACATCATATCAAGTTATGGATAGTGAAACAGAGGCAATGAGAAAAACAAAAAAAATAGATTATTTTGAAATACTTATGAATCCTGTAAAGCCATAATTTTGCCCATGTTTTCAAGCTTGAGGAGGCAATTTGACATCAACACCCCAATTCAATAAAGAACTTGAAATACAAATTTTGCTGCCAATTCTGACAACATACTGAGTCCTGTGTTCCATAGATATGCCTAAATCAAAATACTTGGACATCCAACATCATGGGAGAAGAAAGCAGGTGGACCTGAAGAGTAGATACAGTTTGCATTTGCTGACATAAATTCAAACTGCTTCAAAGAGAGCTTAAAAATCTGTTCCTGGTCTTTGTATTCAGTGTCAAGAACTCAGAACAGTGACCCTGTTTATCTCACCTTTTAACCACATGATGAGTGACCTCTTCTTTTGATGAATTCAGCCACATTTCACCTCAGTAATGGCTCCCACCTTCTAATTTAAATTTTTTGCACTGTAATCTACTAAACCCATTATTTACTACTGGAATTAAATTGGTGGGTTGTTTTTTCGTTTGTATTGTTTTATTTTGTTTTGTTTTTTGGGGTTTTTTTTGGTTTTTTGGGGCTTTTTTTGGTTTTTTTTGGTGACTTCAAAGATGTAAGCAGAAGTGACATTCAGGATGGGGAGCCTCATTGGATTTACCACCTGCTCCACCAATGGCCTACAGACCAACATTTAAGGTTGAATATATTTTGGTAGTGAGTAAAGTTTTAGGAAAAATTTAATCAACTTGCCCCTGTTAAATATTTATCCAATTATGCAAGTGACAAGCGAAAAATGAATTAATTCATTTTAACGTAATATAAAATAGTACATAGCAGAAAGGAATTTTATCATTAAAGATATCATGAGATCATGAACACCTCCAAAGGGGTGAGTTAATCAAATAAGGCCATAATATGACAAGCAGCCTGTCAGAAGAAATTCTATTTGCTGCAGTACGCGAGTTGCATTTGAGTTAATAATTGAGTCGCGTAACCACCCTACCAACCTTGTTAGAGGATGTCACACTCAGCCTTGCTGATAAAGGAGGACAAAAGTGGATGGTTTGAAAGAGGAATTCCCAGAGCTGATATTGACAGTGGGTGTAATTACAGGAAATGCTGACTCTGACAGATACAGAGAACAGTCTGAGACATACCATTGAAGGGACTCAGGGTATATGTTTTCTTCTGAGAAGAATTTAAGGCCCATACCCTTTGCTGGTCTGAAATCTTACATCTCCACTGACATCAGCCAAGCTCTTGTGATTTACACATGCTAATGCTTTGTTTCACAGTATGTAATCTCTTTCCATTAATATTTACCTGCTGTTCCATAATGACTACAAAATGCCTGACAATAGCTAGACAGTGGGAGTTCTGTGACTGCCACTTACTACACAAATCATAATCTAGCCACTGGTACCTTGAGCTTCCTCCATTTTTCTGTCACATCCATCTGGTGCCCCTCCCACACAGAGTAAGAGTAGACACTGCCTCCAAGTGCAGTTATCCTGCATTGAGATTGAAAATAGCCTTGCAAGAGCAACAGGAAAATATTAGCATGTGATTTCAGATAACAATATGATAACATAGCAGCTCCTTCCCTCCAGAAGCTCAAGGTACTTGGAATAATTTGCAAGTTGTGTTTTGTAGAAGGATAAATGTAACGTATTAAGATATCAAAAGATTAGCCTGTGATCATACTATTGGCAGAGCTTCTTCCAGCTGTAAAATGAAGAAAGAAAAACAAAAAAAAGAGGAAATTAATTTCATTATTAAGAATAACTTCACTACAGGTACAAAATATTATCAAGTCCAAAACTGTGCAGAAGCTATCATAATAAATCATGAATCCTGTCAAAAGTCATTGAAATTAATATTTTATGAATTTTCTAAAGAAGAACCAAACAACTGCTGACACAGTTTGCTAGCTTTGGATAAGTTTGTCTTTTGAAAACTTCAAGGATTGAAGACACAGATCATGCAGATGAAAGTGCTATTGATTTAATCTGAAAATCATGCTAACTTGTCTACAATGATCTATATTACTGGTCATCATACCATCTTACTGGTCTTGTGATCTTCGTGTAAAAGAAGACAATGACACCTCTGAACCTTTTCCACTTGAGACACAGCTTCATCTGAAAACAATAATTTCTAGGAACTAGGATGTAACAATCATATATGTGAAATGTCTTGAAGAAAAAAATGCTGTCAGAAAATACTATTTCTGGTGGGCAGAAATAACAACAGTAACCAGAACATAGACATATATTATAAAAATATAAATACATATATAAAAAACATCAATGTTCTACATTGGATTTCAGATGATCCTTATACAAGACTGTCTTTAGCACTTATCTTGTGATTCTACCATAAACCCATAATTCACTCTCCTTTCCCCATTTTACTGAGCTTTGCAACAGTTTACTTGTGAATCAATTTCCACCCGTCAGCTCAGGACAACTGTGCTTCACTTCCATTGTCCTTTGTCTCTATCTATTCCTAGTTCCTTTAATACAGAGAAAAACCTCTCTTTTATGAGTTACTGCTTCACCTGCTGCAGTGGGAACCTTACCTTGGCTAAAGAAACAGTCACAGTTTATTACAAACACCAAAGCATCCTGCCCTCCTCAAACAGTGAGTGGGACCGCTCACAGGACACTTACAAGGCTGTCTCCAGAGAGGATCCAAAACCTGGGTCTTCAGTCAGATGGTGCTGACAGCTGTCAGTGTTTCTGCTTCAACTCCCTCCTAATTTTGCATTGCAGGCCTTTGCTGATTTTGTTTCATTAGTAAAATGTGTTTTAAGCCAGCTGCTGAGGATGGGGTGCTGTTTAAGTAGTTGCCATGTGCAAATGGGTTTTTTTGTATCTTTCAGTCAAAAGCAAACAGCTTCAGAGAGAAATATTAAGTGGCACCCAGTAAACTCATGTAGCAGACAAAATGATGGACATGAGGTAGACAGGAATGCATTAGAATGAGTCTCCTATGTATCTAAGCACTTGAAATCCTAAAGCACTGAGCAAGCTTCTGCTAGCTCATACTGGAAAACATCACACGAAGAGGCAGCAATTTTAGTCTCAGGAACTGGCTGAACCATCCTTAATTCAAGAAATCCCAGGTATAAGATCTAGGTACAAGCTGTATAGGAATAATACGTGTAGGAAGCCATCAAACACAACAAAAAGACTTTACCTGCCAGAAGAGAACCTAAGGTGCAACCTAAGCACCTACTTGTTCAGGCTATGAAAATTGTCAAGTACAGTTGTTCAAGCAACTGAGTCTGTGATCTGGTGTTAGCTAAGCACAATTTAGGCCTCCAGATGTATGTGGGGCAGATTTCTTAGTTATTTTATGGTCAGTGGAATGAGATAATACAATTTCATCAGCATTCATTGCATAAATTCAAAACCAGGTTGGGTGGAGCTTTGCACAACCTGGTATAGGGGAAGGTATCCCTCTCCATGACAGATGAAGCTAGGTGAGTTTTAAGGTCTATTCCAGCTCGAGCCATTCTAGGATTTCATGATTCTCTGAATTTAGATAAGCAGCAAGTTTGTGATAGTGATTTGTGCCAGAGAACAATTCAACAGGACCAACCACCCTGACAAGCTCTCCACTGTAGAGACAACTTCACCATGTAGCACAAAAGTAGCCACTTATATACAGGCACTTAATTCTGGATATTTTAAACAAACTCTAGATCCTACTGGCTGGGGTGAGGGTTTTCTGGAGTGGGGTTTCAAGGTTTGGGGGTGGGGGGCGTTATTACATTTCAAAAATAAGCTGAGTGCTATGTGTGGACTTGTCCAGACTAAGGAGGCCCATTAGAGCACATTTTGGAAATTATTCTCTTTTAATCTGTTAAACTGACAGAGTGTTGCCCATAGCAAAATGTATTAATCATATCAAAGTCAGAAGCACCATGTTTTATTCCTGATGAGCAGGACCAACTTACTCAGGTTCTCCTGTCAAACACTAGGTCAAGGATAGCCACATACCAAAATAGGTTGTCAAAACAGGGTACCAAATCCTATCAGATTCTCATCAAATTCTTATCTGTGCTAAATTTCTGTGTGATTGCTACAAGCATATCCCCTATTTCAGTCACAAACTAAGCTTTCAGTTGCTAGTGAGGCTGCCTATGAACTTGCATATTCAGTAGGCATTCTGGCAGGATACGACAGCATGAAGACACAGAAGGCTAAACAGCAGAGTTATAAATAAAGTGGGACCCTGCTTCCAAGAAATGCTAACACCTACACAGCTCAGCTCCTATCTGTAATTTAACAGAGTACCAAATTCTCCCCACTTGTCTTCAAAGTAGGAAAAGGAGAGGAGAAGACAAGGGGAGGAAGAACAACTGGAAGTGGATCAAAAGATGAAGAAATCATTACGAGCAAATAAAAAAATGCAAAAGAAATAGACAGTATGTGTCTTAGGGAGATTTAAATTAATTAACTCATGGTAGAGATGAAGAAGAGACAATTGGTTATTTTTAGCATGCATCCTTTGCAGGCAGTATGTTCCAAACAAGGCATTTTGGTCACATTTTCTGCCATTCCATGTACTTTCAGAGCTCTGAGTTATTGCCTGTGCTTAAATTTAGATGAACTGCCAGTTTTTAGATTGCTCCTGTACTTTAACTCTTCTTGTGTTTACTTATTTGTTTATTTCCTACCAGATAGGTAGGAAAGAAGGAAATAAACTAGTAGGTAGGAAGGAAATAAACTTCTGAACAAACTTTGGAAAGAGATCTGGGGATAGTATGTTGAAACTTGGTCATCTGATCCCATTAGAGCTGTGTATTTTAACTTGATAGCTCTAAAAGATTTGTGAATGCTGCAGAAGGTGTGGACCACAAGTCTTCATTAGGGTCTATCATCTCACTCAAACCCCAAATGTAGAGAAAGATCGCACATAAATTCTAACACCTATAAAATGATTTTTTCTTGTGTTGCCAACAAAAAACCAAAAAAACAAAAACAAAAACAAAAAAGCTGAATTTTATAAAAAGAAATTTTTGATTTTTTTTTCTTGTTAATTTGGGATTCTGTCTTGAAAAGAGAAACCACACTGCTTACCTTTAACAGAACAGTAACCTGTATCGATTTAGCTGAAACTACATTCCCACAAAAATATTGGCATAAGCAACTCAAAAGTTTGTAAACACCTAGAGCACAATAAGAGAAGAGCATCAGTCAATTTACATTCATCAAAAACAAATCACGTCAAACTAATCCAATTTCAACACGGTAACTGGCTTTGTTCATACAGGAGAAATAGGAAATGTCATATACTTTGACTTTCACAAAGCTTTGACACTGTCTTACATGAAGGACTTAGAAAAAAGTTTGAGAAACATTATCCAGCTGACCCTTCAGGGTGCAGGATTACATAGCTACGTCCAGAGCATCAGAATTAGATAGCTACCCCCAGTCAATACTGTGGCTATTTAGGATTCTGTCTTAAGTCTGGCACAACTCATAATTCTGTAAATGGTTTGGATGAAAAAATAGAAAGCGTATTTATTGCAGTCACAGAGAGCACCAAGGTGAACATCTGCAAACAGTGGGGAAGAGGACTAGAATTCCAAAAAATTGGAGAGAAGTGGAGATAAAATATAGTGCTGTTCAGGAAGGTCAAATGTAAAGTAAATCTCTTGGAAATGCAGAACCACACACACCAAAGGGGAATTGTGGCCTGGCTGAGATGTGGCAGAATGGGATCTGTGTAATATTAGACTGAGCAACAAAAATCATAGATGAACTCATGATAGAATCACAGAATGTTTTGGGTAAGTAGGGACCACCTTGTTCAAACTCCCTGGGCAGGGACACCTTCCATAAGGCCACATTGCTCCAAGCCCTGTCCAGCCTTCCAGGGATGGAGCATCCTCTGGGCAGGGCCTCACCATCCTCGAAGTGAAGAATTTTTTCCTAATATTTAATCTAAACCTCCTTGTAATAGTTTAGAGCCATCACCCCTTGTTCTGTCATTTTTTGCCATTGTCTAATGTCCCTTTCCATCTCTCTTGGAGCTGATTAAGACACTGGAAAGTTCTCTAAGGTCTCCCAAAGCCTTCTCTTCTCCAGGTTGAACAACCACAACCCTCTCAGTCTCAACCTGAGTCAAAAACCTTGTGCTGGTGCATAGAGGGAACAGTAATTTACAAGGATGGGGACAATTTGTAAAGAAACCCCAAAAGAGAATTTGACTGATTTGGTCAGGTTCAGAAAATATTACTTAAGAGAAAGATTTAAAAAATTAATATAATTTAATATAGTAAGAGGAGAAACCAAGAGAAAATGTGGAAGGAATCTTTAACAGTAAAAGGAAGCTTGGGGAAAGAGATAAACTCTTTTTTCTGTCCACTGTTAGGCCAATAAGTAATAAAGCAAAGAAGATTAAAACCCAACATCAGGAAATGCTTTCATCACTCAAGATTTTTAAGAAAAATTGAACCAGCATTTGTCAAAAGTGACATAGCTGACCCTGTCTTTATGAAAGGAGATGGACTACATGACTTCTTAGTGTCCCTTCCAGTCCCATTTTAATTGATTCCTCCAAAAAAAAAAAATATTTCTTTCTCTGAAAGATACACCTATCCTTAACTGAAGCATAAGTACCCTGAAATAACTGTAACTCCTTAGGGTTCACAAAATACACAAGAGAAACAGCTGTAAAATAAAACTCTTTATGAGAAAAGAATCATCTCACTCACAGCTGAGAATTGTGAATGGAAACAGATAATCTCAAATTAAATATTATGAATGTGGGAATTGCTATTTTGGTGGGGGAAAAAAAGAAAGACCAGTGCAGCATGCAAACCCTACCAATCTGATTTGACTGATTGAGTCACTGACATATCACATTTACTGATCTCTTTCTGCAAGACCCTGACAACTGAGAATGGGGCAAGAAAGGATTAGTGATGTTCTCTCTACAGTCCTGAGAGATGCAAGAGTGACTCTGGTGGGGAGGTTCATAAAACACATGTAGCTTTCAGTGTTATAATTGTCATTATTCACCCATAACAACTAGTATGCTTTCACTGTTTATGCTCTGCTAGCTGGAAGTCCTGCTTGAAAGACTGCAATATACAGCCACAAGTCTGGCTCTGTAACCTTTCAAAACTTGTTGGCTTCTCAGCAGCTAAAATGAACTATTCCAATGTGGCTGGAATAGCAACGTGGCTGCTGTTAGGTGCACAAAAGGATGAAGCAGACAGCAGGAGGTCAAGCAGGAAAACTCTCTTTATTTTTCTGGCTCCATATATATACAATTTTACAAACAGGCGAAGATTGGCTACACAGGTAGCCACCTCTTCAGCCTCATTGGTGAACATCACCATCAATGATCTTTCTCCTCCCAGAGGAGAAGAATGTAAACAAATCCAAAAATATACATAGTTTACTTGAAGCTGCGTGAGAACAAAATGCAAACAATGAAAAGCAGGCAAACTTGAGGCAACATTCCAACACTACTGTCCTTGGCAAGACACGATGCTTTCCACTCCCAGGGGCAAAGAGTGCATCAAAACACAAATGTCTTGACTGAAAATCCAGACAGAAGGAAGGAAGACACTATTAATTGTTCATGTCTTCCTTCAACTCGGTATTGGCCAAATTGTCAAAAACAGGCCTCGTTTCCCAACCCTTCTCCATCCCCGCAAAAAACCAAACCAGAACAAGATATACCCTACAAAAGCAGCTAGGATAATTAAATAATAGCAGAAACAAGATTTCAATAAAAAGCATGTTTCAGAATTCCCATATAAACTACATTCAGTATTTAGACGTGCTGATAGTTTTTCAGAATCCAAACAGTCCCTCAAAAGATTTGGAATTTTATTGCTCTACATTTTAGCCGATGTGTCAGTTCAATAGAGAAGATTCCCAGAGATGCCCATTGCAGATTTACCTTGGGAATTAATTAAAATTTGATGAGATATTCTTATGGCGATCAGGCTTTCAAAAAATGGATTTTAAGGTCTCACTAGAACCAAAAGAGGCTAAACAGATGTGTGAAGTCTTTGCAAAATGTATGGATTACCTGTATGCTATTTCCATCTGGTCAGATTCACCTCCTTTTTATGACTGAGCAAATTTTTTTCTTCACTGCAATGACTAATTAAATTCAATATTACACAATGTAAATTGGAATAATATTCTGGCCTTCCTTAAATCTCATTTCCCTTCACTTACTTTAATATCACTTTTAGGATATAACAGTAAATTTAACCCACACACATTAATTTCCCATGTACTAGGGAAAAGTGCTGGCAAAGTTGGTCTTTGGGATACTGTAAGTTGTGAGCCCAAGGTTTATTAAACTTTTCACCTTTTCACATCTATATAACATTGTTTCATCAAAAATTATTTTTTTTTTCATAAAAAGAAGATTATTTATGTTGGGAATGGTGTTTTAAGGGGTTGCTTTTATCTCCTGGGTTTAGCCACAAAAACAACTAAGTCAAGCAAAAGCAGCAAGGCAGAGATTTCTGTAAATATGAAAAAAGGAAAAAAAATGTAAGAGAAAAGGAAAAAAAGAAAAGAAAAAAAAAAAAGGTGATGAGGGTATGATGCTGGAATCCCTTCAAATAGTGTTCAGATGATAGTTTGATTATCATTGAAAATGATCTAGGTATGTGTGGTGGTGTGTTTTTCTTTATGCATATTTTTCTGAACCCTTTTGAATGTTTTGTTCCTATTCCTTCCCAGGATGGATGGTTTTACCTCAAGTTTTCTTCTCCCTTGCCCAGTTCTTCCTCACTCCCTAGACCCACCTGTTACCTCATTTACGTAATGTCAATCTTCCCTATTCCCTGCCCTTTAATCTAGAAAGTTCCCTGTCAGTCCTTGTTGTCCCAGCCCCCTGCCTAAACTCCTTCTGGGAATTCCCCTATATTCCTCAAAGCCCCATTGTTCCCTGTGATCCTTTCCACTCCTATTGTCTTTTCTATAGGTTGTCATATTAATAGCCCCTCCTTAATCTCCTCCCTGTCATATCCCTAATTGAAGAATTGTACCCTTCCTTTGTACTTTCCCCATTTAAAAGTCCGTGCATTGCTTTGTTCTTCAGGGGTTTTTTTGTCACTGTCCCCCTCAGGGAATAAAGTCCTTTGAGAAGCACATGAAAGACCCCTCCCTGGTCTTTACTCTGATCCTCAGCTCTTCGCAACTGGTGCTGTAGAGAGCAGCCCTGCTGGTGCCAGAATCAGCAGCCCTGCTCCACTGCCACCAAGCCCAATTCAGCCCAGAGCAGCCACTCTTGGCGCAGTCCGGGTAGTGTGAGATAGCTGGGATTTTCCAGCATCATGTTGGGTATGGAAGAAGGGATGAGTTGGCTCAGCCTGCCCAGCATGCTACCCAGTCTCTGACAGCATCTCATATTAGATAGGAAAATAAAATCAGATTGAAGGTTTTTTCCTTCCAAATGGACTCCCAGCCCCTTGTGCCTTGCTGCACCCTAAGTCTTTCATTTTACACTCCTTTGCTTTGCTTTCTATTAATTAATATCCCAGCTTTGCTTTCTATTAATTAATATCCCAAATCCCCATGAAAAACATAAGCTTCCACAATGCCCATAGCAAATGGGTTCAAAGCTCAACCACAGCAGTAGAAAAGTTATCTCTTAACAGTCCTATCTCAGAGTTGTCAATACAAATCACATAGTCATTGGGCTTCATGTGGAAGGTACGGTGTGGAAAATCAGCCCCACACTCTCTCCCAGATTTTGAAAAGGTACAGGACCAATGATAATTTAAACCTTAGGGAGGCCTGCTGCATCAAAGTGTGATACAAGTCCAACTGCAACATGCACTTGTCCCTGAAACTCAGAAATCCCTGTGAAAAACTCTGTAAAGGCCCAGGGGAGTGTAATAGGTGTAACTTTAAAATACAGTACTTCCAAAGGTCAGCCTGAGCTGAAGCTACCACTTCAAGAAGTGTCTGGGGCCTGTGTGGAGGCAACAAGGTGCATGGAGGACAGACACATCCTTGGGAGGAGGAACATGGGGTGAGATGGCTCGTACATGGAAAGTTCTGACCTACTGATGACTGGCCCTAAGAATACACACTTGTTTCAGTTAAATCATCAAAAAGGTGTGAGAAAATGTAATGACACACATATTACTGATGCAATTCACATTCATTTTGCAAACATAGAAGCAAAAGACCTAAAGCATATTAATCTATGATTCTCTGGCACTTCAAGAGTGCCTGAAACATCCATTCTTGAGGGCATGAAGCTGTCGATTGCTAGTCTATGTCTTGTCAATTCTAAATCAGAAATAATGAGGCAAATCAGTTACATCTAGGCTGGTGCAAATTTTTTTTTCTCCTCTCCTTTGGAACCAATTACCAAAGTAACTCTGAAACAGCTAATGTGAAATACAGTCTTGCCAATCAGCAGATTTTCCAGGAGCATCCATCAGTCAGTTGTCTGCAGCTCTGAGATGGAGCTTAACTCTCCCTAAATTAATAAAAAGAAGCCATCTGGAAGACACTTTTCTTCTGAGCAAGAAACAAAGACATGCTGGCTGTTCACTAGTGTCATTGCAAAGCACTTGTGGAATGTCAAGAGCAATGGAAATTGTTTCACATATTTCAAGAAATATTCACATATTTCTGTGTTCTCCAAGACCTTAATATGAATTTCATGGTGATTTTTTGACTCCTTTGCTGGACTGGAATTCCTACCTTGAGGCATGACCATAGCATAGTGCAGAGGGCTCAGCTCAGATGTGGGGAAGTTAATTCATGGCAAATCCAACTGTGCACATTTATGAGCCTGTGCGGGAAGCCACCACAGGATCTCAAATCGGTGCAGGTGAGACCTGTGAAGTGAGCCCTCATGAAGCCAGATGCAAAGAAGCCCAGAACAGAAGCATGCAATAAAGTAGGAGAAATGGAACAAGGGTGACAGGGTATGGATAATAATTATGTAGAAAACATAATTTTCTACAGAGCTTAATTTCTAGATGCCAGTGTGACAGATCTAAAATACGTATATAAAACACACATTCAGCTGCTAGTCCATCACAAGATAAGGCTGCAGTAATGGGAAAGAAACATTCTTCAAAATAGTTTCCTGTGTCTCTTGACTCCTGTGTGCAAAAGCTGCTGGAAAATTCTCAGCACCCTCTTCTGAGGAACAGGAGCCATGGAGCAATACCTTTTGCAGGCTTTCTGAAGGAAACTGAGAATATACCAACTATTGACAACTATGTATTCCCATAATGTTTAGTTTTATTGCCCTCCTATAAGTGTTCATGTTTTCATAGGTGTTTTTTCAAGCATTTTCCAAGAGAATGTATTTTTTCTATCAAAACATGCCAGAAATGGGTTCACTCTCACACAGTTCTAGAAAGAAACTAATTTTGATTTGATTATGTTCAACTAAAATTAATCGCCACCACATGCAAAGCAGTGGAAATGAGGTAAGACTTTCACTGTAAAAGCTCCTGGAGGCAACATAAAATGGACTAATGTTTCTGTTAGGGTTATCACACTTGGAAGATTTCAGAGTCTGCATAGATTGATTTCCTCTTGGCACAAAGCCTGGATATATAGATGGACATTTAAAAGGATTTGCAATTTAGACAGTTTTAAGACTACTCAAACCCCTCCCCTATATATAATGGGAGGTGCATCTATATCTAAACCAGAAGTCAACTGAGCAATTTTAGTGGTCTATCCTCTATATTCATACAAGATTCTCATAGGAAAGTCATGTAAGTGACATCTTAGCGAGCTGTCCCTCTGATATTTTCCTCTTATTTATGTGTATTGCACTAGGTACACTCTGAAACAATAATCTATAGTTTAGCTATATTACGCTTTCTGCTATAAAATGACACAGAATCTACCCATGGTGCAAAGGAAATAATTAGTCTGAATTGTCTCCTTATAAAAATAGAAAAACCAATGTTGTTTCCCTAAGGATGTATGCTGTAATATTCCATTACCGAAAATTGGTGTTGGATGCACAGGCTTTATAAAATCTCCAAGGTGTAAATCAGGTCAGTTTCTGGGACCAGAAAAGTCCTTTTTTGGGTTGGTTAGTTGGTTGGAGTTGGGGTTTTTTTTGTTTTTCCTATAGCCTAGTCTACCCTTTGGAGGGTCAAACTTACAATTCATCCTTTAACTTCAGTGAACCTCAGGATTTTTGCTGGTCCTCTGCCCAACACGAGCCACAGTCTTAGGAGCATACACTTTAAAAAAAGTACATTCCTCATATGCCTTTTTCTTTTTCTTCCTAGAGGACATGTTTCTTCTACACAGAAGATTGGAAAGTATCATCATTCATTCTTTTCTACATCACTATTTAGCTAATATACTTGAATTTTCAGTTAAATGGATTTGTTCAACACAAAACCCCAGTTACATTCATATACTTGTAGAAGCATTTAGGTTGGAAAATCCCTCTAAAATCATCAATTCCAACCATTCCCCCAGCTCTGGCAAGGACACCACTTAAACGATGTCCCCAAATGCCACACATCTTTTAAATCTGTCCAGGGACTGGGACTCCACCACTGCCCTGGACAGCTGTGCCAGCTTGACACAACACTTTGAGTGAAGAAATGTTCTGTAATTTTCAATCTAAATTTCACTGTGACAACTTTAGGCCATTTTCTCTCATCTTGTCAAGTTGCCAATAGATGGATTTTCCTCAGCAGGAGATGTTTTTTCTATTTCCTGAAAGCTCTTGCTCACTGCTGCTAGAATGTACCTCAGGGATAAAGACCAACTTTTTTCCCAGATGCACATGTAGAACCAGTGACCCAAACTGTATCTTCTACAGTGTCAGAGAGAACAACTACACCTAATTTATACCCATAGTTCCTTGGTAGTCACTATGATCAAATTTATTTTGACAAAAATTCACCCACTCTGTGATTTTCCTCTATGATTTTTAAACAACCACTTTTCAGTAGGGCTGTAGATGAAAGATTTCTCTTCACACAACACTATAAGTAAAGTCAGCAAACTGTCAGCTTTGGCAGATTGTGCCTGGTCTCTGTAATTGAATTTGATTAAGAGTTTTGTTGCCACCATTGGCTTTATTCCCTTCCTATGTAAACATTTTACATCTTCTTATTGTTAAATATTGTTTTGCTTTGTTTATTTGGTAGAGCTGCCACAGAAGATGAACATTCAAATATAGAATTAATGAACATTGATGTCATTGTGTTGAAAGGAACATAAGGTTGGGAGGGGGAAAAGAGACATTCTAATTATTTGAGTGTTTGGTAGGAGTTTATTTTACAAACACTATCATTATGTTGACAACAGTGAGTCAATATGTTCCACTAGGCTTTTGTTGCTTTCATGAATGGGAGGATGGACCATGGATGCTGTTTGTTTCATAGCATACATTCTATTTGAAGGTCACAAGCCAGCCTGACTGCCTGCAAATGGGGAAAAAAAAGAATTTCTGCTTCCTGGTATCTCAGCACCATTTAGATAATGTAAACCAAGTGGAAAAAATCCAGCTAAGAGGCATGGCTATGCTGATGTTGGCAGCCACAGGATCACAGAACCATGGATTAGATTGGGTTTGAAGGGATCTTAAAGCTCATCTTGTTCCACCCCCATGCCACGTGCAAGGACACTTCCACAAGACCAGGTTTCTCCAAGTCCCATTTCATCATCAAAGGATGAGCCGTACAGAAAGGTTTTCATGGTTCTGTACAATCACTCTTATGTACATGACCCTTCCACATCAGATGCAACACTCAGTGCACCAGCTCTTACACAGAGACCTCTTGGAGCAGCACCCAGAGACCAACTGATTCCTTTCTGAGTTCACTGCAACAGAGACAAGTGAAGAGCAAAAGATATTAATCTCAGAGTAGTGAAGAGAGAAAGATATTTTTGAAAGCATACATAAAAATATTCTTAAACTCCTGAAATAAAGATGGTGTAATTTTCTTTTAAGACGTTGAAAGCTTTGTCTTCCTTGGAAGGACAAACTGTTCCTTGAAAATGAATTATTTTACCAGCAATTTACTTGCAATTTGTGTGTCTCAGTATAACAGAGACACCCAAATTAGAAACATATCTTTAAACAAAGCTGCTCAGATCTCCTTTATAATGAAGAGAAAAGAATGGCTAGAGAGGATTCCTTGGGATAAGTAAATTTTTCCATTTTAAAGTGAAAACTTTAAAATACATTTAAAATGTGTAAGGCTGTGTCTAAATTACAATTCTTTTGTTTGTTTGTTTTTAATGTGTGTCAGGAATTAAAAGAGCTCTGACAAATAGATATGGAAGAGAAAGAAAACCACCTCTAAATTTTCTATCAAAAGTGCTCAACAGCTGTTTTCAAATTAATTACTTTCCATTATGCCTGTGCCTACATCACCAGTCACTGTTTTTTACCCTCTTGAATTACGGCCATGTCTTCGAAAATATATTCTGCTAAACACTTCAATGAAGCCACAGGAATTATTCCTCCATAAGTTAGTCCCCCCCATCTTTTTTAGTGTTTAATAAAACTAGGTACCCTATAGGGCTGTAGAAATAAACCTTACTTAGAATTAGCTCCTTTAGTAGCGTGGCTGAATAAATGGCATTTCTTACACCAGTGGCAGTTCCATTACACCCAGACTGAGGTCATACTTTCTCATTAATGAGGTGGCTGTAACAGGGCCCAAAACAGGATAAATAGAGAGGGAGTCTTCAATCAGCTCAAGTTTGTTCTCATATCAGTGCACTGCAGGCATACCTAGTTAGCTGTCCATTAGTGTTAATCAAGCATAGTTGTGCATCAGTTGGGAGTTAAATCTTAGCCTGCAATTTTGTACCATTCAGAGACTTTGATTTAATTTCTTGCACTGAGTATCAATCCAGGGATAGGTCTGAGTTGCTTTGTAGCCACAATGATTAGACCACTGTAATTGATATATGATTAATCAATAGTAGTGCTGCAATTCATCAATGTCACATTTATGAACTGCATGATAATTAATTTTGTCTTTGTCTTGATTTTTAAGCACATAAGAGTTCACATTTTGATTATCACTTGTATTTTTAACTGTAAAGTCTAAACCTGGGCAAGCGTGGTGCGACTAAGTCAAACAAGGAAATCCTCACAGAGATGACAGGTAGAAACTGTTTGATACTCCAGGATGGTGATCCTGACCCAGCTGCTATTCACACTGGCAGAAGGGCAGACCCAGAGCTTTCTAAAGGGAAGGAGCCAGACCTGTGATGAAAGGCCAGCTCTGGGGCAGCCAGGTGATGGGACATCTCATGGATGCTGCAAAACTACCTCAACAACCTGGGCAGGGACCTCCTTCCCCTGGCAGTGACATCTAGCCAGTTTCTTTCACTGCACTCGGTAGAAAAACCATTGTTTGTTTCACAAAAAAAAAAAAAATCCTCCCTCTCCCTTGGAATAATAATAATAGAAATACCACAGATGGATGCTTCTATATGCAGTCCTCTGAGGGCAGTCAGTATAATCAGCCAGACACACGTGGCTTCCATTCTTAACAGCAGCAGCCAAACACCAAAATGGGCTATCAGACGTCCAGGGGAACAAACTGCAAATTTTCCTGCTTGCTTTTTACCCCAGGAGCCAGAGGAGTTTTATGTTTGCAGCTAAAACCACAACTGGTCAAAATCCCTTGTAAAGAGACCAGAAGACAGGTGAGAGAGACAGGGACTAGATGCATTTTTTACAGCTTTGCAGCTAGCATTGTCAGTGCTGTGGAAATGCTCTCCCATTGTGTCTCCCTAATTTGTAAGTGGAAGGAGTGGCATGGGGGGAGCAGAACCGAGCACCTCCTACATTTACAGTAGCTTGTTATACCCTTTCCCATCATTTATTTAAAAAGGAATACAAATCAACTGACAAGGTTTCTTCAGAGTGGGAAAGAAAGCTCGATAGTAAATCTTATTTGGACTCCAAAATATTTAAAATAAAAGCCTGAAGGAGTTGGTTGTTTCTTGGTTTTGTTTTTGTTTTGTGGGGTTTTTGTTGTTGTTGTTTTGGGGTTTTTGGGGTTTTGTTTGTTTGGTTTTTTGGGTTTGGGGTTTGTTTGGTTTTTTAAAATTTGTAATTGTTACATATAATACACAGAGACACACACACTAAGGACATTTCCTTAAACCATTTGCACTTTATTTAAATTTACTATCACACTTCTCCCAAGACAATCCAGTGCCCTCAAACTGGATTTACAATAATGTATAGTTACAGTGTAATTTTGAATAGATACAGTGTTTTTTTGAATGTCTACAAAGCAAGAGGAAAAAATAATTTAAAAATAGCCTGTTGGGGGTGCTGAGAGAAAGTACAGCACTGTTGGAACAGCAAATTAATCTGGATTTATCTCCAGAGAGGAGGATTTAATCTCATTTGTATCCTGATCACTGTGCACTGTGCCTAGCTGGGATAAATGTTTTTAAAATATAGACGTCAGCCTTTGCTGTGTGACTGAAATGCATATTTGCCACAACACCATTCAGCTGATGTCAACAGCTGCTCTCCACAGGCATACACTCACAGGCCAACCCTGACCACCTGGTTCTGGTTCAGATCCATAGCCCTAGGCTCTCCTGGATAGTGGTTTGGCCCCAGACTTAAATACGTGCCTGAAAACAGAGCTTTGACAAGATTAACTTTCACTATATTGCTTTCCAACCTGATTATTTTATTTATTTATTTATTTATTTATTTATTTATTTATGATACACATGATTTTCTTTGATTGAAGGACTGTGTTTCAAACACAAAGAGTTTATATTATGAAAATATATATTAATATACACAAACAGAGGACATAAGAACTACAGATCCAGAAGAGCATTGCAGGCTAAAGGGTACTGAAGGGTACAAAACGGCAAACAAGACACTCAGATCAGGGTCATTGGGTCACATTATCAGAAGAGGGATTTTAAATGTGGGGAAGACTAATTAATTGTAAGATGGATTTGCTGACTGAAAACTTAAATCATAATACATGTAATAAAAGAATCTGAAAGAAATATGCCAGGATGATCTTTTTACAAGTCTGTGCTACTATAAATCTTCTTACTCTGTTTTTGCGCTTTCTTCATTTAATTTCCTGTTTAGTCTTTTACTTTGTCCCTGTTATTCAGTCTTCCAATTTTTTTAGCTCACTGTTTGCCTAGACAATAAAAATTGTGTCAAAAAATTGTTACTCCATTTTATATAATGGAAGCAGAGCAGAAGAATTTTAAGTTCCTTCGGTTTTTAAGATTTACACAGGCAGTTTAGAATAAAACCCTAAAATATCACCCAGATTTCCTGAAGCCAAATTCAGGTCCTTAACCACAATGCTTTGCAACCCAATAGGGAATTTTATTCCTCTTTAATGAGCTGTTGTATTAACTTTAACAAATACTACAGTTAAATTCCAGTCAAGCACGAAGAAGCAAAGCAAACACTAGGTCATTGTTAACAGCCTGAGGATGGTGTCTCAGATAAAAGGAATTCTGCAATAAGTTTGAGGACATATAAAAGTCTGGAACACCAGCTCCGAGCATGACTCTGTATCTGAGAGACTACAGGTCATCCTGGGATGTAAATCAAGGGGAACAAATGGTCTCATTAAAGTTAGGACACAAAGGCAATGCCATTCCCATAAACATAATGCCATCACCATATAACATTTCCAAACATCATTAGTGCCAACACTGGGATCCTGTGTCCAGTCCTACATGTACATAACAGGCACAGACCTTTTCAAAATAAGGATGAAAACACAAGGGAGAACAGCAAGGTGGTGGTGATGAAGTTGGAGGGTGAGAGGAAAGCCTTTTAGTGAGGCTGAGGAAAATCCCCTTCTCAGTCTTGACCAAGAAAAGCTTAAAGTTCAATTTGATCAGTCTGAAAGAATCTGCAAAAGAGAGGATAACTGACAGTCAGCTCTTTAATCTAAGAAAGGGGAAACATAATGAGTTTCAAAGGTTCATGGTTGAAGATAAATTCAAACTGCAAATTGCTTCACTTCTTTAACACTGAAAGTTATATTTTGTCATAGAACATGATGGATTCACTTTTACTTGAAGTCTTAAATCAAGACTAAATACTTTTATAAATACATATCTAGCAGTTTAACCAGATGTTATATACCTCAGAAAGTAATAAGAAGGTGAAATTGCTTTTGTGTGTGCTATGTGGGAAGTTACACACTGCCCTCACAGTGGTCTGCTTTAGTTTTAGGTATCAGTACTATAATAGTGTTGTGATAAGCACCAAAACCTGCAGTCAGATACCCTGCTCAGGTTCTGCGGCAGATGCAGTTTCAGATATGAGACCAGGGCAGGCATGTTTGGAACAAAACCAGGCATGGCTCACATACCTAAACTGCAGTCCATGAGATGAACAAGGAAGGATTACAGATTCATTGAGAGGCATTTTGACAAGAAACTAGTTGCCAGAATATTTATCCATCCTGAAATTTGGTCCCTTCCATACTTAAGGGACAGCTGAGAAACAATAGGGTAGCATAACATAGTATTATATGCAGACAGAGTAATCCTTTCACTTCCTGCTGCTGGATTGCAGTGCTGAGTGCCAGGGGCTCAGCAAACACTGTTACCTGCTTGCCTGTATCTGATCTGATCAGGTCACAAAACATGCACACATTCTGGAATAGAACAACAGAATAGTTTGGGTTGAAGGGGAGTTAAGGCCCATCTCGTCCCATCCTTGCCATGGGCAGGGACACCTTCTGCTATCCCAGAGATCCATCCAACCTTGCCTTGAACACTTCCAGGGATGGACATCCACAAGTTCTCTGGGCAACTTTCGCCAGTCTGACCAGCTGAGATCCATTTTGTAAAATCAGGGACTTAGCACTTAGATGATCAATTTCAATACTAACTTGTGTTATAAACCTGAGATTTGAGATTACAGACCATTTTTCTTACATAGAGACTTGTTTGTTTAAAAATAGTTGTAGGAAGGCTGTTTTTCTCCTGTTTAGATAGCAGCACCAAGGGCTCCTGCATTTCACTGAAAGGTTGACGAGTATTTCTCTCTCCATCTTAATTAAATTTGAATTCCAATTACGAGATGGCAGATACTCCATTTCTTGTTTTGGCTGAGATCTCTCCTGTTGTTTACATCCCACCTTTGGGAAAGTTGTCATGCCTGCTTATTTCTTCCTGGGAGAGACATAAATAGCATGCACATTCAGGGTGTTCTTTCTGAGTTTGCATTATCTGTGTGGATATTGCTAGAAATGCAGGGAATGCTTTACCAGTGCACTGAGGTCTGAAGTGGGATTTTATTTCACAGAGGATTACAAATATCTCCTGTACTGCACCGAATGTCATTCCCAAATGTCTTATACACAAGAACTGGCTGGATTTTTTTTTCCTAGTGTGTTTTTCATCAACTGAAACAGTATTATTAAAATCAGTATATCTGTGGCATGTGGGTATCTATGTGGAGGGAGATGGTAAGTACATTTATCTTCCCAGCCCAGATTTCCTCAGAAAGGCTTCTTGGTTCTTGCAGGGACTGTCCCAGTAGTGACTGTCACTAATTCTAGATAGCTTCAATCTCTCCTCTTGTTCCCTTCCAGATAAGTATTAAAGGTTCATATTCCAATTGAGAACATATTGCATTTAAAAATACTTCTTAAGAATGCATTCTTTTCCTTCTCTGGCTAAAGATAAGGATGAGAAGAACAGGACATCACCAAAACAGTTCCTACCAATGCACTATCACTTTTTTCTAAAATTGTGTTTGATCCCAATTCCCACTTTGTTGTCTGGTGAAAACAGAATTTCTAAAAACTGGAAAATCTCAACAAACTGGTTGTTCAGCTGTCAAAAAGCAGTCTAATTTTTTCTCCTATCATCACTCAGGGCCTTTCAGCCTGTTCTGGTCTGTGGTGGTTACACTGGATGAGCACAAGGTTTTTCTCTCCCAGCTGCAGTTTGAAGATTGTGAGGTTTTCCTGCAGAGGCCCATTTCCTCATTTTAGCATCATGTTAGGCAGTCCTAAGACGATTCATTTTTTAGCTCCATTTTTATATGGGCTCTTTCTCTACTGCATAAAGTGATAACTTTGCAAGTCCTGAGAAGTCACAGCAGTTTTTCAACTTCTTTAGCACATGCTTTATAATGAAACCTCCCAATCTGTCGCCGACTGCCCAGTTACCCTGCAGGGGTCTTCTGGGTGCTGCGACCTTCCCAAGTGAGTCGCCTAATGAGAGACGGCCTCAACCCAGGCGGCACAGGCACTCCTCTAGAGTGATCAGCTCTTTTGTGAGATCGCAGAAGCGATCAAGCCTGTCAGCTCTCACCAGGCTGTAGCTGCCGAAGCAGCTTCTTTCCAGGCAGGGGTTTACGCAGGTGGCGCGGGAGAAATCACAGGAGCCAGGAGTCTTCTTCAGGAGCCTTCTTTATTCTCCGATGACTCTCCGAGGAATGACCCCAAAGGTCTCAGGAGCCGGATTTTTATTCTTAACTTGGGGGTGGGGTTTACTAAAGCAACCAATAGTGGCACGGATTGAAAAGTTAGCCAATCGGAGAAGGGATCCGAAAAGAACCAATCAGGATACAGAACTGAGCCAATCGGAGAAGGGATCCGAAAAGAACCAATCAGGATACAGAACTGAGCCAATCGGAGAAGGGATCAAAAAGAACCAATCAGGGGTAAGGTAATTAACATATCAGGAAGTAACTTTAACTGCCAACTTCAAATAACAAGGGGTTAGACAACTAGGTTAGGGAAATTCAAGGGCTAGACACCCTCCATGGGAGAGCCGGGAGCGTTTCTCCCTCTGCATAGTCTTTGGGGGCCTCCACACCAATCCTTGGTAATATTTTAACCCTTTTTCATATTTCTCTGATATTCAAAGATATCAGCACCTTTAGAAATGTCTAGAGGAAACCACTTCTGTTGACCAAAAATAACATTCCTTTCTGTCTCTCAAACACACACACAAACCCCACCACACCAATATCCATTGTATTTGTTCCTATAACTTCTTGTTCTCTAAGCTTCTGCCATTAAACAATGCATAGATTATGTTTTGCTGAACTAGCAGTTATCTGTAACCCCCAGATCATGAGAGCATAAAGAAATCTGTGATACCTCTTGACTACAGGACTGCAAAACATTTGACTGTGTTACGTTAGAAGATGACTAAACAAATACAGAGGGAAGGAAAAAAAAGCAAAGAGCTTATGCCTTCTTATTGGGCTTCTCTCTAGCTGCCTTTTTACACCTCACTTCTTTTTATTCTTCTTACTTTTAAATAAGCAAACTCTGTCTTTCTAATCACTCTTCTTTATGAGGTTGGTGGTTTTTCTTTTTTAATTTAGTCTTCTTCATGCTTGTCATCATTCTGGTGTAAGGAGACACAATCCCAGCCCCAAGGCAAATTTCCTTTCCTCAGCCTGTGTCACGGATGGAGTGAAGCACTTCATTTGTTACAAGATAAGTAGCAATATGTTTATTGATATAAATCAGCAAATTAGCACAGTTTGAAAGAAAATGCAGCAGTGGTTTAACAAGATTCAGTGGAAAGGTAAACTTGGTTATTTACTGCATGGAGGACAAGGGCTGACAGAGGCATCAGAGGGACAATATGATTGATCCACAAGGCTCAGAAAGGACCCCTTTGTCTTTTCAACACCTTCCCAGGCAGGAGTCTGCATGCAACTGGATCCACTCCTACCCCCATGCTTGGACAATGATTTATATTAATATGTGTATAAGTTCATAACCAATCCTAGCTATGATTCCAGTGTTTACGATGATATTAATCACTTACTGCAGATCTCATGGAACTGAATCACAGAATCAGAGAATGTACTGGACTAGGGGACATCCACAAGGATCATCGAGTCCAATACACACAAAAACCTCAACAATTACACCACGTGCCTGAGTGTGTTGTCCACACACTCCTCAAATTCAGCTGCAATGAGGAGTCTCTCACCCTGGAGGAGCCGCCTTCTAAGATGCCCCCACTCAGTGGGATGCCCTGCTGTGAAGCCTTATGGTTTACAGTTGTATTTTCATACCAGCAAAACATCTCAGTCATCATGGCCCAAAGTCCACAGAAAGCTGGGTGCAGTCCCCACAGACCCCAGAGCTGGTTATGGCTCCACGCAGGGCACACTGGCACAGCATGGCATAAAAATTTACACACAAACTGTCTGCAGCAAAGATTTACTTCACCTAAAAAAGACCTCTAAAATATCCTGAAGGTTAATGAGATGTGCAGTGTGTTTTATGTGACTCTGTGCCATTTGTTGATTTATTTATTAGGAAATATTTTATATATATATATATATATATATAAGGCTTTTAGAAGTCTCAATATCTTTCCTTATGAAGGCAAAGCTTCATTTTGCAGAGATGCATTCTTTTTTATTATCTTTATAGCAGTTTAATTGGCAAAACAACAACACCAAAAACAGAATGAATGAAATACCCTCCCCTGGCTTTTCTTTTTCCTTTTCCTCACTACTGATTTTTGCTTTCATTGTTCTTCTTCCTTTATTGACCTTTAGAATCCAATTGCTACAGTACTTTGTTTTAAATCTCTGGTAAAGATCATATATTTGGGTGAAGGAACAAAAGTTATATAGCACATCCTATAAAATGGTCTGTAGTCTGAAAATGGTATTAGCCTTATAAATCTATTTCAGTTTATCACACTGGATTCAGTAGCCTCTAATCATTGCCTTAAATCTATTAATGTCCCTCTTTGCCACATCCCTTATCCCCCGGTTTGGGAGCATGAAAAAGCTATTCCACTGCTCTCTTGCACCTGGACATTTTTTAAATGTTAAATGTTAATGTGATGCTGTTTTGAACAAACAGCCTGGACTAAATGGCACAGTGGAGCAAGTCTTCCAGAGTCTGCAAACGCTGCTCTGTCACTGCTGTTAGACACCAGGAGGTCTAGCAATGTCCCCCACATGTCCCTCTGGGGGACAATGTTCCAAACGTTCCCCCTGCTGCTTCCTCCTCCTTCCCCCAGCCTTATTGTACTAATAATGATGTCACATGGTCTGGAATATCCCTTTGGCCATCTGGGGTCACTTGTCCCAGCTGTTTCTCCTCCCAACCCCTTGTGCAACCCCAGCCCTATGGCTAGTGGGGTGGGGATCAAAAAAGGCTGTGGCTCTGTGCAACCCATGCTCAGGAATTAAAAATACATCTCTGTATCGTGAACACTCTTTCCACCACAAATCCAAAACACAGCCCCATTAACAGCTACCCTGAAAAAATGAACCCAGCCCTGAAAAAACACACACACTGTGTTATGTTTCTGCTTCTAGTGGCTGCAACAGCCTTCTGTTCGTTGAATGAGGGGATCATCTGAACTAGGACGTTTTCCACCACTGTAAGGAAAGGTAAGCCAGTGTCACATAAAAAATCCCCAACTTAAAACAGAATAAGAAAGGGATAGTAAGCAGGAATAATCATAGAAGAATATCAAAGGGGCATTGAGCAGGAAAGGCAAGACCTGTCCCAAAATGTGGGATTTTTACATTTTTCTTCTTTGGCCTGGAGTCTGTGGTTATTCTAGTAAAAATATAATTATAGCAATGTAGCACAAGGTTTTTGCTTTGTTCATATTTAAAGGAAGAAAAAAAAAATAAGAGAGAGACAGAAAACAGAGCTTTATGAGATGTATAAGATCCAGCATGCTGTGAAATAGGAGATACAAAAATCAGCCACTGCCTTAACTGAAGGGACAAATTGTGCAGAAATTCACTGTCTTACCCAAGGAAATTGCTAATTCCTTTCTTCCTCTCTATATTCAAGAGGAAAAGGAGTGAAAGAAGCTTTATCATTGATTTTAATCAGCACTTTCCTCAACACGTTTCATGGGTGAAGGTGTTGATGCTTCTGGCTGCAGTTTTCTGTGCATTGATATTGAGAAAAGTGAGATCAGTATCCAATTTCAGCAGAAAGTCAGTAGGGACTGAGCAAACAACTCCCTTGAATACCCTCCAACTACTATTTCCTCCCTGCTGTTCTTTAACCAGAGAATATCTATGTTCATAAATAAATACATGCAAAACACCTAGTTTTGTATTCTCTGATTCCCCACCAAAAAAAAAAAAAAGGTCAGATTTTGAAAAATTTCACATGCTGTGAACTTAAGTCCAATTTAGCACAGCCAAAGGGCTGCACTTGTTTAAAATGATCAACTTTTAGTGTAAAAACATTCAAGGTCACTGCAAACTCAGCCACTTTCCATTTTATGATGTAGATTAAGTGTTTTGCATCTCAACTTGTATAGTAAATAAAAAATACTGTAGTTAAATATATGGCTCTCATCTTTAGAAGGTCATGTAGGACTTGGAACTGAATGCAGAGGCAGTGGAAGAGTGTTTTGCACAGCACTGGGATAAAATTAGGGATTCGTCTTTAATGTTCCCTTGTTTGTGCTTGGTACATTTATTTCCTGATTTCCCTAAGCTTTGATAATTTCTTCTGATACTGAATACTTAGAAAAAGGCTTTGTTTCATTTTTTCAGGTTTCAGGGACAGAAAATTAAAGTAACCTACTGCAAGAAGCGTTATGCAGTTAAGCAAGTTGTGTTATTCCCTGGGAACACTTTCCTCAGAAATAAAAAGGAAGAAGAAAGAAAGGCTGAAATAAACGCTTAAATTTCACTGTAGAGCAGCAAGAAGGGTTTATAATATATTAAATGATTTGTGCTGTTGATACCAAGAAAAGGAAGCTGGGTTTTGAATTAAATTATTCCTTTACTGGATACTCGATATTTTTAGTGGAATAAGGCAGTGCAGTAGATAGTAAAATTAGCATTCTTTTTTGTAATGTAAAGATCTCAAAGCATTTTGCAAATACTAAGACTTCAGCTGTGCAATTAAATAATATTACTAATTACTAGTCTTTGACAAATTAAGTCTTGTTTGGAAGCCCAGGATGAGGTGTACTTCAGAAAAGACCACCTTTCCCGAAAGATGTACGTGTCTTTTAAATTTCCCCAGAGATAGGAACTCCACCTCTGCCCTGGGCAGCCTGGCTTGACAAAAGCTTGAATGCTCTTTCAGTTTTTCAGAATTTTTTCCTAATACCCAATCTAAATCTGTAGTGGTGCAACTTGAAACCATTTCCTTGTGCCCTATTACTTGTTTCTAAAGAGGAGTCCAGAAAAAGCACAGGGAGAGAAAAAGCAAGGGGAAAGAGCTGTGGTTACACAAGGAACAAGAATATACATTCTCCAGACTGTGAAGTGATATATTTAGTTTGTGTCACTTCCCATTCTCATTATGTTCTTTGTCAAGAGAATGGATTTATGTGCTGCCATTTCTGCACTCATTACGTGTTTGTCAAGTTAATGAATAGTCTGAGGATTTGAATTTTCAATACTGAGGAGTGAATTGTGGCACAGGAATTAAAATAACTCTTCCTCTTGCCCAGGTTCTGCACCCTAAACAAAGAGACATTTGCTCTATTTCTTGATACCAAGAACAACAGAACAAGATGCACTGTATAGTCCTGAGCAGGTCAGAAAATGGAAGCTTGAATTTCTGTCAAACAACAGGTTTTAAACTTCCAGCATCTCATTTTTACAGCAAAACCAGGAGAGAAAATAGGATCAAATTAACTAGTAACACTTTATTATAAATGACAAATAGTTATTAATTTTTTGATATTCCTTACAAGAACATTAATCATGGCAAGGTCTTTTGGACTTACTGTGACTGTTAACATGTGACTCCAGTGGAATTTTGGTGTAATTTAGCATTAATTAATGTCCATTTACTGCAAAGTGCTACCCTATAAATCTATTTTCTGTGACTAAGGAAGGAAAGGAAATAAAATAGAGTTAATGAGAACCCAGTGCTTTAATCCTACAGACTGCAGTGACCTCGATTGCATCAT
Source organism: Sylvia atricapilla (assembly GCF_009819655.1). Classification (NCBI taxonomy): domain Eukaryota; kingdom Metazoa; phylum Chordata; class Aves; order Passeriformes; family Sylviidae; genus Sylvia; species Sylvia atricapilla. The sequence goes on from NC_089174.1 coordinate 63,061,218, forward strand.
ACACACACACACACACACACACACACACACACACGCACGCACACGCACACACACAAAAAACAATACAAAACAAAACAACAAACAAACAAAAGTTTCATAAGTTGTTTCATACTCTTCCTAGAGTCAGAGGTCAAGACAAATTAAAAAAGAGACTACCAAGAGAAAAGCAGAGAAAAAGCACAGGGGCTTTTGTTTTCTGAAGGACTGGCTTGTGGAGAACTTGGATGTGCATGGAAAAAACCTCACAAATTATGATCTCAGTGATTTTTTTTAACCTGGATAATTCACAGAAGCACAATTAGCAAGGAGCTAGAGAAATCCCCTGAAAAGGCTGTAATCTTTCAACAGCAGCAGTAGGACTGTCAGTGTGACAGCAACAAGCGCAGTTCTTGTGCAGGGCCAGGCACAAACACAGAAATCCACAGCTGTTGGTACCATCTGTGCAAAGTACAAGACAAAATAGAGGTTATTGTGTTTCCCTCTCAGTAAAATTAGGAAAAAGAGAAATGTAAATGAAGATTTTTGAAAATCTCTGAAGTTCCTATGAAATTTATCAGAGCAGAATGACCTACATTTTTTTCCCTGAATTTCTTGAGGGTACCCCAAAACCAAACTACCCATCTCTTTTGGAGGCAGCCTCAGAGAACATTCCAGTTTTCCACTCATTGACTGCTGAATGAGCAACCATGGCCTGTTTAAAACATTAAATAATATTTGAGATAGCTAAAAATGTATGACAAACTTCAACCCTGTTCCACTAAGTCATCTCCCTAGTGTTTATTTAGGTTTTGGCAATATATTGTGGTGGTCCTTTTCCTCCCAGATCCAAGCAGAAAAGGAAACTTTTGTGCTTCACTGTGCCACCAACGCAGCTGGAAGAGGTGTTTGTTTTCTGCTGCAGGGGAGCAAAGGCCAAAAGCCAGGTCTTCAACAGATGAATTATTCCTTCTACTTAAAAAACAAAACCAAGTATTCACCTCCATTCATGTAGGAAATGCTAATGCCCTCAGTGCCATTTCCATATAGGACTGCCCATTCTGGGCTACTGTTACTTTTCTCTTCTTGCATATATATTGACACATATTACCTAGAATTATTATAATTACACCCTGTTCCCTAAGACACTTCATCTATTAGACCAAAAAACACAAATTTTTTAGGTCTTTCCTAACAAAATAACACAGAAGGTATCAAAAATATGCATCACAATTATGGGGTTTGGAGTTTTCTTCTTTGTCTTTGTCAATTCAGCTCTCTTTCCTGAACTTCCTTTCATCTTTATTTTTCTTCCTTGATAATTAGTCTTCTCTTCTTTCACCAATTACTGGCCCCCGTCAGAGAGAAGATTTAAATAAATTAATGAATAAATAGAAAAGTCAAAATTAAAACTGAGATCTGATTACTAAAAAGGCAGGAGCTGAGACAATTTTAAGCACAAGCTGAGGTGCTCAGATCGTGGGACTGTAAAGAGCTCCACTTGTTACCACCAGTTTGGTGACCTGCTGTTTTAATAGTGGGAGATTTACGGCAAGGGATTCCTTCTCGCCTCCCTAACCAGACGCTGACTTTTGGCTGTTTCAGCAGTGGGAAAGTATACCTGTGTGTGTGTGGTCATTTCTGCTGCTTACTCACTCAACACCTGCTTCTCCTCTGCTTCCAGGAAGGTTCTACAGGCTCTTGGTTCTCCTCATCATTTCAGATGAAATCCTTTGTCCTTATTATCCAGACACCAAAGTCCACATTTGCCTACATTGCTTAGGAGTCTGGGGAGGGGAAAACAAGTGTTTGGATTAAACCCAGAGGGAGTAATTACTAAATGGAAAGAAATGAAAGATTATTTATTAATTCTAATCTCTTTAAAAATGTATTGCTTTTTAATTCGGACTGAATGTCAGGATTTTTAAATTCAGACTGAATGTCAGGATTTTTTTTTCCTTGAAATAACAATGGAAATTGCACTCCTGAGATATTATCCACCTGACTGTGAGATTTTTATCAGAGCTAAAACTTACTAAATAAGACAATTCCAAGTCAATGGAGAGAAGAAAAACACACCAGCATCGCAGAGCTTCTGGATAATCTGCCAGCACTAGTATCTTGTCTTTGCTAGATGCCATAGATGATCAAAATGGGAAAAAAATATATGACGGCTTCTTCACATGTTCTCCAGTGCATTATGAACCAATCATTCCTAGACAATCCCTATTTCTGGAATGTGGCAACACAAGGCACCCAAAATTAGGGAGATGCTATGATAATTCAGCAGTATGGGTTCTTGTTTGAGAGCTGGACCAGTGGATCTCTCTGATTTTTGGGTGAGATGATTGCTATCTGAAAAGAAATTGATGCAATTCTTTAGAGGCTACCCATGCAGTGAAAATCAGAATGTATTTTAAATAAATTATTTGAAAGGAGAGCAAAATATGAATCCAGCTAGGACTGGGCCTTCCAGATCTTCAGCCGAAAAGTTTTCCCCAAGCAATGCATTAAGAACTTGAGATACGTAGGACCCATGGAAAGGCACCGGGACAGTGATTTCTTCATTTTCAGAAGTATAAAGCTTAAAGACATACAGCATGTACAAAAAAAAGTCATACAAAGCTCCATGAGAGAAGTCAGACTTTTGTCATGGTTTCCCTGTGTTTCTTGTTTGTTTAGGGGCAACTTTTGTTTGGTTGGATTTTAATTTGTTTAGTGATTGGTTTGGATTTTTCAGTGGGTATGTTTTTAGCACTTATAGGATCCTAAATACACATTATTTAGGAGAATATTTCTCTGTGCATATAATTGTGCATATGTAATGCATACCTTATTAATTTAGAAAAAAATCAAATAATTGCAAAATTTAAACCAATCAATTCATTTTCTGTTGATTTCCAAGTTATATTTGTGATTTCACACTGAAAACTCTCTAAAACCAAGTCCAGGGCTCAAAACCTAGCAGAAACAACTGCATCATTGGAAGGCTATATTACAGAAGGAATTTTTATTTGTATGTATATTATGTTAATCCAAACTCCAAGGCTCTGTCATCACTCAAAGTTCCTATTGTCAACTGATGTACCCCAGATAAATTGAAGAGCATTACTTATTACCTCATAAACCAATTCAATAAAATAATAAAAAAATTAAAAATTATATTAATGGGCCCAGGACCGAATTAACTTTTCAACCTCTGACAAAATTGTGTTGCTATTTACTTGAAGTGCTTTATGCTTCTACAGTGCCTTGCATTTGTCAGTGGGTGCAGACTCTGTAATGATATCATCATAATATTTAGACGGGTGACTGGGTTTAAGACTTTTTTTTTTTTCTTTTGCCAGAGATGGAGATACTATATTTGGTTATGGATATCTATCACCCTAATTCTACCATCACATCATCCAACTGCACTTCATTCCCTCCAGATGTGTTTTCTTGACAGATGAAAACTTTGATTTTACACAGCTATGAATCTGAGTCTGCTGCACTAGATCTTATATATTTATATGTCCCAACTCCTACACCACAGCTAAAGAGCTTCAATCTTTAAAACACTTGCCCTTTTAGCAACCCTGGCAAGGCAAGGTATGATATTATTTCCTTTAAACACAGGGGAAATGGTGGCACTGAAAGATAAGTGGCTTTTCTTTGAGAAAGCCTGCAACAAGGAGAATTTTTCAGATAATCATAATAATTTACAAGAAGTCTTGGCATTCACTGTGCAATCTTAAAGTGACAGATTAAGGGCATTTGTTTGTCTCCTCCACTAAAATAATTTTATTTTTCAGGTAATACTGCATATTATTCCTAATTATTTATTGTTTTCTATTTTTTTACAATAGGAATTGCAAGAGATCTTCTTTTAAATCAAGTAAGAGGAGACATGATTTTGAATTATCTTTTCTAAAACTGGTATGCTAATGCAATAAAGTGCTGCTTCAGAGAGAAAGTTATCAATCCTGTGATTCTGTGATTACTGTATATTAAAATTCCATTTTCCAGATCTTTATAAAAATATTAGTGTTAATTAGGTAATAAGCTGATAATGGTGTTCATTATGGTATATGGTATATGACTAATTTTCCTAGGCTTCCAAGAACATCTTGTAAAGACAGTGATCTAAAATACAGTTTAAGATGATGGGAATAAATCATTCTTTCCCTTTTTTGGACTTCCTCTTTCATTGTCTTGTTATTGTCCTTGAAATGCCTTTACACTAAATTTATATTTGAAAGTATTGAACTAAATTAATATTTTTCTTCCCAAAACACATTCCAGGGCAAAAGAAGATAAACTAACAAACAAACAAAATGACACAAATTATAGCATGCCTTAATACAAATTTAAAATCTAGTAATAGATCCAATTTTGACATTACTGATATCACTACTTTTTGATGTGGATTGAAAATATGGCCACAGTAGGTTATGGCCACAGTATGCTCTCCAGCATCTGTCCCTGACTTATCATCAGGTCAGTGGCACTGCAAGCTTCTTCTGCTTTAATTTCAACCCATAAACTTTCCAAACACTAATTTATGTCCAAGATTTTTCTACTTTTCTTCTACCCCACAGAAGAACTTTCTATAATCCTCCTGTTCCAGTAGCTAGAGAGCCCATACAGATGTTCCACATATATTTTTTCATTTCTCGCTCACATCCATTTACTCTTGGGCAAAAGAAAAGATTTGTCCGGTCTGATTGCATCTCTTCCTTTCTTGATGTTCAGCCACACAGGGTACTATTAATAACAATTGTATAATGGGGTTAAAGAGGGTAAGTGGGTTTTTGTTGTTCTGGTGTTGGATTTCTTACCCCATTTCTGGTTTAAGCACACAGTCTAACCTTTACTTCATGTAATAATATTGCACCTTCTTTACCTCTGAAAAAAACTCTTTGTGTCATCCTGAAATACCATTCACCTTTTGACTGCATTATTGAATCTGTGGTACAAAATCATTCTGTGATAGTCTAAACCAGCCAAGACCAAATTTTTCCTGACATAGATCCCTGTGCTTTCAGCAAAAACTCTGATTGTTCATCCCTCTGCAGTTCCCAGCTACATTCTGTTTTTCTCTACCATCATTTGTTACAGATTTATTTCATCTTTTTCCATTATAGATGGCAAATCTCCACATAACTCCCACTGAGATGTCTCAGTGCCTTGTACAACATTGTTAATATTTCTCTACCTCTACTTGTGCTGACAGATCATACTGGCATTTTTCCTGGTCCCTCCACATTGATGCCTAATAATCTTCCCCTTTAGTCTCCCTAGTTGTCTCCAGCTGAATCAGCAGGCTGGGGCAGAAACCTTTATTATGAATTTCCTGCACCAACACATCAACATTACAAACACGTATTCACCCACTCTGTGCTCACTTGCACTGCGCCTTTTCTGTGGATTTTTTCCAGCAATCTTAAATTCCAACAGTCCTAAATCAAGAAAATTCCAGACTACTCATATTGGGGATTTTCTTAATTGCATACTCCCATGAAAATTCTCTTGTCATTTTCCCTTTCCTTCCAGAGCATGGATGATTTTCTCCCACACAAAGGCCTCATACCCTATTAAAATAAGACCAAGTTGCCCAATTTCATGGGTTGCTTTTCCTGTTTCCAAAACATATTTACTAAATCATCCTATCTTCATGCATGCCACACCATTCCCTAATTTGATGGAATTTCAAATGAGAACTTTTATGCATTTAAGATTAGTGACATTTCTAAAGGCTTTTCAATATATTTGCCCTTTAGGCTGCAGAGGAAATGTCTAAAGTAACTTTTTGAAATTTCTAAAGCAACTTTAAAATTTTAGGTCTCCATGTACAAGACCTGTTGCCATTAAGAAGGGTTGAACTTATTAATGTGTTTCTAAGAATTTGAAAACCTAACAGAAAAAGAGGAGAGGGGAGGGGAGGGGAGGGGAGGGGAGGGGAGGGGAGGGGAGGGGAGGGGAGGGGAGGGGAGGAGAGGAGAGGAGAGGAGAGGAGAGGAGAGGAGAGGAGAGGAGAGGAGAGGAGAGGAGAGGAGAGGAGAGGAGAGGAGAGGAGAGGAGAGGAGAGGAGAGGAGAGGAGAGGAGAGGAGAGGAGAGGAGAGGAGAGGAGAGGAGAGGAGAGGAGAGGAGACGAGACGAGACGAGACGAGACGAGACGAGACGAGACGAGACGAGACGAGACGAGACGAGACGAGACGAGACGAGACGAGACGAGATGAGCTAAGTGGCTTTCCCCATGGAGATGGGACAGCCAGTGCACTCACCATGAACAAGGGTCAACCCCCAAAAAGTCCCAGGGATCTTCTGCTTGCATGGGTTGAACCCCTGCACATCCCAGGGGAAGAGCAGTCCTGAACCAGAGGGATTCTTGAGGGATGGTGAACTATGGAAATTAAATTTTTATGGAAATAAACTCATGGTTTGTTAGTTATTTTTCAGATGTTGGGTGCATGTAAGGCAACCAGACTGTTTTCTTAAGCTGGGAAGGTCTCACTGACAAATCCATATCCTCCTCAGGACACATCTGTAGGCATGCCCTTGAACCTGGGTAAAGAAACTGGATGAGACCCTCCCCTGTGAGGCCCTTCCCAAGGAGTTTTACCTACACTCACCTCCCTCTTCTGCAGCCTCCATAATCTCTTCCTCAGTTTTACCAGTCCTTGACTTTATTCTTTCCCACCTGGGGCTTGGCTGGTATTTGTATGGGCCTGGATTCCCTGCCATAAAAGATCCAGACACACAGTTACTAAACAGGATGAGCATAACCTAATTTAAACATATCCTATTAAAATAAATAACATCAAAGAATGTGAGATATCTGTTGCTGTTTCTTTTCAGCAACTGTGGAGGCTTGGTCTTCAGAACAGACAGCGCGGCATGTACATTCTGCTGGTACCGCCAGGCCTAGTAACAAAAGCATTCACCAACGTGGCAGACGGTTACAGAGGCTTTTATTATCTCAAAAATGTAGTTTATATACTCTGGGGTCTTTACTACGTCAGAGGGGTATTGCTACATTTCCTGGGTTAGAAGGAGGAATGGAAAAGTACTAGCACATGTTAGTAAGGGCTTACATTCCTATGGTGATGGCTTATCTTAGGGGGGTTGGAGTGTTTCTTTCCTTCCCGTTACAGCCCGAGTGTCTTCCGCTCGCCTATCCCTATCCAACCACAGATATCATTCAATGTGGCCTGGAAAACTGGGTGTAATTTTTATGCTAAACACTTGTAAAAGAGAAATATTTTTCCTTCCCCAAATAATATATAGTTTGTAGTGCCAAGTACCTCTATAAAACCTTACATTATACCGTGTGAATTACTACAGACACGTTGGTATTGTTGAAACTGGATTAAACACGGTACTGGCAAAGTCTCATTTATCTTCACATAGACCATAAATTGAATTCACATGCTTTTTCTATTTTTTATCCTCTCTCCAAAACAGCCTTGTCTTAATTTCTGCTATTAATATACATAGGACACTTAGAGCAAAGAGAGCATAAAAAGAAAATACACTAACTCATGGCAATGAAAAATACACAGTTATATTGAAGAAATTTCTGTTTTCTGTCTGGGCACTAATGAAGTTTAACCCAATCTGGCATCTGAAAGGAGAAGATTATTATTTATAGCCTGTCACCTTTTTTGACAGTTAAAAGTCACACACTTCCCATCAGTGATGGTTATCACTCTTGTTTCCTAAAGAGAGCAGTGAACATGTTTCCTGAGGGAGCTCATTCATATTTATAGGTCCAAACTCACAGGAAAGTTTCATTAAAAAGGCAAAAAACATAGATAGGTTCAAAAAAAGATTCAAGAAGATAGACATCTGACTAGAGAAACCCCATTCATGGCCCAAGAAGGTAAAAGTCTCAGCATAATTTTTTCACGGAGTAGACATCAGAGAATTCCTACTGAGACCCTACTGAGACGGACTATCAGACCCTGGGGTTCAGCTTTTTGCTCCCCAGACTAATCACCACTCCCAAACTGAGCCCAGCCACATCTAATCTCAGCAAAAAACAAACCTCTGTGAAACCCTCTTCCAGAACCCGTCAGTCTTTACTCAGACTGCTCAGAATAAAGTGTCAAACCCTTACGGGACAAGAAGACTGTGTTTCACCCACCCACAGCAATTAAGATTTGTGATGGAGTAACCAGGGAACATCATGTCTGCCAGATCCATTACAGAGTGGGAATTCATCTCTCTCTTTGAGGATTGCATGAACAAAAATCAAGCTCATGAGTACCAAGATGCCACGGCAATAAGGGTCAAGCCAATAACATGAGACAAGTACATAGAGCAATGGAGAGCAAAAATTAGATATATTTGTCCAAGAAGTAACTTCTCCAACAAAATCTGCCACAATTATGTTTGGCCAAGCATTTTGACACAGAGATGCCCTTCACCCTGTGACAAGAAGGTTTGTGGTAGATGGCCTTCCTGGCATAGTTAATCTCCACTTAGTTTAGGAGAAAATCTCAGGAGAATCTCCTACTAGGGCAGGAAACAAACATCTGTACCTTGCAACAGCCTTTTGCTTCAGGCCCTGGACTGGGCTTCAACACCACTAACCCCAGGTCTATGGCACAGGCATGAAGCTCCATTTAAGGCTGTCTGTCACTCTGCTGACAAAGAGGGATTGAAATGTTTCTTTAAGTCCTCTCTTCTCTTAAGGCTTGATTTTGAGAGGGATAATTTGCTGCAGTTCATAGGGACAAAAGGAAACCCCTACCACATACACATCCACCCCTTCCTCCATCTCCAGAAATCAGGCAAAATCCTAGACAACTGTAAGTACTCATATATATTTATTTCCATTACTTAATGACCCACCAGTGCCTTCTGTGCGGTCATTTGGTCTCATTCTTTTTTCTATCTTTCTGAAGATACCCACAGGGAAATTGCCACTAACAAGTGGCAGACCCTTCATTAGTCACAGGAAAATATATTTGCAGCCAATCACAGCTTTAATCAAGGATCTGACCATGCTACTGGCACAGACAATGGCAAAACAAAGCAGAGAACAGGAAGAGGCACTGAATGCAGCTCTCTTGAACCTGGGAGCAAGCTACATTTAAGCATATCACAATTTCCATCAATCACTGAACAAAGGGCTGCAAGGGACCTCAAAGATCTGTCTCATCAATCCTTCTACTCACAAGCAGGCAAATGATTCCTAAACCTTGACTGCTGCTTGTTCAACCTGTCCTTATACCTTACTGCAGCCCTGGAGGTTCCTCTGTTTCTCCAGGGAATCCCCCACCATGTTTTCATGTAGCCTTAGAAAAACTGGAATTTTTTCCCTTTATTCTGTCTGACCTAAATCTCCTCTGTGGTTTTACATGCCTGGTGTGTCTCTGGCCAGGATCTCAATCTGTGATGTCCCTGCTTGTATTTAGGCTGGAAGAAAGAAAGTGGGAAGATGTGGCACTTCTCAGATGTGGTAGGATTTCAGACCCACAGCAGACAAACAGAATCCATCCCATAACAGCCCTTCAAGTGGGATGTGGTTCACCTTCACTGAACTTTGCAGGAACCCTTGTGGTTCTCCATCTCTGACCACACGGAACTGTTTTGATCAAACTCACCATTTCCCAGGACTGCTGATGAGGATGATTGTGGCTTCAGGAGGGCTGACTTTCCGATGTTGAACCTCCCAACGACCTTTAAGAACAAGGAGCAGCTGGAATGATCTGCTCAAAAGAGGCATGTTTTGAATTCATTATTTATGCCAGCCTGCAAGGGGGAAATTGTTGTTATTCTCTGTTAAACACCATTTGGCGACCCAGGACTCCTCCCATTACCTGCTGAGCCAAGTTAGCATGCTACAAGATGCAAAATAAAACTTAATTTATTATGATTAAGCACCATGTGACAAGGAAACAGACCCAGCACAGCAGTGGCCAGAATGACTTTCTTCTTGAAATCTTTGTCTTCCCTTATCTGATACCTGTTCTTGTTTGTCTCCTAGATGATTTTTTTTCCTTTTGTATTGTTGGAGTCTGTGTGGGAAAGATTACATATGTTTTGGGGTTTTTTCCTGAAACTTTTGCTTTCCTTTGATCTGTGTTTCTTTTGTGTTTAAGTACTGAAAGTATTTTGTTGAGCAAAGAATAATGAGGATGGAAATAAAATTTAAAAAGAAAATGGAAAAAATTTTCAAATCTAAAACTCTAAGTTTATTGCAAAACTGAGGGAGCTTCCCTTGATGATGCTATGGTGAGCGTCATCTATAAAGAGCTCTGTCTGTTGCTGCATGCCCTTTCAAAATAGAGAAACTTGTTTTAGATACATGGAAGAAAATTTTTCCTGTGAGTGCCCTGGCACAGGTTGTCCAGAGAAACCGTGTCTGCCCCTGGATCCCTGGCAGCATCTAAGGCCAGATTTGATGGAGCTTGGAACAACCTGGGATAGTGGAAGGTGTCCCTGCCCATGGCAGAGGGGGTTGGAATGAAATGATCTTGAAGGTCTGCCCCAAACCATTCTGGGATTCTGTATTTCTATCCTCTGTTTTACTAATGCTCTTTGTTTCCCTGGACTACTCCACTTGCTTATCAAACTCAAGTTTTCTTTCTGCTTCGACCTGGTCCACAGGCTCCTGTGAGCTCAACTAAAATATTCTTTCATGTCTGCTCTTACAACAAGATAGCCTTGAAACTGATCAGAGGCTCAGTAATGGCACTAGACCTGTTAATTTCAGGGGACTTCAAGTAAAAAAGAGTAATTATTCTGATTAAGATTTAAACATTAATCCTCACTGTTATGTTTTAACCTTTGTAGGTAGCAGAACATCACTCATAAGGCACTTGCAAAATACAAAGGGTAACAAATGGTGAGTTTTTCTTATTGGAAGACAAGCAGATCTAACAGTTCAAAACATTGCAGCATTCAGAATGGAATAAGAAATGAAATAAAATAGGTGTTTTAAGTGACGATGTAGTCATACATAACGTTGGACCTTCAAAGAGCTACAAGATGTTGTAACTACCCTTGTCCTGTGAAATGGTAGAGTCCCAGTGTGCCTGCATTCCATAAAGCCTCTGGTCTTCCATAATAAGGAGCTAGAACCTGCTGTTACAGTGTTTTCCAAAGTGATAGAAAAGTTGATTCAATTCTATTCTAGTCTAGTCTAGTCTATTTTCCTACTATTTATTCCTTGCACTTTGATCCTGTGATTTTCCAAATACCCACCTCCATAAAAAATTTTGCCTTCTCAGTTTCTAAGCTTTGTTTATTTCTGTGTTTAAAGTGGAAAAAAATTGTGAAGATTATCATGAGCACTGTTTCCATTTGAGGAAGGAATTTTATGTCTTAAATTTCCTGAATAAAAATGGAAGTTTTTTAGTTGATTGCTTGTGCATTTCTTCATCTCAGTTAATTACTCTGAATTTTTAACACACTTTCCAATGTCATTCACATGAGCTTACAGGAAACCATCTAGAACTCCTAACTAGTTCAGATGCCACCAGCAATTTTTTTTTTTTTCAAAACTACCTCTGGAATTTTTTCTGTGGCTTTTGCATTTGTGTGAGTGAGATAAAGAGGTAAATGTGTAACACAAATTGGATGGCTGGAGCACAGTTATCCTTTACAAAAGAACAGAAGTAGCTCCTTTTGGTGAAAATAAATGTCTGCCTTTAAAGGTTAAAAAAGGGTTGGAAAGGAAAGCAAAACCTGTAGTTTAGGAAGTCCTGTTTTAGTGCTGCAGGACCAAGTTTTAGCTTTGTCATTGCTGTGCTGCTGCTCAGCTAAAACTCACAAAGAAAACACATTTGTCTGTCTGCACATTTGTGTATCAGCTCACAACCTGCTCAAAAGGGAAGGGGGTTTAAGGGTAAAACAAGACCTTTTATGTCTCAAATCCATATCTATCAAAGACAAAAGGAAACAACTGCAATATCTTATTTTAATGCTTTCGTTTATCGTGGAGTTTAGTTGCCATAAAAAGTGTATGTTTAAAATGTCCTTTAGGAGTTACAGTCCCATAAAATCTTGTAACCAAGTGACATGCGATAATGAAACTCCCTCCCACAAACTACAGCAAAATGAGGGTTTTTTTTATTATAATCATCAAACAGTTTGCCTTGAGGTATTGATGGAATTATATATAAACCTTGTGTGCTGCTGGAAGACAAATAAGAAGGAGAGGAGAGGAGAGGAGAGGAGAGGAGAGGAGAGGAGAGGAGAGGAGAGGAGAGGAGAGGAGAGGAGAGGAGAGGAGAGGAGAGGAGAGGAGAGGAGAGGAGAGGAGAGGAGAGGAGAGGAGAGGAGAGGAGAGGAGAGGAGAGGAGAGGAGAGGAGAGGAGAGGAGAGGAGAGGAGAGGAGAGGAGAGGAGAGGAGAGGAGAGGAGAGGAGAGGAGAGGAGAGGAGAGGAGAGGAGAGGAGAGGAGAGGAGAGGAGAGGAGAGGAGAGGTTTAGAGGACAAAGGATGGAAGGGGAGAGAAGACAATTCTTGGAGAAACAGTCTAATTCTTGTTAGACAGACATGAAGAAAATTATATAAAATAACCCAAACAAAATGTTAATTTAATAATTTTTAAGCAGATAGTTTCTCATGGTTTTGGTTTATTTCTTATCCCCCATAGCTATAATACTGTGACAAAGCAAATAAAAAATTGGAATCATATTAGAGGTAAAATTGCACTTTCAGTTGAGACATATTTATCCAGGCAGATAGAGCCATTCATCTAGTAGAAAGGACTTTTTCAACCCTTTACAATGGGGCTTGTTATTGTTTCAATGCTTCTAAAAACTTCAGTGCACATTTCACAGGTTTCACCCCTACCCTTACCTAAACACCTACCCTGAATTAAAACTCAGATTTATAATGCAACAAAGTTATTGAATCTTCAACTCTATTCTTAGCCTAGACTGTATTGAACTCCTCCATAGAAGTCTCAGCATATCTAATTTATCTGACATTCAGATACCACAATTATCTGTGGAATACAGCATTTCTGCACATAATGGGTAATGTGACATACACAAATGTTTTCTTTCCATAAGTAGCTGGAGCACTAGTAGAGATACCACTGTAATTATAACTGGGAAAATGAAGTGTATGGCAGAACAATATAAACAGATAACAACTTAAGCTACTTACTTACAGCTCACTTTTTGTAGAATTAAATATCACAGTCATGTAAAGGCAAGCCAAAACATCCTTTTCAACACTGGAGCTGTGCAGTTTTTTCATCTCCAGCTCAACATTAGAAGAGGCTTTTTGCAGGAATTATTTAAAGAAAGCAAAATAAAATCTAGGCTAATACCTACAGGTCATAGTATTTAATTGAATACCTACTGGATTTGGTTTTTTTCTGTAAACCATAAATATGGAAATGCCCATAGAAGATGGAAGGTGGAAGATGAGAGAAGGATGGTGCTCTTCACATAGCACATTGTGTCTTTGGAAAATTCTTGACATCAATTTTTTTTCTCAATAATCAGCAGAATTTCCTTGCTTGTCATCCTCTTAGTATTTGTTCTGTTTTACACTGAGGTAGTACCAGATTCTTCATTTATGGGTATTTGTCTCCCAAAATTTCCAGCAGGTTTGGAACATTCTGGCCATGGAACATTCCCACTGTTTCACAGAGGGCAAACATCAGTGCCGGCTATGTGATGGAAAATGCAAAAAAATGAGACATCTGACAGAATCCTTGAGCTGGGAACAGTTTCATTTTCCTGATTTTCAGGATTAAAAAAAATAATAATAATCTTATTCTTAGATATATTTTCACTTTGCCCATAGGTTCCATGAACTTTCTGCATAGCAAAATGCAGGTCTGACAGCCACCGACAGGTTAAAGGTACCTGTTGAGGGAAGAACTTTTTCTTTTTTCTTTTTTTTTTTTTTTTTTTTCCCTGATATTTTGGCAGTGGCATTTAGCAGGGCTTCACTAAGTGCTCCATGAACCTGGGACACAGCAGGGTGACAGTTGCCTCTGGCACTCAGCACTTGTCACCAGAGCCGTGACGATCAATGTTTCATTTGCCCTTCATGTCAGGGACATTCTTACATTTTTTTAGTGATCAGATGTGAAACTTTCCTCAAGTTTGAAAAAATTAATACAATGACAAGGATTAACATGAGACACAGGTGGTATGAAGAGAGGGACAGAGGAATGGCACTTGCTTTGAAAATCAGCCAGCAGCAGGAGCAATCAAAAAACTTCAAGGTCCCTCCTGTCTTAGTCTGCTCCAAGTACCACAGACCTAGGAGGTGATGGAGTGGTTTTTCTTTTACAGAGTACCAGTGAGTGTGTAGCTGTGAGAGCTATGAGCATGGAGAGAGAATGCTGCACCAGCCTTATGTTTATGCTCGTTCCTGCTGATGTGCACAATCAAGTTTAATTTTTAAAGTAACAGTATGTGGCCATAGTTGCAGGAGGCCTGGTGACCAGACACCATTTCTGGCAAGTGAACCTGGATATGGCTGCCTTATCTTGAACAGCACAGTGCTCCACTGAGACACTGATGGGCTGGAGCACGTCCAGGGAAGTGAAGGGAGCTGGGGAAGAGTCTGGAGCCCCAAAAGCAACTGAGGGAGATGGGAAACGGGCTCAGCCTGGAGAAAAGGAGGCTCAGGGGGGACCTTCTGACAGGAGGGGTCAGCTGGGGGGTTCAGGTTCTGCTCCCAGGGGGCAACAGCATGACAAGAGGAAACAGCCTCAAGTGTGAAAGTAGAGGTTTAGATTATATGTTGGGAAAAGTTTCTTCACCTGCAGGCTGTCAATCACTGGAAGGCTGCTCAGGGAAATGGTGGAGTCGCTGTCCTGGAGGGATTTAAAACATGAATGGATTTGCCACCTGAGGACCTTTGATTACTGGCAGTGCTGGGTTAATTGTTGAATTAAATTACCTTGAAGGTCTTTTCCAACATAAATTATTCACTAGCATGGCTGAAAGTTGTTTTAGGTTGCTGATAGCACTGCCTGCAGGATCTAGATTTTTAACAGCTTACTTAGGGCTCGGCTTACTGGTAGTTGCCAGTTAGATGCTCTTTCATTAGAAGAACTCAAAAAGATTTATGGCAGCCATGCCTTTGTCATGGAAGTCACTACCTATTTTTGCTGCTTTAATTATCTATGATATTCCTAGCAAGGCTGACTGAATAGCTCAAAATGAGCCAGTAATGCAATAAACTGTCTCACACCAGTTGTATCTGCAATATCTGTCATATGTACCAGATCTGCAGTGTTTTTAAGATGGATTTTAGATAGACAAATACAGAAATACACATATAACATGTATGGTTTCTTTCATGTTTCGTAATTTTAAGTTGACAGCAAATGTTACTCCATAGTTGCCAAAGATTCTCTTCCCTGTAAAAACAAGAAAAAGAAAAAATCGACAAAAAAAACCTGATCATGGTAATATAGTGCCCTCTTCTCAAACTGTTACAATTCTGTGTATGTCTACAGAAATATTCATCAACAATCTAGGTAAAAGACTGTATAATAACTATCAGGCATCTCTGGATCTTTTGCTATCAAAGAAAAACCCACTCCTGTGACAAAGGACACATCTTCAGCAAAATTGCAGATTCTTGGTAAAACAAACATTCTTATTTTTCAGAATGTAGACAACAGCAAAAGCAAGGAAAAAAAGAAAATAAATAAATAAATAAATAAAGGCTAATTGCTGACAATATGGCATTTTCCTTTATTGCACACTAATGGAAAGCCCTGTGAACACGGAGGGTTGTAAAGCAGCTAGCTATCTGCTTTCCCTATAGGGGTAACAGAAAATATCTTATTTAGTGCACTATACTCCTGAGGCAAGAACACATTTGCTTGCCAAAATAACACAAGTTAAATATTTTTTGAAGGGTTTTTTGTTTTGTTTTGTTTTTTTTTACTTTGTTTCTTTAGTGCTTTGCATTAGTCCAGGGATTTCAATGCAAAAGCTCTTGTAGTGCCAGAGTCCAGGAACTCTTGACTGAACTCCCATTACATTTATTTCTGTTTGTTAGAAAGTGGATTTTCAGGCACCACAGACTTTACAGCAAAGTATTTGCAAGTTTATTATTTAGACACGTGCAGATACATTTATTCTCTGTCTGAAAAACTGAGTTTCTTTATCTGACCAACCAGTGGAATGCCATGCGGCTATAGAAAGGGAAGTTGGATCAGCAGCTGAAAATCAGGAGTTTGCAAAGAAAAAGGGTATTTGAAATGGCTTTAGTTCTCCAAGAGTCATCACAGACTGGTACCACCCCTCATCTCTGCATTTATCACTAGGGACAGGCCAGTGTGACCTTCATTTTTTTTTTTTTTTTTTTGTGAACTTGTGCCTGTAGAGGGAAGGAAAAGAGGAATTTAGAAGAGCAGTGGAGAGAAATATTATAAAAGGGCTTTAAAAAACCCAATGAGGTTAAAAATTTTCCCTGGGCTGAGGTGAAGGATGTTCCACATGGTAGGAGGCCAGATTCCACAGCGAACAGTGGGATGATTCCCTCCAGTCCCACTGGCTCTTTAGTGGTTGGGGCACCTCCCTCAAATACTGGTTGATCCATGTTTTTGCCTAGGAGAACCCTTGTTTCACATATATCGGGAAAGTTCTGTTACAGCTGGATGTTTATATACCAAAGCCAAGTGCAACCCTTCTGTCATTATTGAAATAGAAACAGCTTTAACAGTCTGAGGGCATGTTACATATTCTTCAAAAATGCTTAACAGGTTGGGTTGGGGTCAGATCCCCAAAGCCAGTTGCAATTTTAGCTTTCTTGAGCTTCTTTTAGTCTTGTGCAGCCTTTGGTCTTTGGTAAGAGGGTTAAGTTTAAAAGATCTGCTGTGAGCCTTGCTCTGTGCAGAGTATGAGAGTCCATATCCCTTTCCACATGACAGATCAGCAAAGAGAGCATTACTATTTTATGCTTTCCTGCTAAATGGACACTTGTGTTCCATGGTGTGGTGGTTTAGCATGAATGTGAAAAGTATTTTTCTTAAGGAAGTTCTAATATAGATTGACAGCTTGGCTGACGAATTGGAGTGTTTCTACGCCTCTGTAAACACAGTCTTGAATCACAAGTCCCAGGTGACTCGGCCCTTTCCTTTTCCGGCTGGCAAGGAGCTGACATCGCCTCGTCAGTCAGGTTTCGGGCTGGGCCCCCCGGGGCTGGGCCTGCCGGGACTCAGGGGTCCTGCCTGTGGGAGAGCGATTGAGGCCGGCCGTGTCCCCTCTGTCCCCTCCCGGCTCCTCCAACAGGGACAGGAGGAGGACTGCAGACCACAGTCTGGCCCTGCGCCAGGACCACGGTGGCTGTGCTCTGGGCCTTGGTTGCCAGAGCCGCTGGTCTGAAGGAGGACAGGCTTCTAAGAACTTTTCTCTGGAGCCCCAGGGAGCTGATCCAAGTTTGAGTTGCTTTAAATCTGACCAGGGGTGGAGGAGGGTCATCCATCAGCATTCCTGAGCAGCTCTCTCTCCCCCTTCCTCCCCCCATCACCTGTGGACTTGAAGTTCCAGGAGTCAGCTGGAGAGGAGAAAAACCTCTGGGCAAAGTCTTTAACCCTTTTCCCTCCTCCATGGAAGACAGAGTGATTTGAAATGTAGAGAGACAGCATGGAGACAAAGTCAGTGAAAGAACTGAGAAAGACATTTGGAAGATGGGACGGAGGAAGTGGACATTTCTGACCAGACTTCTCTGGATGTGAATTATGGGGAAATGGACTGTTTTTGTAATATCCTAAAGCTGCTTGGGGGTATGCAAGTTCTAGCCAAAGGGTTGTGTGTATTGATATACATGGGTTTTAATTGAGAATTTTGAATAGAGTATGTCCTTGGGTCCTGGGAAAGAATAAGAAGGTCTCTATTTCTTTTGAGATAGAGGCAATTTTAGAGATAGAAGAGAATCCCTGTTTTGTACTAGAAAAGCATTCTTAAAATGATACCCCAAACATGTGGAAGTCCATAAACCACTTGGGAAACTGTTATTATGAATGTGAATGCACAGGATCTGCAGAAATTCCAGGCAGTTGCAGATCTGTGGCCTTGAAAGCCACCAGACCTTTTCTTGTGGCGTGTTCTCCATAACTCTAGGGAAGCTCATCTCCCAAAGTGATGTAGTATCATGTTTAAATGGTGGCAACTGACTGAAAATCATAGTTTTCTCTGGGTTGAGTGGGAAAATGAACAGTTTGAGAAGGGGGAGGGAAGGTGTTTGAATGTCTCATTTTTTTGTCTCTCTCTTTTTTTTTTTTTCTTTAATGTGTAACAGATAGATTTTAATAAAATCTATCTGTTTTTACTTTTAAGTTGTGCCTGTTTCGTCTTTTTGTCCCAAAATTATATCTCCCAGTTGGTGAATGAAATTTGGTGAATGTGAAACCTCGACATAAATGGCGCTTTGGCTGGGAAACTCAAACTGAAACCACAAGACATGGTCTGGTCCAAAGTCTGTTGGATCTGTCAAGGGTGCAGAAAAAAAAAAAAAAAAAAAAAAAAAAAAAAAAAAAAAAAAAAAAAAAAAAAAAAAAAAAAAAAAAAAAAAAAAAAAAAAAAAAAGAAAAAAACCCCAAAACAAAACAAAAAACAAACAACCCCCCCACACAACCCAAAAAACAAACAAACAAACAAAAGACAGCTATGGTTCTTTCTTTCTCTCTACTATGCAGCTCTCCATGGCTCGTTTAACACTTGGTCTGCTCAATTCTTTGTGAGGAAAGTTTTTCAGCCTGTAAGACAGTCCTGTGCTAAAGTGGTAATATTTGTGCAAGTACCTACGTCTTATAGAAATTGTGGATGTGGCCAGTTTTACTCAAAGGATGTCAGGCTTGACAAACACAGCAATGATCCAATTTGTGCCAGGTGGCCTGAGGACTGGATCCCATTCCTCTGTGCACATCACTGAGGGGCTGCAGCTGTAGTCACTGGATATCACCCTCCTCAGCCACTTTCAAGCCATGGATCTCATCACACATCTCATCCACTTTTATTTTTTTTCACCCCCTCTGAGCTTTTGTTATTCCCCTCCTGATTTGAGGATCTCCATTTACTGATGTGAAATAGGTGTGGGAGATGTTCATCATCTAAACAGACTCCAGCTGAAGGGGCCATATGCTTGTTTGCTAGCAGTGACCCACACAAACAGGAAAAGTAGATACGTAGCTACTGTGCTAAGGCAAAGACATATGGAGATCACCAGAGCTTTGTACCCAAAATGGTATTTAGACTTTCAGCCTTCAAGCAGAGACACCAGGCTGCATCTCATTTTGCTTTTTCCTTTCCTAATTTGCAACCAGCACTTGATTTAGTAAATGCCAGAATTCAACTTTGAGGATGAATGAAAAAGCCTGAGGAAACTAATGACCTCCTTAATAAAAGAATACAATAACTTCAGAAGATTTAATATTTCAGGTTGCTATAAGGATTGAATTGGAAAGACTTTTTTTTTCCTTTCTGCAGGGGGAAAATGAAAGCACCTGGACTTCACAACTGGTTACTAGATATTACTTGCAGTGGTAGAAAGTACTGACTTTCATTACAAGTCTGAAATAGGCAGGTTACACAAAGAAGAGTTTTGAAATATCTTCCACAGAAGGTCAGAGGAATATTTGCCTTTCCACAGATTGTTCTTATATAAATGGAGCTCGAAATTAAAAGGAAATACAAAATCCATCCCAGACGTATTTATGCTCACTTTCTGGTCCCCTTTACAGGAAGTTTTAAAGCATTACTGGGTTCAGCCATCTTCTCAAATTGTTTTTTGTGAAGCTGACATTGCTCCCTTCCAAACGGTGAGGCTGAATCTTCAGGCACAAATTCCCATCTGTTAAAGCCTGTTAAAAGGAACTCACAGGCTAAAACTTGCTGCAAGATCAAAACTCATCACTATCTGATGAGTTTTTTGCAAAGTTTCATATCTAATGGATCGTTCAGCTGGCTATATTATCCATGTTCAGTGCTCAGACAGGACATAAAAAGAGCTAATGTCAAAGCAAATCCAAAGAATCTCTCAAATTCTTCAGTTAAAAGGTTGTCCAGACCTCGCACAGGCTGCCCAGGGCAGTGGTTGGGATCTCCACCCCTGGAGGAATTTAAAAACTGTGAGGATGTGGTGCTTGGGTTCATGGCTTAGCAGTGGGCTCTGGAGTGTTGTGCAAATGGCTGTACTCAGTGATCTTAGAGGTCTTTTATAACCTAAATTATTCCATAAGTGAAAAAGGCTTTTGTCACGTATTTACCTCACTGGGGTAGGGCTAACCTGGGGTAGGGCTAACTTTGACCACACAGCAGTACAGCATCTTACTTAGGCAGCCACTCTTGTTTCCCCTGATTAATCACACCAGATACAGATAAGAACTGGATAATGGATTCTGGATAATGAATTCTGTCCTAGAGTAGTTCTGAAATAGGTGTAAATAGTTCCCCTCCAGAGGCAGCTGTCTCCAAGCACTGTCAATAAATGGAACATACATCACTAGCTTTAACTAGTTGCTGTAACTTTTTAACAAGGTTGTTAAGTGAAGCAGTTGTTTCCTTTTAATGTTTTACTTAAAATACATTTTAAATGCAGGAGAACTTATAATGTTTTCTGAAAAACTTATTGGAACCACATGGTAAGAATTCTGACTTGGATTTTTCACAGTGATTTTCTACCCTGAGTCACAAGGTGAAAGTAAAGAAACTTAAAATCATGGACTGACTTTGCTCAACTTAATTTGAACCATGTGAAGAGATATTTTCCTTTTTTTTCTTCTGCTTTTTAGAAGGTTTATTTTCCTTTTCTTTTTATAATGTAAACTTAGAACAACAAAGGCAAAAATTCATGTATTTTATTATTTTAATTCTGCCAGAGATGATATTTCAATTATTAAAAAAAATACAAACAATAATATCAGTCAGACCAGAGAAATGCTATCAATTTAAGTTTCCTAAAATTCTCTGGTGATAATACTTTACTACAAAACTCCCAAATAGACCTATTCAATGTAGAAATATAATAAATATTACAGAGCATATGTAAGGAGTGTGAAATAAAAGATCTTATCCATCTGTTGAGGCTGACTGTCATTTGTAAGATTGTTTTAAAAATTGATGATGATAAGGTTTTATTTATCAAAAGACAGCCAGAGGGGGCTGTTGATGATCAGGCCTGACTTTAAACAGCCCATTATCCTTGATCCAAAATGCAGACCTCATTGCACAATGCAGGCAATGTCAGGCAGAACTCCACAAGAAATGCTATGAACACTTTTAGGTATTTTCTTCACTGTTGGGAAGAGTGGCTGATACCTCAGAGGGTTGTGCAGCCCTTCAGACGGGCCTCGACACAGTGGAGAGGTGGGCAGAGAGGAACCTGCTGAAATTCAACAGAGCTAAGTCAGGTCCTGCACCTGGGGAGGAACAACCCCAGGCTCCAGCAGAGGCTGGGGGTGACCTGCTGGAGCGGCTCTTAGGAGAAGGACCTGGGGGTCTTGGTGGACAACAGGCTGTCCGTGAGCCAGCAGTGCCCCGAGGGCCAAGAAAGACAATGGAATCCTGGATGCCAGAAGGTCAGAGAAGGGATCCTGCCCTCTGCTCAGCCCTGGTGAGGCACATCAGGGGTGCTGTGTCCAGGTCTGGGCTCCTCAGGACAAGAGAGACAGGGAGCTCCTGCAGTAGGTCCAGAGGACTACATACAAAGATGGTGAAAGTCCTGGATCATCTCCTTTATGGAGAAGGGCTGAAGGAGCTGTGGCCATTCAGCCTCCCCCCAGCTGAGAGGGGACCCCATCCCTGTGTGTCCCTGTCTGCAGGGAGGGTCAGAGCAGGGCCCAGGCTCAGCTTCAGGGGCCCAGCAATGGCAGCAGAGGAACGGGCAGGGACTGAGCCCAGAAAGTTCCACCTGGACCCGAGGAAGAACTTCTGTCCTGGGCAGTGACTGAGCCCTGAACAGATTGTCCAGAGAGGGTGTGGAGTCTCCCCAACTGGAGATATTCCAGACCCCTCTGGACACAATCCTGTGCTCAGTGCTCTGGGATTACCCTTCTTGAGAAGGGAGGTGAGATCAGATGACCCTACTATGGTTCCTTCCAGTCTTAACCCATTCTGGGATTTTGTGAAATGCATCTTATATAGGTTTTGTTCCCACTAATGACTATGGAAAAACAAATGCACAAACACTAATTCAGGCTCTAATGCAAGGATATTTTTGAGTACAGTTTTACAGGTGAACTTAGATGCAATAAGGATCTGCAAGACTGGCTCTTTTATACAATTATCATTTAATATTCATAAAAAAAGAAAATTTCTTTGGGATAAAAAAAAAATAATCATAAACCAGTTAAGTAGAGAGAAGGGGGAAAAAACACCCCCCACAAACATATAAAAGAAAAGACTTGAGGGAGAGCAAGAATTCACACTGACATGAAAAAAAAGCCAGACTGCCAGATTTGATACCCCAAAGTGATTTGGAAAGAAATTACATAAAGTGCAATTTATGTTAACACTACACAAAAAATATGTGAAAACACAGTGTTTACAGTTTAAATAGTACCTTGCACTGCAGTTTTAATAGTGCCCTGCCTATGTGTATGAGGGGAATTAACAATAGATAAATAACCTGAATTTAACTAAAGCAAAGCTTTAAATTCTCTTGGGATTGTTACAACCCATCCCTGGAGTCAAGAGTAACTCAGGTTCTTGTTAATATGTCCCTTGGAGTGGATTAGGGTGAGAAGGCTCTGAATGAACAGTGTTTGTAAATATATACATTTAGGGTTTATTTTAGTACAGTTTGGTTGCCATGGAAAGCAGCTATGTAGCCATTTTGATTACTATTATCTACAGAGATGGAACAATATAAAAGCATAAAAACAGCACATAAGAAAACGTATTAGGGAAAAGAAAGAAAAAGAAAGGATAAGAGGAAGATCTTCCCACCTGCGGATGTGGCTACAAGACTATTTTGCTGCCCCTTGATCACCGCAATAGTCACTGCCTTGGTGGGTCAGGGGGTGGGGGAAAGTCCATGGAGCACAAAGTTCAGTGGGATGACATAAGCCCAGATTTATATGGGAATGCCCAGGTACATCCCCTGGGAAGGCAGTTTTGCACTGATTGTTACATCACTGTGGATCATGCACAGTCCTGTGGTAGAAGGCCCCAGAGATGAGTCTGGGAATGCTTTGAGACTCTTTGACAGTTTATGAGCGCTTCAGAGACATGACCTCTCTTTCTTACACCAACATAATTGAGCCAGTTATGCCCCATCAGAAGCATGAAAACCTTCAGGTTTACATGGGAATGTTCATATTTCTCCCCTGGGTGGGAATTTTACACCTGAGCCAGTTGTGTAAGGGAGGATGTTGCCAGGATAAATATGTCTATCTGACTTTGCAGGATCTACTTCTTCCTGGCGTCCTCTCTTATCTGGCTCTAAACTCAGCTTCCTCCTAAGCAAAGGTTGGGTTTTGTGGTTGTCCTCTGTTGTTCATACTCTCAGCCCTGAGCTGTTACCTTGATATAGTCAACAAAGCTCACACTGCTCTTGCAAATCACTGATTACTCTAGCCATCAACCATCAACATTTCAGTCTCTCACAGGGATCTTTGGAGTTGCTCAGACAAAAGATTTTCTGCAGGTGAAAGGAAGCAAAAGCTGTGTCTCCCAGGTTCACCTTGAGACTGTGAACATGTTTTGCTTCTTGTCCAAGGCAAAGCCTGAATGTTCATGACTCCAAAGTCCAGCCTTACAAGTCTTTTGAGTCAATGAAATGTTCCCTTCCCAAACCAGAAAAGCAATTAAATCCGTTCAAGGAAGGCCAAACGATATTTTCCCAAATATGCATCCATACCCATTACAAGGAAATTTCTGACACCTAGTACTGTCTTCAAATCAAAATACTTGGCAGAAGAGGTTGGTGTTACTATTTTTACTTTACCAACAGGAAGAATGAGGCACAGGCAAGTTCAGATTGCACATGTGTGTGAGGATTCTCAAATACAGTGCTTGTTCCTCAGCCTTCCCTTCTCTCTCTCTGCCTCGCAAAATTACTTTTCCATACCTGCAATCGCCATTAAGTCTACCATACATGTATATCATATGCATATCCACTCTGATTCATGTCTTTCTTTTTACTTGAAGTTTGACCAAAGCATTTGTAAATGCCATGAAAACATTGAGACTGAGGCTGTTCTGTGTTGTGTATTTACTGTGCACAGACACTGCATCCTGGCCCAGAGCTGCAGTTAGTGCTATACAATTCATTGTTCTTCACTCATTCTGTCTGATTTTTCATAACTGGGTAATTCACTGCATCAGTTTTGATAAGGCATAACATTTCCCTTCACTGATGTTGTGTTAGTATGGCTCTACTGTACATTTTCATTACAGTTGTTCCCCAGATCTGAACTTCCTTTGGACCAATAACTCATCTTATGACAAGCAAGTGTTGAATTTATAGCACAAATTTGCTAGGGAAAAAAGGGGTGGGGGGAGAGTGGATAAAGAAAAAGAAAAAAGGTGAACATTTAGAAATATGAATGAACCAAAAAACCTACTTCTGATACTGTTCGAATTTTTCTTCTTTTTTGAACATTCAACTGAGAGAAGATTTTGCAATTTCTGAATTAAATACAGTTCTCTCTCTGTCTTCTTCAAGCAATGTGTCACCTGTGTCTCCACACCTTGTAAAGGCTAGCATCCTCAACACCTCTTTGGTTACAGACACTTTTCTCCACTGTGAGTTGACCACTTCTCTATTTCCCAGACTGCCTGATTGCCCTACAAGATCAAACTCAGGGCAATTACTTTTAATCCATGTCAACCTTTCACATCAGCTGCTATTTTAGGCTGGATGAAAGGCTCATTGGCTGTTTTTCTGGTGTTTGCTTTTTGTTTTCCTGTCTAAAACATAGTTTTTTGCCCTAATGAGCCTTTCTCAGTGCTACCAACTCAGACCAGCACAATCTGTCTTGGAGAACCCCTTTTTAGTGCATATATCAACACATATTCAGACTGATACCACTTTGGTGCAGGAGAGGAGATGAGATATAAACTCACAGCCTCTGTAAAATGTGGGTTTTGAGTTTCTACTGCCACCATGAAACTGCTGAGAGGAGAGCAATGAAGACCAATATGCTCAGTCTTCCTCATTGTTGGTGGTAGTGGTGGAAGGGATGTGAAGAACCTCTCTAGCCTCTGGAGGCAGAAACTTTGGGAAAGCAGCATGTTTTGTCCAGGACAGCACTATTTACTGTGCTTGCCTATTTAACAAAATGGCATTGGATGAATTCCCAACTTCTTGAGATACAACTCTTCAGCAAAGCCCTGATACTGCTGCTTGTACTGTACAAAACCCTGATACTGCAGAGCCTTCCATTGTGAGATTTTGAAAACAGAGCATCCTTCTCTCAAGAAACTAATACAGTAATTGATATTTATAAATATATAAAGGGAGTAGTTTCTACAGACACTGAATATTTGACAACTCCCCAGAAAACATATGGATCCTGGTTTGTCAAAATACAGATTTATTTTCATCCAGCTGAGATTTTTTTTACACAAAATACACCGTTAATTCAAGCAATTTAGTCCTTTTTTTGGTTTGGTTTGGTTTGGTTTGGTGGGTTTTTTTGTGGTGTGGATTGTTGGGGGTTTTTTGGTTGTGTGTTTTTTTTTTTTTTTTTAAAAACTGGCCAACTTTCTGGTTATAATAGTCTGGCTTATTCAAAATTTCATCTATAAATCCTGCCCCTAAAGAGAGTTGGTTTATTACTTTTTAATAGAATTTGTCACTATAAATCATCTATAGTACCATAGTGCCTAGAGCAGTAAATGAAATTGACAATCGCATTGACTGTTATACTGTTTAAATGGGCTTTACCCCTAATCTGAAGGTGTTTTGTTTCCAAAGGGAGACATTTAATTCTTTACACCCATTTATTGTTTAGTCTTTTTAACTTTTATCCTAAGTTTGTGAGAATGGCACTGAGATTTTCCAGCTCAGTACAGATGTGAGAATGAATATCTCTGCTCGGGGGGTAGTCTGTGAAAGTTCAGCCTGGAGAATAGAAGGCTTCAGGAGGACCACAGAGCACCTTCCACTATGAAAAGGGGCTACAGGAGAGCTGGAGAAGAACTTCTGAGAAGGTCCTGCAGTGAGAAAAGTGCAGGAATGAAAGACGAATGTCTTCACAATGAAAAAGGGTGGGTTTACATTAAATATTAAGAATAAATTCTTTACTGTGAGCCCGTGGCATGCACTGGATCTCACTAACACTCAGGTGATGCTTTCTGTTACCTGAATTACATTGATTAGCAAGTATTGTCACAGAGAATGAGAGGTGGTTTCAGTTGCTCCCACTCCAAAATCCATCCAAAGGCAGGGTGATTATGGAAAAGGAACCGAG
Organism: Sylvia atricapilla; assembly: GCF_009819655.1. Lineage (NCBI taxonomy): Eukaryota > Metazoa > Chordata > Aves > Passeriformes > Sylviidae > Sylvia > Sylvia atricapilla. The sequence goes on from NC_089174.1 coordinate 63,087,535, forward strand.
CACCATGAGATCTCTAGCTGCCACTGATTTCACTGCAGGATGATGTATGTGCTACTAAAGCCCTGTGACTCTGCTTTCTCATGTATGAAACTTAAGTATATCTTTTGAGAAGACTAATTTCAGCTTCTAACTGATAGTCTAGAGTCGAGATTGCTTTGTAGACTCTACCACCAACTCTTTGTGTGCTCCAACAAATTATTTAGGCTGCCCGCAATAGGGACCTCAGCAGAAGTGCTTCACAGGAAGAAATGCCAGTTCCTGTTGGCCTTTCTAAACCCTTATCTGATAGATAAACCAGCTCTGTGTCCTGCAGCTCCCCTCCCAGGCCACGATGCTATAGAAGTAATGAGAAAATTGAGCAACAAGGTGGCCAAGCCAACCATTTCCACATAAAGTAAAAATGTTTTTCACACAGTGCACAGGGAAATCCATTCCCAGTTCCCAGTTGCTCTGCCAGCTGTGTTGAGCATCTCTCCACATGTTTGCAAACCGGGGCAGGCAGCAGAGCAGGCCAGGAATCCTGATCAAACTTCTCAGGCTAATGGCAGAGCAGACCAGCAAGAAAAAAGTCACAGAAAGCTGCAACAAAGACAGCCCTGGTCTCCTTCTAACCGTGACAATATTCAAGGTGTGGTGCCATGGACCTATGTCTTAATGGCATGGTGTTTTGTCAGGGGAGGCTTAGGCTGGATGTTAGTCAAAGATCCTTCACCCAGAGGGTGACTGGCATGGAATAGGCTTCCCAGGGAAGCGGTCACAGCACTAAGCTGAAGAAGTGTTTGAACCGCAGTGTCAGCCACATGGTGTGATTCTTGGGACTGTTGTGTGTAGGGCCAGAAGCTGGAGTGATTATCCTTGTTGATCCCTTCCAACACATGGTGTTCTGTGATTCTAATGTATTTTCATATTCTCTGTGCTGTGCAGGAAGATGTTCTCTGTGACAGCACTAGCAGGAAAATCTCTTTGTTTCACAACATCAGCAGGGAAATGACACCTGTGTTTTCAGACTTATAGGAATGTTGTGCATTCAATTCCAGCTCCTGCCTTGAGGATTTACAGTCATCTTCCCAGAAAAGTAATACAGGAAATATGAGCAGTTGAAAGAAACTCATAGCACTAAAAATCTGCCCTCAGAGCACAGACATAGGCAAGCTTAGTCAGAGGACAAGATAAATTTTAGCTATCCATCTTATGAAGGAAATTCATCTTATCACAGGATATGGAATACTAATTGGGCTAAGTCATCCCAAACTAATATACCATATCCCAAACTGCCTACCATATTCCTCATTCCTCAGAGTAAATTTTAATAGCATATCCTCAGCATCTGATATTTCAACATATAAAAATAAACTGCTCATAATAATCAAATTATGAAAATTGTAATCTGAATAAGTCTGATGGCTAAGGCAGTGTGCTTATTTCCCCTGACTGGTGGGAAACTGAGGAATGGATGCTGAAAGCTATATCCATCCAGTACTGTGTGTGGGACTGGGTTTCCCGCTGAGGTCAGTGCAAGGATCCAAATGTAGCCAAGGGAGAGCTTAGCATTGCATTCAGAGCCTCTTCTGCTTGATTTTTAAGGCGGGGACAGGGTTACGCAGACTCTTTGAGATTTGCAGATGGTAGATATTACTCTGAGAGAGGAATCAAGATTTCTAACCCTCCAGTTGGGAAAAAGAAATTGAGAAAACTCTGCTTTATCTGTGGCATTTCACAGATGTGAATATTGTCTCCTAGTCCAGAATAAGGAGTCGTAGAACATCCTTCAGGAAAATTGCATTTAAGACTCCTGCCAACTGTGGGTCCTCACATTTGATGCTGAGAGAACAGTGACTGTTGCACTCTCCTAACTTGCAAGCCTTTCCTCTTGTAATGTTTGTTCTTACATGTCAACACCTCTGAGCCATATAGATGTGACATACGGATGCACAGACACGCCACATACAAACTGCTATCCTTGGATCCTCTTACTGTTTCCACAGTAACCTTACAGAAACAGCCAGCAGTCAATAGAGAAAATCAAATGCAGAGATAAGTTATAATTTTAAGTTAGCAGGGAACAGATCTTGAATGCTGAGCCACTGATACACAGCATAATGCGATTTAGGGTGTTTGTTATGCTAACCCCAGGCAGGAGCGTGTAGGCATACATTGTGGCAATTACAAAATGCATTTGCTGCTGGTTAAGCAAGAGTGCAGAAGAGAGAGCAGATATAGAGAACTTTATGCTCACAAACTGTTTAATGGCTTAAACCTGCTGCCAAGCCAAGCTTCTCTTTACTTTGTACCTGGCAATTCCATGCGTTCATCCAAGAGGCAACAGCACTCGGACATTTACAGATGCCCCATCACTATAGGCACACTTGGTATGCTAAGCTTTGTTTGGGGAAAATAACAAAAAAAGACCAATCAAATGCTTTAGCTAGGAAGTGTCAAACTCTTAATATGAATTTTGCTCATTAATGTGACAAGTGTCACATGCACTGAGTCCTTGTTTTTTTGGTGGCTGTCAGTATATTGATGTGTATTTTGCAAACAGTTTTTCTACCCAAACTGTTTCTCTCTAGAGAGCAGTTTAGGCAAAAGTCAGATGAATTACCTAGTGAAAATTGAAAACTATTTTTTCTATTAGTCACTCAGGGCATAGTACTCCAAGCAAGGAGCCATAGCAGCTTTATTCCATTCTTCTCCAGGCCATGAAATCCCTTCAGATTCACATAGTATGCAGGGTGTGTGGGTGTCCCAGGCTTGATTTAAAGCATAAAAATCTCAAATTAAGCATTAAAATTGTATCTATAGTAGCATGGTGAATCATGTTTACAGGACCTACACTCTGAATATTTATTTAGTATTGCTCAGTCTGGTTTTGAAACAAGATCAGGTTTCATGCTGTTTGTACTAACCTAAAGATTGCAATGTTGGCTTGTGCACATCAGCAAAATATAAAGGGAACAAGAACACTAACATAAGCTTCACTCTGTAAGAAAACTGGTGCATTGTTAGAACATTAAAAAGTCCCTTTTGGGGGATCAAAGCCTATCCAACTTGACTCAGAGTGACATGTTAAATTGGAAAACATAAGACTAAATATATATTCCCACTATTTGTTATTTTAAAATCTTATTTGTCTCTCTAACACTTTTTCTCCCTGACACCAAACAAAATAATTTTGCTTTAAGATGGATGTTGATCACTACATCAGTGCTCTCCCTGGAAGGAATGCATGTGCCTAAAACTCAGCAAGACACAATGTCACTCAGCTGGACTCATTAGTGTGGCAAGCAGTTTGGCATTTACATCTCTGCACTGCTCCCAGGAAAAGGCAGCTCCAGTTCAGAGCACAGCATGTGTCTGTCTGCAGCTGACAATGTAGACAAGCCCTTAAAAGCCAGGCCATCCTTCAAGGAGCAAGTGGAACTGGCAGCTGTGGAGATGCGGTGGCAGCTTTTATCGGTCTAAGGGCAAGGGCTGAGTAATTCTGTATGAAATCTCTTGATCCGTTGCAGGTAGTGCTTATGGCCTTGAAAAAGGTATGTATCAGCACCTGATGCACAGAAGCACAGAGGTGCCTGGGGTTCAGCTTGCATAGAATTTAACTGCCTGAGTACACAAAGACTGAGGTCATTTAATTTCTCCCTGTTGTGACAAACCAAAGTAGGAAAAATGTCAGCAGGAGATTCAAAATAGAATTCCTTCATCTTTTCATGCTTAAATCTTCTGAGAAACCTTGCCTTCTATATATACTCAGAACACATCTCCAGTATGCAACAGGCACTAAGCTGAGCAATCACAGCAATTTCCATCAGTAATGAGGCCGACGGGACCACCACATCATGCTCCGAGCCAGCTTTGTGCTCTGCAGCGTAGACAGAGCAGAAATGATCTTCCACACCTCTCTTTGTGAAAGGGCTTCAAACCCAAACTCCTGTTTCCTAGGGAATGTCTGGCTTTTGGCAAGCCAAGAAGGAATGGATGCCCCATCCCTGGGAGTGTTCAGGGCCAGGTTAGACAGGAGTTCCACCTGGGACAGTGGAAGGTGTCCCTTTCCATGCTAAGGGGATGGGACAAGATGATCCTTAAGGGCTCTTACAAAGCAAGCCATCTTATGATTCTAAGAAAAAAAGTGGTATGTTCTGCTCTAAGAAAAAAAGTGATGTGCTCTGCTCTTCCTGCACAAGTATGTAACAAAGGAGACTAGATTTCAGGTGTCAGTGAGCAAAGAAATATATATACGTAGGGGAGCATTATTAAAAATAACCCCAAAAACCAGAAACATGACCTCCCAATTAGAGATGCAACTGGAGTGCAGATATTTTAGGAAAGCCTGTCTTGACCTTATTCAGGTCACCAGGCTTTGTCACCCAAACCCAGCAGTGGGAGGAGATCACAAATACATTTTGATGGTGTCATTTTGCCTTCAGCATCTTCAGCATCTGCTCTGACTGCCTGAAAACTCAGCTGTAGGTGCATAATGCTTCCCACCACCTCCACAGGAACATGGAACTCTGACAGGAACTCTGCCATGGAGCTGGGCACACAATGCCTAGGTGTCCTTATGGCCTTTGTCCAGGGTCTTCTCTTGGTTCCCACACAGAATTTGGGATTTATTTTTTTTTAAACCTCCAGGGTCTATAGTAATAGTAGGTTAATAACTACAAGTTCTTTGCAGTGACAGCAAGGCAGACAGGGAAAAGTGAAAATTAAGGAGTCCTTCAGCATAGGCCAAAAGGCATTTGTGTGAGTCAATGCCAAATATCTTAGAAAAAGAAGTTTCAAGTGGATTTTGTCAAAATAGGAAAAGAGAGAACTTTTAATTTCTGCATCATTTTGCAAGTTTCCCTTTTCTTTCTAGGGGGAAATCTTTCTAGAAAACCATGTGAAGGGATAAATTCACAACTAATAAGCACTCTCCAACAGAAAATACAATGGTGGGTGATGTTGTGAAATGAACAATAGTGCTTCTGCTTTTTCCAACAAGGCTTAGTGAGGATGCAATTGAAGCACTGGCCACTTTGCAATAAAAGAGGTGAATGGGCTATTATTTTTTCAATCAATCCAAGGTTCGTGAAGGAATAAACATCTCCTCTTTAACCTCAATAAAAGCAAGGAGGTGATTGTAAAAAACAAACAAACAAACAAAACAAAACAAAACCAACAACAACAACAAAAAAACCCTAGGTTTTTAATCAGAAAAAATGTTAAAGGAAGCACCCAAAGTATGCAATTAAAACATTAAAGCAATAAAATATTAACCCTCTTTTTTTCTGTCTGTCTTTTCCCTCCTGTTTCCAAGATTTGAAGAAATAATAATGCTTAAAAATGAATTGGTTTCTGATGAGAGCAGCTCACACTACACTCAAAAAAATTATCTTTTGAAAAATCAATAGGGAAACAAATGTGAAAAAAAAATATAAGGTGTGAATTCCTCTATTTCTGTTTATATTCCCATCCCTCACAACTTCCTCCACCTTGGGAAAGATACCTCCATCTTGGATGATAATCAAATAATTAAGATGTATGAGGTGTGCATGCCTGTGACATGTGAAATAAAGCATAATGAAGGAAACAATAGAAGCATATAAAAAGGGCCTTCTCACTCTTAGCAGTAGCATTTGCTGCCATGAACAATATTCTTAATCAGAAAAAATACTCCTTCATAACAATCATGCTGCATACAGTGATAGTCACAACAGACCCAGGATGGCATGACTGAGGAGGTATAAAAATAGAGAAGTAATTCTGCTATGAAATACCTAGGAAATTACATCCTGCTGGATGTTACTGCTGATCCAGTTTTCACTGGAAAATAATATAATAAAAGTGGAATGAACACAGAATTTCAGCCTGGTTCCATAGATACAGATTCTATCCTAGGACTCCTGAGTGACACTCTGTAAACTTTGAGAATTTATGAGTCTACTTCAATAAATATCAAAACAGGTCCAGAAACTGAATATTTCCATGGTTGTAATGAAGGATTGAAGTTTTTACACTACCTTTGCCTTACCTATCCTAGTGACCTTTACCCATCCACCAACTCAGCAAAAGTCTGTTTCTTAATTTGAGTTTGAGAGCATGAAAAGATTGTCTGCAATAAACACCTAAAGATATAAAGATTCTGAACTGAATGAGATTGGGAAACTCAGGGACTGCATTTTCATCTGAAAACTACCATACTTGATGTGAGGGCTGAGGGGACACCTAAAGAAATCTTCACAAAATGTTACATAAATAATGATGGTTATGATGCCATCTGAAGCTAGCTCAGATTAGTCCTCTTAAACATTGCCAAGCAACAACTACCACAGTCAGGTGTGACTGGAAAAGAATTAAATCTGAGATTTCCATCTGGCAAAAATATAGAATGATAGTGAGCAATTATCTACAACCCAGATAAGCCGGGCAGAAACAGGAACATCCATCCAGAAAAACGGAACACCCTCCTACTCTTACCATTCATGCTCTGCTTTTGCATCAGGATGTCTCAGGCTTTAAATGAAACGTCAGATTTAATTTGGCTTTGGATGCACAAGATATATGATTGCCCTTGGAGAAAGTTGATAACTCGGCGTAGTCTGTGTCAAATGTGAATCTACCCGATAGCTCACTCAATAAAAAGTACAACTCTGCTTTCCTTCAGCAGTACAAAATAGCCAGGCCTGCTGCAATTTGCACAGATAGGTCCATTTTGAAAGAAAACCTTCCTATCAGAAAGGAGAAATTACTTATTGAAAGTTGACTCCCAGTTAAGTTTCCAAATGGTAGTATTGCACATTACATTAGCATTCCGTGGCGGGGAGGCCGTTACTGTGCCCGCTGTGGATGGCTCAGCATCGGGTGAGGAATTACGTTAAATGGCACATTTGGATTTCTGTGAAGCTCACTCTGGAAGCTCTCATTTGGAAGCATAGTACACTTTCAGAGAATTTTTAACTGCTTGGAATCCAAGCAGGGCAGAAAATATGGAGGGGTTATCTGTGGTTATCGATGGCTTCATCATTCTTTACAACATCTACTGCATCTAAATCTGTGCTGAGAGAATGGAAAGAATATCTGAAACCATTTGCAAACCTTCTGGTTTAGATTACCTTTTAAAATCACTTATTTTCCATGTAAACAAGTAAACTAATGGGCCTGGTTTCAAAAAAACTATTTACAAGAAAATTATCAGAATATAACTTTGTTATGCATCTCTACTTTCTGTGTTCACATGGCACTGGAAAGATTTTTTGTCATTGAATCTTTTGTGGACTTACACCTGTTCTTTTTGCAGTCATCACTCAGAAAATATTACTTCAGTCTGATTATTTTTCATTTCTTAGTGCTTTTTGACCACTTATGCAGCCTTTACTCAGAACAGGAATGAATTATGCCTGTTCCACTACTAGCATGCAAAATTCACCGGGAAAAAAACCTCAAAACTTTGTACCTTGCTATTTAGACATTACCATTTCTGAAAGCCATGGTGGTTAAATGTAGAGTCAGTGATGGATACTGTGCAGAAAGACATAAATAGATAAGCAATATCCTTGTCACTCACAGAACATGAGAAATGCCTCATGCCCAAATAAAAGCTTGCAATCAAGGCTCTGCAGAGATAAAGTTACATATGTGACATTTTGTCATTTTGTTCCAAGAGCAGTGGATATCAAGTTTTACTCCTAGATCTAAAAAAAATCTCTACTTTCTTAGTTAGTTTAGTGGAACTTGTGCTTGAGACTGAGAAGACATTCAATTAAAACTGCAAACTATCCTCATTTTATTCCTTCTTGAACAGTGTTAGGCTGCTCTGTGGCATTCCTCCTTTGCTTCATCCTCTTTACTCCAGACTGATATTTTTTTCTTTTTTTTTCCCCCACATTCTCTCAGTTGTCTTCTATGTAATGAGGTCTTCATTTCCTCATTCTTTCTGTCCCTCCTTTTCAGTCAAGCCCCCATGAGCAACTTTACTTTTCATTCTTGAAGAAGACAACATTTTTCTTCTCAAATTTCCATTTTCTGGTCTACCTGTATTGTGTAATTCATCCCTTCTAGAGCTCTTGTATTCTCCAAAGTAAGAGCTCCCTGGAGTCAAAAAACTTCCCACAATAGTTTTTAATCCCTGCTTAACTCAGTTAAGGATAAAATGTACTTTTAAACTAGGTTCTTAGGTCTTAAAATATCTCAGGAAAATTCAATTCATTTAAGCATAGAGGGAAGGACTGAAAACAAAAAGAAAAGTTCATAAATATCATTAATTATGTCAGAGTTCATAGAAAAATAAATTAAAATCATACTTAAATCTAGGTCTCTCTTTTTTCTGTAAATGTTGTCACATAGATAAAATCCATGACAAGTCTGTGGGAAGCTCTCAGGAATATTTGATCTTGAACTTGTCATTTCCATTGGCCTGCATTTTTAATGATATGGTCCTTTTATACCAGCTCATTTGTTTCTGCAGAATCAGTTCTCTGTACTCCTTGTTCCTCTGCAGTCCTTCCTGCATACTTATTCCTGTAAATAATTTGATTACTTTTAAATAATAGCATCAGTACAGAGACAAACAATAATAGGTCATCACTGCAGCATAACAAGCTCAATCTATGCCCTCCTCAAAATCTTTAACAAAATATAACAGAAGAAAAACAGATGGCTTTGCAGCATGACCAGATGGTGAACAATGTCATGCCTTTTCCAAAGAGCCATAATATTATTGTTGCTTTTCTAGCTAGGTCAATATTGATTATATGTTCCAATTTCATTCGGATATTGAATTTGCTTTATTGGGCAAACAGCTGCAGCCTCTGTTCCCCAACCCTTAGCAAATATTATTTCAAACTTCCTTTGAACTCTCATTGCACAAGAATGATTCTGCTAAATCACAAAAGGCTTAACATCATGTGACCCTGGTCTGAGATCATGCAGGTTGTCCAAACGAAAGTCAACACACTGATTTTACTGAAATAAGACTCCCCTCTGTCTCCCTTAAGGTGTTAAAGAGTGACATGGTTCTCCTTCCATCTTCTCCACAGCACTGGTGGCTCACCATGCAACACAGCTGGATTGCTGTCAGTAGATGAAAAAGGTATGCTGCTTTAATATTCTTTTCATAACAGAAATTAAAGTTTATGTTGTACCTCAAACTGAAAAACAAAAAGCAGTTTTCTGTCACACCACTGGAGAATACTGCAATTGATCATTCTTCTTCAATCACAGCTTTAATCAACTTTGCTTTTTTTTTTCTTTTTTTAAATTAGAAATGTTTCAGAAATAAATGGTATATTTATATAGACCATTTGACCACTGCTTCACTTCACCTCCTTTATTTAATGATCTTTAACCTATTCCCTGATTTTTTTCCTCTAATTTTGCTTGATGAAGCAGTAGAAAGCAGACATGAAACACAATGGGCATGGAGTCAGAAAAGGTATAGTTGTAGGTAAATTAATGTAATGGAACTGAAGAGATATAAATCCAGCCATTTCCACTTCCATAAGGAAGAGAATGGGAGGGAAGATTGCTACCATTTGAGGTGTGGTTGAGCATTTTTGGGTTTGGATATCAATCACAGCCATGAAGCAGCTGGGAAGTGGTACTATGGAGAAGTAACACCCCACTGAGCTCAGGATTTCAGTCTGTTTTCTTAAAATTATAAAAAATCTGAAGCATTAGGATGAGCTCCTCAAAATCATATTTTTTAATATTTTGAAATGGTTAGATTTCAGCCTTCTTTTAAAATTATGATATAGAGGAAGAAGCATGGCATTTAGCAGTTTCTTCAAAAACAGGTTCAAAACATTTTACTCCTAGGTGTTCAAAGAGGATGCCAAAATATTGTCAGGGCTTCATCCCTTCACCTAACCCCTCCCTGCAGTTTCTATGGAAGAGTGTTGTCATAATGTAAAGATACATTTTGATTACACTGCATTTTTTTTTGTTCTTGATTTTCAGGAAGAATATTTCAGGAAATTTCACTATCCCAGACAAATAAATAATCTTTTGAGGATAATGATGAAAGTTGTTCCAGTTCCTGTGCAAAGCTAATTCTGTGAAATACCAAGAGAATGTATAAAACATAATAAGGTAAAAGCATACATTTTGCAACCTATTCAATTTATTTTTTAATTTCATTTACATGTCTTGTTTTTTTCTCAGGCAGGAACTGATCCTAGGAAGTTTCACCTGAACATGAGGAAGAACTTCTGCCCTGGACAGTGACTGAGCCCTGAACAGGTTGTCCAGAGAGAGTGTGGTCTCCCTCAATGGGGATATTCCAGATTCCTCTGGACACAACGCTGTGCCCTGTGATCTAGGATGGCCCTGCTAGAACAGAGAGGTGGAACCAAAGAAGCCCACTCTGGTCTCTTCTGTGGAGACTCATTTTGTGGTTCTGTAAACAATATTTGGATCCTCATAGCTACATATAGGAATTTTACAAATTCTTTTTTAATGACATTTGTGAGATCTCTCCAAACACTCATTTTATTTTTTTTCAGTTTTTATGTGTAGCATTTGATCAAGTAGGCTTTGAGTAAAGGATATTCTATGGCAAGACTAATTAACTAACTAACTGCTTTCTAACTAACTGTTTTCTGCTGTTAACATTTTACTGTCTATAGAATACAAACTTTAAGTGACCATCAAAAGGAATTCTTAGAAGATCTATAGCAGAAACAGAAAGTGTTGTTAGGCTGTCTAACACAGGCTGAGAAATCATTTGAAAGGTTTTCAATCAAGAGAATTCTGACAGAAATCTGGCATGCTTGCAAAATGAAACAAATTACTATGGAGATAATCAGCCAGTACAAGCATTTCCAAATTACTTGCAGATGTATAAAGAAACTGCAAATCTTGGCCTATTAATATGAAAGAGGACAGACTTAGTGATCTCTGTTTCCCATCACTCCTCCAGAATCTTGAGTCTGTGGAAAAGCACATAGAGGTGAATAAAGCTTTCATAGTCAAAGCCACCCACAGAATATGAGACTCATAAAATTCGACAGATATAAAAATGGAGGAAATAGCCATTACATTCTGATACACTACTAAAGACGCACAAACAGGGAAAAGACCAACTAGGCAAAGTATTGGCATAAACTAAACAGAAAGCACATTTGCTCTAGCAGTGGCCTTTCAAATTGAGAGTGATGGCATGATTAAATAATTGAACCATCTCACCTTGCACAGTTAGACAGAATTCCAATAAGAACAGTTATTCCAAATCGAAGGCAATGATACGAAGGCAAATCAAGCTCGTCTCCACCTAATACAGCAATGTGCAGCTTGACTTTTTTGCTGCTTTGTGGATGTAAGTGGGATGAGAATAAATGTGTTGTTTTTCTTCAATTTTGCAAATGTGTCAATTACTCCATTAGGGCTGATCCTTTCAGCAGTAATTTTCTTTGTGAAGAAAAGATTTTGTGATTGCTCATGTCACACAGTGCTGCAATAAGGTGCTCCTAAATATTCTTAAGAATTAATTCCCATGTTCACCCAAACACATAATTTAAAACCCAAGCATCATGCCCATCATCTTGAAGGCTTTCTTTTTTCTCTCAAGACCCTGTCATGAGCTCTGGGCATTGAATATGCTATGCAAGCAGCAGAAGTCATGCCAGCCAAAGCTGTCCTGTCACTGAGATGGGCACATTGCCATTGCAGCACAAGGCTGAGGATGATCATGTGAGAACTCGTACACAGTCTTCTGTGACACAGCACAGGTCCTTTTGAAAGTGCACAAATGAATTCTCACCTCATATAATCTGTTCTTAAAAACATCCAGTGCAAGAAATTATTTCAGGCATAGTCTGCCGAAGTTTTTACATCTCTTGAGTTCTGAAATGTTATTTTTCTGGGAGTTTTGTGGGGCAGTTATTTGTTTGTTTGTTTGTTTTGCTAAAATTTAGCTTGACACACTCTTCTCCTATAGTAGTTTTGTATTACAAAGTGCACTTAGGAGGGTTTTTTTTTTTTTCTATGTAACTGTAATTACAGCTACCTGTACTGGTGATGATGAACATAAAAAAAGTAAAGGAATGTGCTCTGTACCTGTGATTACAAGCACACAAGTCCTTCCATTCCTACTCTTTTACCATCATCACTACTTCTTGGCTTTCATCAGATTCACTAAGCTCAGTTCCTGCTGTTTTATGAATTTGAGGGGCAACCTTTCTCACCTGTTGATTTGTGTCAGGCTGGAGGAAGTTAATATTCCCCACAGCAGCACTCCCAGTGCTGTGCTGTGCACTGGGAGCCAGAATGGTATTGATGACACACCATTATTTTGGCTACTCTGAGCAGTGCTGGCATAGCATCATTGACATCTCTCCAATATCCCCCTGAACTACTCTCCTAGAAATAAGCAAGATATTGGGAGAGGACAAAGTCAGGACCACTGACCCAAACTTTCCCAAGGGATATTCCGATATTCCGTACTGTATGATATCTGTTCAGCAAAAAACCAGCCAACCAACCAACCAACCCAAAACAAACCAAAACCAAAAGAAAAAAAAAAAAAAGAAAAAAAAAAAAAAAAAAAAAAAGAGAGAGAGAGGGGCTTTCCTAATTATAGCATTTGTCTTCCGAAGAAAACTTTACCTATACTGAAGCCTGACTTCCCAAGAAGGACAGGTTGGACAGGGCTCTGAGCAACCTGACCTGCTTAAAAAGATCCCTGGTCAATCCAAGTGGTTAGATAGGACCACATTTACAGGTGTCTTACAACCCAAACTTTTCTGGGATTCTCTGATTCTGCCTCTGGACATCACCTTGCTAATGGGAAGTAAAGGATAAATCTGCTTTCCCATGCTCTGTGAGATGTTTTTGCTTTTGCTTTATTAAAATACCTTGACCCATGAACCTTTTTTTAATCCTATTTTCTTCCTCTCTGTCTAGCTAAGGAGGCGAGTGTTGGAGAAGTTTGATGAGCACCTGGCATCCAGTCAGGGTCAACCTACCCTGGATGTTTTTTCATAGTAAATACAGGTATATTTAGTTATTCTTTCCAGCCTCATGGGAGAACTAATGAATCATTATCCTTTTCTAGCCATCTGCCTCCTTTTATTCTCTTTAAGCTGATGAAAAACACTATCTTATGAACATTGAAATTTTCTGCATCAAGGAGATATTCCTATTAGTGCTGCTCTTCCTAAGCATTAAATCTTTCTATACTGCTCTTTTAATGACCACTGCATGAAGAAATATTAGTATCTCTTCTCCCTCTTCAACCTCACTTTTTCAGTTCTGCAGTTTGTTATTTACTCAGGGTTGTTGTTTGTTTTTCAGGACTTTTTTCCCTCTTCTTTAGAGCTCTATAGTAGTTTTTCTTTTAATCAAGCTGTACAAAGTTCCTTCTCACCCTTTTCTCTCTCATGGTGGTCCAGAAGTCTGAATTTGATCTTTCCATGTTCCTATTAACCCAAACTCTTACCATAATCTTAATAGTCTTCATAATTTTTATATCCATCTGCACCAAGCTCAGAATCAGAGAGAATTGAAATATTTGTAAATTAATAGTTGAAGAGTGGCCAACATTATTTGGGTTTGTTTTGTTTTGGGTGTTGGTTGTTGTTTTTGTGGGGTTTGTTTTGTTTTGGTTTAAGGTGTATTTTAGACCAGGAAAGGAGGCTCAGTAGGGCCCTTATTTGTTTCTACAATTCCCTCAAAGGAGGTTTCAGACAGCTGTTGGTCAGTCTCTTCCAGGTAACAAGTGACACAAGAGGAAATGGCTTCAGGTTGCATCAAGGGAGGATTAAGTTGGACATTAGCAAAATTTCTCCACTGAAAGGGTGGTCAGGCACTGGAACAGGCTGTCCAGGTGGGCTGGTTTTGCATTGATTGACATTTGGTGAAAAGTCACACACAGAAGTGGTGGAATCTGTGTTTGGAGACATGGCTTAGTAGTGAATGTGCTGGACTAATATTTACACTTGATGATCCTAGAGGACCTTTCTGACCTTAAAGGTTCTATGATTGTTCGAGGACAGCCAAAAATTCTATTTTCTTTAAACCACTCATAAATATTGCTAAGATAGCTGAGTATGATGAAAAAGTAAAACACCATGGATTTTTTTTCCTTTCTTCCTCCTTTCCCATCGTTATAAACTGAAATAATAACTTCACTGGGTGTTCTAACAGCTTGGCCTGTGCAAGAGTTGCCGTCTGAGAAGAGATGAGGGCCTCAAGCTCACACCTTTCCAGTTAGATTGGAGACTGTATGACTGGAAGTGGGGATGGGATGAGGCAACCTTACTGTTCTCTCTTCTCCATAAACATTAAGGAGTTTGGGATGCACTGCATATTCCTTCTCTCTTTATGATGCCTGTGACAGCTCCCTGGGGTCATAGCTGTCACCATGCCAGCCCTGCAGCACTGCAAAGCAGGAGTGTCTCTTAATTTGTGCCTTGGCAACACATTGGCATGAACAAAGATTGAGCTCATTGGATCAGTGGACTAAAATGGCAAATATTCACCTGGCTTTAAAGAAAATGTATTTAAACTCCACAGAGGTGTTCATACTTGACACTGAAATTGCCCAGGCAACCACCCTTGCATCATGGCCTTCTCTTTATAAAAGCCAATTATTTCCAAGGTTTGACACAAAGCAGTGAATAAGCTTTTGACATTTTGATCAGACTTATTGTTAAACAGAGAAGTCTTTACACTTTTGTGTCATCTCCTGTAAGCACAAACTACTCATTTGTGTCAAACAGTGATGGTGAATAGCCCACAAAAAGAAAGTGTACACAGTAAGGTCTGCTCTTTACCTTACAGTTCACTTATGGATGTGTTCAGGGTTAAGAAGAAAGGAACAAGAAACAGTCTGAGATCAAGAATTATGTCTTTTCCCTCCATCAACTGGTCAGCTGGTGTGGGAATAAATCCTCAGCTGTGGGCATTTAGAGAAGTAGCAGGTTTTGACGACCTATATCTTAGTTTCTGAAGCCCATTTATGTTGCACCAGAGAGCAGTTTAACTTAGCAGGCAAATTAAAGATTTTCTCTCTTCTTGTACCAGGTGGTCATCTGAAACCTAACTACTAGCCCCATGTGAGAGTAGACCTTGAGGACAGCTGGCAAATTAGACCTTAGGGCTGCTTTTGAAACAGTGTGGGTGTAATCTTATTCCATAAAATTTTAAGACAACATAAGCAGTTCTCTATGGAGGATAATTACTCTCAGAATATCTATAGAAATTATTCTTAGAGGCAGAGGTCCAAGTAAGTAATTAAATACAGCTTGTTTTATGAAACAGTAAAAAGCACTTTTTTTTTTTTTCAAAATATTTTGGATTTAACACTCAGAAGATAATGAGTTCACAATCTACCTTTTGTTTCTAAAACCTGACTCTAATCTGCTTGAGATTTATTTCAGGATTAAGACATCTTTATGAAGATGTTCATAGGTCACTGGGGATCTGCTTTGTATATTCAGTGGCAATTGAGCCATTCACTGAACTAGTGATGGTGTCAGGCTTTAGTTATCTCAGTGCAGGTCTCTGGGGACAAGGAACCTGTCGATGTCCAGACTGCCACAACACTCAGAGTGCTTTAGTAAAACTTCAGAAGGCTTCAAGTATCAGCACCTTATTATCTAGAAGCCTTTAATACCTTTTCTCTGTAGCCTCCCAAGGGCAGCTCCACATGGCTCCTTCTCTCTTCCTTCTCTGGCTCACTCCTTCCTGTTCCCAGCACAGCCACCTAACCCTGTCTCTCTCCTACACAGAGTATCTTACCCTTTCTGTCCCTCACACAACCTCCTGTCCCTTCCTCCTCACAGCACAGCCAGCAGACTCCAGTTAACTCCCTACCAACTCACTCTTTTATCACACCCATAGCTGAGGGCAAGTCTGTTCCCACTCCTGGATAATTAACACAGCAGCAATATATTTGGGCAAGATTGCCTTCAGCACCATCTCTGTCTGCTTCCCCACAGTCTGTCTCCCCACAAAAACCGTTTGTGGAGGGTGGCATCTGCTCTATGGGATCATTTCTGAAAGTCACTTAGACAACACCTGAGGTCACCTCCGATAGATCTGGATATCTGTGTGTGAACAACTGAGCTCTAAACCACCACTGATCACAGTAGGAGGTGCATCTGGATACCCACATGTGCATTGACTGTTTTAATCTAGAGCTGATTCCCATGCTATTTGGCTCAAGCCCATAAAACTGTGAAGGAAAGTGTTAGATTAGACATCGGGAATAAATAAAAGGGTGGGGAAGCATTACAACAGCTACCCAGAGAAACTGTGGCTACTCCACCCCTTGGAAGTATTCTAGGCCAAGTTGGATAGAGCTTTGAGCAACCTGGTCTAGTGAAAATGTCACTTTCCCTGGCAGGGGAATTGGAAATAAATGGTCTTCAAGGTCCCTTCCAAACCAAATCATTCTATGATTCTCTGATTCTATAAATTAGGAAAATAGTTTATATCACAGTTAAAAGTGTCCTCAGTTTCCAAGTCAAGAGGGTATCTTCTGAAATATAAAATCCCTAGTGATTTAGGTTCCTATGGCTGTGCTCTTTTAATAGTGCACAGCTCAGGTACAGTGAGATTGGATCAAACACCTCAGAACTAGCTGTTTCAAGCTTGCTGCATCTATATTGTGTGCAGAGGGCAGAGCAAGAGCAGGAGTTGACTGTCACCTTTTTTCTTCTGCCTTTCTACTTGCCCTCTATGCAGTGCTAAGCATGAATAAAGTTTAGGTAGCTCAGACTGTCCAAGCATTCATCAGGTCCAAGCCAAACAAAACACAGGAGTTTGGTGTCACCTCTGTTTTTCAGTTCCTCATCCACAAAGAAGAGATTCTGAAGATTTTTACTTTCGACAATAATCCTTCTGAGTCTGTGTCAGTTATGCATTATGTTTTTGTGCAACATTAAGTGAGAAGAGCTCCAAGCACTTTTGTAAACCTTTCTCCCCATTTCATAGATGAGTCAAGCACAAAAATTCTGTCTCCAGAGTAAGCTGGCCTTTGCGCTTTGAGTAGCATCATTAAATCCCCTATTTCCCCCTCCTGGTTTAGGACGTAGCTGATTCCTCCATGGCGACCACTGCCTCTTCTCAGGCCAAAGGGCAAACAGCTAGACCCAGCAGATGTGTTCAAATGACTGGAACTCCCTTATTTCCACATTACGTTCCCTTTAAACAGAGATCTTTTTGCTCACTGCCTCTTCTGATTCACTTTTGCCAGCTAACCACATGGAGCTGAGGGTAACATTTAATTTCAAAGGGCAGATGTCTTTGTGTGCCAGTTTATTCAAAGGTCTGTGTCTCTACCACATACAACAGAATGAAGTACAAGCATATTTCAAACTGGTTTGTTTTTTATGTGTGTTCACAGAAAGAGCACTTGTCCTCTGCATTGCTTTAATGCAACAAATAAATAACAGAATACAGAGATGGGATGAGAAGTGAAAAGCTTACTCAAATTAAGGTCTTATTATACAAAAAGAGTTCTAAATCACATTTCTTATAATTAGGAAAGAGTAGTATGATGGCACAGTATTTTCATAATTATATGGATTTCAGATAGTTGGAAAGGCCTCAGCTATTGGATTTTATTCAGTGCATAATCAGGTCTTAAATTGTATCTCTCAGTCAGTGTTGGGGCACCAGACACTTAAACAGGACACAGCTGGTTAATCATGCCTTCCAGCTGTATCTAAAATCACAGAAGGTGTTATCTATTAGCTTGTATTAACTCATCAGTGAACTGGTAGTTGTTCTTTGAACAGTTCTGCAGACATCAGAAAGAGCTATCAGCACTTTAATGGAAGCTGACTGTCTTTCCTCTCCAAACAGAAAGAGCCACAATAGCATTTCTGCTCTTAGTAGCTTATGCACACAACAGAAATGAAGTAACTGGGCACATCAATTTGCCTCTGCCCTTCTTAACACATAGTAATGATATCTTGTATTGCAAACAACAACAATGATAAACCTCCCACAAAAAGCCACAAAAAAACCCTAAAGCCCCCAAACTGACAAATCAACAAACAAAAACCGCAAACAATAACAACAAAACCCTCAAAGCTGTGCTCCTATTCTCTTTTTCATCTGGATAAACTTTAAAAGTATTCCATAGAATCACAGAACAGCTTGGGTTGGAAGGGACATTAAAGCTGTTCAAGTTCCACTCCCTGCTATGGACAGGAACACCTTCCACTGTCCTAGGCTGTTCCAAGCCCTGTCCAGCCTGGCCTGGAACAGTTCCAGGGATGGAACAGCCACAGCTTCTATGGCCAATCTGTGTCAGGGCCTCACCACCCTCACAGAAATGATTTCTTCCTTATATCTAACCTAAATTTCACTCCTTTAGTTTAAACACATTAGTCCTTGATCTATTGCTGCAGGCCCTGCTAAAAAGTTTGTCCCCATCTTTCTTACTACCCCAGTTTAGGCACTGGAAGGGGCTCTAAATCTCCCTGGACTCTTCCCCAGGCTGAACACCCCCAGCTCCCCCCACCTGTACCCAGAGGCATTCCAGACCTTGGAGCATTTTGTTGCCTCCTCTGGTGTTGTTCCAACAGGTCCGTGGGTCCTTGGGGCCCCAGAGCAGGATGCAGAACTGCAGGTGGGGCCTCACCAGAGAGCATCAGAAGGGCAGAATCCCCTCCCCACCCTGACCTGCTGGCCAGGACACACCTGGGGCTTTCTGGGCTGCCAGTGCACATGGCTGGGTTGTGTGGAGCTTCTCATCAGCCAGCACCCCTGAGTCCCTCTTCCCAGGTCTGCTCTCAAGCCATTCTCTGCCCAGCCTTTACTTGTGATTGGGATGGCCCTGACCCACCTGCAGGACCTGGCACTTGGCCAAGACTTCTCAGATATGGTGGACAGCTTAGCCATTGATTTCACCACTTTTCTCAGGATCTGCAGATGTATATCATCAGACCCTACAGACCTTCAGCTTCCTCAGATGGTCTCAAACCTAATTTGACAGTGGGCAGTTCTTTCTCTCAGTTCCTGCCTTTGCCTTCTGCAACCTGGGCAATGTGGAGCACTTCACAAGCAATGAGACATCCTGCTTCCTTCTGGAGAGGGAGCACATTTTCCCTTATCTAATCACCATCAATCATCCCTTTCTCTAATCACCATTGTTCCTATAGAATCTTTCCAAGTTGCCCTTGATGCCCCTGGCCAGATTTAATTCTTCCAGAACTTTCTATTTCCTGGCCTGGACCCCATCTGCTCAGACAATCTCTCTGTATTCCTCCCAGGCTACCTGTCCCTGCTTCCACCTTCTGCAGACTTCCTTTTTCATGTCTGAGTTTGCCCATGAGTTCCTAGGGCTCCTAGCATTTTTGCCTGATATCCTTTTTGATATTCCCAACTAAAACATCAGGGGAATAAAAAGCAAAACTCAAGAAACAGAAAAAAAAGTGCAAGATCATAACAAAAAGAACAACATGAGTGGTTACAGGAGTGGAAAAAGCCTAAGGCATAAAAATCAAGCTTAGTCCTTTGTATTTGTGGTACAATGGGACTTTGTGATGGGTTATCACTATGATACCAAGTATATAGGAAATTTGTTCTATTGTAAAATGCCAAGCCTTCAGAAAACAACCCCTTCAGGCACCTTCAATCTACTGAGGAACACACAGTCTTTTTAACTCACCCATGCAGTTGTTTGAGTAAAACCTGCACCTGCAGCTTGTGTCCTGTGAGGTACCAGGTAAGGGTCAGGTTTTCGCTTTTGCTTTTTGACTCTCTGAATTTTTGCACTTGAATTTAGAAATAAAATAAAATTTGCAATTCACTTCATTATCCACAAACTTGGGGCATTTAAAAATAACCCAACAATGATATCCAAGAGAAAACTGTGAATGTTGGAAACAAGTAATTTACATATATCACAGTTCAGAGCTTCAGTTTGGTATAAAATGGGTTTTACTCTTGGAAGTGTCCTTACAGATGTCGATGTAGTGGATCATCTTGTATAAGGGTTAACAAGCCACCAGTGAAAAGCCATTCATTTGGAGAGTAGGAACAGAAATATTTTTTCTTCTACTTTTGTAATATTTCTCTCTCTCTCTCACTCTCTCTCTCTCTTTTTTTTTTTTTTTTTTTTTTTTTTTAAGCTGCAATTGACTACTAGAAGTTAATGTAGAAATCAAAGAAGTCCAACAAATTATTAGGCTTCCATATAACATTGTCCAATGTTGAATATAAATAGGAACAAACTCCAAGATATTTTAATGCATACATAGTTCCACTGAGTACAGTGAAAAGCAAGTTTGCACCAAATGGGGATGTAAACCATGCCAAGAAATATCCATGTTACTCAATTCTAATGCTGTTAGACAGACCTGCAAAGAATGAGAGTCTGCTTCTGGATATTCAACCCTCAAACTCATGTTCACTTCATTTACCTTTTCATTTTATACTGCAGTAAGAGCAAACCTCAGCTGGGAATTTCTGGCATCAAAACAAAAACGTGAAACTATCCTAAACTATCCTGAGTTTTTGTTTTATGTTTTTGGGTTTTGATTGTTTTAGGTTTTTTTGCAATTAAGGTAACTGAGTTTAATATAGAAGTATTTTTGCTGCGACAGCACTATGAAAAAGGAACCTAACACAACTAAAGGCAATGTTAAAAGGTTAAATTCTGGCTGGGTGGACTCAAAAGGAAACCTTGCCTTGTTTCAGGAAAGGGTAGGACTACACTCTGGAGCACTGTAAGAGAATGGGAGAAGAGACAGAAAACATATCATGACTTTTGAGACAGGAAAGACTCTTACAGGTAATTTCTGCTCTCCTGTACTGAAATCTGCTTACTTAGGATCCTTGCTTTATTTGAAAGTTGCATCTAGCTACAGTTGTAGGCTGAAAATACTTCAGGAAGTGACAAGATTGTTAAAACTCAAAGCCAGAGTGTAGCATGTGAAAGATGTGCCTAAACACACACAAAGATGCAATGAGGTGTGATACGGACTTTCCAAGAGACTGGAGAGCCACCAAGTCAAGAATACCTTTTGTATGAAACTCCTAAAGATCTATTTGGTACTTAATGTGCTGACAGCACTCTGTCTCACACTCTCCGAGAGTTTCTTCTGCATTTGCATGTCTTCAGCTACTTCAAGGAACTTTTTCAGTGAAATTCCTACACTCTTTAGCTTAACTCCACCTTCCTCTTGTAAAAATTCCTGGTTCTGCTAGAGGTGGTAGAACACCTCCTCCTCTCTTCTGGCAACTACTTTGCCATCTGTTGAAACCAGTTGGGGAGGGTTTTTTTTGGTTGGTTGGTTGGTTGGTTTTTTGCTTGTTTGGGGGTTTTTTTTGGGTTTTGTTGTTTTTTGGGTTTGTTTTGTTTTTCTTGAGTTTTTTTGTTTTGTTTTGTTTTGTTTTGTTTTTCTTTTTTTTCTTTTTTCTTTTTTTCTCTTTATCTCTTCTATGACCCATTCCTTATAACTCCAAGGGGGAGGGGGCCTTGTTAATGGCGCAGCTGTTAAAACCAGGTGGGAACACTCCTCTGAGTGTTCTTTAACTTGTCCAGGACCTGTCCACCCTCGGGGGATATCTGCTCTTAATGGGCCATTAAGGCTCACTGTATGACTGATAAAATTACATCATCCCATTTTGAGATGCTACACCCAGTGGGAGGAGCCAAACACTCCTACCTGGATAAAACCTGGGATTCAGAACACCAGGATAGCCTTTTTTTATCACTGGATTCCCGAAGGAAGACCAGACCCATCTCACCACCACTGGACCCTTACACAGGATCATCTCTACTCCAACAGTAACACATTTGTTACTTCAGGAGCACTTATCTGGACTGTTTCCAACACCCTGACCAACAGGGTGTCAGGTTGTATTCTGACACTGTCAAGATTTCTAGGGTTTTTGTTTGTTTATTTTCTTTGGTTTTTTGTACTTCTATATTAGTATTTTTAATATTCCTAGTAAAGAACTGTTATCCCTATTTGCATGTCTTTGCCTGAAAAACCCTAATTGCAAAATTATAATAATTTGGAGGGAGGGGGGTTGCATTCTCCATTCCAAGGGAAGCTCCAGCTTTCTGTGGCAGATATATGTCTTTCCAAACCAAAACAGCATCCTGTTAAATTTGTAAGACTTCAGCCACTGACAGTTGAGAAATCATTAGCTCCTCTTCTACATAGAAGGTCAGAGGGTGCTGGATGGTTAATCAGCTCTCTGTTTAAACATGTTGAAGATATTTAAACATTAATTTAAGATAGTTAATGAAGAGCCTGATAGACAGATGGTGAGCTGGTGTGGCTTAATATCACTCTGTTCTCTCCAAAATGTGTTTTGTGTAGTAAGTGAAATGACTACATTATATTGACTTTATGAGTATGGAAAATCATTACTCCCATTACTACCAGTTTACATACTGAATCTTAACAGCAGAATTTAACCTTAGAAATTGTCCAATCTATTGCAATCTTCTGATACTGCCTGCAGAAATAAACAC
Source organism: Sylvia atricapilla (assembly GCF_009819655.1). Taxonomy (NCBI): domain Eukaryota; kingdom Metazoa; phylum Chordata; class Aves; order Passeriformes; family Sylviidae; genus Sylvia; species Sylvia atricapilla. Next base: position 63,109,952 of record NC_089174.1, read on the forward strand.
ACTTATCAAATACATACTATTTTCTTGGAAAAAAATCTGTTTTACTGTTTTTAAGATCACTTTTTAAGATCTTTTTAAAAGATCTTTTTAAAAAGTCTTTTTGAGAATTTTTAAGATCAATCTTTACATTCTTCATCCTAAAATTTTTAAATCAACAGCTGGGGTATTCAATACTGTAATTACACGAATGAATATTTTTGCCATTTTTCATTACTCTAAAATAAATACTATAAAACACACACCATGGAAGTGGTAAAGTCTATCATGAAAATCTGAGGAAACAAAACTAGTGGTTGACTTTGGTAAGGTTAATTTCTTAATCATCATGTCATAGAATGGTTGGGGTTGGAAAGGCCCTTAAAGATCATCTTGTTCCAATCCCTCTGACCTGGATACCTTTCACTGCTCAGGGCAGCCTGGCCTTGAACACTTGACGAAGCCTGGCCTTGAGCACTGAACACCAGGAGGTTTTAGGGCTTGGCTGCCTTTCTTCCACGTCAGCTGTGTCCTAATTCAGTCCTAGTGTTTCATCATTCATTATTTACTTTCCTCAGATTCATTCTTCACAGATTCATTCTTACCGTAGAGTACTTTAAGTCTTAACTGCTTCAGTATGAATGACACTTGGTCCTTATGGGTCGTTTCCCCTCTTCTTTTTGTCCCTGAATTAGCAGCAAATGTATTCACTTCTCCTCTGCAAATACTCACACACACTCTTGAAAGCACATTATTGAAATCAGCAGCTACAACTTTTTTCTTTTCGTATTTACAACCCTGAAAGCTTCAGCCTGCTAAAGAAATGAGAGACCCACCACGGCAGTCACTTATTTTATTTTTGTCTCAAAAAGTTTGACTCTTGTGAGGAACATATCTGTGAGATTCATCACAACAAAAATGACTATTTTCTAATGATTTGCAGATACATGGAACTTAATGTAAAAGAAACTGATAATCATGAGACAAAGGAAATAACACACACAATAAAGACTCTCCTAGGGAGCTGAAATTCATTGTGATGTCAGCAGAGGTGGGCAAGGATTATGATTGCAATATTTTTGTCATTACTCCCTCTAGATAATTGAAAAATTCTGCCTAAATGGTTAACAAGCTACAGTGACAGTCTGCATTTCTCTAGCATATTACAGTTCAGAAGTGCACAATTAAAGTTCAGAATATCTTGAAAAAATATGTGTTTGGATTAATGTAAAGATTATTAGCTACTCAAAAGTAAACAAATTCCAGTTTTAATTTTCAAGAGTGCAATATCATCCTTCATTTCACAAAGATTCTTTCCTTCCTGCTATTTTGAGCTTCGGTCTATTTGAACTCTCTGTTAGAAGTCTTATTAAGAGAGAATTTACTTGGGTTTCCTACAGTTTGGTTGGTTTTTTACTCAATTTTTTAAAATTATTTTCTTTTTAATGAAAAGCTTAGAATTGCAATTAGAAAATTCTTCAAGGAAAGTATTGGAAACACACAGTGTGTTTGCTTAGCAATTCCTCTGAATTAAGGAGAATATTTTTACTGATTGCAATGAAAATATCTTGTCATTAGAGAGCTATTTTGAAGTTATTTAATAAAAGAAAAACATTTCACAATTTATTTTATGCAGTAAATCAGGAAAGGTAGACCTCAAAGCTGAGTATCAATAAAAATGTAAGCAATTATAAATACTGTAAGCAAAATAAATACTATAAATCTTTTCAGCTCTGAAATTTCCCCTTTTAAAAAAACAATCAAGACTGGTTAAGGGCAAATAATGTAAGAGGTGTTTATGACATTCAAAGCATGTTGCCTGAGGTTAGCTTCTTGTCAAGCTGGCAGCTTGCAATTTCCCAGCCTGTTGGTGCAGTCCTTAAGGAGGTTGTTCTGGGGGTTTCCAAAAGAGTTGCCAAATACTCTGGGAGGTTGACACCATGCCCAGAACCTCTGGCCTCACTGCTGGACACTTTTTGCAGTGACAGGGCTGTCCCCTCAGTCTTGAGGATACAGCTGACAAGGCTGATGGAGTAGTAGATGCCTGGTGCCGATCTGGATCGCTCCTGGCATCCCCCCAAGCTCAGCCTCCACCTCATGGCAGTGCTGCTCTCAAATGCCCACAGAATTGATCTGGTTCACCATGATTTAAGGATTAATTAGTGCTACTACAACTTGCTCTTGTAAGTCTTAGGGGCTAATTAATTTTTGCAGGTTTTTTGTTTGGAATTAACTGGAGTGACTTGTAGGGGGCAGAGAGCGTGACTCTTTCATGGTCTGGTAGGTTTGTCTCTTTTGGCTTTGGCTCTTATCAGATCTTTCAACCTATCTGAGCTCCTGAGTTTTGCAGTGGGTAAAAAAAAAGATCAAAATCAATCAATCAATCATTTAGAATTATGCAATGTTTTGATTAACATATCTTGAGGGTTTACTTTCTTTTTTTATATATTTCTTTTAACTGAAAATACAGCATATGCCTTGTGAAATAACTGGAGTTTCCTTGTAAATGCTTGTTAATATTCACATTTATGCATTCAGTACTTGGATCCATCCTGACACACATTGATTATTGCTTTAACTTGCATTTCATTTTTCTGCTCTCTTAATTTCAGAACTAGTTGTCATTGGAGATTCAGTTACAGAGTGGAAATTATAATATCTTAAGCTATAACTTTTTACAGTAAATAAATAAATAATAAGAGAAGATTATAGCTGCTCTCCTGTCCCACATATGCATGCATCTTGGCACCTGGGAAACTGTGTGACAGGAGATGTGCATTGCAGGTGGCTGAAAGCATCTCATATTCAGCTAGCTGAAATGTCCCTAAGCTAGACTGGGAACAATATAAATATGACTTTTTGCCTAGTTCTTCTCCACCATAAAGCACAAAGAGGTGAAGAAAGTCAGTACTTGTGAGGCATCTGATTTTATAGCAAGGGTAAAAGATTTACATAATCTCATCAAGGTTTTCCTGTGATTAGTGCTTGTAAAAGGAACAGAGGAAAATTAAAACTGCTTCCAATATTTTTAAAGGAGCCAGTCATCAAATTCATGCCCATGTTACCTAAGGCACTTCAGCTAGAGGAAAACCAGAAGAAGAAATAAATTGTCTTCTCATATTTTTGGATGTAAGCACATGGAAAGGAAGTTTTCTGACAGCAGATGACAAGGCTTCAGAACTTGACTTCACCCAGAAGACTTGGGAAATCAGCATCATATGGAGGACTCCCCTATTTTACTTTTTTATTTCCAAATCAAATATTTTAGTCTCATTCCACCCAGGCATTCTTTCTGCGCCATTCCTCTTGGGTTGCTGATCTAAGACAAGCTGATCTGAAATGCACGGAAATAGAAATACATTAGTTTTCACCCCATTTCTGTATCTTTGTATAGCTAGTTCCCATTCTCCCTAAAAAGCACTATCAACAGAGATGTCCTTCATCTTTTCTCACATCTTCTATTCCAAGTGTCTAAAGGCAAGTGACCCAACTGTAGTGGCTTGAAAGTAAAACGAGTGAGAGGCTCCAAGTCAGAAATACAATTTAATGAGAAGAAAAGGGAAAAAAGATAAAATAAAATAAATGCAATAGTACAAAAAGACCACTGACAGAGTCAGAATACAATCTGAGCAGGGTGATGGAAGCAGTCCAGGTGAGCTGGTCTTCCTGAAGCAGTGATCTTGTAGAAAGCTCTGGTAGCTCTGGTTCTCTGGGAATCCAGTGGGTGAGGGCTGCCTGTACTGTCCCAAATCCCACCTTATATCCAGTGAGAATGCTTGGCTCCTGCCCCTGGGCAGAGCATCTCACAATGAGATGATGAGTCATACAGGGGGTCCTTGATGGCCCATTAAAGGAGATAGCTCCTGGAGGGAGTTTTCTATGAGTCATGGGCAAGGCATCGATGGGCCATTAACAGAAGGCACTCCAGAGGGAGGGGGGCCTGGGAAGAGCACTGCTCCAATAAATGGATCCATCAGTTCATGAAGATGGTGATAGAATACATCCTACACTACTACCCCGGACACCCAACACAGGAACAATCCTGGGGATGTTTCAGTCCAGTGTTAAGTTTCTCTGTCTGTACTAACTTTGGCGCAGATGTGAGTCCAGATCCTTGAATCTACAAGCACAGGCACCGAGTTGAGGTCACTAATGTAATTAATTATTTCACCAGGCTGTGGCTGCAAAGTGGGGATGAAACTCTTTTTTCATCAGCAAAATTACATAAAGTGACATGGAGAAATGTGCATTATGGGAGGCTGAGAGGAGCTTAAACTGAGGGATAAAGAGCTTCAGAGGGCAGCTGAGCCAAATCTTCCAGAAAGACTGTCAACCACAGAGATGCTAAATCACTGAGGGATGCTTAGTCTTGCTTCTGGCACTCTTGATTGAATTTATTAAATGCCTCCCTCCCCATATTTCTCAGAGAACAAAACAAGATCTGAATAGCAGAGTCCATTGTCACTATATATGGTTAAACAAGGCAAGATGGACAGATTCCAAAACTCAGAGCAGATGATTTGCTTTGTTCTTCTTCCACCAGCTGCAACAACGAAAGCATGAGGAAGAAAAAATCTGTGCAGAAGAGACAAAACTCTTTGTCAGAAGACAAAGAAAAGTGGTTAGGCAAGCCTGTATTATGACCAGACTTTCTGATAGTGAAAACCTAGTTTTATTATAACTTCAACTGCATAGATCATAGAATCATTAATGTTTGAAAAGTCTGCTAAAATCATCAAGTGCAGCCATTCCCTAAGCACTTCCATGCCCACCACTAAATCTTATCCTCAAGTGTCAGTCACATCTACATGGCTTTTTAATTCTTCCAGGGATGGAGGGATGGTGTCTCCACCATCACCGTGAACAATTAACTACTCTCTCATTGATAAAATTTTTCCAATATCCAACCTAAACTTTCTCTGGTGCAACCTGAAGCCATTTCCTCTCCTCCTGTCCCTGTTCCCTGGGAGAAGAGCCCGACCCCCCCAGCTGTCCCCTCCTGTCAGGGAGTTATGCAGAGCCAGAAGGTCCCTCCTGAGCCTCCTCTTCTCCAGGCTGAACCCCTTTCCCAGCTCTCTCAGCTGCTTTTGGGGCTCCAGCCCCTTCTCCAGCTCTGTCCCCTTCCCTGGATATGCTCCAAGCCCTCAATGCTCTTCTTGCAATGAGGCGCCCAAAACTGAACTTCCCAACAAAATAACACTAACTCTACTGCCTGGTCAAAACAAGTCATGGCAATAGAAAAAATTCTTCTCATGTGATAATGAGTCTTTTAATGGAAACTGGAAATGCCCTATCTACCAGCATGCAGGTTCAGAAATTCTTTGTGTTTCTTGCATAAAGCTATTTCCCCCATATTCTTCCTCCTTAATTTCATTTCTTAAAGGGCAATAGGTTTGCATAGGCAGTTTTCCAAAGGAAACTTTATAAGGCCATAAATTATCAAAGACATTTTAATTCCTAGACAAGGTCAAAAAGAACTCTTGAAAAGTCTTCTCTCTCAGTCTAGAGAAGCAGTGAGTCCCAGGGGACATTTTGTGACTGCTTGCTTTTCCCTTGTCTTTCAATCAATAAGCAGAAGTCAATGTTTTCTATTGTACTGATATAGGCAAAAAATTCCCCAGCCAAGCCCAACCCAAAACCAAACCAAACCAACAAAAAAACCCAAAACAACAACAACAAAAGAACCTTATGGAAGAATGACAAACTGTTCAATCAGCCAGAAGCCAACAACAGGTTATATTGGAAGTTAGAGAGCAGCACTTTCTGGCTGTCAACTGGAGCACTGCATGTGCCACAAGCAGAGCTTGACAGGCTCAGAGATATTACCAAGCAGGTTATGTCTCTTTAGGAAGAAGTCCATGCAGCAGTTAGGGAAGATGTTGTAAAATTCTTTAGCACTTCTTGTATAATCCCTGTATTTGTGGGTAATGCTTAGTTTTGTACCACACAGTGCTTGGTGCAAATGCCGGAGATTATTGTGGCCTTGTGTTAACTCCCAGCTTTGTGACTAATAAGTTTTGTGCCAGCTAATGCTTCCTTGTTTACTTATAGCAGTGACTAATATGTGCTTGCTGATATGTTAGTTTTGAGAACAGAGATAGAGTGTCAGAGTAAAGAGTGATAAGAAAAGTGCATCATAACCACATAATAGAGATAATTTCAAGGAAAAAAGATTCATCAGAGGTCCAGGACCATAAAAGGGAATTTTGAGGAATAGGATGTTCCCAAATGAGCAACAAAGACCCTCAAAAGACCCTTACTCATATCAAAATAAGTTCATGGAAATAATTAGCATGTGTGCATGCATCCAGGAAATGTAATGAATAAGTAATAGAAATGTGATGAACAGGTTCTAGCTTCATGGGTATAACCTGGTCTGTTAGATTGCTGTCCATGCTTTGAGGAGAATTCCCCATGCATCTACCATTATCAGATTTCTAACACAGCAAATTGGTTGGAGAGTTTATTTCCCAGTTTTTGGTGCCAAACACACTGAAGCTGTCACCTTTCCCAGATTCCTAGTCACAGAGCAGAAATATTACATCAAGTTTTTCAATGTAACTGCCAATGGATATTGACTGAGTATCATCCCTGTTCTAGTATTTCTGTGTTATTTGGTTGGTTTTCGCTTGGTCCTTTTTTTTTTTTTTTTTAATGCAAACATTAGGAGAAAAAATAGTAAAATTAGGTGAATGGAAAAGCTTCAAAAACTATTCAAAACTATCAAAAAATGATCCAAAACAAAAAAAATTTTCAAGCTGTATTTGGTTTGGGTGAGTAGATTTTGGCTGGGGGAGGGGGAACTACAGAGGTGGCTTCTTTCAGAAGCTTCCAGAAGCTTCCACCATTTCCAAGGCCAAGACAATACAATTCTAGTAAAGCCTCTGAGATAACATATTTGAGAAGGTAAAAAAGATATTGCACAGATTTAATTGCATATAGAGAAGAGTGGAGTGAGAACGTGCAATAAGAGCAGCCCTGCAGACAGCCAGGGCAGTGCAGAAGGAGGGGCAGGAGCTGCTCCAGGCTCTGGAGCTCAGATTCCCCTGCAGCCCCTGGAGCAGTCTATGCTGAGGCAGCTGTGTCCCTGCAGCCCAGGGAGGGCACGGGGGAGCAGAGATCCCCCTGCAGCCCCTGGAGGAGCCCAGGCTGGAGCAGAGAGACCACAAAGCCACAAAGCAAACTGTGAACCTGTAGGAAGCCTGTTCTGGAGTAAGGTCCTGGCACAGACCCACTGTAGAGGCTTAAAAATCACAATTTCCTGTTTCAAACATTATTAAGACCACAGAAGGATTTTGCTGCGAGATAAGCATGGAAAAGAGCAGTGGAATGGTGATGACTCCAGGTCTGGTGAGGCCTGGCTTGCACATCCTGGGTAATATATCCAGAGAAGGGTCCCCATGGCAGCAAACTGTGTGGAGGCACAACTGGTTGTACACATATAATTGGCTAGGCAGGGTTGTTAACTGACCCTGAGTTATAGGACAGATGTCATCTGCAACCACCAATAAACACTGAAGCACAACTCCCTCACCCCCCAATATATGCCTGGAGTATGGATTCCTGAAACTTGGCTGTAAGTTAAGCCAGTAAGTATTCATTCCTTTGTTTGCTAAAATGTATAAACACTGAAAAGCTTTGAACAACCTCTGGACTCCCACCACTAAGAAGCCTAGGGTGAAGAAGGACCAATGGAACACTGTTGGATCCATGAGTGCTGATATCTCCTCTATCTATTTCATCTGTCTCACTCTCCTACTCCCCCCACCCCTTCCCCTGACCCTTTTCTTTTTTCTTTCTTTCTCTCTTTTTCTAACTAATTTTACTGTTAAATAAAATCCATACTATTGGCTTTGGGATAAGGTATTGCTTGCACCTCAATGCGGGTAGAGCCTTCTCTCTAAAAATAAGTCATAACATCTATGCTGGAGCAAGTTGTGTGTGATGGATCAGGCCCCATGGAAAAGTGACCCAAGCTGAAGCACCTTGTGGCTAACTGCTGCCTATGGGATGGACTCACACTGGAGAGGTTCACGGAGAACTGCCTTCTTTAGGAGGGTCCCCACACTGCAGCAGGGAAAGGATACCTCTCCCTGAGCAGCTGCAGGAATGATGTGTGATGAGCTGACCATAACCCCATTCCCACCATCCTGCACTGCTGGAGGGGAAGACCCAAAGCCCAGGAAGGTGGGAGAAGTGGGAGAAGGTGTTTTTATGATTTCTTTTCCTTCTCATTATCCTGTTTTGATTTTGATTGGTAATAAATACAGTTAATTTATTAACGGAATTTAACAGACTCAAGGTGAGTCTGTTTTGATTGTGACAATAATTGGCTTGTCATCTCTCCTGATCCTTATCTCAATGCGTGAACCTTTTGTTACACTTTTAGTCCCCTGTCCACATGCAAAGGGGAGTAAGAGAGTGGCTTTCATGGGTGCCTGGCACCCAGACAGGGTCAACCCACCATACTGTGAACAATAAAATCTGTGCTTCTTAGACCACATTGCCATGTTGTTGAAGCAATGGGCAAAGCTGTGATTACAGCTTTTTCCTTTATTTTAATGTGTGAAAAAATAAGTAATTTTCTACCATCATTCAAACTAATTAACATTTTCTAAGGCAATAACCAAACAACTGGTAAGCCTTTGTACGTGCTGTGAGACAAGCCACATGCGTGTCCCAAATCATGCCTTAAATCATACAGAAACACATACAACACAGCGCAGCATCATGGAGTCATGGAGTATCTCATCATGAGGGTACAGACTGAATGGCAGAATTGCAATTAGTTTATCTCCCAGGATTTCCTACATAGCTCCCCCAGCATACTGTACGGTCAGCACTTTGCCATCCAGACCCATCACACTCATCTAGGCCTGTGGTGTAGCTGTGTAGCTGTGACTGGCTGAAGCTTTCACATACAGGCTGAAATGCCTGTTGAAACTTGGTTTGCAGAGGGGTAAACAAAAAGTAAATAATCCATGACTAACATTCCCAGCTCTGTGGGAAATGCAGCCCCTTTAATGATCCAGCAGCTGGAACAAATGACTGCTCACTCATAACATACATATTGCAGTTGTCATAGAAACGCAGTTAGCAACAAAGAATCCTTGACCTTTTCCCCATCTGTTTTGAATCTTCACAAAGGCACATTAATTTCTATATATTGATTTTCCTGTATATTTTTCTTTTTTTTCTCTGCACTCAAATACCACATTTTACGTGGCTCCCAGACACCAGCAGAAGTTTTCCATAACTTCAGGGGCAGTACTGCAAAGATCCTGCCTCTCCTTACCCCTGTTCAGTGTGGGGCACCAGCTGGCTCCTGACAAAAAGTTTAGGCTGGATATAAGAAAACATTTCTTCAGTGAAAGGGGTGGTCAAGCCCTGGCAAATGGTGCCCATGGTAGTGGTGGAGCCCCTGCCCTTGGAAGCATTCAAAACCCATGTGGATGTGGCACCTGGTGATATGGGTTAGTGCTGGACTTGTCAATGCTGGAGGAATGGTTTGGCTTGTTTGTCTGAGAGGTCTTTTACAACATAAATAATGCTATGATTCTATATAAAGATGACGGCAAATTAGGCTGGGCAACTGACTACTCCACCTCAACCTGGAAACTTGAAAAACAATGTGTTTCAGTTTGGGAAGAGCTCAGAGCTCTGTGGTTTTGGATTATCCAGTACAGTAAGAGTCTCATTAGTTCAGAGCATCCCCTTCAAATGGATGGAGGCCATCCAGTAAACAAGAATATGATCAAAGGACAACATGTATAAAGCAACACTACTGTGATGAGAACAGCGTTGCTACAAAGGGCACTACTAAACTCCAGGAAGAAACAGAGATGGATGAAATTAATCCAGACTCTGAGTAATGATGAAATCACTGCATGTTCTGAAGGCACAGAGATTTTAGATAAAGCTTGTCTGATGTAATCACATTAGCCATCAAATTAGATTCCCAGAGTTTGGGTGTTTTTCACAATGTATAATCACCCTACATTTACCATTCGAGATAAACAAAATAAACTTAATCACAAATTATCTTAAATTAAAATAATAAAAGAGAAAATAGATATTTTTCCTATTTAAGTGAGTTTGGAAAGGTCCTAATGTTCAGTTTACATTTTCTTTTTAATTTTACATCTTCTCTCATATTGATTATGTTTATAGTTGGATATTTTCTTTTCTCCTCTTCTCTCCCTAAAAAATTATCTAATGAGAATAAAGAAAATAATACTGCATACACGTGCATAAACGCACACACATGTAAAGACAAACACAGAACTTGAGTATCTGCTAAAAATAAAGAACTTCAAAACAGTTAGTGATTCTTAAGGAAAATTATTAAATACATTGTTTTCCCATTAAAACAGATTTTTGAACTAACTTCAAACAACAAATATTATTCATCTTAAATGTTTTCTGAATTATACAACAGATAATGGACTGTGTAAGAGCAATGACAAGTAACTCACAGCTTTATCAAATCTCTCAAAGCAGTGGATCACTGTTAAGATTCAAAACATTTCCTGCAACACCACACTTTCTTAGTGACAGGATTTTTATTTGGAAAGGAATAGTATTTATTTTAGAAAGGAATAGTAGGAATAGTATGATTTTGGAGGTTGCTTAGGGATCACATCCTGGATCATTTGTTGTCTGTAGACCTCAGCTTAAGTAACAGTGGCAAATTCTTTGTTGGAGAAAAGCAACATGACTACAAATCACCTTCCCTTTATCTGCTCCAACTGTACTAAAATGTAAATAAAGGAGATACAGCGCTGTGAAGACTTGTGGAGAGGAAAAAAAGAACACTTTTGGAGTTGAGAAGTCTTGAGTTCTAAGATCCAAGAGGTTTGTCGGGAGTTTAGATAAAAACAGATGGTGCATGTCTGGGTCTATATGTATTTTTTTATGCATTAACAAATTGAATTAACAATGCGATGAAAAACAAGAGCAGGTGAAAGAAGAGCATGGTAGTGTAGTGAGAGAAAGAAGAGGTGGATTTTCAGAGCAAATGATTGCTGTTTTTTCATGAGCTGGCTTGTGTTCAGCATTTTTTTTAATGTTTGGATTGGTGTGCAAATCAGAATCATAATTTGGGTTCCCATTTAAAATTTATCATGGTATATCTGGTATATCTGCAGACCTGAATGTTGATTTTGGGCATCTCCTTCTAAAGAATTAACAATAAGAATCTCAAACCCCATCAAAATTGACTGGTTGTCCTAGCACTGGCCTCAAGCCTGATTCTATTTGTTAACAGAGGTCAGAATCCTCTGAAATCCTCTGACAAGTTGGATAGGGCTCTGATTAACTTAGTCTAGTGGAAGGTGCCTCTTTCCAGGGCAGGAGTTGGAAGCAGATTATTTCTAAGGTCCTTCCCAACCCAAACCATTCTATGAATCTGTGTCTGTGATTCTGTGAATCTGTGATTCTGTGAATCTGTGATTCTGTGATCTAGCCCATCTTTATATCACCAGGGGCTGAAGATGAATTTTCCACGTGTTTTCATGGAGCTTGGACCAGCCCTCTGTCCAGAGAGCTGAATGAGCCCATGTGCATTTTTCCAGTTCTTTGGTTCTACAACACTTTTAATCTTGCTTGTATTTAGGCTTGTGAGTGTGACAAACAGTTACATTATTACAGTTACAAAATTGCAGATACCCCTGTTTATAGTGATTTAATGAAAACCTTCAGCATAAAATTCACCAAGCAGCAGTTTGCTGTTGGAAGAGTTACATTTTAAACACCATTAAACTTGATGGAAATCACAGCAAACAACCTCATATAAAACTTTTGGGAAACTTAAATCTGGAGGCAAATTCCTCTCCAGGATGGGTGTGACATTGTGGCACAGTTGTCTTCACCTTTTCGTCCTTTCCTGTGGTACCCAATTAGTTAATCATGCCCACAACTAGTAAAAACATGCCACCATAAGTTTTACTCATTTCCCAAGCTTTCTTCCCTACACATCTTAAGATAGGTCCTGTATTCATGCACGCAACACAAGGCCACACAGAGCCCTGTAACATTTAGTCTGGAATGTTTGTGGGTACAATTTATTGGTTGTCTCCCTTTGGTGAGGTTCAGAGGAGGGACAACGGGATGATGGCCCATGACTCCATGACTTTTCCTTTGATGGCCTCAGGAGTAACCAATTGTGCGTCCTTCTTCACCTCATCCTCTGTAGAGCTCTGCTTACCACCATTTCCCTTTATTGAAGAAAAACCTAATAAAAGGACAACCTTAAAATTCCTTGCCTAGAGTAAATAACACATAGAGAATGTGTGCTGGAAAAAGAGTATTTGCAGTGGACAGTGACTTCATTCTCTGTACAAACAGGAAAGGCCAGGCTAGTCCTGACACGAGATGAGTCACATCTGTCTACTACCCCTCCGACAATATTTAAGTGTTCAACCTCACAGACTCGTGTTCCAGCACTCCTAGTGGGGTCAGCAAAGCCACCTTGAAACAAAGTTCTTTGTTTCCTTCATCAAGATTTCATGCTGGACTGAAAGACAAAAAGGTAATTTATTAATTTGAAATCACTGTATCAAATAATTGCATTTAAAATGCTTGCCATAATCCTCAGGGCATGAAACATGGGCCCTGGAAGAACGGTCAGCCTTAAAACATAGGGCTCTTCTATGTTTTAAGGTTGAGTGAGGGCTCAGGGAATGGTAATAACTGCTATGCATGGAGAAGTAGCCAAGCTTTTTGACACACAAACTCTTCTCTTAACCTGAAAGTGTTCTGTGTTACACTTCATGTGGTAAGCAGTTAAATCATCTGCGGGAAAACATCACTGGTACCTGTACAGCAAAAATTAGCGTTCACAGGGAAAAAGGTGATAATCTTCTACGGGAAAGGCAGAGCCAGGTGATTCATCACCTTTAGGAAAGGTAGGAGGTGGCAAAAGGAAGGAGGAAAACAAAGCACACCTCAAGCCAGTGTTTTCACACCTCAAGCCAGGATTTTTAGTGTTCAGTGCCATTTTGAATTCCAATTCACATGTTTGCTTTTCAAACGATTTTGTGTGGGGTTGTTTGGAAGGAGTGAGGTGCAGAGCAGCTTCCTCTTGAAATTTAGGACTGAGAGGTCAGAGCTAGAAGGGTTATTCATGAGAAATCCCCTCTCTCTGATAGCCAAATGCTTCTGTCCCTTACTGAGTTCCTTTAGAAACCTGTGCTTCTGCATGAGGCTTCCAGGACAACACACTTTGCATGGGAGGACACACCTTGCATTCAGGTATTACCTAGGTGTCCTACAAGAAGAGCTCACAATTTTTGAAGGCCACATCATGAAAGTAACTTATTGTGATGGCTGTGAAAAATATGTTTTCAAACATATCCACTCTTCCAGGACTGTCTGCCTTCATCCAGAATGTTAGCTTTTGGGGGACAGTTTCCAGGAGCTGGGGAACTCTTTGAAAAGGCTACAGAAATCTAGGAAAATCCACAGAAAATCATTGTATATAAAAGACAGCATAAAAAGCACAGTGAAGCAGAGAATGATAGGCTGTTGTTGATTCTAAGAAATGATTCCTATTAACAATGTATATTATAAACACAAGCAGATACACAAATAATTGTGCAGACACAGTTTTGTTACAGTAGTGGATGACATCAAGTGGCTCCAAAAGTAAACACAACTGAGCCAAAACCCATCTGCAAGCAGCTTTCCAGCCCAGACAAGTAAGATGATGAAGCACCTTGATCAAGTGAAGCAGGACAAATTGTGGTACAACTTCCCAGGGCAAAAAACCCTATTGAGCTTGAGTCCCCCTGCTTGCTTGAGAACATGGAGAAGAGTATTCTTGACCGGCTCCATTATTCACACTATTTTTGTTCCTATTTATTTTTCCAGGAATTATTGAAGTGACTGACTGTCATGTTGGTATATGACTCTCCTGGCAAAATACAGCAGCATATTATAAGCTACCTGATGCAGCACATCACACATGCATCTCCTCAGGAACATCCTGCCTGACATGTGTGAAGGGAAACAGCCTTGGCAAGTCCTTCCCATCCTCGTGGTCACAGTTGTACCAAAACAAAAACAACACCACGAAAGAAGACCAATGTGAGTGGTTTTCTGCCCTGGAATACTTTGAATAGTGCTAGTCCATTATAAATGTGCTCTATAGGGGAAAATTGAGATAAGCTCTATAACGCTGAAACTTTAAAACAACATGTTTTTATGAAAAAGCTAAAAACCCACAGGTTTTGAAGCTCCATTGAGTTTTTCTAGGCTCTCTTTTTCTTTCACAATGCAAGAAATTAAAAATACATTGGTCATAATTTTTGATTTCACCTTATCAGCACCTTGGACTGTTAGAATTACTCCCATTGACACTAGAACAAAAGCATATTCTGACAGATCCAAGAAAACTCAGACTTATTAAAAGCAATAAATAGTTGTTATGATCCCAGAGAAGCAAAATCTACTACTCTACTTGTTTTGTGTATGACTTCAGAGATTAGGGGACCCTGCTACTTAATTGCTCAGAGGGACACTAATCTTGTAAAGCTCTTTTCCTAGCAGAAGTTATCAAATAGAAGCAGGACTCCTTAATAAAATTACAGTTATTAAATTCTCCCTTTTGCTAGGAAGTTACTTTGCCCAGAAACACTTGCCAAAAACACTCTTTAAAGAAAAAAAATCAGGCTGCAGTATCAAGATTTGGAAAACTCAGATAAATTAGAACTGAGGATTAATTTCACAGTCTGTTCTGTATGTGTATGTTACTTGGTCATATATATTTTTTTCTTTCCCACAAATTAAATTTTCACACCAAGCATCATTTAAGAAAGGGAAAATTACCAATGGGCATGTTCTAGCCAAATGGAGGTGCCAAAAATATGGTTTCCAAATTCTCTTTTGCACACATGGCATTTTTCAGACCCAACATATACAGTTTCTGATGCTGTAGTTACTTGCCCAGTGGCACGTCAGCCTCTCTTGGAGAAATTCTGAGTAATTCCATGTTTTCTGTAAAACAGTGGTGAGAATGGGTTTTGCCTATTAAAAAAATATTAGTAGTTTTCCCTGAGATTGCTGTGAGACATGGCTGTGGATACTTGGGCTGGAAATGAGGCTGAATAAATTTTGAGCAGGTCATTGGTAGCTTGAAATACAGTGCTGTAATAGGAATACCTATCACAGAATCATTGCTGGAAAAGACATCCAGTATCATCAAGTCCAGCCTTCAACATACCATCCACCCCACAACTGTCCATTGGCAGATGACTGCGGGTAACAGCACCAGCACTTATGATCCACACCTCTGCTTTCTCTGAAAGGCAGTGAAGGTACCTTTAGCTGCTGGAGAGACCATCTGTGCTGCTAATAGTAACAACAGTAACTGAGGAAGGAAGCTCCTTGATGAGGCTATGGGCTGTGTTCTGCTGGCAGCTTTCTCTGAACCTTTCTGTGTTGTTCCCAGGACTGGCGCTGTTGGTGCCACCACATCACAGGGGACGCACCAGCCAGAGCTGCCTGCCCAAGGCTCTGTTCAGTTCAGCACAGTTCACACTGCCTTGGATCCATCTCTCAAATTGTGAAAACAGCCCATCCAGCTGCTGGATGGAATGGGATTTGCTGTGGAAAACACAGCTCCTCTAGGCCTCTCATTATTAATAATTATAGCAGAATAAAAAGCACACAGCTAATTGCTGATCCCCTGCTACAACCTGATAGATTAATAGAAACAGTTCTTTCTCCTCAGGAGAGTAGGCTCACTTTCGCATTACAAAAATAATTAAAATGTAATCAAGTGCTGAGAAGTCACCCAGGAGGTCTGTGCATAATAGCCCATGCACATGTTTTGTTTTTTGTTCCTAAAACTGCTCACAAAGCACCAAACCTGTCCTGCCATCAGGTCCTAATTCCCCCCTTGCACAGGAGAAAGAAGAAGAGTGACTTCCACAGGAGAGCTCTGCAACTTATCCCACATTTCATGCAGAAAACAATCACAGGAGACTACACTTCCCCTCTGCATATTTTTCCCTCTCCTGGGTCACTTCAGCACTATATTCTGTTTTGGTGCAGGTGTTAAAGATTTAGGTGCCTTCCCAGCACCTAAAATAAACCCTAAGATTGCCACAGCTCCAGAAAAAAGCAGCACAAACCCCAAGCCCTAGACCAACAGACCAATAAATCTTGTGGCTTTTTTTCCTCCCCATTCTAATTACTCTTTAAGCTCATAAATAATTTTAAGGGGGAAGATCAGTGGGAAATTTCCACTCACACACACTTATTTCTCTTTCTATAACTAATTCGCAGTTTCTTTGCACTCCAGGGTGAAAATTACTGCAATTCTCATTGTTTTTCTTCTCTGTGCCTGGAGGCAAAACTCCCCTGCAATGACCACATTTTTACTCACAGAGTTTCAGACTGGAGATATTCATCTTCTTAAGCAAGAAGCAAAATCCACTTATTCACACATCAATTTTTTTTTTTTTAAAGGAAAAGAGAAAGCAAAATGCATATCTAAGGGTTAATTGTGTTCATTACAATTGGGAAGAGAATAAACTCTTCACCCACCTCATTTTAGATGGTCTGTTGAGATTTTTGGACAGAGAGGAAAATTTTCATATTAAATATATTAATATTAAATATAAATATTAACTCACCAACAGACTAAAGTCAACAGGTCGAACTTCACTGAATTTAAATGGAATAGAAAAGGAATAATTACTTTATTCTACCTGACTTTTACAGATCATTGGACATGTCTTCTATATTTTATCTTTAATGCACACCTCAGTTTCAGTCATTGAGAGCCTAAAATACTGTCTTACACATACAGAGGAAAAAAAGAAAAAAAATCTGATAGCACTAATGTCAAAGGCCCTTCAGTTACTATACCAGGATCTGTTTAATACGGGAATCACAAAACAAAGGGCAAAAAAAAATTGAAAGACGTCAAAACCTCCCCCAAAATCTGAACCAAAATGGTAATTCACAGAAACAAAGTCCAGGGAAAGCCTCGTTGAAGACCTGAAAGAGCAGCAGGCAGTTGGTTCTAGATGTGTAGATGACAAACAATCCATGACTGGAGAAAGAGGCGTCACCTTTCCATTCTTCAATACTATTCTAATTTGGCCAATGCCCTTGGGCTCCAGATACGTTTAAGTGGTCTTCATAGTCTGAACTATCTTCTATAATTGATGTTGAGACTTCTGGTTGATGGGGCTTCTTCGGCTTTATATCTTTAAGATTCTTTACCTCTTGAGATTTGTTAAAACTCTTGTTAGACAGAAAAGTATTGGAATTGCATTTTGAAACGCAATGCATTTAGTATCTCACAGAATTCCGGAACAGATTAAGGCTGGAAGGGTTCACAGTAGGGTTATCTAGTCCAGCCTCCCTACTCCAGCAGGGCCGTCCCAGAGCACTGAGCACAAGATTATGTCCAGAGGGGTCTGGAATATCTCCAGCAGGGGAGACTCCACACCCTCTCTGGACAATCTGTTCAGGGCTCATTCACTGCCCAGGACAGAAGTTCTTCCTCGGGTCCAGGTGGAACTTTCTGGGCTCAGTCCCTGCCCGTTCCTCTGCTGCCATTGCTGGGCCCCTGGAGCTGAACCTGGGCCCTGCTCTGACCCTCCCTGCAGACAGGGACACATAGGGATGGGGTCCCCTCTCAGCTGGGGGGAGGCTGAATGGCCACAGCTCCTTCAGCCCTTCTCCATAAAGGAGATGATCCAGGCCCTTCAATGTCTCTGTAACTGTGTGTCTTTGTCAGAGTGCAGCTACAGCCCTGCTGGATCCCAGTCAGCCTCTCCAGTGGAGAAACTGCTTGAGAAGAATTCAGGCAGCAGTGAAGCTCACACATCCACACACATTACAGGCTAGCTCAGCAGAGAGGCAGAAGGCTCCCAGCCCCAGATTAATTCCAGCAGGTGTTTATTCCATGTTCTGAAGGTGGAATCCAGAGGCCAAAAGAGAGCAATCATGTGGTTTCTTTCAGTTATATGGTGTCTCAGGTTCTTGGGTGGTACAACGGGAGAAGGGCAGGGGGCAAGTGACCATAGGGAAGACAGAAACTGGACACCAGGCCCCATAGCCATTGGGGAAAACAGGGAAAGGGGATACCATGGGGAAGTGATGGACTTGCAAAACCCAGAGAGAAGATTGCACAATGTTTGCAAGGAACCACGGTGGAAAAGCTTTTGTTACACCTGGGAAGGGTATATATCTTTGTTTTTCCAGGGCAAGGCAGTTGGAAATTCCTTTAAGGCACAAGGGACTCTACAACCTACCACTGGACCTGCTCCAGGAGCTCCCTGTCTCTCTTGTCCTGATGAGCCCAGACCTGGACACAGCACTCCAGATAAACACTTTCCAAGGCACCTCATAGCCCTCTGAAGAGCAGGGAAATTGTCACCATTGTAACTTGTCCCAAGGAAGTATTTTTAATGAACATGAATACAGGTCAGGAGAAAGGGGTTGAAGAGTGTCTTTTTGATGCCATTAGGAATTTCTTTTCAGAGGTCTGAACAGGATGTTGATTCTGATTTGGGTCAAGAGTCAAATACTTTTTACCACAGATGGGAATTAATACATCCAGGGAAACTCCTTCTGAACTCTGCACGAAGAATGTAACTCCCATGTTTCTGGGGTTTTCACAGGGGTCTAGAGAGCAGGTACAAAAGATGAGACAGGCAGCAATGCACCTGAATAATTTTTTTAAAAATAGCGCCTACTTGACTTCAATGTAACAAACATTATATCCAATTTTCACCTCCTGCTCTTCTGGAGGTGAAGAGTGGTGCCACACTTCTGCAAAACCAATAGGACAAGAATTGTGTACAATATGCAGATTTTTCTGTAATCTTTTTTGACAGAAACAGCATGCTGACTTCATATATATATATATTTTTATTACTGTTTGGTTGGTGATTTTTTTCAGGAGATAAAGAATGTTTGAAGGCTTCTACATTAATTTTCATCTTTTTAAACTGTTCTTTACACGTATAGGTAATTTGTTTTAGTTGTTATAAATCTTGTGCAAAATTCCTCAAGCAATAAACACAAGCTGTATCTCAGTAATTGTCTATTGACTACACTTTCCAGTATCAATTAATTTTCAATTACAAACTTCCTTTTTTACAGTATCAGGTTGGAAGTCTGCATTTTGAACATGTAAATATTATCATCTTGTGCAAATTTGTCTCACATTATAGTGGAAGAAGAGGAGTGAGATTCACTGAGCAACCAGCAGTCTGAATATCAATGCAGCATGACAATAACAGTGTATATACACAAACAGTGTATATCAAAAACAGTGTATATCCTCTGCAAATTCCCAGACAGCAACAAAGACTCATTTCCAACCCAAATCATTTTTATTGCTGTTACATTGTGCTCCTCTCTGCTTCATCTTAGAAAATTAATGGCTTGATTAGGAAGGGGGTCCTAAAGTCAGTCAAACTTTAACAGCAACCACAAATGCCATCTATCCCTACTTAACTGGAAGTATTTTAGGGGGAGAATATAGAGGTAAGAGGGGTAAGACAGGCTGAGCTATTACATCTCTTTCTGAAGAGGACTACAAGACTTTTGCAAGTGTTCATCTGGAATTGGGTGCCCAAAGTTTGCTGATACTTTCAGGAATGTCCCAAAGTACCTAACTGCAATTTGAGTCGTGGGATACTTTTCATATAAAAGCAGCTGAACCCCATATTAAAATCCACATGACTCACTCAGCATAAACTTTGGTGAGCAGATGCAAACGGGGTATAATCCATGATGAAGGAGATGACAAATATCCTCTCATACTGTATCTGGGGGAGACATGCTGGTTTGGGGCCTAGAAAGAGCCAGTTGGCCTGCTGGAGAGAGCACCAAAGCCCTCTGTGGGGAAAAAAAAAAAAAAAAAAAAAAAAAAAAAAAAAAAAAAAAAAAAAAAAAAAGAGGTGCTGATTCAAATGGACAAAATGCTATAATGGGCTTCTGCTGCCAGAAGTGGAGGTCTCCACCATACTTTCTTGTCCCTTCCTCACAGCCATGAGCTTCCACCCTTCCCTGTGTTGACTCCAGCTATAACAATTTTATTAAATAAAATAGCAGAAAACTCCTACCACTCTTTCCTCCCCTGAGACATGGGATCCTAAGAATGCTAAAGGCAGCACAAAACAAATAGACAGCAGGATACACCCAGGAGGGGAGGCTGGAAGGAGCTCCTAGCCCAGTGCCACACAGATGTGGCAGCCTTTGAACCCTTTCCCTCAAAGGCTGAGGCATTCTGACTTTACAAAGATCTCGTAATACTCAGAAAGAGATAATTCCACATGGTTTCCCACTTAGCGCCCATAGACTTTCCAATGGGACTCTGAGTGCCCCAGATTTCCTGTATTTTTTCTGCAGGAGTGTTTTGGATGCCCTATGGCATCAAAAGGCCCCGGACATGCATGTTTAGGCACCTGAGTCTCTCCACCAACTATCTTAAGTGATGCCACTAAATTTCAGTAATATCAATGACTTTAAAGGCTTGAATTCCCTCTGAGAAAAAAGGATATATTAACTTAACTTAAGATTTCAAGCTTTGTGTTCAGCACACCTGCATTTCTAATTTCTGAGTTCCTATTTAGGAATGTTAATAAGTTTAACTGGCTCAGTGTTACCATATTTCTGACAGAAAAAAAAAGAGTATGCAACACATACACATATATCTGTAGATTTTAACACACTTGAAAATATCTATTTATTATATATTATATTTATTATAAATATCTATTATTTATTTAAAAATAGATATTTTTCTATTCCCTGGTATTTGCTGTAACTGAAAAAAAAATTTAAAAAGGGAGAAATGAAAGATACATACTCCCTGTGCAGGAATCCTGGGAATGGGACTGAAAAGAACATGATGGTACAGAAACATACAGGGAGGCCTGACCATGTCACTTGACCGCTGCAACATGAAAAGCTCCATTAGCAAGATTTGTCCTTATCCTTCAGTTTTCCGCTCTGTAGGATTTGTTCTTCAGTCTGTGAAATAAAGACTTCAGCAAACAGTGCCACCAGATGGGCCCTCAGTGGAACTGTGTTCACTCAGTGATATCCTAGCAGGAAAGGGAAGAAGAAAAAGAAAACCCCAAACTCCAGCATTTCTATTAATTTCATCCTATCTTTTCATCTCCGCTCTGGAAATTTTCTTTTTCAAGCAAGAAACTGAAGGTTTTATAGTATTACATAATAAGGTGAAAAGACCTTGGTTTTACTTTTCAGCGCAGTAACTTAGTGCTTGCAAATTTCTCACTTGAGGTTAATTGTCTCTTAAGAACCTGTGACCCACATTGCAGACATACAGAAAAAACCAGTTCTGTATACTTCTAATGGATTTATTTAAAAGGATGATGTGAGGAGCCAATTTACTTTTGATTTGTCTCAACCTTGGTTGTCAGAGGCCTGTGGGGGAGGGGTTGCATATATGCCATGTCCAGGAGGCAGCTAGGAGAAGATGGAGGAAAGCCTTGTCTCTGGGGAGACTTTGCGTGGCAACCAGCTCATGTTTCACATGGGATAGGCAGTCAGAAGGGGAACACAAAAGACACTGAACCCTCCAGAAACACTCAACAATCTGACAGCAAAAGGTCTCTACCCATGGACTGCAGTAGAACATTGGGCTGGGTCATTGGTCTCCTGTCAGCAAGCAGACCTTGGGAGGAGCCAGGAGCATAAAAAGTAAAAGCATCATCCCAAATTCTGGTGGCTTTTGAGTCTTACGCTTTTGCCCTGGCCCCAGCCTTTTGGGTCTCTGGCCCTTGCTGCCTCTTGCTTGCCCTCACATATGTCCTGCCTTCCTGTGTCCCTGACCAATGCTCTGCCTGCTTCGGCTCTGCATCCCTGCCTGAGTCATCTGTGTCCTATCCTGCCCACCTCTGAGCCAGCCTACTACTGTGATTCTCACCACAGCCCTGTCCAGGCTTCTGGACCTTCCACCACAGCATCTCCTCATCTCATGTCCAGTCGCCTGTCACCACAGGAGCAATCCACAGGCAGGCAGCATGCACAGCCTCCATCCTGAGGACATCAAGAGCACTCCTCAACCTCTGGTGGTAATGCCTCTTCTTCCCTCTGTCTCCTCTTTCTCTCTCTCTCCCTCTCATTTTTCTTTGTCTTGCTCTGTCTTTTCTAGACCTCTTTAGTAGGGTAACTCCTTTTTATTTTGTTTTTCTTGTTCCCAATAAATGGTTCTCAGACACAATGCTTGCCTTGTTTGGGTTACTTCCATTCCTGACTATGGGAGACAAGAAATCCTGTTTGTGGTGGTGCACTTTGTTCATGTTTGTCTTATGTTCATAATTTGCCTGGTATCATTCTCTGTAATGGTTCATTCTGTGTAACCCCCCATGTTCCTCCCTATATGGTTTTCCCCAGTTTCGGTTATATATCCATCATCTGTTATATAACCTCCTGGTCCTGTCTGTCACTCTGGGGCCTCTCCCTGCATCCAGAAAGTTCCAGGGAAGGCATCGAGTGATTGGACAGGATCCAGGCTTCCCCCTCCCATTGTTCCCTGCATGGTTATTTCACCTGTCTTTTGTATCATGAGCCACACCCTTACTGTACCCCACTGGCCCGTTTGAACCCTCCCCTGTGTACCACCCCCCTTTAAAAGTTGATGCACTGAAGCCGTCGGGGTCTCTCTGAGGCTGGTGCCCCGAGGTGAGGACTTTACACTTGGAGCCCAAATAAACTCGTGTTGGATTCACCCCTCCAGAGTCCCTCCTTTATTCTTCCAGCCATAGCTATGCTCTGCTTCTGCCAAGCCAAGACCCACTGTGTTGCTGTGGAGTCAGGGCTGGCCCAGATTGGCAGTACAGGCACTGCCACACCTGTTCACTTTAGCTCAACAGAAAACACACTGGGAAAGGTTCAGCTAACAGGAAGGTATGAACCACGTCCTGTAACGAGAGATTGGGTTGTATGGCTGGAATGTGCATGCCTCATGCATGAGACAGTGATTGCTTGGGGAGGAGCATGGACAGCACATGATCAGAGAGCTGACTGGGTAAAGGGACGCAGGAACAGTGGCACTGCCGTGGCAGGCAGCCAATGCGCTCGTTTGGATTAAGTTTAGAACATAAAAGGGTTTGATTTGTTACAATAAATAATCTTTGGGACAAGCAAGGAGATCTGTGTGTCTTTGTTCCCCACTGCTACGCCTGACTGTCTATCTTTAAAAGAACTCCTCACAGTTCCCCACAGCGGAACATGACATTTTAATCGGTGGCAGCAGCAGACACCGCAGCCCCGGCCAACACAGACATCAGCAGCTGCATTGATCTCACTGTAAATGCACCTACAAGTAAATGCTGGTGCAGACTCACAGCAAAAGTAAGACAACAGCAACTTCTCACTGATTACACAGAACATTGATGGGCTGGATCTAGGAAATATGAAAGATTGAACTAGAGGAATCTGTACATACCTGGCTTTATACAGTCTGGATGTTGTGTTGTTTACAGGTCATCCCACCACATCTCTCTCTGCTCCAGAAGAAAGCAAACAATTACATTATTATTCTGGGTAACCCATATGAGTATTTCACTGTCATAAGGTTAAAGAAATCAAGAGTGAAGTTACTGAAACATGAGAAAATACCTTTTCCAACAACTGCCATGAAAAGAAACATTTTGGTTTCGCATGTGAGCACATCTGGTATTAAACTTTCCCTTATGACCTCTCATCTGGAAAGCACTAAAAATCATTCTACGGAATGTGTAAAGCAGCTACAAATAATGTTTTTAAATACAGAATGAGTCTGAGTCCACCACTCTTGTATTTTGAGGGCATATGTGGTGGTTTTAAATAGCTTGATTTTTGGTGAGGAGAGAAAAAGCCAGGCACAAAAGGTTTTTTTCTGTGAGGAGCTGCTAGCAGCTTCCTCTGTGCCTGGCAAAATAACTGGCTAGCTCTGAGAACAGGTACACTGCTATGTCAACTGGAAAAGCTGGTAATACCTGTATGATAACATATTTAAGAAAGGCACCACATGAACCTCGCTTTCTCCCTGCCCTTGAAGGGATGGTGGTGGTGGGGGCTGTTGGGCCCCTTCCCAGAGGTGCTGTTGGACCCTGGTATTGGCATGGCTGCCAGGCCATGCTGCTGGGGGCTATCCCAGCACCGCAAGCAACCATGAGGCAGCTGCCATCCTGGTTGGGGAGTGGCCACATGGTCAGGACTGTGCGGCCAAAATTGGCATGACCAGGGTGGCACCACGTGACCACAGCTATCTCAGCACGGTTCACAATGGACTTTGGTTGTTTGCTTTTAGCCATCCATGCTGCAGACAGAAAAACAAAAGTGGTGGCAGCAGCTTTTTTTTTTTATTTTTTGGTATCTCACATGAAGAAAAGGCATGGAGCGGAGCTGGCAGCTGGTGCAGCTTGCACAGTGCCAGCAGGGACCCCAGATCAGCAGCAAGAGGCACAGTGAACGATTCCCCAACCTGGAGCCTGGACAATATGAAATTTTTAGCACTGCAGAACTCTATAAAATCTTTTAAATTGCTAGAACTTGAGAGCAGATGGATCTACAGACACCAATTCTCTCCAAATCAGAGAGAAAGAAAAGGTGAAGACAACGTGAGGAGAAAAACATGGTGACACTAAGGTCAGTGCAAAGGAGGGAATGGCGAGGAGGTGATCCAAGCATCAGAGCTGAGATTCTTCTGCAAGCCATAGTGAGGACTGTAATACAACAAACTATTCCCTATAATTAATGAAGCACATGGAGGGATGCAGACTTCACCTGCACCCCATAAGAAAACGGTGTGTGGATGGAATATGTGGATGCTGAGAAGCTGTGATCTGGTGAGAGGCTGGAACAGAGGAAGAGAACATTTGCTTTCAGAGATGGAGGAAGAGGATCCTTGCTTTTACACTAGTACAGCTCATTCTTAAAAATTGCACCTCATGAACTAAAGGCCATGGAAAAACAGTTGTGGGAAGATGTTGTAGTGTGTCCCTGATTTTCCCCTAACTCCCCACAGTTGGTTCAGCCTTGGAGAATGTTCCTGCCACTTTTCCTGTCCATCAGGTTAACCTTGTCCTTCCTTTCAAACCCTTTCATATCAATCACCAGTTGTCCCAACCCCGTGCCTGCCCATCAGCGTTATAAATGGGCCAGGAGACCTGCTCCTTTGAAAAGCCTTTCAAGGCTTTCAGCTCTTTCAAGGGGGAACCCGAGGGGTCGCCTGCACCGTTGCCGCTCCTGTCGTTGTTCTCACTCCCGTCGCCGTTCTTGTTCCGGCCACCGCTGAGGAGGTGTCAGACGAATCTGCTGCTCTCGCTGCAGAGTCGGGAGTTCCGGCCTCGCGGGAATCCCCAGGAACTCGACTGGGCTCATGTGGTCAAGGGGCGTCACTTCTTCCCAGTCTCTTTGTGGTCATGGCGAGGCGGCAGAAACAGAATTCAGTCCTTAGGTAGCTGAGGGTCTTCTTGGTGTTGTAGTGTCTCCCTTTTATCTGGATTTTGTGCTGGGTCACGGCTTTTGGGTCCATTTGCTGGCAACTGCACTTTGGTTTGGAGCGGTGCACCATGGAAGTCCTTGGATTTTCTTATTAGGCGGGACTGGCAGTTCGAGGAGCTGGCGCCAATGGCGACAGTCTAGCCCGACGGAAGGGGAGGGAACCCGGGGTTTTAGAGGGGGTATACAACTTGGAATAAGATTTTTGAGGGTACAAACTTTGGTACAAACAGCATAATTTTCTTAACAGACAGGTTACAACTGGCATAACATTTCAAACAGTACAACTTTTTTAACATTTAACAAATGACAGACTGTGTAAGAAAATGGGAATTTCTTACATTTTATTAATTTCAGTCCCCCCTCTATTTCTTTGATCGGGCCTTTGCCCGCATCAATTGGCAGTTTTTGATTCATGGGAGTATATCTTTCTTAATTTTTGGTACTGGTTAGATATTCTTTTGGCTTCACTTAGTTCTTCAGTTTGGGGTTCTAATCTTATTATATTTGTGGGCCTTGGGACATTTATTTCAGTAGGTTTGGGGCTTGCTTGAATGGTTGCAGTTATTGGTCGAATTAAACAGGGGAGTATGCAGGGAAGGAGTAGAAGGCTGGCAAGGACGCTTATTACAAGAAATAAGTCAATAGGTAAGGTTTTATCAAGGGGCTCATCTATTTCATTCTTCATGATTAGTGGCTTTTCTTTTATTAAATTTGCAACTCCCTTTGGATTGTCTAATTTTTTAGGGAAAAACCATTCTCTTATAGGGCACTCTCCAGTTAGGTGCTGCATAAATGTCGCAGCATTTTTTTTTTTGCAATCCAATATTGCTTTTCATTTTTTTTGGCAAGTGAATACTTGGGTTATTTTAAAACACGTGGGACTCACGTGACTGTGAACTCTTATACGAGACTGCAGATTCTCCACATCATAGATGAGATGGTAGCCCCTAGAGCATGTTTCTTTGGTGTATTTGCTTATTAATGGGACTAAAATTAGTCCTCTCAAGAGTCCAGTATGAACCATTATTTCGATCTCACCTGGTCTTGCCTCTTGGGTTAGGGAAGTGGGATAGTCGTTCTTAGAGCATGCTCCTTCGGCATGTTTGCTCATTAATAGGACTATAATTAGTCCTCCCAAGAGTCCAGTATGAACCATTATCTCGACCTCACCTGGTCTTGCCTCTTGGGTTGGGGAAGTTATTTAGCTGGCCTTATGGAGTTCCTTTCAGTGTGCTCCCACTTCTTTTTCAGTTTTTGCTTAGGCTTTTTGTGGTGTGCCCTATAAGAGATCTGTAATGATATTATTATCACAAGCTTTTAACACTTCATGATAACTTAGAACAACAACTTACAGAGAACATTTTTCTATGATCTAATTGGGCTTTGGTTGTTTCTTGAAGGTTATTTTAAGTGTGTTTGGATCTCTAATGGTAGAGGTGTATCTTCAAGATCCTCCCTTACTTTTGTTTGTAAATCTATGATTTCTAGGTAATTGTGCTCTAAGTTTGGTGTGGGTTCCCCTGAGAGGAACTGGGCAGGATTTAGACTTTTTGATATGATTAGTTTCAAATCACTGGTGCCAGTTAAAATCACTTCATATTTTTAAATTCTTGAGTCAGTCAGCCATTGTTGAGCCTTTTGGCTCAACACTGTCCTGAGATCATGGGGTGTGTGTGCAATGATTTTTCCCTGCAGTGTCAGTTTTTGTGCTTCCTCCACAAGAACAGCTGTGGCTGCTACAGCCTGGAGGCAAGCCGGCCACCCTCTTGCAACTGGATCTAGAAGTTTGGAAAGATATGCGACAGCTTTTTGTGTTTTATATTTTTAATAACTGAAGTCCTGAAAGGCTCCCCTTCTGTTCCTAGGACTTCACAAGTTTTTCTTCTAATCGCAATTCCAACTGGAAGTCGGTTAATACATGATTTATCTGCACCAGTATCTACTGAAAATTCAAACTCTTCATGTTGGGGACCTACTTCAAAATTTACTATGGGCCCTTCCTGATGTTTCGTGGGGTCTTCTAACGCATAGAGCCCATGACACCCCTAATCCTCTTTGACCTCTCCCTTCAATAATTTTTCTAATGCCTCTTGCTCCCCCATGACAGTCTCATCAAATGACATTTTTCTGCAATGTTTTTTAAAGTGTCCTATTTCTCCACAATAAAAACAGGCTCAGGTCTCTCCTGGTCTCTGAGGAGTACCCCAAGGTGGTGGGTTCCTTCCTCTTCCCTTTTCTGGTAAAGATTTTGTGTTTCTTTCACCCCCAGTATCCTCTCTGAGATCCCTTACACTCTCCCTGGCCACGGCTACCATAATCTTGCTTTCTGCTTTTGTTCTTTCTTCTTCTCTCCTAAGGTATACTCTTAGGGCTTCCCTTAATAATTCATTTATTTCTCGGTCTTGCCAGTCCTCTATCTTTTCAAGTTTTCTTCTGATATCCGGCCAGGATTTTGTGACAAACTGTAATTTTAATAATATCTGTCCCTCTGGGCTATCTGGATCTAAATTGGAATATTGCTGGAAATTCCATCTGAGCCTGCTCAGCCAGGCTGCTGGGGTTTCATCTTTCTTTTGGGCCTTGTCAAAAGCTAATTTGGTGTTGCTACTCCGAGGAACTGATTCTTTAATACTTCTTATTATTAGGTTTCTATAATCTTCCATGTTTCTCCTCCCTTCTCCTCTGTTTGGGTCCCACCCTGGGTCAGCTACTGGCAGCTTCTGGTCACCAGAAGGGCCCATTCGGTTTTCTCTTTCCCAGATGCGCATCCCTGCTGCCCTAACCAGCCGAACCTCGTCTGGATTGAAGAGTATATTTAAGATGGAGTTTAGTTCTCCCCATGTATAAATATTTGGGCCCAAAAACTGGTCAATCTGGTTGGCAATTCCCACTGGGTTTTCAACTAGATTTCCCAGCTCTTTCTTAAAACTTCTGACTTCTGACGCTGTTAAAGGTGCATTGACAAACCCTATTCCTCCAATAGCCCCACCCATTGGGACCTCCCTTAGCAGAAGAGTTTGGTTTTTGACCTGGTGTTACTGTAAGGTCCTTCTGAGTTTTTTATTGCCTGACAGGATGCACTGTTAGGTGCCAGACCTAGCTCCCAGCTGTGAGGGGGTGCAGGGATTGTGGATGGTGAAGGAGAGGAGGCTAGACCAGTGTAAGGAAAGGGCAGAGGGTAAGAGGGGTTATAAGCTGGGGCGGGGCAAGCTGGGGAAGGAACAGGGATTACAGTTTGGGAAGGTGGGGTATGATTTTCAGGTGAGGTTGGAGGATTAGTAGGGATAGTTTGTAGTACTTTGGGATAAACTGGAGGAGGAGGCAAATGTTCTAAGGGGTCCCAATTATGGCTAGCTTCCTCTTGGTTCCCCTTCTGCTTTTCATTCCTTTGTTTCCCTTGCTGTAACTTACATATTTTTGCTGTTTCATTTTTGACTACTTGTTCCTGCCAACAGGCAGCATAGAGTATTTGTTTAGTACTTGAATCCCCTCAAGATTTCAAGTATTGAGTTTATTGTGAACACATCCAGGGGTCTCTAGTTCCACAACATGGCCATTTTTCAGGTAAATTTAGCTTAGGCCAAGCCTCTATGCAATAATGGATCATCTTGATTCTGTCCAAGCTTTTAGTGGCTTCATCAACCTCCCATAGTTCTAGCATTTATCCTAGTGGGCTGTCTGGTGGAATATTTCTTATCTTTTTCTCTCTTTTCTCCTCAACTGGCTCCACTTATGTATGCCCCCATTTTCACTGGGTCTCAAATAAAAACTACGCTGCTTTTACCCTGACAGAAACTTTATTTCAGGGCAACACAAAGCAAAATTATCTGACTTTGTTTTAACTAAACTTCTTTAAGGTGGGCCTACACACACACAAGTTTAAAGGTGGGCAACCCAAATTTTAACTCTCACTCACTCTTTGAACACTTGTAAGTAGCCCCAGGGACCCTCTCTTAGGGTTTGGGCACTACCCCTGACAGTGCTCAGAATGCCCCACAGGTAGCCTGGTGACCTGCCCTTAGGGCCTCAGCCACTACCCCTTGGCCAGCACTCCTGTTCTCTCCTGTACGTCAGGCAAATCCCCGTAAGTGGCCGGTCAACCAGGGCCCAGGGTTCCAGCCACCACCTACTGCCAGGATTTGGACATACAGCGTGCGATGTACTCACTCACCCTACCTAAAAGTCCCTCGCACTTTGGAACTTCCCTAACTCTCACTCCCCTGCACCCGGACAGCATACCTCTTCTCTGGGCACCCCCGACCAGTTCTACTTCTCCGTACCCGGACAGTGTACCTCTCCCTTGGGTACCCCCAACCAATACGACACCCTCGAACCAGGAAAGTGTTCCCAAGATACCCTCGACCAATGCAGACTCTTTTATCCTAGCACCCCGACAGCTACCCCAGCCAGTCTCCAAAGCACCCTGAAAGCAGCCTATCTTTGCTACCCCAGCCAGTACTCAGAGGCTCTAGGTCATAGCCTCAGCCAGTGCTCTCTTTCTCTCCCCACAGCCCGGTAGTTACCCCAGCCAGTGCCACCTCACAAGCCCTGAAAGTAGCCTGGGCAACCTGCCCTTAGGGTTCTAGCCACTACCCCAGCCAGCGCTAGTCTCCTGCGCGAATGGCGACAGTCTAGCCCGACGGAAGGGGAAGGAACCCAGGGTTTTAGAGGGGGTATACAACTTGGAATAAGATTTTTGAGGGTACAAACTTTGGTACAAACAGCATAATTTTCTTAACAGACAGGTTACAACTGGCATAACATTTCAAACAGTACAACTTTTTTAACAAATGACAGACTGTGTAAGAAAATGGGAATCTCTTACATTTTATTCATTTCAATCAGGATTTACCCCTTCCCCCCTATCTGGAAAGGTTCTATGTGTCTTGCAACCCTGTTTGTCCACTGACTCTGT
Source organism: Sylvia atricapilla (assembly GCF_009819655.1). Taxonomy (NCBI): domain Eukaryota; kingdom Metazoa; phylum Chordata; class Aves; order Passeriformes; family Sylviidae; genus Sylvia; species Sylvia atricapilla. The sequence continues at coordinate 63,140,331 of NC_089174.1, forward strand.
ATCCACCCATTTGTACTCCTTTCTGGTTAGAATCCTTTGTACCTCCCCTTAGGATTCCCACCCAGTGAGGTCTCAATTGGATGTTGCATTGTGCCGCTCCTTGTGCCACCCACCTTTTAAAAACTGCTGTACCTCTGAGACCCTTGCTCTTTCTCCCTGACCCCTTCACTCGAAGAAACCTTCAGTGGTGGAACCTCATATTGAAAACCTCCCTCGACTCCTTTGTCTGGATCCTTGTCGCTGCCTCTTCTGCATGGCCTGAGGGTTGCATACCCCAAAGGTTCAGTGGTAGTGGTGTGTTTTTAGTTTTATCAGTTAATGCATGTATTTATGTATTTTCTTTACTGCCGAGTAGATTACAACTGATGGTGTGTATGTGAGTGCATGTGAGTGTATGTGCCTGTGTCTCCAAGCAATGCCCCAACCAGAGACACTTGGAGGTTATGGCACTCCTCTACCTCCAGCCGCCACATCAAGAGACTCAAAGGTTTGTTGCAGCCATCCTCACTGCAACACTTTCGTTTCAGACAATCTAACTGACCCACCCTTTTATTTGCCACAACTATTCCTGGCTGGCCCAGTCCTGAGGTTGCAAGGCTGAAATGCAACACAGGGCTATATTTAATATTTAATCCAAGCCACTCAAACAGCCTCCTTGTGCTCCTTGCTGTCTTGTGGAGGCCAGTCGGCCAGTAATAAAGACACTCACCCCTGGAGAGCCAGCAGCCCTTAGGCTTCAGAGTTGTGGTAGCGCCTGTGAGAGAGTGACCCTAGGAGGCTGCTCTCTCCCTCCTGGCAACCAAGTGTGTTACCCTCAGGAGGCTCTGGAGTTCATATGTTAATGTTATTCCCCATTAGTTATTTCCCTACTTCCTGGTTCTTACTTTACCTGACCGGGCTATTTTCATTCCCTTCCCTGATTGATTCCTTTCTCAATCCTCCACCCCACTGGCTAAGTTATGCAACCACATGCCCTGGCATCTGTGTTCCCCTGAGCATTGTGTTCTTTGACCCTGGACCCCTCTCAGGAAGCAGAATAAAGGCTCCAAGGAATTTCCAGATGAGGATCCCATTTCTTCTTTCATGTCGCCCTGACAGGTCAGCTCACAATAGAGCTGAAATCACTAAGGTGGTTGCAGATGTGCCTGTGCCACCAGGCGTGTCCTTCTCAGGACACTTCTCTGGGGATGAGGTGGAACTGACCACCCACTGCCTGCTGCGACACTGTCTGGCATGTGTTTCAGGACCACAGGTCTGCTTCTCCATTGAATGAAGTAATTTTGACTAAATTTCTACCTTTTAAGGTAGGTAGCATGCATCGGTTCCCTACTTGAAAAGCAGCCCTGTCTTTTTATGGGCAGTTATGCTCCAGACTTGTTCTGGGTCAAAAAACTTCAGTTTTGCTCCAAGGAAATCACAGTCTGTGATAGTGTGATGATGAATTAATTCAGGTTTTTTATGTTGAAAGTGGACTGTTCTGTATCCCTGTTTGTTTGGCATCTTCCAAGATTTCACTCCTCGATGTCCTCTGACCCCAAACCCTGCCCAATTATATGACAATCTTGCCTAAGTGCAAGCCCCTGGTTCCAGATCCTTCCTTCAGACATGCCCTCCTGTTTGTCAATCCCCTCAGAGTCCTTCTCCTTCTGGAAGATTCGTTATACTCAGTATGCCATTGGTTAAACTGATACGTGCCCTCCTCCTCCATGTCCTGATCAGTTAGTTACCTGATTGTCAGTCCCTGGCTGAGCTCCTCCTGTATTCCTCCTTGACTGGTTGATGTTTGGTATCCACCCCTTGCTCATCTCTCAGTTATAAAACCTTGTTTTCCCCACCGTTCAAAGACTGTTGTCCCTGCTTCCCCATCTGGGAATAAACCTGTTCTTCAGTGAAGCACACAAGAGTCCCTCCTTTCCTTACAGCTGCTCCGAGACACACTGTATCAACTAGCTGCCCTTAGGTAAAGAGCAGTCATAGCCTTCCTGCTCTGCCCTGCTTTCTGAGCCACAGAGCGCTTGGGGGCACAGCCCCTATCTCGGCATAGCTTGTGTAGTAGCCTGGCCTAGCAGAAAGGGCTCTCTGACAAGCTGTAGCCGAGTCAACAGTCTAGCACACAGAGGAGAGAACCACTCCCAGACCCAAATATGCATCACATGACATTGCTATAGCCCTGATGTGTCTCACAGACTCTGTGCAAACCTGTCAAGGAGATTCCATTTTATCTCTACCAGGAGATAAAAAAGCAGCAAACTGGGCTTAAAGGAGCAGGATAAGCTTCATTATGTCCAAAGGTAACAAGCCCTTTCGATGGTCACCACGGCTGTGACCATGCAATTCCAACCCACAGTTTCTAAACTCTGCATGGCTTCATCAGGCACCAGGAGGGAGATAATAACTCATGAACTTAGTAAACAACCATAGAAACAGATTTCAATGCACGAAGGTTTTGCACTGTTATTGAAATGTTCATTTCATAACAATGAAAATCAGATTGGTCCCGCTTACACTGGAACAGGCCCCCCAAGGAATGGTCATAGCACAAAGCCTGATGGAGTTCATGAAGTGTTTGGTCAATGCGTTCAGGTACATGGTGGAATTCTTGGGCTACCCTGTGCAGGGCCAGGAGTTGGACTTGATCCTTGTGGGTCCCTTCCAACTCAGAATATTGAGTGATTCTATGATGCCTAGTACTCTGGATAAACTCCACTGTATTTACAGGAGAATGGACAGGTACTGAATGAACCAGCTTAATCTTCTGGAATTAAAGAACGAGGTCATCTTTGTGAATAAAAAAGCTGATGTTGCAATAAGAAGGAAGAAACAGAAAAGTTGTTGAGAGACACAGGAGTGTCAACCCAGGTAAAATGATTCCTACACTATCGACCAATTAGATTAAGAAAAAGATGTGTGCTTGCCTCATGGACAAGATAGAGCCACCAATCAAGAGATACATGGATAGAGTGAAGCTACCAATCAAATAATGTGTGACTGTGTGTAAACCAAGAAAATAAGTAAATATAAACAGTTGTGGTGGTTGTCAATGTGAAAAGTTTTTTCCTAAGGAAGTTCTAGCATGGATTGTGATTGACAGCTTGGCTGACGAATTGGAGTGTTTCTATGCCTCTGTAAACACAGTCTTGAATCACAAGTCTGTTGCTGTTTCTTTTCTGCAATGGCGGCAGCCTGGCTTTTAGGAACGACAGCAGGGCGTACACTTTTCTCCTGGTGTCGCCGGGCTTAGTAACACGCTTACGCCAGTATGGTGGATGGTTACAAGCGTTTGTTATCTCAAACATGCAGTTTAAATACTCTGGGGTTCTTTACTACGTCAGAGGGGTCTTGCTACATTTCCTTAGAAGGGAGAATGGAAAAGTACTGGCACATGTTAGCAAGAGCTTACATTCTTGTGATGATAGCTTATCTTTGGGGGGTTGGAGTGTTCTCTGCTCTTCCCACTGCAACCAAAATTTTCCGAGCGTCTGTCCCTATCCAACCACATCTCCCCCCCACTCTTTTACAAAAGAACGAGGTAGTTATATATAGATAGACAGATATAGGCACTAAATGAGGTAGAAGGTTATGGTTTAACAAGGGAAAAAGGAGTTTGGAAACCTGAGTAAGTTTTTGCCAGGCAAGTTTGGAAAATCTTGTGACTGGCAATATTCTCTGATAAATTCACAGCATTTCATGTTGGCCTATGAACAGAATGTTAGTCTGATCTAGGCGAGCTTTGACAAATGAGACTATCTTGTTCAGCAGGCATGGTCCGAAGGTAGCAGCTAAAAGTAGCATTGCCAATGGGCCTACCAAAGTGGAAATTAAAGTGGTTAACCATGGGGATTGGTTAAACCAGGATTCGAACCAGCCTTGCTGAGCTTCCCTATCTTTCTGTCTCTGAGCCAATCTGTTTCGGAGTTCTGCCATGGAGTCTCTGACGACTCCGGTGTGGTCCGCATAGAAGCAGCATTCCTCTTTCAAGGCGGCACACAGACCTCCTTGCTGCATGAACAGGAGGTCTAGTCCTTGCCTGTTCTGCAGGACCACTTCTGAGAGCGAGGAGACTGACTTCTCTAAGTAGGAAATAGACTTCTCAATCCTCTGCAAGTCCTCGTCTATAGTCATTTGTAGCTGAGACAAACCTTGATGTTGGGTTGCTAGGGCCGAAACACCTGTGGCCGTACCGGCTGCTCCTAGGCCGAGCAACATTGCGATAGTTACACTTGTCATTATCTCTCTTTTGTGGAGTCTGTTGGATTCTTCGAAAAGGCTGTACACTTCTTCGTCTGAGTGGTACAGGACCCTAGGAACAATCAGAACTTGGACACAGAAGTCGTTAGAATCATTGAACTTGGGAAGAAATACACAAGGACTTACTCCAGATCTCTGACAAACCCACATTGCTGACGCAGATGGAACTACCCACTTATTGTTTTTTCTGCTGGGCTTTACAACTCTGGTGCAGACATTCCCTTTTCGCTCAGCTAGGGTTGCATTACCAAAGCATTTGCCTCGACCTGTGACTTGACTCAGGGTAATACCTCTGCGGGGTGTGTCCCATCTGCACTGGTGAGGTGCATCAGCTGTGGAGTAACTGAATGGGGTGTTTAAAGCAACTCCTTCATAGAAAGGGGGTTGGACATCATAACAAAGCCAACAGGAATTGGTTAGGTTAGGGTTAGATTCGTTCAGGGATAGGAAGGTCGCTTCTAACATACGAAGGATTGGGTCCGAGTCTGACCTGGCTAAACGGTCTATCTGAAGGGCTTTTGCATCACTAGTTGGGATTTTGGTGATGCTTGTGGGTACGGCTTTGGGGTAGGTCATGTTTCTCTTTGTCTGCGTTCTTTTAGTCACCTTGTTGGGTCCAACCGCTCGGGAAGCTGACGGTTGGAGCCTGGTAATTCGCACATTCACCCACTCTTTCAACCCTTGAAGGACCACTGTTCATGCTTTACCCACTGTCCAACTAGGATGATTGGGCTGCAAGACTGTCATGTTATAGTATATGCATTTTCAAAATCTAGGGATTTTATAGCTGTTTCAATAGGAGTTTCCATGTACAAAGAGAGGTGTTTTGCAACCTGCGGGTGCCCAGGTGAACTGTAGGAACTTGTCGGGCTCTTGTGGGTCCCACCCAGGCCCTGATGGCCTGGCATCTGTTACTATGGTTTCACAGCCCCAGTGCCCACAATGTCCCCACCCGGGGTTGTTACAATAACTTTTTCCTGCGTTTGAAGCTGGGCACCAGTAGGATAGGTACGTGTGTGATGAGTGTGGAGAATAGGGATCTACCTTTGGTTGTCCTGGAAATAGATCGGTAATACGGAGCACGAAGGATGGAGTGTCTGGTGTGGTGATGTCTCTGAGCACCTTGTCGCTGGTAAGGTGTCTCATGACCCACCTGAATGGCTGATGTGGGTAGTAATCTGGGCTGGCTTGTCCTCTGGCGACAAACCCCAGCAACAAAATCACACAGGCATATCGTTGGTGCTTGGGTCTCACCCGCGCGGGTTTCTCTGGTGCTTTCTGACGGCTTGGTGGTGTGTCTCGTTCCTCTGGGAGAGGCATGTACGCGTTACGTGGACGCCCCACCAGCATGTCCTGTAAACAGAAACTCACAGTTCTCATTAGTCTCATCCTGCTCACTGTGAAGATCAGGTTTGATTGATTTAAGAGGACACCACCTGATTTTTCCATCCTTTTTGACAGCTGCATACCCTCGCCCTGTAAGCATCAATCTCCAGCCCCGTTCCCATTCACCTAACTCATTTTTAATTACAACCTGCGGGCCCTCCTCTAGTGCTCTGGAGGCCCAGTGTTTTTGAACGGGATTGTTTGCTTCATTTCCCCTAGGGAATTGATTCAATGCTATCAACGCGGTTGCCAATATACGTGCCTGCTCTCCTGGGGGAATGGACTTGGTAAAGCCTTCTGCTTTTGCCAACACCTCTATCTTGGTTTTCAGGGTTTGATTTGCCCGCTCAACTATAGCCTGCCCGGTACTGTTATATGGGATACCTTGCACTAGTGTGAACCCCCATTTGGAGGCGAATTCCTGCACTGGTTTAGAAATGAAACTGGAACCATTGTCTGTTTTGATCTGCTTGGGGATACCAAGCCACGCCATGGCTGTCAGCCAGTGCTGGATTGTGGCTTTAGAGTTGGTCTTGTGATGCTGTGTGGCTACGATCGTTCCACTGAATGTGTCCACAGTTACTGCAAGCCATGCTCGAGGCTTCAGCAGTTGACACAAGGTGAAGTCCAACTGCCAGATTTCTGAGGGCTTAAGACCTCTTGGGTTGACCCCACTAGTCCACAGGGGTGACTTCTGGCAGTGAGGGCAGGTAGCCACTACATGTTTAGCATCAGCTGTTGTGATTCCGCATCTCTTCACCAGTGCTTTGGGTCCGATGTGGAGGGATTTGTGCAATTGACGAGCTTCCTGCAACGTCCAGACGCCTTTCGCTGCCATGTCCGCCTTGTCGTTGCCGGTCTGGAAGTAGCCTTTGACTGGGTTGTGGCTGTTGACATGAATGACGGATACAGTGCCGTTTCGTGAGGAGAGTGCTTCTTCTAGCATTAGGGCTGCTGCTGATGTTGACACACCTGGTCCTGCCATGGCTAGGCAGAGCCTTGCCACGAATATAGAGTCTGTTACGATGTTAAGGTGCTCATCTTGGAAGAGTCCACACGCCAAGACTACTGCTGTTGCTTCCAGTTGCTGCACTGACAGTGTGGGGTCACATGCTTTGACGCAATGCCATTGCTCTTCTGCCTGCCACACTGCTGTCGCAGTAGAAGTCGTGGAGGAAGCGTCTGTGAAGACTGTTGGTCCTGGCTGTGGTCTGTCCATGACCTTTGGCGGCATGTCTATGTCGACTATGGTCAGCAGCTGAGTCCAAGGTGGTCTGGAGGAGTAGGAGATTTCTCCTCCAAATCCAATGAGAGCAAGGGCTAGGTGTTCCGAAATTGTGGTTGACTCTATGGTCGGTTGCTTGCGGAAAGGAAGGTGGATTCTCGTTGGCTCAGTCCCTAGGTGTTTCAAGGCGAGTTTCCTGCCTTTCATGATGAGGTTGATGATACATTCTACTGCTGGGGAAAATGCACGAGCAGGTCTTCCAAGGACCACCCATTGGATCGGTCGGGCCTTTTCAGAAAGTCCTTGGGCCAATGCTCCCACTCCCCCCTTTGGCATGAAGTGCACGTGTAAGTCCAGGGGCATCGCTGGGTTCCATCTGGCAAGTGTGCCAGTGGACATCTGCTGTTCGATGAAGTCGAGGGAGCTCGCTGCTTGTGGTGTCAGCTCCTTGGGTTCCCAGGGGTGCTTTCCTTTCAGGAGGTCATACAAAGGGTCCATGACCTCAGGAGGAATCAGGACGATGTTGCGAAGCCACTGCAGCGATCCTACCAGGCGTTGCACTTCATGGAGCGTCTTGACGTCTCGGTGGACTTTCACCTTGGGAGGTGTCACGTAGGAGCTTGTGATTCCCACTCCTAGGAAGGTGACGCAGGGTCCTCTCTTGATCTTCGCGCTCGCGATCTCGAAGCCGTTGGCCTGGAGGATCTCTGTGATCATGGATACCAGATGATCCACTTGGCTCGCTGATGGTGCTGAGACCAGGATGTTGTCCATGTACTGGATGATGGTTGCAGTGGGATAGGAGTGTCGGACTGGCGTCAGCGCTTTGTCCACAGTGATCTGGCAAATGGTTGGGCTGTCGACCATACCTTGAGGTAGCACTTTCCACTGGAAACGCAGGCTGGGCCACTTGCCATTTGGGAAAACCATGGAAAAGGCAAATCGTTCCCTGTCCTCAGGATGCAAGGGTATTGAAAAGAAACAGTCTTTAATGTCCAACACTGCACATGGCTGTCCCTCAGGAATAGCTGAGTTCATGGGTAACAGTGTCTGAACTGGACCTATGGGTCGGATTGTTTTATTCACTTCTCTCAGGTCGTGGACTAGGCGATAGCCCTCTCCAGACCTTTCAGGAATTGGAAACACAGGGGTGTTCCATGGACTTATGGAGGGTTCTATGTGACCCTTTTGCAGTTCCCGTTCAACCAGTTCTAATAATGCTTCCACTCGAGGCTTTGA